>NC_081414.1:18263777-19490537 GCF_030272615.1 Cryptomeria japonica
AAGGAGATCCTTGTTTAGGATAAAATGCAAGATCATGGGAAAGGTATGTAGAGTGGTAGTGGATTCACGATTCATAGATAACATAGTATTAGAGGAAGCAGTAAGTAAGCTCAACCTACAAAGAATACCACATAGTGATCCTTATAGGGTTACTTGGCTCAACAAGGGGCAACATGTTCTTGTGAATGAACAAACATGGGTGGAGTTCACTATAGGAGGCTACAAGGACAAAATCCTATGTGACATCTTGCCAATGGATGCTTGCCACCTACTCCTAGGTAGGTGGTGCAAGGAACCTACCACTCTATTCAGAATTTTGGTTTGTTTTAAGTCTTCTATGTTGTCTTTCATGTTGTAATAAGTGGATCAACCATTTGGGACTTAATGAATTCATGGTTGAGTTGTCCAAGCTTTTGTTGAGTTCAGGATGTTGATATCCTAGCAAGTTGTAATGTTGATGATGTTCATAGGTGCACTACTCTAGAATAGGATCATTATGTAATAGGGTGCAATGTATTGTTTTTAGGTCTCCTAGAGTGAATAGAGAGCCTTTGGATCCTTGTAGTACACTTGAGTGCAAAGTTGCATCCTCAGGATGAAAAAAAAAAGATGTAAAGTTGCTAAGCAACATTTGCAACATTGCAAAAAGTTGCATTTTTGTTGATTGGCGGTGAAGAAGTTGGTTCTAACCAACTGAATCATGTTGTTTAAAGCCTAAGACAACGTCTTTGTACAGGTTGCAGGAATTGGAATGTAAAGCAAGTTTTGTTTGCAAGAAAAACTTTGTTTTTACACTGTTTTCACTATTTTTCCTTGTTTTCGTTGTGTTGTACGGTCCAGTACAGACTTGTCGGGAGAATCTACTTGTTGCACATGAGAGTTTGGTGAATCTACTTTCCAACAAGGTAGATTATAAAGTTTGATTGTGTCTGGTTGCAAAGATTCAAACCATTCTCTGTGACTAAGTTCAAAACCCTTGAAAGATAGGGTTTAAGCAAGAAATGGCTCTAGCCTGAGCATCCACTGATGGCACCGGTTGAAATTATGTGGAATGCTAGGTTAGGGTCTATAAATATCTTTAGAGTAGGTTTTGTGGCTCTGCAGACCTTTGTGGTGATTTTACAATGATACCCTAGGCTCACAGCTAGGAGAGGGTGAGACTAGGACAACAGGAGATGTGCGTTTTCAGAGCACACATGGATTGGTAGAGCCAAATTTCACACATGGTTGGAGACCCTATTGAATTCCCTTAAAGAATCCATGATTTTTTTTTGCAGATGTTTTGACTGGTGAAGCCTTCTAAGACCAAGTTGGCAAGTCACCCGGGTAGGCCCAAAACCCTTGAAAATAGGACAGTTTTAGATAACCCATGTGTACAAAGAACCCAAATGCGATTTTACAATATTGTATGTAACTCAAAAAAGGGTACTCATAAATGTAACTTATTTGTGGCCTTGTGTGGGAAGATTTGAAACTAAGCCCTGAAAACCGTAATAGGAGGGCTAATTGCATTAGGCCTGTTTGGAGCCGGTATAGCAAAGGTGACCTTGGGAAGGCTTGACGAAGGGTTTAAAGGTAACCAAACCATTAGTAGAAACCAAAGATACTATGTCAATTCATGTTACCCTCATGGAACAAGTCTGAGATTTAAGATCCTTCCAGAGGTTGTTGGAGCACTTAGAAGTGGTGTTAGGGATTGAGGTGAAATCCTCAATAGGAAGTGTTGACTGTTAAAGATCAGTGGCTATGCCTTGGAGGAAAGACAAATTGGATTAGGCCTTGAAGGTCTAACTAGCAGAACCCTTAACAAGTACCATTGGATGGGCTTAAGGAGTTAGAGAGTTGGTGAGAGCAACAAAGACAACTAGGTGATTTGGGTCTACTCCAAGAATCTTTGCATCAGAGTGGTATCAGAGCCACCCCTTTGAAACACTAGTGTATGTTAGACGTTGAGGAATCAAAAACAATTTCAATGCCTCCAAAGGCAATGACTCAAGAAGCCATCTGATAGATGGTGACAGAGATGCTAGAAGGATTGAAGGATCAGGAAGGAACTAAAGGGACCTGAGATGCTAAGGAGGAGAAGGGGAAGGTTAAGACAGAATGGGGAGATGAGACGGATAAAGAAGTGGAAGATGAGAAGGACCAGACAACAATAGCAATGCCTCAAGACCAAAAACTATTCTTGGATGCAGTCAAATCCATCTCCAACGATAATTTGGATGGATTACCCACCTATGGAGGAAATCTCAATGGAGAGGTGTTATTAGATTGGATAGAAGCATTGAATAATCATTTTGATTATAAGGAGGTAGCAGAGGAGAAAAGAGTAAATGTAGCCAATTCAAGATTGAGGGGATCAACCCTGGTTTGGTGGAATATGATGCAAGAAGAAAGGATACAAGTAGCTAAGAAAACGATAACTTCATAGGAGCGTATGAAGATAAGGATGAAAGCTCAATTCCTACTAGGGGATTATGAAGTTCAAATCCACAAGAGACTGCAAAATTTGAAACAAAGGGAATTAGATGTCAATGCATACACTAAGGAATTCCACAAACTAAGTTTGAGGGCTAGGAAACATGAGAATGAAGTGGAGAAATTGACCAGATACATGAATGGTCTTAGACAAAACATACAAGATGAAATAAGCATTCTCACACCAGACACTATTCACAAGTGTTTTCAGTTGGAATTAATGGCAGAGGAAAAGATAAAAAGGAGAAGTGAGCAAAATCAGAAGCATAGAGGTGGTAAGAACTTTAGAGGTAGAGGAACCTTTGGCAGAGGGTAGAGTGCTTCAAGAAATGAAGAACATCAAAACCAAGAAGGAAGTGGGGATTCATAAAGAGGGACATTTAGAGGATCCTTTAGGGGGAGAATCAATTTTAGAGGTAGGTTTGGAAGCTCAAGGAGAGGAAATATAGTCTTCACCGGTAGGTGTTACCACTGCAACCAAGTTGGACATACCTGTAATACCCTAAAAATGGTCATCTAAACCATGGGCCCCTAATCTTGGCAACATCACCAAGGTCCTAGCCAAAGGCAGTTAAATCAATCTTGAGCACATAATTAATTTCTTAAATCATCAATGTCACATGGCAAAATCAATCACTCAATATTAATTAAATATTTATTTAATTAATTGATCATTCCAAGTAAATCATTTTAAACAATTATCTTATTTATTTTGTTAAATATCCTAGCATATTTAATTAAATAAATCAATTTGCCATAAATCTTAAAAAAAGGAAATAAATCAAAAAAAGGAATTAATTGACCAAGAAAGAATTAAAATTTGAAAAAAGAAATCAATTGGAGATAATCTTGAAAAACAAATTAAAAATTGATAAATAATCTTAAAGAAAGCAATTAAAACAATTAAATATCAAAATTGAATGAAATAGAGAATAAATCAGTTTTTTCTGATTTTATCTTAATTTCAGTTCAATTTCCTTTAAAACTGAGAAAAGCATCCAATCACATCAATTCACCTAGATTGTGCTTCTTGTTGGAAAATATTGACCATTCATTATCATTTGATCTTAGCCTTTGGTTTCTTTCTGAATTTTCTATAAATTCAAGCTCTCATCTCTCATTAAAAAGATCCTGGAGAATATATTGTTATCATGTTGTTTTTGCTCTAGGTTCATTGAGATATTGCATATTAGTTACTTCTTATTACTTAAATCATTTAGCTTAAATATTTATATATTGCTTAAATCATGTTAGATTAATCTTGCATTCATCTAGCTTAAATCCATGCTCATACAGATTAAATCCTTCTTTTAGGTGTTATCTAGTCACTGGATAGCTTAGCAATCTGAGAGCAATCTAAACTCACATCTACTAGAAGGCAATGGGTCGCTTTGTAATGGTTTATTATTAATTGATTATTGATTTACTAACCATGCATCTAATGACTTAATTAAAGTGTTGTGTATTGCAAATACAGATACAGGTCCACTTTTTACACACACAATACCATGAGCAGGTGCCCGGGAAAAGCCTCAAGTTCAACAAGCTCATACATGGGTGAAAGAAGGACCCAGTTAGTGAAATAGGAGGATACTCAAGGTTTGACCTCTCCAATCAATAAGGCAGAGCCAGTGATAGATGGAGAAAATTTGATGATGAGAAGAACAATGTTAAAGATTCCCCAAGCTCAAGAGCCACCATAGAGGAAAAGTCTATTTAGGACCACTTGTAAGTCACATGGCAAAATTTGTAAGGTGATTGTGGATTCAAGTTCCACAGAGAATATTGTCTCAGTTGAAATGGTGGATAAGATCAAACTGAAAAGACTGCCTCATCTCACTCCCTATAAGGTATCATGGCTCAACTGGGGTCAACATGTCTTAGTCGATGAACAAGCATGGGTGGACTTTGAAATTGGTGAATACAAAGACAAACTTCAATGTGACATATTGCCTATGGATGTCTGTCATCTGCTCTTGGGCCGTCCATGGCAATATGATGTGAAAGCTTGTCATGATGGAGAAAATAATAGTTATCTCATCACCAAGAATGGTAAGAAGTATCAAATGGATCCATTACCTAATCCAAAGGAGGAAAAAAAAGTAGGGTCAAGTGTTATGTTGATGAGTGGCAAAGAGTTCCTTAAAGTATTAAAACAAGAAGGTAATCAAGGTCAAGCTATAGTGCTAAAGGCTAAAGATGAAGCTAAGGCAAATCCAATGAGTGAAGTGCCTCAAGAAGTGCAAATTTGATTAAGGCAATATGAAGAAGTTATAGGAGATGATATGCCTAATTCTTCACCTCCAATGAGGGATGTAAATCTAGCCAAAATGAAGAGATCGCCAAACAAGTGCAAGAACTCTTAGACAAAGGGTTTATTAAAAGGAGTTTGAGTCCTTGTGTTGTTCCCAGTGTTCTAGTGCCTAAAAAGGGAGGAAAATGGAGGATGTGCACCGACTCAAGAGCAATTAATAATATCACTATAAGATACTGATTTCCCATGCCAAGGATAGAGGAACTATTGGACAATCTAGGTGGAGCATGCTACTTCACAAAGGTGGACTTGAAATCTAGTTATCATTAGATAAGAATCAGACCTGGTGATGAATGGAAGACAACATTTAGAACCAATGCAGGCCTATATGAGTGGTTGGTGATGCCTTTTGGCCTCACCAATGCACCTAGTACCTTTCAAAGGCTCATGAATGAAGTCTTAGTTGAGTTTATTGGTAAATTTGTTATTGTGTATCTTGATGACATTTTGGTCTTCAGCAGGTCCAAGGAGGAACACCTTAAGCATGTGTAGATGGTCTTGAAGAAGTTGAAGGGGGCTCAACTCAAAATCAACCTTGAAAAATGTGAGTTCTTGAAAACAGAGTTAGTTTACCTTGGTTTGTCATTTCACAAGGTTGTTTGAATATGGATCCAAGTAAAGTAGAAGCACTACTTAATTGGCCTATACCTAGGGGCATAAGTGATGTTAGAAGTTTTCATGGAATGGCATCTTTTTATAGGAAGTTTGTGAGAAACTTTAGCTATTTTTGTGCTCCTATCCTTAACACCATTAAAGGAGGTATTAAATGTCAATTTAAGTGGACAGAGGAAGCCAATAAGGGATTTGAATTGTTGAAAGCTCAAATAGCAGAGTTACCAACCCTTAGATTGCCTGATTCAGTCATTTGTTTATAGTAGAGTGTGATGCTAGCCAAAGGGCAATAGGGGCCATTTTGAGTCAAGAAAGTCATCCTATAGCATTCTTTTTAGATAAATTGAATGAAGCCAAGCAAAGATACTCCACATATGATTTGGAGTTGTATGCCATGGTGCAAGCATTGAAGAAGTGGCGTCATTACTTGTTACCCAAAGAGTTTGTAGTTTATATTGACAACCATGCCCTTAGTTTCCTTAATGGGCAAGATAAATTGAATCAAAGACACCTAAAGTGGGTTGAATACTTACAATCCTACACCTTCACTATCAAGCACAAAAAGGGCACTCTAAACAAGGTAGCTAATGCATTAAGTAGGAGAGTCATGACTATGCAGGAGATACAATTGCAAAGTGTGGGACTGACTAAGTTAAAAGACCTCTATAGGGATGATAAAGACTTTGCCGAGATATATGATATTTGCTCTGATTTTTCTAACACCTCACATGTTTCTTATTCAGAGTATATGATGCAAGAGGGTTTTTTGTTCAAGGGACACCTCCTTTGCATTCCCCAATGTTCTATGAGACAAAACATTATTCAAGAAAAGAATCAAGGAGGTCTAGGAGGTCATTTTGGCATAGATAAAACTATGGAGCAAGTTAGAAGGTTTTACCATTGGCCCAAGTTGCAATCAGAAGTGAGAAGGTTTGTAGAACAATGTGCAATCTGTCAAAGAGAAAAAGGTACATCAAGTAATGCAAGTCTGTACCAACCTTTGGTCATACCTCAGAGGCCTTGGGAATGTTTAAGCATGGATTTTGTATTAGGCTTACCAAGAACTCCAAGGGGATTTGACAGTGTGTATGTAGTGGTTGATAGGTTCAGCAAAATGACACATTTTATACCTTGCAAGAGCACCAATGATGCCACCTATATTGCAGGACTCTCCTTCAAAGAGATAGTTAGAATTCATGGCCTTCCAATTAGCATAGTTAGTGATAGAGATGTAATGTTTTTAAGCCACTTTTGGAGGACACTTTGGAGAAAGTTGGGCACAAAATTATCTTTTTCATCTACCTACCATCCTCAATCAGATGGTCAGATAGAGGTAGTAAACAGATCCTTGGGTAATCTATTAAGATGCCTCACCAAACAACATGGGCAGACTTGGGATTTGGTAATCAGTCAGGCAGAATATGCATACAATGACTCAGTTAACCGAAGTACAGGTAAAAGTCCCTTTGAAATAGTGTATGGTTTTCATCCTAGGGGCATGCTAGAACTCGGGGATCTCAATTCTATGACACCTAAGAGTGCACAAGGTGAGAATTTTGCAGAAGGAATCAAAGAAGTGCATGATAAGGTAAGACAAACCTTACAACAAAAGTCCGGGCAATATAAGATGAATGCTGATAAAACAAGAAGGAATGTGCAATTTAAGATTGGAGATTTGGTCCTAGCATACCTAAGGAAGGAGAGACTTCCAAAAGGGCAGCCTACTAAGCTATTGATGAAGAAGATTGGCCCTCTCAAGGTGGTGCATAAATATGGTCAAAATGCATATGAAGTTGAACTCCCTCCCACCTTGGGTATTTCTCCTATCTTTAATGTATGTGATCTCTATCCATATAAGGGAGAATCACAAACACATCAGTTGAACAACTCATCACAGGGTACTGAAGATTGGGTGAGAGATTTGCCACCAAGCCAACCGGTCAAGTTGGAAAGTATCTTGGACACCAAGGTGGTAAAGAAGACAAGGAAAGGGGTATACAAACATTATCTTGTAAAGTGGACAGGGTTACCTGAATCAGATGCTATGTGGATGTCAAAATTAGATATACTTTATCATGGTGTGGAAATTGCAGACCTCTTAACTCAAGGGACTTGAGTTCTTTGTCCTAGGGGAGTATGGTGCAGGGCACCTACCACTCCATTTAGAATTTTGGTTTGTTTTAAGTCATCTATGTTTTCTTTCATATTGTAATAAGTGGACCAACCATTTGTGACTTAATGAAGTCATGGTTGAGTTGTCCAAGCTTTTGTTGTGTTCAGGATGTTGATATCCTAGCAAGTTGTAATGTTGATGATGTTCATAGGTGCACTGCTCTAGAATAGGGTCATTATGTAATAGGGTGAAATGTATTGTTTTTAGGTCTCCTAGAGTGCATAGAGGGCCTTTGGAGCCTTGTAGTACACTTGAGTGCAAAGTTGCATCCTCAGGATGAAAAAAAAAAGATGTAAAGTTGCTAAGCAACATTTGCAACATTGCAAAAAGTTGCATTTTTGTTGATTAGCGGTGAAGAAGTTGATTCTAACCAACTGAATCATGTTTTTTAAAGCCTAAGACAATGTCATTGTATAGGTTGGAGAAATTGGAATGCAAAGCAAGTTTTTTTTGCAAGAAAAACTTTGTTTTTACACTGTTTTCACTATTTTTTCCTTATTTTTGTTGTGTTGTACGGTCCAATATGGACTTGTCAGGAGAATATACTTGCAAGGCATGAGAGTTTGGTGAATATAATTTCCAACAAGGTATATTGTAAAGTTTGATTGTGTCTGGTTGCAGAGATTCAAACCATTCTCTGTGACTAGGTGCAAAACCCTTGAAAGCTAGGGTTTAAGCAAGAAATGGCTCTAGCCTGAGCATCCACTGATGGAACCAGTTAAAATCATGTGGAATGCTAGGTTAGGGTCTGTAAATATTTTTAGAGTATGTTTTATGGCTCTGCAGACCTTTGTGGTGATTTTACAATGATACCCTAGGTTCACAGCTAGGAGTGGGTGAGACTAGGACAGCAGGAGATGTGCGTTTTCAGAGCACACATGGATTGGTAGAGACAAAGTTGACACATGGTTGGAGACCCTATTGAATGCCCTTAAATAATCCATGATTATTTTTTTTCATATTTTTTGACTGGTGAAGCCTTCTAAGACCAAGTTTGCAAGTCGCCTGGGTAGGCCTAAAACCCTTGAAAATAGGACAGTTTTAGATACCCCATGTGTATGGAGAGCCCAGATGCCATTTTACAATATTGTATGTAAATCTGAAAAGGGTACTCATAAATGTAATTTATTTGTGGCCTTGTGTGGGAATATTTGAAACTAAGCCCTAAAAACAGTAATAGGAGGGCTAATTGCATTAGGCCTGTTTGGAGCCGGTATAACAAAGGTGACCTTGGGAAGGCTTGAAGAAGGGCTTAAAGGTGACCAAACCATTATCGGATACCAAATACACTATGTCAACTCATGTTACCCTCATGGAACAAGTCTAAGATTTAAGATCCTTGCAGAGGTTGTTGGAGCACTTGGAAGTGGTGTTAGGGATTGAGTTGGAATCCTCAATATGAAGTGTTGATTGTTAAAGATCAATGGCTATACCTTGGAGCCAAGAAAAAGTGGATTAGGCCTTGAAGGTATAACTAGCAGAACCCTTACCAAGTACCATTGGATGGGCTTGAGGAGTTAGAGGGTTGGTGAGAGAAACAAAGACAACTAGGTGATTTGGGTCTACCCCAAGAATCTCTGAATCAGTAGGCCATGGTAGTTTGATAGAAAAGCAATACACCATGGAGAGAAGAATGCCTATACTTTTCAAAAGGAAGGAATCACCTATAAAATTCAGTCCATAGGAGACCAAGAAGAGGGCAGATCAAAGGGTTCTAATGTACTGCTAGTAGGTGAGAAGGAGTTCGTCGACACACTCAAGGAAGGAGAAGGAGTGGGTTCTGAAATTGTTGTAAAACCAAAAGAAGACATCAAGGAGAAGAAGATATGCATTCCCAAAGAATTGCAACAAGTCCTAAATCAGTTTAAGGACATTATCAGTGAGGCAACACCAACAACATTGCCTCCTCAACGTGCCATAAGTCACCAAATTGACTTCATACCTGGAGCTTCATTGCCCAATAAGGTAGCTTATAAAATGACACCAGATCAGAATAAGGAGGTAGCCAAGAAAAAACATGAACTCTTAGACAATGGACTAATAAGAAAGAACATCAGCCCATTTGCAGTACCCATCGTTTTGGCCCCAAAGAAGGGAGGTACTTGGAGACTTTGCATTGATTCTAGAGCCATAAACCGGATCACCACCAGGTAGAGATTTCCCATTCCAAGAATTGAAGATTTGATGGACTTTTTAGGAGGTGCTGAATACTTCACCAAAACAGACCTCAAGAGTGGTTACCACCAAATCAGAATCAAGGAGGGTGATGAATGGAAGACAACCTTCACGACCACAGAAGGACTTTATGAATGGCTTGTTATGCCATTTGGACTCACAAATGCTCCTAGCACATTCATGAGACTCGTGAATGAAGTACTCAAGGAATATATTGGTAATTTTTTTGTTGTTTACTTAGATGACATCATGATTTTTAGCAATTTTAAAGATGAACATCTTAAGCATATAGAGATTGTATTGAGGAAACTATGTGATGAGCAACTAACCATCAATTTGGAGAAATGTGAGTTTATGAAACAAGAGTTGATATATCTTGGGTTTGTAATATCAAGGGGTGATTTAAAGATGGATACCTCTAAAGTGGAAGCCATAATCAATTGGCCTACACCTAAGACATCAAGTGAAGTAAGAAGTTTTTATGGCTTGGCACAATTCTATAGAAAGTTCATCAGAGTATTTAGTGAGATATGTGCACCCATGCTTGATACAATCAAAGGAGGTATGAAAATCAAGTTTCAATGGACAAAGGAAGCACAAAGAGGATTTGATCTCTTGAAGACAAAGGTGGCTACTCAACCGATACTCATTCTTCCAAGCTTTGACAAGCTCTTCACCATTGAATGTGATGCAAGCAACATAGCAGTTAGAGCAATTTTAAGCCAAGACAATAGACCAGTTGCATTTTTTAGTGAGAAGCTCAATGATGCAAAGAAAAGGTATTCCTCTTATGATTTTGGAGTTATATGCACTTGTTCAATTTCTTAGGAAATGGAGGCATTATTTTCTGCCTAAGAAATTTGTGGTTTATACTGATAATCAAGCTCTTAACTTTCTCAATTCTCAAGAAAAGTTGAATCATAGGCATAGTAAATGGGTAGAGTATTTGCACTCATATACCTTTACCATTAAACACAAGAAAGGACAATGTAATAAAGTAGTTGATGCATTAAGTAGAAGGTTTGTAATAGTGCACGAAGTGCATCTCAAAAGTATTGGAGTAGATAGTTTCAAGGATTTGTATAAAGATGATGAAGACTTTGCTCGTGCCTACAAGGTTTGTCAAGAGTTTGGAAACCATTTTCATAGTGAATATGCAGATTACACCTTACAAGATGGACTTTTGTTTAAGGGAGGACAACTATGTGTACCTAAAGGGTCTATGAGAGAAATTTTGATGCAAGAAAAGAACAATGGATGCCTAAGTGGACATTTTGGTTTGAACAAGACTTTGGAACTTGTCCAAAGATTCCACTGTTGACCTAAGATGCAAAGAGATATCAGGAAATATGTGGAACAATGTGTGGTTTTCCAAAGAGATAAAGGTACCTCTTCCAATGCTAGTCTTTATCAGCCTTTACCTATCCCAAACCGGCCATGGGAGTGTGTAAGTATGGATTTTGTTGTTGGTTTGCCTAAAACCAAATCAAGTTTTGATAACATCTATGTTGTGGTAGATAGGTTTAGCAAGATGGCCCATTTTATTCCATGTAAGGTCACTCATGATGCTAGTCACATTGCTCATTTGTTTTTCAAGGAGGTTATTAGAATTCATGGTATACCTATCAGCATTGTATCAGATAGAGATGCAAAGTTTATTGGTCATTTTTGGAAGACTTTGTGGCAAAGATTGGGTACTAACTTGTCTTTCAGTTCAGCCTATCATCCCCAAACAGATGGCCAAACAGAGGTGTTCAATAGAACACTTGGAAACCTTCTTAGATGCCCGACAAAGGAGTATGGACAAGCTTGGGATTAGAACATCCATCAAGCTGAGTTTTCCTACAATGACAGTGTGAATAGGTCAACTGGTAAAAGCCCTTTTTGAGAATGTGTATGGCCTTCATCCTAGAGGTATTTTGGAGCTTAGAGATGTTGGAAGGAAGAGACAATAGAGTGGACATTCTTTGGACATGGCTCAATCCATGCAAGAGGTTCATGAGCAGGTTAGGAGAGCCCTACTAGACACCTCTCAAAGAATCAAGGAAAAAGTAGATGAGAAAAGAAAGGATATACAATTTGCAGTTAGGGACATGGTCATGGTTAACTTGAACAAAGCAAGGCTTCAAAAAGGTGTCCCTAGTAAAATTCAGATGAGGAGGATTGGTCCTTGCAAAATATTGGCCAAGTATGGCAACAATGCTTACAAACTAGACCTACTTGGAGATATGGCTTATCTCCCATCTTCAATGTTGCAGATTTGGTGTAGTATAAGGGAACACTTCTAGAGGAAGGTAGTAGAGTCTCAGAGGTCTCTCAAGCACTTTTAGACCTGCCCTTACCACCTGCACCCATGCCACAAGCTGAGAAGGTGTTAGACTCTAGAGTTCTCAAGAAAACAAGGCATATCGTCTATATGGAGTACTTGATCAAATGGAAGCACCTTCCAGCATCTGAGGCTACTTGGGTACCTAAGGAAGACTTCTCCAAGCTTGGAGTTCCCCTTTCTTTGTTGCCTAAAGGAGTCACTTGACTTCTTTGTCATTTGGGGAGTATGGTGCAGGAGCACCTAGTTTTGAGTGTATTTTCTAGATTTTGGTGTGTTAGTCTTTAGGTTGGTTTAGGTTTGTGAATAATGGACTACTCATAGGTCTACATGTGTGTTTTATACACATTTGGAGGATGAATTTCAATTAGATCGTGTATTTACTCAATTTTGGCTTATGAGCCCTTGTAAGCCTAAAATGGCATAAACTTGCATTTTGGTGTCAAATGTCTTGAAAAGACTCATTTGGAACTCATAGATGTCATTTTAATGTTTTAAGTCATTCTAGGAGGTTTAGGATGAGTGACAATGCATAAAATACAAAAATGTACTTTTTGGCAAAAGTTGTCAATGTTGCTTGACAACATTTTACAACTTTTGAGCAACTTTTTGAAAGTTTGAGCACATCGGTGGTTAGGAATCTGATGGAGAGTTGGTTAGGATCTATATGGCATATAAATGCTCTAAAAATGATTGTAAACAGGTTGGTGAACGCCTTGAGCAAATTGGAATACATTGTGAAGACCCTTTTCCAGATTTACCTTGCATTTTCTCAAATTTTGAGCAGCAGTCCGTACTTCATGGATTGCTTTCATTACTGTTCTTTGATATTTGCATTGTACATGTCCTTGTATTTCTCAGAAGGCATTTGAGTTAGTTTTTAGTCCAGGTTTGAATTGAGTATTTGATTTTATATTGCTCTCGGCCTGAGCAAGGGTTTAAGAGCCCAAACATGGTTCCAGCTTGAAGTCCTTTGAGTTTTGCTCAATAACCCTTGGGACTCGAGCCATGGAACATTTGTACAGTGTATATAAGCTTTGTTTTGGTTTGGAAGGCATTAAAAGGCCATTTGACATCATTTCCTAAGCGAGCTCAGTCATAGCTCGGTTAGGAAAATGATTGAAAATTTACAAGTGCTTGCAGGGTTGATCAGTTTTGAAGATGCCAAGTGTTTGGATTGAGTAAGTAGGATGTGGCAGAGCCTGTGTGGAAGGTTGGAGGTGTGGCATACCAGGGAAGACATGAAACCCTTTGAAGATGACAACTAAGCCCCAAAACCCTTCAAAAATACCATTTTCGGGTTCTGTACTTGTACGGAAAGACTTGGTTTCCTCACCCGATGAATCTAAAAGTTAATCCAAAAGGGTACTCAGATCATAAAATATTTTGTCTGGTTCTTTAAGACATTTTTGAGTAATTCCACAAAAACCGGTTAGGTAGGGCTAATTGGGGCTCTAGGGATACTAGGCCTAGAAAATAGGAGAAAGAGGGAGTGATGGAGAAATGAATGAAACCCAATTGCAAAACCATTTGATTGGCTTGGAAATACCTTAGAAACACCTACTACAACCCCTACAAGCATATATTAGAAGATTGCTAGTTTGAGGTTGGATTTACCCTTGTGAATCTCAACCATGCGTGTGCAATCATTGAGCACAATTTGATTGGGAGCACTCCTAGAGAGTTTAAATGTTTTTGATTTGTTGAAAGACCACTATAGAGTGAAGGGAGCCCACTAAGACATCACTCAACTTCTTATTAAGGACAAACTCTCTTTGTGAACCCCTCCCCATCATAGTTTAATGCTAAAATAGGTCTAGAATCAAGGTGGGAGAGAATTATGGTGGCAATTCCTTCCCTCCATTTATAGTCGTACTATAGTTCCTGAATTCCCATATTTTTTTTGAGGAATAGGTCCCTGTCGGGTTATATTGGCCTAGTTAATTCGTTGTGTGGATAAGTTGGATCCGACTCTTGATATAGAACAAGATTTAGTACTAGGTCACTTAGGTCTATAAGTTTTGTTATAGGTGTTGGCTCTCATGTTGTTGGTTGAACCATGCTAAGGGAAGCTACGTGATATGGCTTTGGAACTGCTACTACTACTGGTGCTACAATTGTTGTTGGATCATATACGATATACGATGTTGTTGCTGGTGCTACCCACGCTTCTCTTTCGATGGGTTTATCAACTCCTAGATCAACAGCTTGATCAAGCATTAGATCAACAGACTTTGCCTTTACGATATAGGCTACCTCATCTACTATTTGTGATGTTACAAAAGGTGATGGATCTATAGAAAGGATTGGGTATCGATTAGGAACTGAAACTATTGGTTCTGCCTCTATCCCTATCTCTACTACTAGATATGTTGGCTATGGGCCTAGATCTCGAAAGTGAGAACCTAGATCACTAGAACGTGGCTATGGGTATGGATATCGCCATGGGACAAATTCCCTTTAGAATAGTAGGTCTGGATCAACAAAATCAAATACGAGATATGAAACTAGTGAAACCACTAGATCAACATATATGTCTGTAATTCCCCCCCCCCCCCACCACCCTTAGAATAGAAGGGGCCACCATGCATGCTCACCCGACTCTTTATTCAATCATGGGGTGGTTCATCAGGATTTCAAGGAGCATTATAATAAATGATACAACATTAAATTTTTCCCAAGTTGATATCATAGAGGAGCGCCATCATCCCCGCTTTACCTTCCTCCAAATAATATTCCAACCACTAATATTCTCTCTTGCCCACTCTTCCCTTTCTCTTTTGCACATGCATAGCTAAACCATAATAAAACTACTAACCCACTATCTAATATCCCTGATGGGCATTTCCCAAGTGTTGCCTCCTATTTCCCTTGTCTACAAGAGATTAAAAAATTCTTTTGCATTTGTTTTGGAATGTAGAGCCTCTGATGCAATGTCAATCTAAAATTTGTTTTCAAGGTCTAATAATGTTGCTTCGTTGGAAATTTGTGCGAGCATATATCCTTAGTTAGCTTGACCTCTAGGTCTTGTTTTATAATATAAGTGTAGCGTCCTAAAATTGCGACACTTGCAATTTCGACCGCATTTGGGTCTTCACGATGGCGATGCAACACTGAACCTGAATGGAGATCCCGAAACCTGATTATGACACCAAAAACTGCATTTTCTTGCACCCTGGCCTGAACCTCCTTTGCACCCTGCTGTCCCGGGAGGTGGGACCAGAGCGCCCAGCGCCCTGGTCCCTGGGTCCTATTTTGGGCCCGGTCTCTTTTGGACTTCGGGTCTTTATGTTTGCAAATTGGAAAATTATCTTTCCTGGTCGGCCTAAGGTCGGGAAAATCAGTCTATCAGCCCTAAATGACAAGTATATAAACTGCATTTTCCTCTTTCATTGGAGATGATGGAAAAAGCGTGGAAACTATACTCAAGCATTCAAGCATTCAAGCATTCCTTCAAGCAATTGATCATTCTAAGTCTCCATTCAAGGCTAAGTGTTGCATTCAAGACAAGGATTCAACCATTGAAGAGGAGATCACTTACAACACATTACATGCTACAACATACAACATACAACAAACAACAACATCTATACCTTCGCACATAAGGATACAAACATCCTTACAACAAGGTATTAGTACTTGTTTTACATTACATTTACAGCAATTTCTCATTTCTTGGTTAATTCCAAAACCGGGGTTTGACCTAAAGGCAAACCCCTAATCCCTAACCCCCCAATCGTCTTCGCTTTTCTGTGTGTAGGTTGCAGGTACGCGACTGAAATTGAAGATCTGGAATCCTTGTGTAGAGACGAACAGATCCCCCTTCGTTTCGCGGATTTTTCGGAGGACCGTGTGCACGCTGGGCGCCATCGTCCCGTCAACTTTTGCTCAAATTTGCAGAACAGCACCATCTCGACATTTTACTGCTAATTCCAGGTCCACAGCTTCATCCTATATCCCTAACTCAGTTTATAAGCGAATCTTTCTCACTTTCTATGCATTCCTAGCTTAATTCTTCTATCAACATTCTTTACAAAAGAGGGTAGTCTTGCTGTCTTAACCCTTGAAACGCATTTAGCATCCAATCTTGCATTGTGTGGGATTGGATCTTGTGGGTTTCAACCCCTCTTTTGAATGTAAAGTCCCTCCTAAGTGAAAACCATCAACCCTAGAGTGACTCTCCCTTCTCTCTCCTTGGAGTTGGAAGAGGGGAGAGCAACTAGGGTTCGATCGCGATTTTCCGCTTTACATTTTGGTGAACCTAACGTGAACATCCTTTCTGATTATTCATAGTTAGATCTGAAAATTGGATTCCTTGATTACATTTCCATGTTTGATCTTTTGCAAAATTTTAGAGGTTAATTGCATAAAAACCCTAAATTTTCTTTTTAAGTAATTAAACGTGTGAAATGTTTAATTGTTAATGCTTGTTTCAGATCTGCCCTTCTATTACAAATTATCAATTCATATTTGTGCTTTAATTTTGAAAATTAAGTGGTTAAGTGTCAAAACCCTAATTTTTGAAACCCTCTTGATTCAACCTTTGTTCGACAAATTCACTGATCAAAACATTTCCAAATCAGCTATAACTTTGGATTCCGCAATAAAATCACAATATCTTTCATCCCTGAAAATTTGGAAAAAAGTTGCGAGGACCGTGTGCACTCCGAGCGCCATCGTCCCTGACATTTTTTCCGAAATTTCGGGAGCGAGATCTTACTGTATTTTTCTGCTAAAATCCAAATTTTGGCTGATTTTATCAATTTTAACACCTTCAAAATTACAGTCAAAGTTGGTCTAGTGATTGCTTGGATTGAGGATTCTAATCATTCAAAAATTGTTGAAATTGAAATTTGTGTCAAAATTGTGTTTCTTACAGTCCTAAATCTGAAAAGTGTGTTATCATTCATTCGAAATTTCAGTGCTTTATTCAAATTCTTGCAATTTGTGACTTTTGAAATTAAGTGCTTAATTACAACAACTTTGATTTCCGCTTTCAAAATCGAATTTTGCGTGAAATTAAGTCAATTTTTAAAATCCAAAACTTGCATTGCTTTTGGTATTCCCTCTAAAATCATAAAATTCAAAATTTCAGTTTCCCTCTCTTTTTCAAAATTCAAATTTTGCATTTTTCGACAATCTTGGTAGGGTTCAATTTTGGGATTGCAACTTTAATTTGGCCTATCTACAGATCGTAAAATCACTCAATTTTTTCAGGTTAGCTGTAAAATCATCATAACTTTCATCCCTGCAAATTTCGAAAAAAGTTGCGAGGACCGTGTGCACTCCGAGCGCCACGGTCCCGGACTTTTTTTTCCGAAATTTCGGGAGATTGTCCTGATTGTATTTAACAGCTTAAATCTGGAAGATTGGCTAGTTTTACTGAAATTTGCTACCTTTAAAATTCAAAATCTTCTCTCTTTCTTTAGTGCATGAGTTTTACAACAATAAGCCCTACTTACACTATTCCCGTTAGACGAAGCCTTAGAATTAAGTCCTTCCAAGGTTTAATTACTGAGGAGATGGAACCTAATTTGAATGGCCTTTTTAACGAGGACATGGGTAATTCCTCTAATCCTCTTAATGATGAAGAAGCTCTCCATGAGGTTTCTGTAGAACAACTTTCAAAATTGGATAACCAATTTGACGATTTTCGACAATGGATGTCTCAAGAATACCCTGATAGTCAAGCTCTTCCTTTAATTGAGGGTCTAAAACGTATGCTTCAAAGTGATAAGAATGGAATTGATATTTTGCGTGGTATTGCACACATTGTGGATTCAAATGTGATGCCTATGAAAAGTTGTGCCGAAACCTTAGGTTATACACAACCTCCTACTCAAGACAATCATTCTATTCCTTTGACGACTTCTATTGCTAGCATACCTACTTTTACATCAAACATAATGACTACTTCAATACAAGACATTCCTCCTATGATCACTAGTCATGGGGGCAATCCCTCTTCTTCAATTAACCCTCTTCCTTCAATCAATCCAACTTCTTCATTCATTCCTTCAATGAGTGTGCCTATTATATCACCACAAATGAACATGACGCAAGGGGGCAATTCGTTTAATCATTCCATTCCTCCTTGTAGTGTTCCTCCTGTCCAATCAATTCCTATGACTAACTATCATAGTGTCCCACCACCTTACTCTCTACCTTCTTTCAATAACATAACACCTCCATCACAATCTAACACGTCTAATATGAACTCTTCGACTGAAGCGACCATTAACAATCTTGCACAAACTGTCTCTTCTTTACAGCAACAAATTGCCTCTATGAATCAATCTAAGTTTAGTGTGCCCACATTTGACGTTGCGAGCCCACTTTCTCTTGACATTGTTCGAGCTATCCCCCCTAAACATGTTGAAATTCCACATTTGGAGCTTTATAATGGTAAGGGTGATCCTCTAACACATGTTAAGACCTTTCAAACAATATGTACTGATTTTGCTTATGACCAAAGGTTGCTTGCAAAATTGTTTACTAGAACATTAAGAGACAAAGCCCTACAATGGTATTGCTCGTTGCCTTCTTATTCTATTACTTCTTTTGAACAACTTGCAAATGCTTTCATTCAACAATTTCAAAACAATATAAGTCCTAAAGTTACTTTGATTGATTTAATGCATTGTAAACAAGGTGTTAAAGAAAAAGTGACTGATTTCATTGGTAGATATAAGCATTTGTATGCTCAAATTTCTTTTCCAGTGCCTGACAATGATATTCAAAGAATCTTCATTTCTAATTTACAAAAAGATATTAGTGAAAAACTCCTGTTTTCTGAGTTTACTTCTTTCCAATAGTTGTGCGCAACTCTTCACAATTATCAACTGACTGTGAGTCAAATGGAACAATCACATCCTATGGCTCCGAGTGATAAGGGTGATAGTAGTCAACAACCATTTGGGAAGTTTAAACCGAACAGAGAGTCCATTAAATTCAATGAAAACATCATCAACAACAATGTGAATGCAGCATCAGGTGTGTCTCCTATTTCTAAGTTTTTCAAGAGAGAAAGAAAGTTTACTCCTTTGAATGAATCATTGCATAGTATTATGAATAAGTTATTGAAACAAAATGTGCTTACTCTTCCTCCTATAAGGCAAATTGATCCTGCAAAGATTAATTCACCCTATTTTGATAACAAATCTTTTTGTCAATTTCATCGTCAACCTGGGCATGATACTGAAAAATGTTTTGCTTTAAAGGGGAAAATTCAAGATTTGATTGATAATAATACTATTTCTGTTTCTGGAGTGAATGATAAAGGCAACACATCTGTAGCTCCTCCTAACCAAAATCTTCAGATTTTTACTGATCCATTGCCTTCTCATATCTCTAATGCAATTGATACTACTGATTCCTCTGTCTCACCTGATGATCTCGTGTCTATGACTCCGAATGTGATTAACTTTGTAGAGCAACAGAAAATCCCTAAAGAACCTTCCATCACATTTGATTCCAGTGAAACTATCAGGGCACCTGATGGTCCTTTATATATAGTTGCAAAAGTCAAGAACACACCTTGCCGTGGAGTGCTTATTGATCCTTCTTGTATGGTTAATATCATTACTGAAGAATTTCTTTTTACTTTACAATTGAATCAAGTGATCTATGACAAAACAGATGTGATTGTGAAATTATTTGATGCATTTTCTTCTCCTGCAATTGGTTCTATTACATTACCTATTGAGGTCCATAACAAATCCCTTGATGTGAACTTTGCTATTATTCCATCTTCTGAACAATTTCGTGTGAAGCTTGGCTATCCTTGGCTATCTTCCATGAAAGCTATTGCTTCTCCTATCCACAAGTGTTTGAAATTTCCCCATAATGGTGAAGTTGTTACTGTCAATCATAGTCTCTTTAAACCAGCTGAAAGAACCTCTAGTGTTCCTATTGATTATTTTTGGCCTAAACAATTCCAATCTCTTCCTCCGTGAAGTGATCATCTTTTTAAATCTTATCAAAAGTGGAAAAAAGATATGATCCTATCTCTAAGTGAACCTAGAACACCCAAACTTGACATTCCTATCATTCTTGAGAAGGAAGTTCTTCCTTTGAAAGATAAAACCAATGTCTTTCCTCAAGAAGATTCCCAACCCATTCCTATGGATGTGACTATGTCTATGCCTAATAAACCTTCTAAAAGTAGACCTATACCTCCTCGTCATGATGGACTTGGTCTTCTTCCTAAACCAAAAATTCCTCCTTTATATGGAGCAGTTCCTCCTCCTTCCTTCTATAGAGAGAAGAGACCTTCTTCTTCTCCTATTGTTCAACCTAAGAGACCACAACCTAAACACCCAAGTGATAAGGATGAGAACATTCCTCCTCCTCAATCTTCTCCACTTCCTACTAAGACTAGACGAAATCGTTCTGCACGTGAACGCCGACGAAAGCATCGTCTTAGAGCTCAAGCAGCTGCTTCTCAAACTTTGCAATCCCCAAAAACACCTTCAACAAGCATTATTCCATTTTCTCCTCAGCCGACGATTGAGCCGAAATCTCCTAAACATAAGATGCATGATGGTCTTGATCTTGTGCGAGTTAAAGATCCTATTTTTATAAATCTTGATGATGATATAGATGAAAATGTTATTCATGATGAAAATGCTACTTCTCCTGTTCATTCTGATAGTGAATATGAACTTGTTGATATTGATAACCATTTATCTAATGAATTTTCTAAAGCACTTATCCTAGCTCCTAGACAAAAACAATGTGGCTCGGAACATGAACATAGCCCTTGTTTGGATCTTGTGATAGCTCCATCTGCTGTGTTGAATGTTCCTCCTCTAGCATGTTCCCTGCCTTCCCGAAACATTGATCAGCAAGATCGGGGGGTAGATGACGTGCTAGACTAGTGTTATTAGCATAGCAGATTCTCTCCTCCTCTCTTTTTTTACTTCTTCTATATGTTATTCTCATTCTTCTATTTGTTGTCCTTAGTGTTGTCTACTTGAGGACGATGCAAAACATTGAGATCTCTCGATCTCTCTCATGTTGACTCAAAAGACACATGTGTTCCCTTCTTCTAGGTGACCCTCCTTGATTGGGGAATGAAGAACAATTATGCATACATACATATGATATACATGAATTATCATACAGCATACTAACCCCGAGGAAAGCGAAGTCACCTTGTGCTTTGTGTTTTGTGTCTATTATCCTTGGGCTTATCTCACACTTGGGGGCTAAATCCTTGTGATAACGTGCTCCTTTCTCATTTCTTATATGTATCACTACCTTAAAGCAATCACCCTCGGTGAGGCGTGTGCGATCGCTTTAACGTAGGGGGGCATACATCCCGTTCATATCTTTTCAAGATACTTGAAAATTTCTTGACAAATTTAGCTTTGCCTTGAAAATTTTTGATATCTTTCTTGCATGACTCATAGTGAGGGAACCTTACTACTGACAGTCATGGTTCTCCCTCGGGATCTTCCCTTTTACTGTGTCAATCGAAGTCGTAAGATCCTTAGTCCACTGGGGGCTTGGTGTATCTTGCCTCCTTGACGTGGTGAAAGTTTTTCAATGTTGTTTCCTTGTACTTTACCGGAAGTATGAGCGTATGCTTATACTCCCGCTAAAGTGGGGGCTAAATGTAGCGTCCTAAAATTGCGACACTTACAATTTCGACCGCATTTGGGTCTTCACGATGGCGACGCAACACTGAACCTGAATGGAGACCCCGAAACCTGATTATGACACCAAAAACTGCATTTTCTTGCACCCTGGCCTGAACCTTCTTTGCACCTTGCTGTCCCGGGAGGTGGGACCAGAGCGCCCAGCGCCCTGGTCCTGGGCGCCCTGGTCCCCCAGGACCATGGCGCCCAGCGCCCTGGTCCCCCAGGACCATGGCGCCCAGCGCCCTGGTCCCTGGGTCCTATTTTGGGCCCGGTCTCTTTTGGACTTCGGGTCTTTATGTTTGCAAATTGGAAAATTATCTTTCCTAGTCGGCCTAAGGTCGGGAAAATCAGTCTATCAGCCCTAAATGACAAGTATATAAACTACATTTTCCTCTTTCATTGGAGATGATGGAAAAAGCGTGGAAACTATACTCAAGCATTCAAGCATTCAAGCATTCCTTCAAGCAATTGATCATTCTAAGTCTCCATTCAAGGCTAAGTGTTGCATTCAAGACAAGGATTCAACCATTGAAGAGGAGATCACTTACAACACATTACATGCTACAACATACAACATACAACAAACAACAACATCTATACCTTCGCACATAAGGATACAAACATCCTTACAACAAGGTATTAGTACTTGTTTTACATTACATTTACAGCAATTTCTCATTTCTTGGTTAATTCCAAAACCGGGGTTTGACCTAAAGGCAAACCCCTAATCCCTAACCCCCCAATTGTCTTCGCTTTTCTGTGTGTAGGTTGCAGGTACGCGACTGAAATTGAAGATCTGGAATCCTTGTGCAGAGACGAACAGATCCCCCTTCGTTTCGCGGATTTTTCGGAGGACCGTGTGCACGCTGGGCGCCATCGTCCCATCAACTTTTGCTCAAATTTGCAGAACAGCACCATCTCGACATTTTACTGCTAATTCCAGGTCCGCAGCTTCATCCTATATCCCTAACTCAGTTTATAAGCGAATCTTTCTCACTTTCTATGCATTCCTAGCTTAATTCTTCTATCAACATTCTTTACAAAAGAGGGTAGTCTTGCTGTCTTAACCCTTGAAACGCATTTAGCATCCAATCTTGCATTGTGTGGGATTGGATCTTGTGGGTTTCAACCCCTCTTTTGAATGTAAAGTCCCTCCTAAGTGAAAACCATCAACCCTAGAGTGACTCTCCCTTCTCTCTCCTTGGAGTTGGAAGAGGGGAGAGCAACTAGGGTTCGATTGCGATTTTCCGCTTTACAATAAGATATGTGGGAGGGACCCTTAAAATAGTAGGGGGATTGGTTGAATTTTAGGGTTTAGGGGCTTAATTAATCAACACCCTACAATTCTATGGGCAATACAAGGGCGATAGCCATGCTTCACCAGGAATGGATGGGAAGTGCACTCCTTGGATACGCCATAGTTGTAACCCCTTGTAAACACAACTATAGTTGGAAGGACCTTTGTGCATGCTATAAACTGTCTCGAGGTGGGTAGGAGGAGATAGTAGGCCCATGGAACCAATTAAATTAGCACTTACAAAGATAACAACCATTGTTTGAGGTTTTGCCCTAGTTATTATTGATCTAGTTGACCCATATAATTTTAGGGCAAGCTTGATTCTAGAAACTATTGAGTAGAAACGCAGTAATGAACTGCTCAAATTAAGCACCTTTAATGACATATACCTCATCTATAATTAGCCCTGTAGAGCCCCTACTATTCTAAGGGAAGCAGGTTGATAAATGCTTAGGGTTAGCTCGATTCCAAAACTATTTTGGCAGCCCCCTCCAATTCTACGGGGGTTTATTAATGAATGCATTAATGAACCGATGGCATTAAAGGTTTATTAATGCAACTATTGAGTTTTGATTCTAGAACTATTTTAGATGCAACTATTAATGTAGGGGAAGGGATCTATGATTTGGTAGACTCTAAAGATAGGAGCCCAACTCATAAAACATGGTCTTGTTTGGATCTATCATAGGGGCTCAACAACTCTGTTTTGGCTTGAGTCTTGGGATGGTCACCCTCCAATCCTCACCATGTATCCACATTTACAATCTCTTTATGATAGTTTTATTGCAGCTGGTTGGCAGAAGGTGCTAGATTATTAGTTTGTTCAACATTTGGGACAAGTGCAGGTTTACAGATGGAAGGGACTTCACAATTGGCCGCTCGAAGGCACTGAGGGAGATCGACAAGAGTTAGCTCAAATTCTTTCTAGTAGGGAGTGTCACTCTCTTACAAGAATTGATACCTTGGGATGATGTCACGATTCAACATGTAAGTACTTGGTAGATGTAGGGTACTAAGAGCTTGATAAACAACTATATGGTAGAGGTCAAGTTCCAATAGTGGAAACAAGTGTAGAACAAATTTGCTTGGTCCAAATGCAACTTTTTCTTGTAGGTACTTGTTCATAATCGTTGTCTTGCTAGTAGGGAGTGCAACTCTCTTATAGGAACTAATACCTTGGGTTGAGGTCATGATTCAACAGGTAAATACTTGGTAGCTACAAGGTACTTCTAGCTTCATAAACAACTATATGGTAGAGTTTAGGTCCCATGGTGGAAACATGTGTGGAACAAAGTTTCTTGACTCGAAGGCAATTTTTTCTTGTGGCTACTTGTTCAAAATTGTTGCCTTACTTTAGATAATTTATGCAAGTGCGACTTCCAAGGATTTCTTGACTCGAAGGCAATTTTTTCTTGTGGCTACTTGTTCAAAATTGTTGCCTTACTTTAGATAATTTATGCAAGTGCGACTTCCAAGGATCGTCCATTTGTGTCATGTGTTTTAAAAGTGAAGAATGTGCTTCTCATCTTTTCTTTCAATGCCCTTTCTCTTGGGAGATATGGCATCTTTGGTGGGGAGTTTGGAATCAGGCTTGTTGGCATGCTCATCTTTGGTTGATTTTTGAGATCAGTTGGGCTAGTCTCCAATCAAAACTTCTTTTCTTCAGGTAGCATGGGTTCATGGGCCTACCTTCATTTTATGGCATCTATGGTTGTAACGAAATCAATGAATTATTCAGGGTGTGACAATGGTTGTCCAACAATTGTGGTAGAACATTGTTCATACACTTCAGAAGACTGCTTCAGTGAAGTGTGAGCTTTCTAGTGTTGTGGATCCTAAAGGTGTGGCTATTTCTACAAGGTTGACCTTTTCTACTCAAGGGAATATTACTTCTACTAGTCTATGTTGTCGCCAACCAAAAAAAAGATTAATCAAGAGGGTTATTGGCTTCCTCCTTAAGGATTTTTGAAGATCAATATGAATGACTCTTCTAGGGGGGGGAACCCTAGCAACTTTGGTATTGGTGGTATTGGTAGAGATAGATCTAGTGATGTTTAGTTTTCCTTTTCGTTTTACAAAAGGTTTCACACGAATAACTTAATGGAGGCTTTTGCGATCCTTTATGCTATGGAGAGAGGTTGTGCCCTCGGTTCACATTGAGAACACTCTATCCATAAATGAAATTGCTATTTAAAATTTATTATAATTTTATTGTAGTTAATTTTTGTTATAACATTTCAATTATATCAATAATGTGAGTTTCTATCAGACATTAATTTGAGGCTCAGATTTCAACTTTATTAATGTTTTGTAGTTGATTAAAGGACATTGAAAACTATTATAGCCATCATAATATCTATATCGTATTTCAAGGTAGCAACCTAAATAAACATACAAATTAATTATTCCCTATTAATATTTCAAATTTCAAATTCTATTAATATTTTGTTGTTGCTTCAATGACATCAAACATCATTGTAGTCATCACTTAATATTGATTTTGTATAGTTTAGAAGGAAGGTGAATTAATATGAAAAATAGTTATTTACCTTTAAATTATTATTTTTATAAAGATGATTTATACTAAATATACTTAATTATATGTTTGCAAAATTTGATTCACTTTATTGAAACATAATCTAATACCACATTATTTCTTCCATGCAAAACACTATCTAGTAAGAATTTAAGTTGTATGTATGCAATCTAATAAAAATTAATTTATTTTCTCTAACTATAATATCAACTAACAAAAAAAAAAAATCAAATGCAATGCATATTTGGTTAGGTACATTTTATTCTTATGAAATCTTCATCTTTAAGTGATTAAAGTTATCTTGTAATCTTTCAAGAGTTCATATTTTTTTTAATATTTAATATTTTTTAATGAATAAGTTTCATTAATTAAGATTTATTAGTACACATATACACAAAAAAAGTAGGTGGATGCGAGATCCCATCAAGAGTCAAACAGGACTAAGTGGGAACAAAACACAAAGTCGAGCAACAAAAGGAACAAAATCGAGCAACAAAAGGAACAACAACAAGAAGAGGTGGATGTCTCAATCACTCAACTTACCCCATACAACAACACGTCTAAGTGACATGAGAAACATCCCAACAGTCATCCTTATCTCCATGACCCAAAGAAATTGCCAAATTGCAAGCTAATTTATCATAAAAGGTAAGCTTAAAGACATTAGAATCATCCCAACCCTCATCTTTATCTTTGTTTTTATCCCAAAGAAATCATCAGTTCACACACTAATATATCATTAAAGGTAAGCATAAATTTTTAACATTAAAATTCATTCTTCATGGGCAGAGTAAGTATGGAGCTAATAGTTGATAACTTCTCTTCTTCACCTGTCACCTGTTTGCTGAGACATGATGCCAAACGTTTTTATTGCATTTTGTTGTTTCCGAGCATGAGTTCAGTCAGCTTCTTGTTGCTCAGACGTTGTTGGTACACGCTTAAATCTTCACATCTGTCCAGTTCCACCACCCAACCATTTCAATGCACAATAAATTCTCAGCTAGGTATAAATGTGGAAAATGCAATGAAGTTGGTCACATGGTTGACTATTCTGTTTACAACTGTACATTTATTAGAGAAGTAGGAGTAGTGTTAGTACCTGTCAGGAAATGGTACGAGTGATCTTAAACTCTCTGCAAGCTTGTCAGCATTCTGTGCATTGTTGACCATTTGGTTGAAGCAGATATACCTCCCATATGCACAAGCTTCCTCAAATGCACAGATGTGAGCCTCTGCAACAAACCTTACATCCGCACTGGCAAACAGTCCATTCTCATACATTTGTGCAGCACCTGTTCTCAAGATTGACAGTGTTTATGATCTGGAAGACTAGAATTAGGCACTAAAACCTATTGATGAGGGTCATAAGACGGAAGAAATTTTCAACTGCACGAGATTACATTCTTTCTTCTACTTGTAGACACAATTTGGAAGAGATTGCAGGGCTAACATGGTAGATGACATTTTAATTTCAATTTCAGAGTGTTTAGACCAACTCATAATGGTAGAGGGCAATTAAAACAATTACAAACAATATATATTATGTCAGTAAAACAGAACCTGAGCAATTGTAGACAACCAAACCAATCTGGCGAGCTAATAAATAATGAAACATAGTCCATTTTACTAAACAAAAGCAGAGAATTTCATCTTCTCCATCAAGTAAAACGGCTCAAATTCTGAAAAACCAAAGTTTGGACATGATTGAGGTGTTACCTTTGAGATATGCTACGGTGGATCCTGAGGTTTGATTTGCAGAGCCAGGCCCTACAACCAGACCTGCATTAATTGTCACCATATTTACGCCTCTGTCCATGGCCAGAGCCCATGCTGTCCTCTCTGATAGTGTCTTTCCCAGTGCATACCACAGCTGTAATCACAATGGCACACCCTTTAATTTATCAATATATGACACACACATTAAATTGTACAGTGGCGATGGATGGTAGTGCTTTAAACCTTCAATTTTCTGCAAAGGTTCACATCGCTCCAATGCTTTTCATGGAGATCAGAAATTGAATTTCTATCTTCTCTCCAAATTACTGCAGCAACTGAAGATGCGAATACCACTTTTTCAATAGTTTCAGTATGGGCACATGCTTCCAGGACATTGTGGGCTGCCCTCACTTCAATTTCAGCCATGACCTCCTACATAACCAAAAAGAGAACAATCAGTTCTTTCAAGCATCAAGAATAAACATTGGAAGTTCCTTTGGAGCAGCCTTCATCTACTTACATCATATTGAGGGGAATCAAATGTGTAGAAAAGACCAGAACATCCACTAAGTGCATCCACTATGCTGTGATAATCCAACATATCAGCATACAAGATCTTCAACCGCTGCCCACTTAATTTCTTTAAAGATTCAACTTCACCTGCCACCAAATCAAACCACCAATATACTGAACATATCAAAAGTAATAATTACCAGATCCTGTCACTATATACAATCTATGAAGCATAACTGTATTGTACAATTCTATACTTTTCAATCGACTCATGATGGATACATTCTAGAAAACTCAGGCCAAACTCTCTCACACACAAACTGTATTAAAGATGGATACCCACAAATTGTATTTAAACTAGACACCCTCAAAATTATTTTTCTACATAGACATTCTTGATTAGTCCTAGAGAAGAATCTTGCCTTTGGCACCCTAAATTATTTCAATCCAATGAAGTCTGCAACTGTATGCATAAAAATATATACCTCCATTCTGAATAGTTGCATGCACGGTGTATCCCCTGTTTAGAAGGCCCTGAACAATCCACAGCCCTACATAAGTAGATGCATCCATCACACACACAACCTTTCCCCTGCCATTTGCTGCATCCAAATCCCTCTGAGTAAAAGCAGGCATCTTTGCTTATGCTACCCTGTGTTCAGATTCTTGTCTGAACTTGCAGCAAACTGATGAATTCTTCTGTTGTGGCGGTGCAGCTTACTCAAATTCTGATTGCCTAGTAAGGCCTTAGATAGGGCACATAATTCATGATAAATGCGCCTGCTGTGTATATAGCTGGGGTATTAAAGAAGGGCAGGTGAAGAATAGAGCTGTTAATTGAATTGGCACATTGGTTAGCTAGTATCGTTATTGTTAATTTTAATAACATAATCCAAAACAAACAATTGGCTTTGGTTTTTGATTTGTTAGTGGACAGAAAGAAGTAAAACCTGGACATCATCATGCTACATTTGTTACGCACAAGAACCACACGTTTCTCCTACCCACAAGCCATTTTTTGATCCCCAAATGTTGATCTAGTCTTCTACATTTCTGGGGAGTTAACCAATTTCAGGCAATGGTGTAACGAGCAGCTTTGACTTTTAATATTATCTATAAATTAAGATGTGGGCCTGCTGGAAAGGTTGATGGTTGACCTGCATGTGCCTTTCAAACATAAGTTAGATAGAAAGAGATGAAGTAGATGAGAACAGTCAGTTTTTTATTGAAGGGAAAGACGAGATACAGCAGCATTCTCCTCTAAGTAGGTGTATATGGCTTTTGAACTTTAATATTTTTTTTAATGTGCCAGGCATATGTGGCCTTCTGTGTGTCATCTCATCCAAAGTTGTCTACGTGAAAGCTTTTAATGCTTAAAAAGAAACTACTTAAATTTTGAACCACAAGTTCTGTGCCGTGAATGAATACTAGATTGGGTTGGTGTGATTGTTTTGGGTTGGTGTGATTGTTTAAGTACGAAATGACATTCTGTCCACCAAAAATCGATCAGCAATGACGTCATTTTAGGGACTGATATCAGCACATTTGTTTTGTCTGTGTATGCTTTTGAATTTGATTTTTTGAGTTTATTTAAATGGAAAAAAAATTCACAATCAAATCTAAAAGTATACATAGACAGATTAATGAAAACTAATGACTAATGGATTGCGGAAATCTATAGACATTGATTGTCACATTTATTTTGTTTATTATACGTTGAAGGTAATTATAAATTTTTATTTTTATTTTTTAAAAAGTGTGATCTGTGATGTTGGCATGACAAGTCTTTATTGGATCAGCAAAGGCACAAGCTTGCAATTACAATGGTTCGTTAGAAGTTTGAACCTTGGTGGGCAATAACAACAACATCACTCAACCAACATGCTATGGGATAATAAACCCAAAAAGTAACTATAAATTAAAAAAAAAATTAACTTTGATTTATTTTCGAATTTGTCTTCCTATAATGATAACTAGCAATCACACCTTGGTGTGCAATGGGTACATCGAAGAGGTGTGGAAAGTTGATTAGGGGAAATTTTATTCTATTTTTTGCATACTTTTGTGCAGCACTTTAGGTCAATTGGTAAGCCATTTATCAACTGTTGTTTTTTTGTCAAACAAAGGTCTCAATGGAGAGAGAGAGAGAGAGAGAGAGAGAGAGAGACAAAGGTCTCAATGGAGAAGTGATAGCTTCCAATGAACTACACATCTACTTATAGAGATTGAAACATGAATAAAATAAAATCTTTGAATTGGGAAAATAACCATGTTGTTTTGCCAGTAAGATCATGTTGTGTTTGCAATAGGGAGAGAGGGAGTGAGAGAAAGAGATGCAAATTAAAAGAGGAAGAGACAAGGGTGGAAGAGAGAAAGTGAGAGAGGGGTAACGAGATAGAGATATAGAGGAAGATAGAGATGGAGGAAAAGGAGAAGGAGAGGGATATGAAGAGGATATAGAGATGTAAAAATAGAGAGAGGGGAGATGTATATATGGATGGAAAAGTTAAATATATAAATAAAAAGAGATTGAAATATTGAGATAGAGAGAGACTTATAGAGAGGGAGATTTAGGGATAGAGAGAGATGGAGAGATAATGAGCTAGAGATAGACAAGGAGATCAAAGAAGAAATGTGGAGAGATAGAAATAGAGAGGCAAAATGATATAGAAATAGAGGTTTAGGTAGAGAGAAAGAGAGAGAGCTCAATATGTAAAGAGGGAGAGGAAGAGGGTGATATATATATATATATATATATATATATATATATATATAGAGAGAGAGAGAGAGAGAGAGAGAGAGAGAGAGAGAGAGAGCATATCGTGGAATACAATTATTGCAACTGAGAGAACATCATACGAACACAATGCGTGGAGGGAGAAACTCATTTGGTGGTCCAATTAACTGCAATCGTCTTGCATCGGTGTGATATTGACCATCAATTACAAAAGTCGGGCCATTATAAACTTCATATAAGGAATGCCTTCGACATAAAAATGCTTGGTAGATTTTTTAGTTGATTATGAAGGGAAATAGATATATAATTAATTTTGGTTGTTGCTTAGTTTTTGGATTCCACTATGCATGATTTTTTATTGCATCAACATTTCAAATCATACTTAAAGATCCATCATGACAAGAGAACTCTAGGAGAACTTCATCATTAGGGTGTGTATGATCCGTTATTAATTTTGGTTGGTTAAATATGGGTTAATCTTTAATATATAATTTATTTTTTATATAGTGGCTCGAAGAAAAATACCATTTTTGCCCTATTTATATAGCGGCTCGAAGGAAAATATTGCTTTAGGTCATTCCCCTTGGAGTGATCACTTCTACAAAGGTAGGCCCTCTTCAAAAAGAAGAAGATATTGCGATTTCTTTACAGTCAAGGTCCATGAAGGCAAGAGGAGAGGATACTTTTCCAATATATTGGCTTCTAAACATAAAGTGTGCAAGTGCATAAGACATGACAAAAAAGGGTTTTTATTAGAGCATCACATCGAAATGTGAACTAATCTAGAAAAATATAAGCACAACTATCTACCCCTACAAAACCACAAGTTAGTAGTTGCAGAAATAAATAACCCCCTTCCATGCTAGGTCCTGCAAGAAATGATTAGTAGTTTTGAATGGAGGCCTTCTACAATTGAACAAGCCACACCACTAAGTTAATACCAAAAGGTTAGCTCAAAACCCAACGAGCAATTTGCAAATAAAAAACAGGATGCAGAAAATGCAATTATAGAAACCCCAAATGTTGTAATACCTTCTGGAAACGTGGAAAGAATGGTTTGAAAACCTCCAAAACCAAAAAAATGGCATAATAGACCAAAAATATGCTTGAAAGGACAAAAAATGTGACAATACTAACAACAAACATGACATAAATGACCACAAATGCAACAGAAATGGCCATAGACACGATATAACAAAAGACTTCAAAATTTGTCAAAATTCAAGTTAACCAAAGATGCTATAGGATAACCCAAAAAATGTGTTAGAAACTACCAAGAAAAAAAGTTAAAAGATGAACTAACAAACCGTATGGTTGGGTTGTTCGGAAATGACACATTCGACAAAACCAAGGTCCTTGAAAAAGATAACACATATCTAAAGTATGTGAGGGACCAATACAGGACACATTTAGAGAATAACGTAAAGTACGAGCGTCCCCCCATGATTCTAGAGAGGGAGTGGAAGGACTTGATTTTGGATGTGAGGAGAGAATTGAAAGGAAAAAAGGAAATGCACCACCAGACGACAGAAGAAGGTATGTGATACTATTAAAAATGTAATTATGTAATAATTACTCTTTATATTTATATAATCTAACATATTTCAAACTTTTCATAGACTGAGTGACACGTCAAAGGCAACCAAGGCAAGACAAGAAAAGCACGGGCAACACAAACTCAGCTCTGGTGGTTATATGAAACTTGCCGCACGAATTGTAAGAATCAGTTAATGAAATATTGCATCAAAATATTAATAAACTGCAAACAATTTTTTTTTTATCAAACAATACAAGCAAAATTCACGATACTAAGAAAAAATGCAGGGCTCCGAATTCAATAGAGCGCCCACAGAAGATGACAAGAGAATTGTCTACCAACAAGGCTATACAGTCGTGGCTGATTGGCTACGAGAATTGAGTGGGCAAACACGAGATTCTGATGCATCTGTCACAAAGGTAAATAAGCTAAATGAAGATGATTTCAAATTGAATACTTTACCAATAATCTATTTGATGTTAAGTTCCAACATAAAGTGACTATATTCTTTTTAAATAAGCAAGCAATGATAACAATGCACATGCCATTGGAATGCAGCCTATTAATCGTGGAACAAAACTTGGACATGAAGGTTCGGATGTGAATTCCAGTAGTGGAGGTATTCATTTTCTATTCAAATTTTTTTATGTAATTATTAATACAATTAAAAATCTTAATTAAATTTTAATTAGTGTAGTAATTATGTAACCTTTTTTGTTAATATTTTAGAGCATGTAGTCGGTGGTGACCAAGTGGAGCATGATCCGGGTAGACAACATCAGATACGTGATGTTCCCCAATCAAGCAAATAGGACCACTATTATTCTTTTAGAAAAAAATAATTGCAATTGGTGTATTGATTAATGTAACCTTTCGTATTTCAACTCCAGAGGATCTAGAGGGTGTTCAACATGTTGAGGTTGAGGCTAGACAAAATGATGTGGAAGATGATGTCGCCCCATCAGGTAAAGAGCACCACAGTTATGTTCTTTAAATTAATCAAATACTTGTAACAATAATAAAAAATATTTTGAATTTAACCCATTTCTTTGTTATTGCAAAGGACCCCTCTTTGGTTCAGTGTCCTCGTCCTCTGTATAGGACTAGGCATACATCGAGATCACAAGCAAAGGGCAGAACAACTGAAGATGGGGGAAATGATGAAGAAAATGATGCTCCACTTAGTTTTTACATAGCTTAAAAAAAATAAAATTATTGTAATCTACCTTATTTGATAATGATTGATTTTTATGTGTTAATGAATGTAATTATGTGCTAATGAATGTTCATGAATGATATGTGTTAATGAATATTGATGAATGTTGCGTGTTAATGAATGTTAATAAATGTTATGTGTTAATGAACATTACGTGATAATGAATGAATGCTATATTTTTTATAATGGATGAAATAATGAATGAATGATAGATGTTAATGGGGAATTTAGAGTGGTGTTAGGGTGGGGAGGGGCCAAATGAGCTTCCGCCTTCACGTGGTTGGCCCTATTAAGTAGAGAATATTAAACTATTCTCGAAACAAAGTGAAGCTCAATAAGATAACACACTTTTCAATATTTCAATATGTTGCACAGTTAATCTTATTGAATAATGTATATTGAATCTTAATTGCAGGGTCCAACAAAGCCAACACAAACAACAACACCACAAGTTGTTGGGTATAATGAACTCCCATATTGTCTTGTATGTACACTAACACTATGAGTTGCTTCTAGTGCTGATATGCATGGCGCGGCTGCAAAAGTTGTGAATATGCCTCATCCTTGTAAGTTTTTTTATTAGTTGACATTTTCTTTAGCATTTTTTTATTTTCCTTATCATTTTAAGTCTAACCACTTTTATATGGAATTTATTATTCTAGTTTTTTACTATCTGCTAGACATTATTGATACAAGGACTTGCATTGCATCCATTTTTTTCAATTAGGTATTAGAAAGGGTAGGTTGTATTTGTAAATGTCTCTTGAGTTCATCCAAATTTTATAATTGTTACCTCACATCTTGTTATTGTTGCAAAGGGATTATGGCCAGCATAGGCTACGATTGCAACCTCTTGGTGCCATAGAGTCTCTTTGTTCTTAAAATTGTAGCGGACTGTCAGGTACATTCCCTCTTTTGCACTCGACATTGTAGTTGTCAATGCACATGACCAAATTTCCTTTGACATCTAGAGGATGGTATTAACTTTTAAGTAATTAGAGGCTTTTGAGGCGTATTTGGCCAGTATTTATTTTTGTGGGATATGATGGTTGTGTTTTAAGTCATTTTAAGATGATCTCAATGAGTAATCATTTCACTAATGACATTTTTTCATTTTTCTTCATGAATGTTGGCAATTTTTACAAGTTAAGAGACCCATTGAGCACATAGGCACCTTTCAACATTTGTTAATAGGGGGAGGAACAACTCTTTCTAATGCTAAAGAGGATACAGTGAAATGCACAATGACCCATTTGTAGGTCTCAACCTCCAAGAGACATAATTAAGATGCTTGAGTCATCTATGTGCATGTTAGACAACCTCAATCTATTAGAAGCCCGAATTAACATATAATTAGAAGAGTGCATATCAAAAAGTTGCTACCTCCTAGAGGTAGGAATAAAATGCATCAAAGTAGCCTTGTAAATTCATTACTTTGTTAATATAATACTTGATCTCTATAACAAAAACTTGTTATTCATAGTGATTATGATAGCCAATAGTTCTCATTTGATGATCATCTAGGTCAACTTTTGATCTAAAAGAAACTTATCACAAAAGGGGTTGTGAACTATCCTCATTCACAGTCAAACCTCACTATAGTTGAGATATCAAAGCTTTCAATCACATGAAAGATATAGCAATAGTAATGTAGATGTCAACTTGAAGAGAATGAGTAGTGACAATAGAAGTCATACAAAGTTAGAGACCAAGAGTTGCCAGTCAAACCAAAAGCCCTAGATCCATAGATGAGACAAAGAGCGGTCAAATAATTCTCCATGAGTGTAGATAGTTAGAAAATCACGGTGATGAAGGTTTTTTAGTGGTGAGACAATCAAAACAATATGAGAAAACACTTAGATAAGAGATCATTTTAAAAAGATGACAAGGATGTCATCATACTCATTGTATGTGACAATAAGGACATTCACTATTGCAAAGACAGTTGTGAGTGATAATTTTTGTATCAAATCAATATAAATAATATCCTATGCTTATTGCAGAAGCCATACACGTGAGCCAATATTCATAGTGATAAAGGAGCCTTTCACCGTTAGCAACATAGAGGATATAGACTATCAAAGTTTCAAACAGTGGTAGGTGTGTGTGTGAAAAGTGGACCTGTATCTGTATCTGTATCTGAATACAAAACTCTTCAATTAAGTCATTAGATGCATGGTTAGTAAATCAATAATCAATAATAAACAATAAACCATTACAAAATGACCTATTGCCTTCTAGTAGATGCGAGTTTAGTCTTGCTCTCAGATTTCATATGCAATACCAGTGACTAGATGACATCTAAACAAAGGATTTTTAATCTATATGAGCATGAATTTGAGCTAAATGAATGTAAGATTAATCTAGATGTGCATGATTTAAGCTAGATATGCACGATTAATCTAACATGATTTAAACAATATTAAGCTAGATGATTTGACTAAGGATGCAATAACTAATATGTAATATCTTAATGCAAAATCTCAATGAACTTAGAGCAAAAACAACATAATAACAATATATTCTCCAGGATCCTTGAATGAGAGATGAGAGCCTAAATTTATAGAAAATTCAGAAAGAAGCCAATGGCTGAGATCAAATGATGACGAGCGGTCAAGATTTTCCAAGAGGAAGCACAATCCAAGTGAATTGATGTGATTGGCTGCTTTTCTCAGTTTTAAAGGAAATTGAACTAAAATTAAGATAAAATCAGAAAAAAAACAAAAAAAAAAACTGATTTATTCTCTATTTCATTCAATATTGATATTTAAATGTTTTAATTGCTTTCTTTGAGATTATTCTTCAATTTTTAATTTGATTTTCCAGATTATCTCCAATTGATTTCTTTTCTCAAATTTTAATTTTTTTTTGTCAATTAATTCCTTTTTTGATGATTTAATGGCAAATTGATTTATTTAATTAAACATGTTAGGATATTTAATTAAATAAATAGGATATTTGATTAAAATGATTTACTTGGAATGATTAATTAATTAAATAAATATTTAATTAATATTGGTTGATTAATTTGCCATGTGACATTAGTGATTTAAGAAATTAATTGTGTGCTCAAGATTAATTTAACTGCCTTTGGTTAGGACCTTGGTGACGTTGTTGAGATTAGGGGCTCATGGTTTAGATGACCATTTTTAGGGTATTACATTTGCCCCTCTTTGAATTAATGTGCGAGCAACACGTTGGTTCGAAGAATATTTGATGTCTAGGAGATACCAGTTCTGAACTTGATTGATCACGAACTAGATGAAGAGCGAGGTATTCAGCTTGTTTTCAAGTGATGAAACTGAACAGAGTTGATTAAAGCAAAACCGATCCCGAACTTGATTGAACTAGGACCAATGAAGAGCAAAGATACCGAACTTGAACTTGATGGATCAAGAAGCAAATCTTACTGATCTAGAACTTGATTGAACTAAACACAGTGAGCGAAGATAAAACCTATCTTGAACTTGATGGATCAAGGTACAATGAGCGAAGATAAACTATCCAGCTTGATTCGATGTAATGAAATTGAACACCTGCTTAGATTGAGTGGGTGATCGAAGGTACTCTTTAAACCCTTGATTGAGTTTAAAAGAATAATCAGCTTGATGAAAAGCGATGCAACTGATTAACATTAAGAGATTGATTCAGACAAAGACAATATCAGCTTGATTTGAAGTGATGAAACTGATATGCCCCTAGAGATTGATTTGATGAAGCTTAGCTGCTCGACTTGTAACGAAGATTTTTCAAAGAAATTCTCAATTTTGAGGTCATGAGTATACCCCCTCGGGAGCGAAATCGAAAGATAGCGAGGGTTGCACAGTGATTTTAAGAAAAAAAAAATTTGAGCGATGATAAGTTATTTGAGCATGATGATTGATGTTGAAGAATTAAAATCAAAGTTTATTTGAGAATTAAATTGAGATTTAGCGTTGATTAACAAGAAATCGAGCGGAAATTGAAGAGGAGAATGAGCAGTTGATGAAAGCGCTAAGTGGTCTCAGTTGTGCAAAATTGACTAGGAGGATGATCTCGAATTTTGATTTCGATCTCGAAAATGGAATCAGGTCTGTCGATTTAGCTTAGGGTGCAAGTTTGACGTCTATCGGAGCAAGTTGAAAAATTAGGGTTTTGGCTATATAAGGGGTCCATGTGTCATTTTCAAGTCATTTTCACATCTCCAAGTTTGAAAATTTAAAAGCCCTTTGCAAATAAAAATGGCCATTTTGATCTAGGAGCACTGTTTTGAGCACCAAAGACGACATAATCGATCGCGAAACTATGACCCAGCGGTAAGTGATCGATCTTAAGCCTGTTTGAATTCTTAAATTTCAAATTTTGATTGATTTTTTTGTGTTTTAAAGTTATTTAAAGTTGTGTCTCACGGTTTATCATGCGAGATAAGACCATTTCTCATACGATAAACTATTGCCTGAGTGTTTTATCATATGGGCATATAGGGTTTGTCGTTCGGTGTTGTCCCATGTCTCATACGAACTTGTTCTTGAGTGCCCCTTTTGTCGTGTGATGTATAATGTTTTTTCGTATTGTGATAGTTTGTCGTGCGATGAATAATCCTGATTCCTATGAAATTCTGCCCTTTTGAGAAAACTCGTATGAAAAACAACAAGAATGTTTGAGGGTCAAATTATCAAATTTTGATTTTGGATTTTGTATATTTGGGTTTGTGAGCATGTTTAGCATATTTGTAGTGCAATTTGGATTATGTGCTGACAGTGTTTATGGTTGATTTTGCATATTCGTTTGCCAGATATCTTGTTTTGATGTGTGTATCTACCTACGATGGGATTAGTTTGCGGTTTATCAGACGCGGATAGGGCACATATTGATTTGTGCAGTTTTGGACACCTTCTTCAGATGCCAAATATTCGTGTAAATCACAGGATGTTGACCACATTAGCAGAACAGTTTCATTCAAAGCATAATACCTTCCATTTACCTGTTGGAGAGATGACTATCACACCTGAGGATGTCTACCGGATTCTCAGGATTTCATTCGTTGGCGACAAGGTCGATTAGCATTCTGCTCAGCGACCGGGTATCTTAGCTCTGAGATGGATATTCCATGATGAGACGATCCTTGAGCGAGCCATCACATGGGATGTTTTGATGACTAGGTATAGTGAGCAGTTTTTGCTGGCATGCATGTTAGTAGGTATCATTGAGTGTTTTGTTATGTCGGACTGGGGACAACAGGGTTTTTTGTGTGGCTGGGCTAGGATGCTCAAGAGACTATTGACTCATCCTGAGAGATTAGGGTGGGGATCTTGTTTGTTTGCCCATATGTATCATGAGATGCACGAGGTTGCATATAGGGATGGGAAGAGCATGGCAACAAGAGTCTTATTTTTGCAAATATGGGCATGGGAGCACATCCCAGTATGCAGGCCAATAATAGATGATGCTAGAGAGCCTCACCAACCTATTGTATATTGCTATTCAGGTTATGTCACTCAGCCCCATCTGGGAAAGATAGATTATTGGAGGAGACAGCTCGATGATTTGATCGTGATAGTATGGAGACCATATAGGGGTCTGGAAATATGGGATGACTGGAGAGGGCAGAGGAAGGATATGTTAATGACTCGTCGTCTTATTGGCAGGTCAGTGTCCATCATTGAGTAGTTTGTAGTTTCTAGGGTTATGAGGTAGTATGGAAGAGCACAGGGTATATCTCAAGAGTTTACAGCCTATGCCCGATATGGAGATGAGGAGAGACACGGATGGGCTCTGAGGTTATCCTACGTGCTGAGTATGCAAGAGCTAGTTAGTGTATAGTGACATCGATGAGATTATTTGGAGGATGTTGTAGATGCGGGGGTATTGCCCCAGTATAGGGAGTGGTTCCAAAGACATCCATTTCCTAGATTCACAGATCCTGCAGAGCATGCACCTCTCATAGAGGAGGTCAAGGATAAGGCCCCTGCATAGGAATAGGTACTAGGTCAAGTATAGGGATGAGGATAGGTGCAGGGTCAGAGAGAAGATACACCTAGGAAAGCAGGAGGTGATCTTGGGGCTAGTAGCAGGAGGATACCAGTCAAAGTGTGACAACGATAGAGAGGGGAGGGTGCGTGGGTCTCTAGGGGCTGTTGGGGTTGAGGATGGCAGTGACAGGGTGATAGAGGGTGGAGGGGAGGAGGAGAGAGTGACTCCTAGGCAGGTGAGACAACATAGAGATGAGCAGGGAGGCAGAGAGGGAGGTGGAGAGGGAGGCAGAGATCCTGTGAGAGAGCAGGGTGCAACGGATGCAGCACAGTCTCTGAGGGCTAGATTGGTAGGTTTGCAGTCACAGTTGACAGTGGCGCAGACGTAGCTTGCAGAGTGGGACTGACAGCTTGCTGAGGTCCGAACAAAGCGTGATCAACATCTTTCTGAGGTTAGAGCAGAGCGAGATACTCTCCAGTGAGAGGTTTTGCATCACACGAGCCGGGCAACCTATTATGTCGCCGCATATAGTGTAGCAGTCCCAGTGGCACATCAGGTTGTTCTATATTCACAGTATATGGCTCGATCGGAGGGAGCTAGGGCACCCAAACAGGATGCCAGTCAACCGACACCACCTCCTCCACTTGGCGATGAGGGAGAGGCAGAGAGCTAGCTGTGTTATATCTCCTAGATTTTGTTATATGTACCCCATTTTTATAGTCTTATTCGATTCTTGCTCCGATGAGACATTGTATATGACAATTGATATCATTTGTACTGTGAGACTTTTATGATAATATATACAAGATCTTGATTTGATTTCATCGTACTTGTGTTGATTGATTATGAGATGTCTTTCTATATGATTTATTCTATATGTATGCATATCTTTTCAGTGTGGATGTATGTAATGTAGATGAATATGGATATTTTTTTTTTGGTTCTTTTTCATATGCAAATAAATGACTAAAATGAGTAATGAGTAATGCAAATGTTTATTTTTCTTCATGCAATAATATGAATGCAAATAAGTAATAATGAAATATATGGATTTATATAAGATGCTTATGTATGCAGCTAACATCTCAATAAACAAGTACTCGATCAGAGAAATGATGATGAAAAAGAGACCACTTAGCTGAGAAATGATGATGCTTCAAACTCTCATTCAGAAGATAAAGAGATCATTGTTATTATGCCAAAATCACTCGAAATAAATAAAATTTTTTAATGAATGCAACCTAAACCTAGTCATTGGATTTGGAGTGCTTAATCTTCATCACTGAGCATTTTACAAACATAGCAAGCAGAATAGAGTTCATTTCTTTTCATATGCAATATTAACTATCTTGTCCGCAATGACCCTTTGTTCTTTCATATCCTTGGACAGATTATGCATGCATCCAGATTGTACATTAAAGAAATTCCCTCAACAGACAAAGAAATGAGTCCAACCTCCCTGTACCATACAAATAAATGGAGTCGAGGTATGTGTGGCGATTTCACCTTGATGTGAAGGCACTTATCACAGACACCCAGCTAATTAGATGTTTCCAGATCATCAGATTCATTCCTACAAGCAGAAAACAAAGAAAAGTATTATTCCCCCAATCCTTTCTCCTCTTAGTCAAGATAGACTTCCTCGAGTTACTCAAAAGGAATAATAAGAGAAATCCAATGTAAAAGACAACACAAAGAAAATTTCATGCATATCTCAAACAGTTTAGTGATTGTTTTCAGTAGTCTTGTTTTGCTTGTGTACTCAGTGATAAAACTCTTTAGTAGTTAGGGGACAGGTGACTAACTCAGAGTGGATGACCGGGTACCACTGACTGAAAGATGACTTGGTTGATACTGCTTAGGACATGCAAATTGCTCACTCGATTACCCTAAGACTAGGACATTGATCGGTTTCAAGCCATGAGGATTCCAAAAGAACTAGGATGTCACGAAAGTGACTAAAAGATATGTACAAACGAAAGATAGGATGTAGGATAGTGGGAATGAAAATGGGAAATTCCAACGTTGCGTTAATAGATGGAGTGCTTGAGTACAAGAGGCGCCCGTTTACCAGGTTTTCACTTGCTTGGCAAATATTTTTTTTCTCTTTTTTTTTTTTGGACATTTAATGATTTTTAGGATTTCTTCAGAACATTTTATGATTTTTAGGATTTCTTCAGGACATTTTATGATTTTTATGATTTTTTCAGGACATTTTAGTTGTATAGGTTGCTGCAGCAGAGAATACTAAGTGAAGAATTTCTTCAAGTGGATGGTGTTGATCGGTTCATGGAGTTGTTCTCCTTCTGATGTTGAGAGTTGATAGGAACCAGAGCCAAAGACTGCAGTAATGATGTAGGGACCCAGCCAGTTGGGTTCAAACTTCCTGATGCAGAGAGTCTTGAAGCCTTGTTTGATACACCTTCTTGAGTGACTTGTCCTACTCAACCCTACAACTACTCAAGTCCTTCCTATGGAACTTGGTAGGGGTTATGATAATGAGACCTCCAGGGTCTGAACCTTCTTGACTTGCCTCCTATTTATAGCCAATGGTTTTTGGACAATCAACTCCTCCACTTGAGGTTGCCATCTCAGTTACTCACACACTCCTCTCCTGGGCTCCAACCACACATGCAAGGATCTTAACACACAATCTATTCCTATGGTTTCCCAATGAATCAACAACATGTCTTTAATGTGTTTTGAGGTTTAAGACTCATCACCAAATCCATTGCCTTGTCTTCTTAACCCTTCTAGGTCTCTACCAACACCTAAATAGGCCTAATTGCATTAGCCCTCCCTAGGCAGTTTTAGGGGTTTAATTTGCAAAATTCCCAAACAAGTGAAGAAATAAATCATGGATTTGAGTACACGTTTGGAAGTTAAAGACAATAGGAAAAGTGCATCTGGTTTATTTGTACAAGTGGGGTTTCCAATGCTGCACTAATTTGAAGGGTTTTAGACCTAGCCGGTGAATTGACAAGATGAGTCTAGAAATATTCACCAGTGAAATATCCTACTCCAAAAACCTTGGGAAAAATCAAGGGGACTCAGAGGGATTTCCATTCATATGCCACTTGGACCTGCACCAATCTTCATGTGCTCACAAATCACACTTTTCTTGCTGTCCTAACTCACCTAATCCCAGCGGTGAGCCTAGGGCTTCATTGTTTCTCCTCCTCCTGGACTTGAAACATCACACACCCTATTCCTAAGATATTTACAGACCCTAACCTATCATTCTTAGTGATTTCAATAGGTGCCATCAAAGAATGCCTAGGTTAGAGCCATTTCTTGCTCTTAAACCCTACCTGCAAGGGTTTTGCTCCTAGTTGCAAAGAATGAAAGAAATCTCTACAACCTGGAACAATCAAACCTGAAAATCAACCTTAATTAAAGAAAATACAATGAACATACAAATATGGAAATGATTTTACACCATCTAGTCCATACTGGACCGTACAAGCAAGGAAAACAACACAAAACTGTCAAAAACCGGTGGAAACAAGGTTGCTTCACAAACCAAAAACTTGCTCTTGCATTTCCAATCCCCCAACCCATAAAATGAAGTGAAATTTGGCTTATATCCACTTGTTTTAGTTGATTCAACCAACTTCCTAAATCCTAATCGGTTGATCATCTCTTTTTTCACTGCTCCTTTACCTGGGAAATTTGGTGTAAAATGTGGGAGAAATGGAAAGTTAGTTGGGTTATGAACAAGAGTATCAAGGATATTATCTGGCAATGGAATTTCCCCACTAAATGTCAGCTTATCAAGAACCTTTGGTCCTTGACCCTCCCCATGATTTGCTGGGGCATTTGGAAAGAAAGAAATAACAAAATATTTAGGGAAGCTAAGTGTAACTCTCAGGTGGTTTTTGAAAAAATCTGCAAGGCCATAAAAGAGAACATCAATATTCCTCACAAGAACAATAAGAAATGGTTTGTTACTGATATGAATGAATGGAAAAAGATATCCTCACTGAATGGAACCTAATACAACCAACAATGCAACTTTTGCAAGAAATTGCAAAATGTTGCTCAACAACTTTTGACAACTTTTGCTACAGGATGCAATTTTTGCATTCTAAGGCTCTTAAAGGTCCTCAAACACACTAGAAGACCTAAACACAACTCAATTGACTCCCAATACATGAATACATTCATCTGGAGTACTTTGCCTATGAACTACCTAAGCATCTCACTTCTTAGGCTAACAACATCTTGAGCACAATTGACTCAAACCAAAATTTGGACAACTCAACCATGGCTCTACCGAGTCCTCAATGGTTGGTCCATTATTACATCACAAGTTAACACACAAACTTAAAATAAATCAAATCTTTCATTCTTGGAGTGCTAGGTGCCCTGCACCATACTCCCCTGGGTCAAAGAACTCAAGTCCCTTGAGTTATAAGGTCTGAAATCTCGACTCCATGCTAGAGTATACATGCCTCTGACATCCACATGGCATTTAAATCAGGTAACCCTTTCCTTTTAACAAAATAGTGCTTGTAGACTCCTTTCCTTGTCTTCTTTACTAACTTGGTATCCATGATACTCTCTAACTCAACCAGTTGACTAGGTGGCAAATCCTTTACCCAATCTTCATGAACCGGTGATGGCATGTATATTTGATTTGTTGGTGTCTCTCCCTTGTATGTATAGAGATCACATACATTAAAAATAGGAGATATCCCCAAGGTAGGTGGAAGTTCAACCTGTTGAAATGTGGCGACTGATCAGCAAAGTACTGTACACTCAGCACGTATCCTCCCCGGGGTCCGAGGCCAAGCTGGTCCCCGGGTAGGGGTTCGGGGGCGGCAGCCCCCGAGAAATTTTTTTTTGCCGTTTTTTGTTGATGAAAACCGACATTGTAATAAAACCCTAAAAAAGGCCGACTTTGTTTGTTGCCCTAAAAATGCATGTTATAAGCGGCTGGGATGCTTAAGCCATTGTAAGGTTGATGTACTATTTTTGCTGGATAATAAGAAAGATTGGACGGCTGTGTATGGTGGACGTAACCCATTCTGGGTGAACCACGTTAAATCTCTATGTTATCTGTGTCCTGTTTTATTTCTTTATCTTTTGTATTTAAATCTGCATATAATTGTTAGTTCATATTTGCTTCGGATCTGCTTGAAACCCTAACAATTGGTATCAGAGCGAGGTTTTCTGTAAATTGGCAGGACTTTCAGATTTGAGTGGGAGCAATGGAGGATTCCAAATTCAAGGTCGAAAAGTTTAACGGCCAAAATTATCAGTTATGGAAAATGTAGATGGAGGATTACCTGTATCAAAAGGATTTGTGGCGACCATTGGAAGGAAAGGCAAAGAAACCGACCACAATATCAAATGAAGAGTGGGACATTTTAGATAGAAAGGCACTGGGATCCATTCGATTGTGCCTTGCGTCGTCTGTAGCATTCAATATAACAGAAGCAAAAATGACTGTAGATTTGATGGCAACATTGGCTAAGCTGTATGAAAAACCCTCGGCTTCGAATAAGGTATTTCTTATGAAGCGTTTGTTTAATTTGAAAATGAGGGAGGGAGGATCTGTAGCGGAGCACTTAAATGAATTTAATACAATTACCAGTCAATTGTCTTCGGTAAAAATTACCTTTGCATAAGAGGTTAGGGCTCTCTTGATTTTATGTTCTTTGCCAGAAAGTTGGAATAGCTTGGTTATGGCTGTAAGTAACTCTGTCTCTGGTAAAAATACTTTGGTATTTGATGATATTTTTGGTGTTATCCTAAGCGAGGAAATGCGAAGGAAAAGCACAGGTGAGACTCCAACATCATCGGGTAGTGTTTTGAATGTGGAGAACAGAGGAAGATCAAAGGAAAGAGGAAAAGGCCCTGGGAATGAGAAGTCAAGAGGGAAGTCAAAAAAAGGACGCTCTCAATCTAGAGGAAAGAAAGATTGCTGGTACTGCGGAAAGCCTGGTCATCTAAAGAAAGACTGTTGGTCTCGAAAAAACAAAGAAGGAGACAAAAATGAAAATGACAGTAAGGAAGCTAATATTGCAAGTAATACTTTACAAGATGCTTTAATCTTATGTTTGGATAATGTTAATGATTCCTGGGTAATAGATTCTGGGGCTTCATTTCATGCTACACCCCATAGAAAATATTTTCTAGATTATGTTCAAGGTGATTTTGGACAGGTATATTTGGGCGATGATGAGCCCTGTCAAATTGTTGGAAAAGGAAAGATAAAGATCAAGTTGCAGAATGGTAATGACTGGTTTCTGCAGGAGGTAAGACATGTTCCTAATTTAAGAAGAAATTTAATTTCTGCAGGGCAACTAGGTAGTGAAGGTTGCATAGTTACCTTCTCAGATAGTATGTGGAAGGTCACTAAAGGATCATTAGTAGTAGCTAAAGGTGCAAAGGTAGGCACATTATATCTGTGTACTGGTAACACTTACTCTACCTTAGCTGCTACAGATAAAGTTACTGCAGGGACAACAACAATAAATGTTGCAAGAGCAGATTCGATAATGTGGCACCATAGGCTTGGGCACATGAGTGAGAAAGGGATGAAAATCCTTCACTCCAAAAATCTATTGCCAGGACTAAAGAAGATTGATTTAGAGTTCTGTGAAAACTGTGTTTATGGTAAACAGAAAAGAGTCAGATTTCTCAAGGTTGGGAAAGAGAAGAAGAGTGAGAAGTTAGAGCTTGTACATTCAGATGTATGGGGACCGGCTCAGGTATCATCTCTTGGTGGCTCTTGTTATTATGTTATTTTTATTGATGACTCAACCAGAAAAACATGGGTATATTTCCTAAAACAAAAATCAGATGTTTTTGAAACTTTTAAGAAATGGAAAGCTTTGGTTGAGAATGAAACAGGAAAAAAGTTGAAGTGTCTCAGATCGGATAATGGAGGTGAGTATTGCAGCAAAGCATTTGAAGATTACTGTTCCTTAAATGGGATTCGAAAGCAGAAGACAGTTCCAGGAACTCCACAAGAAAATGGTGTGTCAGAGAGAATGAATAGGACCATCATGGAACGTGCGAGGAGCATGAGATTGCATGCTGGATTGCCCTTACATTTTTGGGCAGATGCTGTACATACTGCTGTCTATTTGATAAATAGAGGACCTTCAACCCCTTTGGATGGTGGTATTCCAAAGGAGGCATGGACTGGTAAAAAGGTAAATTATTCTTTTCTAAAAACTTTTGGTTGCGAAGCTTTTGTCCATGTTGATAAAGAAAACAGAACCAAGCTTGATGCTAAATCTCAGAAATGTACCTTCATTGGATATGGGATAAATGAATATGGCTATCGGTTATGGGATTTTGAAAATAAGAAAATAATTAGAAGTAGAGATGTTATATTCAATGAGAAGGTTATGTATAAAGAACAGATGTAGGAAAAGAAGCATGAATAGGACAAACAAGAATATGTGGTGTTGGATGAGATTCCTGAAAATGAAATGCCACAGGTACCTGATGCTCAGCAACAACAGATTGTCCCACAAACTCCTGCAAGTGTTAGACGTTCTACGAGGACAAGTAGACCCCCTGAAAGATTTTCTCCTTCTTTGTATTCTATTTTATTAACGGATTCTAGTGAACCAGAAGAATATGAAGAAGCAATGCAGGTGGATGCCAAACAACAGTGGCAGCTAGGCATGAAAGAGGAGATGGACTCCTTGATGAAAAATAAGACTTGGGACTTAGTCCCTTTACCTGCAGAAAAAAGAGCCTTGCCTAACAAATGGGTTTATTAGCTGAAGGAGGAGGAAGAAGGTCAGAAAAGATATAAGGCCAGACTTGTGGTAAAAGGTTTTGCACATAAAAAGGGTATAGATTATGATGAAATATTTTCCCCAGTTGTAAAAATGACTTCAATTAGAACTGTACTTAGTCTTGTGGCTGCAGATGATTTACATCTTGAACAATTAGATGTCAAAACAGCTTTTCTCCATGGAGATTTGGAGGAGGAAATTTACATGTTGCAACCACAGGGATATGAGGTCAAAGGTAAGGAGAACTTGGTGTGCAGGTTGAAGAAAAGTTTGTATGGCCTAAAGCAAGCACCCCGACAATGGTATTTAAAATTTGATAGTTTCATGGCTGAACACGGTTATCATAGATGTCATTCTGATCATTGTGTATATTTTAAGAGATTTGATAATGGTAGTTATATTATCCTGTTGCTTTATGTTGATGACATGCTTGTTGTTGGGTCTAACATGCAACATATAAATGATCTTAAACAAAAATTAGCCAGGTCATTTGCTATGAAGGATTTGGGTGCAGCTAAGAAAATTCTCGGTATGAGGATTACACGGGACAGGAAAAATAAAACCTTGAATTTGTCCCAAAGTGAGTATATAAATAAGGTGTTGAAAAGATTTAACATGCAGGATGCAAAAGCAGTTAGTACACCTTTGGCTAGTCATTTCAAATTGACTAAGGAGATGTGCCCAAAGGCATAGGAAGAGGTTAATAAAATGTCTAACATCTCGTATTCATCAACTGTTGGCAGTCTGATGTATGCAATGGTATGCACAAGGCTAGATATTGCACATGCAGTGGGAGTTGTGAGCAAGTTTATGAGTAATCCAGGTATGGAACATTGGAATGCTGTGAAATGGATTCTTCGGTATTTGAAAGGAACTACTACGAAGGCATTATGTTTCAAAGGATCTAATGCTGCTCTAAGTGGATTTGTTGACTCTGATCTGGCGGGTGATATTGATTCACGGAGGAGTACTATAGGGTATGTTTTTACTATAAGGGGAACTGCAGTCAGTTGGATTTCTAGGCTGCAAAAGGTTGTTGCACTTTCAACCACTGAAGCTGAGTATGTTGCTGCTACAGAAGCCAACAAAGAGATGATTTGGTTGCAATGTTTTCTGAAGGAATTGGGTCAGACACAAGAGGATAGCCCATTGTATACTGATAGCCAGAGTGCCATTCATCTTGCGAAGAACTCTACTTTTCATTCAAGGACAAAGCACATTCAGCTCAGGTACCACTTCATCCGGACTATTTTGGAGGAGGGTTAGTTACGGCTTGAGAAGATTCACACAAGTGAGAATCCTGCCGATATGTTCACAAAGGCAGTTCCCCAGGAGAAGTTGATTTCTTCATCAGTTTCTGTTGGTCTTCTTGATTGATAATTGTGGAATTTATACTAGTCAAGTCCTAGTGTTTTATTGAGCGGATGTTGCATGTATAGTGGTGTCGTGTAGTATCAGTCTCCAAGTGGGAGATTGTTTGGTGTGGAGCTTGATCAGTCTCCAAGTGGGAGATTGTTGAAATGTGGCGACTGATCAGCAAAGTACTGTACACTCAGCACGTATCCTCGCAGGGGTCCGGGGCTGGGCTGGGTCCCGGGCAGGGGTTTGGGGGCGGCAGCCCCCGAGAAAATTTTTTTTGCCGTTTTTTGTTGATGAAAACCGGCATTGTAATAAAACCCTAAAAAAGGCCAATTTTGTTTGTTGCCCTAAAAACGCATGTTATAAGCGGCTGGGATGCTTAAGCCATTGTAAGGTTGATGTACTGTTTTTGCTGGATAATAAGAAAGATTGGACGGCTATGTATGGTGGGCGTAACCCATTCTGGGTGAACCACGTTAAATCTCTATGTTATCTATGTCCTGTTTTATTTCTTTATCTTTTGTATTTAAATCTGCATATAATTGTTAGTTCATATTTGCTTCGGATCTGCTTGAAACCCTAACACAACCTCATAGGCATTTTGCCGATACTTGTGCACCACCTTGAGAGGTCCAATTTTCTTCATCATGAGCTTGATAGGCTTCCCTTTTGGAAGTCTCTCCTTCCTAAAGTATGCTGGCACTAAGTCTCCTACTTGTAATTGTAGCTTCCTCCTTGTTTTATCAGCTTGAACCTTATATTGCTCTGATTTTTGTTGTAAGGACTGCCTTACCTTATCATGCACCTCTTTAATGCCTTATGCAAAGTTCTCCCCTTGTGCACTCTTGTGTGCCATTGAACTAAGATCTCTGAGCTCTAATATGCCACTAGGATGGAATCCATACACTATCTCAAAAGGAATTTTACATGTGCTACAATTAATTGAGTCATTATATGCATATTTTGCCTATCCAATCACTAGATCCCAAGTTTGCCCATGTTGTTTGGTAAGACATCTTAGCAAGTTACCCAATGATCATTTGACTACCTTTGCTTGACCATCTGATTGAGGATGATAGGCAGATGAGAAAGATAACTTGGTGCCCAACTTCCTCCAAAGTGTCCTCCAAAAGTGGCTCAAAAACTTCACATCTCTATCACTAACAATGCTGATTGGAAGACCATAAATTTTGACTATCTCCTTGAAGAAGAGGCCTGCAATATAGGTGGCATCATTGGTACTCTTGCAAGGCATGAAATGTGCCATTTTTATGAACCTATCTACTACCACATACACACTATCAAATCCTCTTTGTTTCCTAGGCAAGCCTAACACAAAATCCATGCTCAAACATTCCCGAGGCCTCTGAGGTATGACCAAGGGTTGATATAAACCTCGATTACTTGAGGTTCCTTTTGCTCTTTGGAAGATGATACATTTCTCTACAAATCTTCTCACTTCTGATTGCAACTTGGGCTAATAATAAAACCTACCAACCTGCTCCAAAGTCTTATCAATGCCAAAATGACCTCCTAGACCTCCTTGATGCTTTTCATGAATAATATTTTCCCTCATAGAACATTGAGGTATGCAAAGAAGATGACCTTTGAACAACAAACCCTCTTGCATCATGTATTCTAAATAAGAGACATGTGAGGTATTAGAAAAATCAAAACAAATATTATATATCTTTGCAAAATCCTTATCATCCTTGTAGAGGTCTTTCAACTCACCCAAACCCACACTTTGCAATTGAATCTCCTGCATGGCCATGATTCTCCTACTTAGTGCATCAACAACTTTGTTGGCTAACCCTTTCTTGTGTTTAATAGTTAATGTATAATATTGTAGGTATTCAACCCACTTTAGGTGTCTTTGGTTCAACTTCTCTTGCCCATTGAGAAAACTAAGGGCATGGTTGTCAGTGAAGACTACAAATTCTTTGGGCAGCAGGTAGTGATGCCATTTTTTCAATGCAGATAGTTGTTCTTCTCCCCATCATGAGTAGATTTCACATCATATTGCCATGGATGGCCCAACAGCAAATGACAAGCATCCATAGGCAATATGTCACATAATAGTCTGTCCTTGTACTCACCAATTTCAAAATCCACCCATGCTTATTCATCAACCAATACATGTTGACCTCGGTTGAGCCATGATACCTTATAGGGAGTCAGGTGAGGCAATCTTTTCAGTTTGAGTTTGTCCACCATTTCAACTGAGACAATATTCTTAGTGGAACCAGAATCTACAATCACTTTACAAATCTTCCCATGTGACGTATAGGTGGTTCTAAACAAGCTTTTCCTTTGTGGTGGCTCTTGAGCTTGGGGTATCTTGAGCATTGTTCTCCTCATCATCAAGTTTTCTCCATCTGTCACTGGACCTGCCTTGCTGATTGAAGAAGTTACACTCTGAGTGTCCTCCTCTTGCAACAATTGAGTTATTCTTTCCCCCATGTATGAGATTGTGGATCTTGAGCCTTTCCCCAGACACTTACTCATGGTATGCCCAACTTGATTGCAATGATAACACCTACTAGTGAAAACGGTATTTCCTCTTCCCGAGTTTCCAAACCTACCCCTAAAATTGCTCCTTCCTCTATAGGAACCTCTAAATGTTGCTCTCTAAGAATCTCCACTGCCTTCTTGGCCTTGTTGATCTTCACTTCTTGGTGATTGCTGCCCTCTACCAAAGTTTCCTCTACCTCTGAAATTCTTACCTTCCCTATGCTTCTGATTTTGTTCACTCCTCCTTTTGATCTTCTCTTCTGCCCTTAGGGCCAACTGAAAACACTTATGGACAGTGTCTGGTGTGAGGATACTTATCTCATCTTGTATATTCTATCTAAGGCCATTCATATACCTGGCCAACTTCTCCACCTTATTCTCATGCTTCCTAGCCCTCAAACTGAGCTTATGGAACTCTTCAGTGTATGCATTGACATCTAACTCCCTTTTTTTTCAGATTTTGCAGTCTCTTAATCTCTTGGAAGGAATTGTACCTTAAGTCTGATCTTCATACGCTCCCATGAAGTTATCTTCTTTTTGCCTTCTTGTATCCTTTCTTCCTGCATCATATTCCACCAAACCAACGCTGATCCTCTCATTCTTGATTTGGCCACATTGACTCTTTTCTCTTCTGCTACCTCTTTGTAATCAAAGTGATTATTGAGATCTTCTATCCAATCTAGCAACTCTTCTCCATTAAGGTTTCCTCCATATGTGCGTAATCCATCCAAGTTGTCTTTAGATATGGATTTGACTACATCTAAGAATAAATTTTGGTCTTGGGGAATAGCTACTACTGCGGGTTCCTCTCCATCTTCCACTTCTCCATCAGTCACATCACCCCATTCTGTTTTAACCTTCCCCTTATCCTTCTTTACCTCTCTGGTTCCTCTACTTCCTTCTACATCCTTCAATCCTTCTATCATCTCTGCCAACATCTGTTGGATAGCTTCTGGAGTCATTGCCTTTGGAGGCATTGAAATTGCTTCTGATTCTTCACAATCTGACATACACCAAATCTTTCAAAGAATGGCTCTGATACCACTCTGATGCAAAGAGTCTTGAAGCCTTGTTCGATACACCTTCTTGAGTGACTTGTCCTACTCAACCCTACAACTACTCAAGTCCTTCCTATGGAACTTGGTAGGGGTTATGATAATGAGACCTCCAAGGTCTAAACCTTCTTTACTTGCCTCCTAGGTATAGCCAATGGTTTTTGGACAATCAACTCCTCCACTTGAGGTTGCCACCTCAGTTACTCACATACTCCTCTCCTGGGCTCTAACCACTCCTGCAAGGATCTTAACACACAATCTCTTCCTATGGTTTCCCAATGCATCAACAAGGTGTATTCATTGTGTTTTGAGGTTTAAGAATCACCAAATCCATCGCCTTGTCTTCTTAACCCTTCTAGGTCTCTACCGGCACCTAATTAGGCCTAATTGCATTAGCCCTCCCTAGGCGGTTTTAGGGGTTTAATTTGAAAAATTCCCAAACAAACCAAGAAATAAATCATGTATTTGAGTACCCTTTTTGAAGTTACATATAATACTATAAAAGTGTATCTGGGTTATCTGTACAAGTGGGGTTTCCAATGCTGCACTAATTTGAAGGGTTTTAGGCCTAGCCGGTGAATTGGCAAGATGAGTCTAGAACTCTTCACCAGTCAAATCTCCTGCTCCAAACACCTTTGTAACCTCTAAGGGGAATTATATGGCTTTCAATTCATATGCCACTTGGACCTGCACCAATATGTATGTGCTCGCAAATCGCACTTTTCTTACTATCCTAACTCACCTACTCCCAGCGGTGAGCCTAGGGCTTCATTGTTTCTCATCCTCATAGAAATACAACATCACCAAACCTATTAATAAGCTATGTACATACCCTAACCTATAATTCTTAGTTATTTCAACAGGTTCCATCAAAGAATGCCTAGGTTAGAGCCATTTCTTGCTCTTAAACCCTACCTGTAAGGGTTTTGCTCCTAGTTGAAAAGAATTAAAGAAATCTCTACAACCTAGAACAATCAAACCTACAAATAAATGTTAATGAAAGAAAATAAAATGAACATAAAAATATGGCAATGAGTTTACACCATCTAGTCCATACTGGACTGTACAAGCAAGGAAAACAAGATAAAACTGTCAAAAACCGGTGGAAACAAGGTTGCTTCACAAACCAAAAACTTTCTCTTGCATTTCCAATCCTCCAACCCGTACAATGAAGTGAAATTTGGATTATATCCACTTGTTTCAGTCGGTTCAACCAACTTCTTAATGCCTATAACCAAAAATGCAACTTTTGCAAGAAATTGCAAAATGTTGCTCAACAACTTTTGACAACTTCTGCTCCAGGATGCAATTTTTGCATTCTAATGCATTCTAAGGATCTTAAAGGTCCTCAACACCCTAGATGACCTAAACACAACTCAATTTACTCCCAATACATGAATACATTCATCTGGATTATTTTTCCTGTGAACCACCTAAGCATCTCACTTCTCAGGCTAACAACATCCTGAGCACAATTGACTCAAACCAAAATTTGGATAACTCAACCATGGCTCTACTGAGTCCTCAATGGTTGGTCCATTATTACACCACAAATTAACACACAAACTTAAAAGAAATCAAAGCTTTCATTCTTGGAGTGCTAGGTTCCCTGTACCACTTCCCTTTGTTGTGTTGAAACTGTTGATTCTTAGGATTTTCTCTCAGAACAAGGTCACCAATTTGAAATTCTCGTTGTTGAACCTTTTTGTTATAACCTCTAGACATTCTCTTTTGATATTCTCTCAGATGATTAAATGCCACTTGCTGACGTTCATCCAACAACTCGAGTTCTTGCAATCTAGATATTCTGTAGTCTTCATCAGTAACAAGACCTTGCAAAGAAAATCTTAAAGACGACATTTCCACCTCAATAGGTAAGACTGCTTTGGACCCATACACCAAAGAAAAAGGTGTAGCCCCAGTAGGTTTTCCCGATACTTGTTCTATAAGCCCATAGTGTAGGATTGAGTTGCAGATGCCAATCCTTTCCAAATTTATTTACTGTTCTGTGTAAGATAGTCAATAGATTCTTGTTAGATGCTTTAGCTTGTCCATTACCTTGAGGGTAGTATATGGATGACTAGTGTTGTTTTATTTTGAATTTTTCATAGAGTTCATTCAGATCTTTGTTCTTGAATTGCCCTCCATTATCAGTCACAATGGATGAAGGTATACCATACCTGCAAATGATATAGTTAAGGATGAATAGAGCTACTTGTTTACCAGTTGCTTTGATGAGCGTAACCGCTTCTACCCACTTAGTGAAGTACTAAGTGGCAGTTATAATAAACTTGTGTCTTTTAGATGATGCAAGATATATTTGGCCAATGAGATCAAACACCCATTGTTGAAAAGGCCAATGTGTAACAAAGGGTATGAGATCGCTTGCTGGAGCATGTATGAGGTTCCCATGTAGTTGACACTTCTCACAAGTTTTAGCAAATTTTATAGCATCTTTCTCTGTGTCTGGCTAGTAGTAGCCAACCCTTAGTAGTTTCCGTGCTAAAGTTAGACCGTTTGAATGGGATCCACAAATACCTTCATAGATTTCAGATAATGCGCGTTGGGACTCTTCAGTTTCTAGACATCTAAGAAAATTACTATCCAAACCTTGCCTAAATAGGTTGTTAGCGGTGATGATGTACCGTGAAGCATTTTAGATTAGGTTCTTTTTCTCATTACAGGAAAGATTAGCAGGGATAACTTGGTTGCGTAGGTAAGAGTAAATGCGGTTGTAGCGAGATGAGTCATGTCCAATAATAGAACAAACCATCTGGGACTTAGGAGAATCATAGGAAGGATAATGTAACTCTTCCACGAGGAATTCAAAGAAAAAATTAGATTCATGTAGCTATGGTATAGACGTCAAGGTGGCCATTGCATCCGCTGCTCTATTTGTTGATCTAGGGATCTGCTGAAATGATACAAAGGTAAAGTATTTCTTGAGATCATTCACCATTCTCTTATAAGGCATCAGTTTCTCATCTCTAGTTTGATATATCATTGATTTCGTTGATGATGAGTTGAGAATCTCCATAGATGTGTAATTGAACAATCTTCCATTTGATGGCCAGCTTGATCCCATTCACCAAAGCTTCATATTTTGCAATGTTGTTTGTGCAAGGGAAGAGAATCTTGTAATCTTTTGGGATTGAATATTTTTGAGGAGTAATAAAAAGTATTCCGACACCAGAACCATTTTGAGTGAAATACCCATCAAAGAACATCTTCCATGATCATTGAGTAAGGTGCATGATTGATTCATATGAAAATTCTATGTGAAAAGGTTGACTGTCTTCAAGTGGAGCATCAATAAGTTGATCTGCAATAACATGTCCTTTGATGGCTTTACGTTCTACATATTCAATATCAAACTCTGTAAGAACCATGACCCATTTAGCAAATCTTCCTGTAAGTGTTGCTTTGCTGAGAAGATATTTGAGCGGATCAATCTTAGCCATCAGCTTAATAGAGTGTGCTAACATGTAGTGTCTTAATTTTGGTGATGCAAAGAATAATGCCAAACAAGATTTTTCTATGATAGTATAGTTCATTTCATAGGACACCAAGGTTCTACTGATATAATATATAGCTCTTTCTTTTTTATTTTCATCTCGTTGTGCCAGAAGTGCCCCCAGTGATGTATCTGTAGCTGATATGTATAGAATCAATGGTTTACCTTGAATTGGTGGCATCAATATGAGTGGATTAGAAAGAGAATCTTTGATTTGTTTTAGATGTTGTTCACAATCTTCATCCCAGTTGTATTGGACTCCTTTCCTTAATACTTTTGTGAAGGGTTGAGCTTTGTCTGCTAGCTGAGATATAAAGCGCCTTATTGATTGGAGATGTCGTTGTAAACTTCTCATTTGACTGATATTCTTGGGCGGAGGCATTTCCATTATGGCTTGGACCTTTTCAGGATCAACCTCAATTCCTTTTTTTGAAATTATGTAACCAAGAAATTTCCCTGATGTTACTCTGAATGCACACTTTTTAGGATTTAGCCAAAGCTTGAATCTTTCCATTCTATCCAGTATGAGACCTAGTTCTTAGATATGTGTGAATCTCTTCATAGTTTTTACTAGGGTGTCATCAACTTAATCCTCCATGTTTTTGTGCATCATATCGTGGAAGATAGTGGTTACTGCTCTTTGGTAATTGGCTCCTGCATTTTTTAGTCCAAATGGCATGACATTCTAGCAGAAGGTTCCCCATGCACATGTGAAGGCTATATTTTCTTGATCTTTAGGAGCTATCTTGATCTGATTATAATCAGAGAATCCATCCTTTAATGAATACATCTCATATCCACTATCATATCAATGTTGGGCAATGAAATATCGTCTTTCGGACATGCTTTGTTGAGATCCCTAAACTCTATGCAAACCCTAATAGATTTGTTTGTCTTTGATACAGGTAGTATGTTTGATATCCATTCTGCATAGTCTATAGCTCTGATAAATCCATCTTTTAGAAATTTTTCTAGCTCAGCTTTGACTAGTAGTGCCACATGAGGGTGCATCTTACGAAGTTTTTTCTTGACTATTTTAACTCCTGGTGTAATAGAGAGATGATGCATGATGAGATCGTGATCTAGTCCTAGCATATCAGAGTATGTCCATGCAAAGTTGATCTTCTTTTTCAGAAAAGAGGTTGCTGAAATCTTTTAACTCTTCTATTGATAGTGATTGAGCTAAATGAATGATATGTGGTGTCTCTTGACTTCCAATATTTACTGGTTGATTTGGTTCAATCAATATTGAAGACCTTTCTTGGAAGTGAGTTGGCAGCATATCAAGTATCTCACCCTCAGGTGCCTCAGAGAGGTTTTCACCCTTAAGTACGTCCTTTATTTTTACTTTTCTTTGCTCTGACACCGCCACAGTGTGGTTTTCGTCATCAGAACTTTTATTTTTATTTTTATTTATTTTTGCAACTGAGATACTTGATGTCTATCTCAGTCATGTTCTCACTTTGCTCACTGGTGGAAAAGTTCATTGGTTCAACTGCATTAAGATAGTAGGCTAATATGTAGTCATTGGTGAAGGTAGGTATATTCAAAGGTTGGTTGTAAAGAGTACAATCAATCAGTTCAGGATGTATCAAGGATAAAGTTTGAACAGGTTCAAGGGAGTTCATGGTATTATCATCATAACTTCGGACCGACAAGTCGAGTCCCAGAAGACTACCTTGCGCAGGTGTCTCGAGACCAGGAAGAGTTACAACATGATTATCAAAGTTTATGTTAATATTTAGTGGACCTAACCCAACCGACCTACGCCTAGCATTGTCCCCTACTTCAGACTGGACTACATATCGTGGTGTGACAGTAACAGAGTCAGCAGGAAGCATCTCAACACTCATGACAAAGTAGTCATAATATGATGTTGAATAGTTGTTGTTATAAATAGAGCTTCTGTCGGAGTTATCACAATCATAATATGAAGTTTTTGACCCGTCCTCAAGTGATTTAGTAAAAGTATGTATAGTACCAATACCTACATCTTTGATGCTGCAAGTGATGGTATGATGAAAGAATAAGTATTCGGTCAACTACTGAGAGGGGGGATGAATCAGTAGATAGAAAAACTGATAATAAACTTCACCAATCAATCTCTCAAAGTAAACTTAGAACAATAACTCTATCAAGATAAAAACTCATAAGATAAACTGGTTGTCTGTTACAACAAATTAACAGTAAACAACTTCTTCATATCTAAATGCTTCCGGTTATCATGACTTATAAAAAATAGTTAAGTAGTTAAGTAAATTAACCATGAAAACATAACCACAAAAAAATTCACCACTTGACACAAATAGTTTTGACATGGAAACCCAAATAGGTAAAAACCACAGTGAGATGAGACTCACAAGATAACTATCTGAACTCTTCCGAAGTTCGCCCTGTTAGGAGCCTAGCCTATTAAAGCTTTACAAAAGGTCCTGTTAAGAATCGATCCTGTTAGGAATCACCCGGTTAAGGGATTGACTACAAATGCCTTGTTAGAAAAAATACCCTGTAAGGAGTAACCTCGGTAGAGGATTTGAAAATCCAATCTAATGGAACACCTTGTTAGAGGATTTGAATAGCAAGAAGCTTGTTAGAGCTTAGGGGATTTCAATTATGATGTAATTGTTAGAAAACAATAGGAGTTTAGTGATATGTCTGAATAGCACTACACTTGCTTGATTAGATCCATTTCATGCTCTTATATGCCTTTACTCAAACTGCATATACATCATTTGGTTCGGCAACCACACACTCAACTGAATTGTGTCCATCTCTTTGCCAACTCTCTTAAAACTAAACAACTTCAATGACCTTAAATACAAATCAATTAGGTCAGTAACACAACAAAAACCTAACTCTCATCGAGATTACAAACAAATTCAGTTCAAGTATGACTTTTGGATTACATAGCAATTTCTGCACATCAATTAAGAAAACCTTGATCGCTCCTTGATCACCGCTTCATTGAACTTAGTAACTCATCATGCACTTTGCATTAGATGCAATACATTTTCTCATTCCCTAGACAAAAATCGTTACAAAGACTCGCCAATCTCTTAGAATTGTCTTCATACAATAATCATGCGTGTCAACGTCATTACCGCTCATCATCGGATCATAAACCAATATAACCAATTCACCAAACTTAATCATTCAAGGTTTATAAAAAACAACAGGTACGGTTTACCGGTTACAACAATAGATAAGGTTTACACCGGTTACCGATTCACTCCACAAATTCTTCCTACCGATTACAGTAACAATATTGCAATAATATCAACAATATCATTACCGGTTTAATTGACATCAATGACAACATAACATATCATTAATGCAATCTTCATGAAAATGCCAACAATCTCCCCCTTTGGCATTGACGGAAATACAAATACCAACACCATTGATTGTTGCTTGATTGTGAATAGGAATCTTGGTTTACATTACCAAGTATTCACCATGCTCACTATGTCTTCAGCTTGTCGTTGGTTCTCCTTCTCATAATCACATAATTTTTCTCCCCCTTTGACAACAATGCCAAATTGAAAGTGAAACATGTAATGTCAAATTGCACTGTGCATCATCAACAATCTATAGCTTGATGCTTCCCCTATGGAATACATCCACTTTTACACCAATCCTCCTGTAAAATTCTGCAAGTAGCTCCAAGACTAATGTAATCTACATCATACTTAACTAACTTCATGAAGAGGCACAACCCCTAACTGACTTCTAAGATATTCAAAAAGTAGTCTTCGACAGAGGTTTAGTAAAAATATCTGCAAGCTGCTCCTTGGTAGAAACATACTCCAAGATAACATCTATACACTAAAATTTTTCTCTCAAGAAATGATACTTCAATTCAATATGATTGGTTCATGCGTGCAAAATAGGGTTCTTGGAAATATTTATGGCACTTGTGTTATCACATAAAATCTTAATAGGTTCTAAAATTTTCATCTTAAAACCTTCCAAAATATGCCTCATCCATATAGCCTGTGTGCAATTCATGTAAGCTACAACATACTCAGCTTCAATGGTAGATTGTGAAGTACAACTCTGCTTCTTACTACTCCATGAAACAAGTCTTCCTCCAAGAAAAAATGCTCCACCGGTTGTGCTTTTTTGGTCATCAACATTTCCTGCCCAATCTGCATCTATGTACACCTTCAAGTAAAAATTTCCTCCTTATGGATACCATAACCCATAATCAACAGTACCTTTCAAGTATCTAAATTTTTTTTTGGTTGCTATCAGATGTGTTTCCTTAGGATTCTTCTGGAATCTAGCAACTATGCCAACTGCATGAGCTATGTCTGGTCCGCTATGACCAACATAGTGCAATTTTCCAATCATTGACATGTATTCCTTCTCATCAACAGATTTGGACTCATCTTCCTTAGACAACTTACAACCTGTAACCATAGGTGTCCCAACTGGTTTACAGTCACTCATGCCAAATGTCTTCAGAACCTCATTCACATACTTAGACTATGTGATGGAAATACCATTCTTCATTTGTTGTATTTGCAAGCCTATGAAATTTTTTATTTCTCCCACTAAAGACATTTCAAACTCATTTTTCATTTCATCTGCAAAATTGTTGCTCATGTTATCATTACCTCCAAATATGATGTCATCAACAAATACTTCGCCGAATAGTATTTTATCTCCTTCAAATTTGAGATATATGTTACTATCAACACTGGTTCTTAGAAATCCTATCTTCATCAAATGTGTATGAAGCCTTTCATATCATGCTCTAGGTGCCTGCTTTAATCCATATAAAGCTTTATGCAATTTTCATACCATGTCTTCCTTATCAGTCAAAGCATAACCATCTGGCTACTCAATGTATACTTCTTCTTCAAGTATCCCATTCAAAAATGTTGACTTAACATCCATCTGGTATACCTTGAATTTCTTGTGTGCTGGTAATGCAAGTAAAGTTATGACACCTTCCAGTCTTGCCACTGGTGCAAAAATCTCACCATAGTCTTCTCCTTCCTCTTGTGCATAAGCTTTGCAAACCAACCGAGATTTATTGCGAACCACAATACCATCTGCATTCAACTTGTTCTTGAAAACCCACTTAGTTCCTATCACATTTTTATTTACCAATCGGGGTACTAGGGCCCATGTGTTTTTCTTCTTAATTTGATCTAATTCCTCCTCCATAGCTTTAACCCAATGATCATCGCCAAACGCTTCCTTAGCAGTTCTTGGTTCAATAGTGGAGATCATGCAAGAATTTTCTCTGATTCTTCTTCTGGTTAGTACTCCAACATCCTTATCCCCGATAATCTATTCAGGATTGTGATTCAGTCTCACATATCTTGGAATAACATGATCATTATCTTCAGGTTCATCTTCTTCATTATCATCATCTTCTTCTGAATTTATCTGTTCTGGTTGGACTGGTACGTCAATATTTGCTTTGCCGGTTTCACATTTAACAATTTTTGGTTCCAAAAGTAAAATGCAAGGATCTTCATCCTTTTTCTCTGAACTAGTCTCCTCTTAAACTTTAGGAAATTCATCCACTCGAACATCAACACTCTCAAAAATTCTTTGTGTCCGATTGTTAAAACACTTGTAGGCCTTACTCTTGGTGGAATAGCCAAGAAATATACCTTCATCACTTTTATCCTCAAATTTGCTAATATAATCACCTCTCTTAATAAAATATTTGCTTCCAAATATTCAGAAATAACTAACATCAGGTGATCTACCATACCAATATTTATAAGGAGTCTTGTCCTTACCGCTCTTTACCAAAATCCGGTTCATAGTGTAGATAGTTGTGCTGACAGCTTCTATAGAAATTTTTTGCTACACCTCCTTGTATCAATATCGTCCTAGTAGCTTCAACAACTGACCGGTTATTTCTCTCTGTGATACTATTCTGTTGTGGTGTCTGATGGGATGGGGTTAGGGATAGACTAGCCTAGTCTATGCTCTTGGATCCTTTCCTTGGATCATCTGGTGTTCTCTACACACCCTAGCGTCTCTAGGACTTCCTTTGCTTAAGGAATCCCCTGACCTTGCCCAATCCACCCACCAATGAGTTGCAATGCTGCTCCTAAGGTCTCACCTACTCATGAGACTCAAAAACCCCTTACTATGGCTAATAAGGGCTAGGCTTGTTCCACACCTTCCAAGGTCTTAGCAAGGTTGTTATAGGTCAACTTCATAGTTTTTCCACCCATTCATGTGCCCCCAAGAGGTTTCAAGATTCCAACCCCTTACCGATTTCACTTTTTTGTGTTTTTTTGCCTTCAAAAAGGGCTACAAGGATTAGGACCAATTAGGCCTCCTACCCGGTCTTTTAGGGCTCCCTCTCACAAATGATGCACAAACAACCCAATCTCCCAAAATGGACTGCCATTCATTTGGCAAGGACTCAAGGATTTTCTAGTTTTTAGGCCCCCAAGTGTCCGTACACTGTCCTAGGTGGATTTTAAGGTTTTCAAGGGTTTTTGTGAGGGTTTTTAGGGTCTGCTTGGGTCACAGTGACTGTTTGAGTTTTAGCCACCTTGTTTGGATTGGTGGAAGCTCCTCCTTCACACCAATGATGCTTCACTCACTCCTTTGCACCTCCCCCAAAGGGTGCACTATCCATTGACCAACCTTGCTCTTCAAGACCTTTGCAACTTGACCTCTCCTAACCGGGCACTGTCCAGTGTTGCCTAGGAGTGGGTCTTTGTTTGGCATCCTTGCATTTCCATGGGCCCTTCTTGCATGGGACTATAGTACAGGGTCTTCACTCTCATTCCCCATGGTTTCATGGTGATTCGACAACGGGGAATGGAGTTAAGACTTCATTTGCACAAACCAATCCAAAACTAGACAGTGAGACTGCAATTTACAAACTATTTACAAACACACTCAACCGGTAAACAAAAAGCTAATATAATCACATACAATGGAAGTATTTACACCATATAAGACATTTCACATAGTGTTTCATGCAAATCAATCCATTAACTTGCTCGGTAGCCTCATTCAAACTGACTGGTAACCAACAAAATAGTCACAGTCAATTCAATTTGCTTGAGTCATACAATCTCTGACATTCAACCCATCCAATTAGGGTTTGCAAATAATTATACCACCTTTGCCTCAGTCTATGTGCCCATATTAGGGTTGTCCATGCCAAGCTAAGGATTTAGACCTCCTGGTGGAAAAGTTGCTTGACAACTTTTAAAAGTTGTCATGCAACTTTTGAGCAACTTCCTCAATGTTGCTTTTCATGACTCCTAAACCAACATTGGGCCAACCTAAGGACACCACCATGTTATGAAGGACCCCTAAACACCATAAGGACACACATACCCTCCATTTTCAAGAAAATCACAATCTTGACTTTTGACCCGTAAGATCTCCTCTAGGACCCTAACTAGGACCTATGAGCACTTGGCTCATTATTTTATATGCAATGGCTTCATCAGAAGCATAATACCAAAAAAACAAGAAGGAGGGAGAGCTTGGAAGGGTGCTCCTGCACCAGTGTCCTTGGTGCAGAAAGCTGTCACTTGATACCATTTCCTTCACAATACCTAGTGAGTTCCACAAAAATAAATTCATAGCCTTGATCTATCCTTAGACACTTTATCTTCTTATCGCTCTCTTTCTCATCTAAGGCCCTGAATACCTTGAATTTACCAAAAGATTCAGTCTTATCCTTTAAGAATGTGACCCACATCATCCTTGAGCAATCATTAGTGAAGATCATGAAATATCTGTCACCTTGAATATTTTGTGTTCTTATTGGTCCACAAAGATTTGTATGAACCAAATCTAACAAATGTTGCGCTGAAAAAGATTTGCTCTTGAAAGTTGAGGATGTCATCTTTCCCAACTGACACTGTTTGCACAGAGCATTAACCAGTTTGTCTAACTAAGGCAAACCTCTCAATTCTTGGACTTATTCACTTTAACAATGTTATCAAAGTTTATATGACAAAATCTCCTATGCCAAAGCCAACTATCATCTATCTTTGCAATTAAATAGTTGTTGACTTTAGGATTAAGATGAAACAAGTTTCCTTTAGTTTGCTTCCCGGTTGCAATCTATTCACCTTTATTGTCATAGATCTTGCACATACCATTTTTAAATTCCAATGGGTATCCTCTGTCATTGAGTTGTGCCACACTCAAAAGATTGTGCTTTAGACCTTCAACCCAATAGACAACATCTGCACTACCCTTTCCATTAAGAGAAATAGTTCCCTTACCTTTAACCATGCAAGGTGAGTGATTACCAAATCTTACAACTCTGCCATCAAATTCCTTCAAAGAAAGAAATTTGCTCCGATCACCGGTCATATGATGTGAACAACCACTATCAATGATCCAATCATCAGAGTTATCCATCCTGGATACTAATGCCTTGTGGTCTGACATCTCTTCTTTAATGGCTACAAACACAATGTCTTCATTAGCATCACCATCAGATTCCTCATCAGTGATACCACCATCAACAACAATAAGACAATCTCTTTTGCCTTTACCCTTGTACTTCTTGAATTTCTTTCGTGTGTGCTCATTATCACCATTAGGACAATTAGCAGCAATGTGTCCAATCTTGTTGCATGCAAAACATTTGAAAGGTAATTTACCTCTATATTTACTTGTACCTCTAGGCAATCGCTTGGCCAACAATGCTTCAAGCCCAACTAAATTGTCTTCATCATCAACTTCCCTATTGGATCTGGATTCATAACTGTGACTGACATCTCTACTTTTCCTCACAGGTGGGTTAGAAACATAAGCTCTAAATGCAGACTCAGATTTTTGTACACTACCATCATAACCATTTAATTCAAAAGCAGTAAACTTTCCAATGATGGAGTCAAGAGTTACCTTAGTTTTGTCAGTGGACTTCAGCTCCTGAATAGCTACAACTCGGATAGCGTAGACCGGTAGCAGGGTTCTCAGTACCTTACTGGTCACTGTGGAATCCTCCACTTTACCTCCGACACTCTTAATTTCACTGACTATCTCTTTTATTCTTTGACCATACTGCTAGATATTCTCACCTTCAGCCATCTGCATGTCATCAAAATTTCCTCTTAGACTCTCCTCTTTCGCAATCTTAACATGTTCATCACCGCTATAAATCTCTTCAAGTTTTTTCCATAACTCATATGCAGTTTCAAGACCATGGACATCTATATACTCTGCATCAGACAAAGAACTGATAATAGCCTCCAATGCTTGATGATTTTCTTGTTTCTCTTTCTTCTCATCATCAGTCAACATCCTAGTAGGTGCAACATACTTAGTATCGACATGTTCCCAATACTGACTTCCCAGACTTGATATAAATTTTCATTATGTCACTGCATATCCTGTAGTTATCTCTATTAAACTTCGGACCCTCCTTCTTCATCATGATCAATAGATCTTTACCTCAAGTTGTTAGGCTTAGATCTTAGAGGACCTAAAATGCTCTGATACCAAGTGATGGTATGATGAAAGAACAAGTATCCGGTCAACTACTGAGAGTGGGGGTTGAATTAGTAGATAGGAAAACTGATAATAAACTTCACCAATCAATCTCTCAAAGTAAACTTAGAACAATAACTCTGTCAAGATAAAAACTCATAAGATAAACTAGTTGTCTGTTACAACAAATTAACAGTAAACAACTTCTTCATATCTCAATGCTTCCGGTTATCATGACTTATCAAAAATAGTTAAGTAGTTAAGTAAATCAACCATGAAAACATAACCACAAAAACATTCACCACTTGACACAAATATTTTTGACGTGGAAACCCAAATAGGTAAAAACCACGATGAGATGAGACTCACAAGATAACTATCTGAACTTTTCCGAAGTTCGCCATGTTAGGAGCCTAGCCTGCTAAAGCTTTACAAAAAGTCTCGTTAAGAACTTGTCCTATTAGGAGTCACCTGGTTAAGGGATTGAATACAAATGCCTTGTTAGAAGAAATACCCTGTAAGGAGTAACCTCGGTAGAGGATTTGAAAATCCAAAATAAATGGACCACCTTGTTAGAGGATTTGAATAGCACCAAGCTTGTTAGAGCTTACCCGGTTAGGGGATTTCAATTCTGCTGTAATTGTTAGAAAACAACCGGATTTTGCTGAGCTGTCGGAATAGCACTACACTTGCTTGATTAGATCCATTTCATGCTCCTATCTACCTTTACTCAGACTGCAAATACATCATCCGGTTTGGCAGCCACACACTCAATTGATCTGTGTCTATCTCTTTGCCAACTCCCTTAAAACTAAAAAACTTCATCGACCTTAAATACAAATCAATTAGGTCGGTAACACAATAAAAGCCTAACTCTCATAGAGATTACAAACAAATTCGGTTCAAGTATGACCATTTGATTACATAGAAATCTCTGCATATCAATTAATAAAACCTTGATCGCTCCTTGATCACCGCTTCATTGAACTTAGTAACTCATCACGCGCTTTGCATTAGATGCAATACATTTTCTCATCCCCTAGACAAAAACCGTTACAACAAATCGCCAAAATCTCTTGGAATTGTCTTCATACAATAATCATGCGTGTCAACATTATTACCGCTCATCATCAGATCATAAACCAATATAACCAATTCACCAAACTTAATCGGTTAGGGTTTATAAAAAACAATAGGTAGGGTTTACCGGTTACAACAATAGATAAGGTTTGCATCGATTACTAGTTCACTCCACAAATTCTTCCTACCGATTATAGTAACAATATTACAATAATATCAACAATATCATTACCGATTTAATTGACATCAATGACAACATAACATATCATTAGTGCAATCTTCATGCAAATGCCAACAATCCCCCCATTGGCATTGATGGTAATAAAAATATCAACACCATTGATTGTTGCATGATTGTGAATAGGAATCCTGGTTTACATTACCAAGTATTCACCATGCTCACTATGTCTTCAACTTGTTGCTAGTTCTCCTTCTCATAATCACATAATTATTCTCCCCCTTTGACAATAATGCCAAATTGAAAGTAAAACATGTAATGTCAAATTTCACTGTGCATCAGCAACAATCTGTAGCTTGATGCTCCCCCTTGTGGAATACATCCACTTTTACACCAATCCTCCTATAAAAATCTGCAAGTAGCTCCATGACTGATGTAATCTACATCATACTTAACTAACTTCATGAAGAGGGACAACCCCTAACTGACATCTAAGATATTCAAAAGCAGTCTTAGGTAGAGGTTTAGTAAAAATATCTGCAAGCTGCTCCTTTGTAGAAACATGCTCCAAGATAACATCTTTACACTGAACTTTTTCCCTCAAGAAATGATACTTCAATATGCTTGGTCCGTGCGTGCAAAACAGGGTTCTTGGAAATATTTATGGCACTTGTGTTATCACATAAAATCTTTATAGGTTCTGAAATCTTCATCTTAAAACCTTCCAAAATGTGCCTCTTCCATATAGCCTATGTGCAATTCATGTAAGCTGCAACATACTTGCTTTAGCTATAGATTGTGAAGTACAACTCTGCTTCTTACTACTCCATGAAACAAGCCTTCCTCCAAGAAAAAATGCTCCACCAGTTGTGCTTTTCCGGTCATCAACATTTTCTGCCCAATTTGCATCTGTGTACACCTTCAAGTCAAAATTTGCTCCATATGGATACCATAACCCATAATCAACAATACCTTTCAAGTATCTAAAAAATCTTTTGGTTGCTATCAGATATGTTTCCTTAGGATTCTTCTGGAATGTAGCAACTATGCCAACTGCATGAGCTATGTCTGTTCTGTTGTGAACAACATAGTGCAATTTTCCAATCATTGACCTGTATTCCTTCTCGTCAACAGATTTGGACTCATCTTCCTTAGACAACTTACAACTATTAGGTCCAACTAGGAAAGCTAATGTACTGAGAGGGGAGGGGTGAATCGATACTTCAAAACTTTTCTCCAAAAACAATCTTACTGATAAACATAAATTGTAAACTGTTGATCTCATAATATAAAGCTAACACATAATTATAGAAATGACATTCATACACATTTCACTCCATAACACAAATATTTTGGTTACGCAGAAACTCTTTGTTAGAGATAAAAATTGCGGTGAGGATGGCACCCACAACTTCACTACTACAATAATAAAGGTTGCTCGGTTAGAGCTACATGTTTAGCTATTTCTGATAGCTTACCCTATTAGGAGTATCAAGATCTTTAGATCTACCTTGCTAAAGGATTTTACAACACTTATACAAAATGTTTCACCTGGTTAAAGGCTTTACAATTTATAGACTTTGTTAGAGTCTTTTACCATGTTAAAGGTTTCTATTACAACTTAAATGATTCAATAAAATCTTTACAAATATCTGCAACTTTACATCTGAAATGTTATAGCAGATTCTATGTGCTCAATATGAAATTACCCTGCTCATAGCATACCTCTGTAATTGATAAATCAACTCGGTAAACCCTTCTGTTTACTCTGTCCCTTAAACTATTCTCTGAAGACTTTCTCGGTGACCTCTGAATATCTCTGTCAGTCGTAGTAGTCAAAACTCAATGTGTCCTCTTATGATTTTCCTTTTAACTCTTCTATCACACATGTCTCCCATTTTTTATTCTCATATCACTCTGTATAAATAGATCTCTGGGATGGTGATCTGTTCATGCTTCGATCTTACAAACAAGATTCATCAAACGAATAAACATAGAAATTATTTCATTGGATAAACATCCTCAAAATCATGCAAAATCTTGAAGTGCAATTTCCTATGTGATAACGGTTCCCTGTTCCTCAATTCTTGTAACACGTTTCCACATATGTGTCCAGGTTCATTGAATCTGGTAACACGTTTCTACTCGGTTCAGATTAATCGGTATACCTTCTTTGCTGCTTGGTAGACATAGAACGTTACTCGGTAGACAACTCGGTGTATACTTAACTCTGTGACTCCTTTCTTCTGTAACCGATTGCTTTAGTGCTTGCCGACTGAATATTTCGGTAGTATTAACCGACTAGAGTATATAGGATGAGTTTGGACACAAAACTAATGACAACTTAGTAAACAATAACAATCTCCCCTTTTGACATTAGTTTGGTATTTTTGACAAAACTCCTTTCAAAGTCATAACTCAAAATCTATATACTTACAAAATTTGACTAAAATGACAATATATACAATTGTCAATAAATAGTAACATACTCAAATATATACTCCCCTTATCAATACACTATACATAACTTAATTTGCATGCTCCTGTGATCAATGCTCGGTGTTCACTGCTTTGTGTTCTATGCTCCCCCTGTCAAATTCAACTGTACATTCGGATACTTTGTTATGCTCGGTACACTCCCTCTTATACTCGGTACACTCCCCCTTTTTGACAAACATAAAAACTAGTTACCATTAGATGGAGGCAACTGGTCAAAAATAGATTTATACTTTGTACTAGCATCGGTGAGAGCGGTGGAGAGTGCATCCTTGACACTGTCCATTAGGGAATTCTGAGCTGTAATATCAGCTAACAGTGAAATCAAACTTCCCCCTGGTTGAGTGGATAAGTGGGTAGCTCAGTTGATCTGCTCTTAGACTCATGATAAGTGGGGAATAAATAAGGTCTGAAGAGTCATGATATCGATCCTTATTTTGTGCTCTTCATTCCGAAGTTCTAACTGTTGAGCCATAAGAGTTTGTAGCTTGGTATAGAAATTCTTAACAAAATTTGGCTCGGTGGTCAATTTATTGGAGAGATCGGTAATCTCTTGTTCAATGACTTCGGTCTTATGCTTGATATCCTTAATAAATAATGAAAATGTACAGAGCTTCTAAAATAAATAAATAATATGTTTGAGTTGAGGGGACAACTCAGCAATGAGTCCAACAAGCTTGACTTTACCTATAACAATTGCTTTCTGCACTTCTTCAATCATTTTGGCAGTTAGCTCTTTGTCCTTCAACTTGCTAAGGTATTCTGATGCGTCTGTTGGCAAATGCACACTCCAATGAGACATTGTAGGTGATTGCAGGTTTTGTCATTGATGGCAACCTTACAATCCTATGTCACTGGCAAGGCAATCCACCGGCACCAGCAAAGTTAGATTCTACACCGGCATACAAACCACCGACACTGACAGTGAAAGGAAGCATACCCGCACATAAGCCGACAAGAATTTTGTTGTTAATATATTTTATTTATTATTGTAAAATCAGTTTTGATAACTCAATGATGAACTGATAGTGCTAACCCGGTACTGAGAGGGGGGAGAATCAGTACACACAAAAATACAGTCCTAAACCGGTCTGACAGCAGACACTTCAAATGACTAGCAAATAGTGACACCGGTTTGAAACAGAGTGCAACCGGTAAAGCTAAGACTGGCTGAGACAAGCATTAACCGGTCACTCACTTAGCTTTTCACTCAACTCAAGACTACCTTACCATTTCTCCCTTACGCATAAATAGGTAATCTACCATCAGATCATAATAACAGCTAGTTCAATATGTTTTATTGACAGACATAAAACACAGAACCATTATGTGCTTGACAGACAATAGCAAAGCATCACAAAATAAAAGCATCACACATGACACACATATTTTTCATGTGGAAACCCAACTAGGAAAAACCACGGTGGGCATGAATACCCACAAGCTGTTTTTGAACTCTTTAGAAGTTCGCTCTATTAGGAGCCTTGTCCGGTTAGAGACATTACAAAAGGTTCTGCTAGGAACCGATCCTGTTAGAGATCACCCGGTTAAGGGATGGCTACAATACCCGGTTAAGGGTTAAACCCTGTTAAAGGTTACCTTGTTAGAGGATTTCAAGAACTCAATAGCTAAAGGATTTCGAACTCAATAGCTTTGAATTGCCCTGTTAAAGGATTTACAGCAAGCCGGTTAAGGCTACCCTGTTAAGGGATTTTCCAACTATTGAGGTGGTTAGAGATCAACAGGTATTACAATGATCTGGTAACAGCACTCAATGCCAATGCAAATCCACTTAAGCTCCTCTTCACCTTCTGCACTTACACTCTGCAGGTATCACTTCTCTTCTTTTGGTCTGACAAGAATCACGTATCCCTTCTCTTGGATACACACACACAACTTTTGCCAACAACCTCAGAAAGAGACACAACATCGACCTTATAGGAAAACAGATAGGTCGGTAGCATAATCCTAAACGGGTGAACTCACAATACTGGTTCCCACTTTTTGACCAACTTTGACACTTAGATGAACATTTTGCAAAAAACCTTCACTTTCCGACACCTATAACTTTTAAATCGTTAAGAATTTGAAGATGATGTAAACTAGTGATTTGTAACATCCTTTTTGTAGATTCTAAATATATTTTTTTCAAATTTTTTTGAATAAATTTTTTTTAATTTTTCCATCTCCCTCAAAAGTAGTTTTTTACAGGAAACAACATTTTTTAAGAGTGATGTGCATCCCGAAATGTATAAATTTTTTTCTATAAATGATAAAAACTTATCTCTTTTAAATTTTGGTTTGTAACATCAATACCCAAGGCATGCAGTTGGTTTGATAGTGATATGTTGAATATTTTTTATTTTATTAAGTTTTGAAGTCCGACTAATTATAATTTAGATATAGGTGTACGTTTGAACATATAACTTGCTCTATATATTTCAAAATTAAGTTTTATTTTTTTTGTTAGAAAGAAGATATCAATACCTAGGGCATAGATATTTTTCAGAATTTTTTTGAATTAGTTTGGTATTTTTCCCAATGCATTGAACAAAGAAGTTCATGTTTGGTGAAAAACCTACATTCATAAAAAATAAAATAAAAATATATTAATAAACTTAAATATATTAAAAACTATACTATTTGGAAAGCTTATAATAAGGACTAAATCCTTAAGAAAACAAAACTTCTAAATGAATTCGTTTGACCCCTCAAAAGCTAATGTAAAATTGGTTTTTTATCAGCATTTCATAGATGCAAAGGAGACTCCATTGCAAGTATGATTTAGAAGTAGAGAGGTTCTATCCAAGAAATTTTGATCTAAGAGCCTTTGATCTAACTCTCTTCAATTAATTACTTCAAATGGGACCTCTTAAAGATTAAATAATTATATTTTCCAAAAAATGTATGATTTCAGCAAAAATCAGGATGTACCAAAAAGTGGGAACTAGCTCTGTGAGTTCACCCAAACCCTAAACCTGCTAGGTTAAGGAATTCAAACGGCTCAATCCTGACCATTAATAACACTCCATTAATTGCAACAATCTTGATCCAATCTCAAGATATTCTCCATCGTCCATTTTCACCGATTTCATGGCGGTTGATAACCCATCACACGTTATCACCGTTTTACAAACTTCGCACATTCCCGAGGTAGATAGGAACAATCTCCTTCATGCAAGATCCTCACACACACAAGGCTGACGTGGCAACATGATCTGTTCTTCATTACAATGCTAACTCATCACACAATGTCATCGGTTGAGCCACACAGGCTTGAAGCACTTAAACCGGAAACCCTGAAGTTGAGACTACCAACCGGTAGTCATGCAATGCTTCCATGTGCCGGTTCCCATAACCATATGCCGGTTCACCTTGAACAAGCACACCACTTCACTTTGGCACGAATGCTAGTTCACAATGTTATGTCGGTTCTCACCTCTTCAGCATATTGACATCAATGACAACATACAATTTCATTATGTCCTCATACCGGTTCACATAATGCCAACAATCTCCCCCTTTGGCATTGATGGCAATATACAAAGATATCTCTTTGCTTCACATCTTCTCCCCCAATGTCTGCAGATATCTTCTCTTCTTCACATCTTCTCCCCCTTTGACAACAATGCCAAAGTGGAGGCACAGGCTTCCCTGTTCCATTATGTTGTTCCCCCTGAGGAGTAGCTTCCTTCAACACATCAATCCAAAATAAATTTGACTATGCACTACCTGACTGATGTGGAGCATATGCTTTTAGTTTACCTCCTAAAGGGGCAACACCCCTAATTCACCTCTTAAGTGCATAAATGTAGTCTTTGGGAGAGGCTTGGTGAATATGTCTGCTAACTGCTCCTTACTGGAAACATGTTCCAGTGTAATCTCTTTGTTCTGAACCTTTTCCCTTAAAAAATGATACTTAAGCTCAAAGTGCTTGGTTCTAGAATGTAAAACCGGATTCTTGGAGATATTAATTGCACTAGTATTGTCACAAAATATACTTACCGGTTCAGATACATGAACTTTGAAGCCATTTAGTACATGCTTCACCCAAATTATCTGAGTGTAGTTCATGAAAGCTGCAACATACTCTGCTTCCGCTGTAGACTGAGAGCTACATCTCTGCTTCTTACTCATCCATGAGACCAGTCTACCACCAAGAAAGAATGCACCACTGGTTGTGCTTTTCTGGTCATCTATATTGCCTGCCCAATCAGCATCTGTGTATACTTTCAAGTTGAAATCCTTGCTATAAGGATACCACAATCCATAGTCAACAGTTCCCTTCAGATACCTAAGAATCCACTTGACTGCAACCAAGTGGGATTCTCTTGGACTTTTCTAGAACCTTGCAATAATGCCAACTGCATGTGCAGTATCCGGTCTTCTATGCACTACATAATGCAATTTACCAATCATTGATCGGTATTCCTTCTCATCAACCAGTGCTGAGTCATCCTCTTTGGATAGTTTACAACCAGTCACCATTGGTGTACCAACTAGTTTTCTATCTTCCATGCCAAAGGTCTTCAACACCTCTTTGACATACTTGGACTAAGTGATAAAGATTCCATCCTTCATCTACTGGATCTGTAGTCCAATGAAGAATTTAATCTCCCCTATGAGTGACATTTCAAACTCTTTCTTCATCTCATCTGCAAACTCATGACTCATCTTGTCATCTCCACCAAAGATAATGTCATTAACAAATACCTCACAGATCAGGATATGATCTCCTTTAGAATTCAAGTAGATATTGTTATCTTCACTTGTTCTCTCAAATCCAATCTTCACAAGATGGGAATGCAGACATTCATACCATGCTCTAGGTGCTTGCTTTAGACCATATAAGGCTTTATGTAGCCTACACACCATGTCACTATCTTCAGATAGGGAAAACCCATCTGGTTGCTCTATATACACCTCCTCTTCAAGTACACCATTTAGGAATGCAGATTTTACATCCATTTGATATACTTTGAAGCCTTTAAAAGCTGCATATGCAAGAAACATACAAACTCCTCCCAATCTGGCTACAGGAGCAAAGGTTTCTCCATAGTCTTCTCCTTCTTCTTGAGCATATCCTTTGCATACCAATCTGGCTTTGTTTCTTATCACTATGCCATCCTCATTCAGCTTATTTCTGAAGAACCATTTGGTACCAATGACATTTTTATGCTCTGGTCTGGGTACCAAAGACCATGTACCATTTTTCTCTATCTGGTCAAGTTCCTCTTCCATTGCCTTGATCCAATCTTCATCTTTATGTGCCTCTTTGAATGTTTTAGGCTCAAATTCAGAGATCATACATGAGTTTTCTCTGACCTTTCTTCTTGTAAGGATTCCTGCATCCTTATCTCCTATGATCTGCTTAGGATCATGATTCAGCTTGACATACCAAGGAATGGTCTTGATAGATTCCTCTTGCTTTTCTTCTTCATCCTCTTCTCCATCAGTATCAGCATCTACATTTGCTAGTACTTGGTTTACTGACAACTGGTTCCCAGAAGGTTGCAACCGGTTCATTTACCGCTTGCTCACTACCGGTTTCCTCAGTTTTCTCAGAGGTTTCATCAACTCTTACATTGATGCTTTACATTGTTGAACCACTTGAGAGCTTTGCTCTTGGTGGAATATCTTAGGAATATTCCCTCATCACATTTCACATCAAATTTTCTCTGGTGTTCACTCCTCTTGATGTAACATTTGCTACCAAACACTCTAAAGTAGCTAACCACAAGTGTCTTACCAGTCCAATACTCATAAGGAGTTTTATCCTTACCTTTCTTGATGAGTACCCGGTTCATTGTGTAGACTGCAGTGCTCACCGCTTCTCTCCAAAAGGTGTGAGCTACCTTTCCTTGAATCAACATGGTTCTAGCTGCTTCAACCACAGTCTGGTTATTCCTCTCTGCTAGGCCATTCTGCTGTGGAGTCCGGGGGGCAGACAATTGCCTCTTGATGCCATGTTCTTCACAATACTTGTTGAATTCACCGGAAGTGAATTCCCCTCCTTGATCAGTTCTCAGACACTTGATCCTTTTACCGCTTTCCTTCTCCACTAAAGCTCTGAAAGCTTTGAACTTTACAAAGGCTTCAGACTTGTCTTTCAAGAATGTGACCCACATCATTCTTGAGCAGTCATCAGTGAGAATCATGAAGTACCTATCACCTTGCACACTTCTAGTTTTCATAGGACCACACAAATCAGTATGCACAAGATCAAACAAGTTGTCAGCAATGAAAGATTTACCTTTAAAGGTTGAGGAAAACATTTTCCCCAATTGACACTCTCTACACAAGGTATTATCCGGTTTGCTTAGCACCGACAACCCTCTAACTGCCTTGATCGTACTAGCCTTCACAATGTTATCAAACTTTACATGGCAGAGTCTCCTATGCCATATCCAACTATCATCAAATTTAGCCATAAGACATGTACTTATATTTGCATTCAGATGAAATAGGTTACCTTTGGTCTGCATGCCGGTGGCCACCAATTCACCATCCTTTCCTTTGATTCTGCAAACTCCATTCTTGAATTCCAGAGTGAGGCCACTGTCATTCAACTGGGCAACACTCAGAAGGTTGTGTCTAAGACCATCAACCCAATACACATTGTCAGCACTACTCTTTCCATTCAGAGAGATGGACCCTCTGCCTTTGACCATGCATGGTACATCATTGCCAAAGCGAACCACACCACCATCATACTCCTCCAATGATAGAAACTTGCTCCGATCACCAGTCATATGGTGAGAACAACCACTGTCAATGATCCACTCATTGGAATTATCAAACTGGGAGACAAGAGCCTTCTTGTCTGACACATCTTCCTTGATAGCAATAAACACAATATCTTCATTTTCTTCATCCTCTGATTCTTCATCTGTGACACCTTCATCAACTGCCACAAAATAGTTTCTCCGGTTTCCTCCTTTGAATTTCTTGAACCTTTCCGGTTTGTCCTTGTTGTCGCCATTAGGACAGTTTATAGCAATATGTCTTATCCGGTTACAAGAGAAGCATTTCAAAGGTAGCTTACCTCTGTATTTGCTAGTTCCTTTTGGAAGTTTCCTGGAAAGGAAAGCTTCAAATGCCATCAGAATCTCCTCATCATCCATTTCTCTACCCTGTCTTGGTTCACCACTAGTGCTAGCTTCTTTTCCTTTTCTGGATGGTATTGTAGAAGCTTTGAAAGTTGATTTAGTCTTTTGAACACTGCCATCGAAACTATTTAGCTCATAGGTTGTCAACTTTGCAATGATGGAGTCTAGGGATACCTTAGTCTTGTCTATTGATCTTAGCTCTTGAATAGCAGCAACCCTTATTGCATAGACCGGCAATAGGGATATTAGGACTTTTCTTACCACAGTGGCATCTTCTATTTTACTACCTGCACTCTTGATATCTCCAACAACAGTTTTGATTCTTATTCCATACTGTTGAATGTCTCGCCTTCAACCATCCGCATATCTTCAAACTTCCCTCTAAGGCTTTCTTCCTTAGCCTGTTTTACATGTTCATCACCGCCATAGATATTTTCAAGAGTATCCCATACCTCTTTGGGATTTACCTTATCCTGAACATCAATGAACTCAATGTCAGATAAACTACTAATTAGGGCTTCCATGACTTGCCCATTCTCCTACATCTCTCTCTTTTGGTCATCGGTAAGGGTACTAGTAGGAGCAACATAGACAGTCTCAACATAGCTCCAGTGTTGAGCACCCATGCTTCTGATGAATATCTTCATTCTGTCTTTCCATATATTGAATTTTTCTCTGTTAAACTTTGGACCTTCCCTCTTCATCATTAGACTGGGATCTTTACCTCAAGCTGTAAAGCTTATAACACAGAGGACCTGGAGGACACTCTGATACCAATTGATAACTCAAATGATGAACTGATAGTACTAACCTGGTACTAAGAGGGGGGCGAATCAGTACAGACAAAAATACAGTCCTAAACCGGTATGACAGCAGACACTTCAAATGACTGGCGAACAGTGACACCGGTTTGAAACAGAGTGCAACCGGTAAAGCTACGATTGGCTGAGACAAGCATTAACTGGTCACTCACTTAGCTTTTCACTCAACTCAAGACTACCTTGCCATTTCTTCCTTATGCATAAACAGGTAATCTACCATCAGATCATAATAACAACTAGTTCAACATGTTTTATTGACAGGCATAAAACACAGAACCATTATGTGCTCGATAGACAATAGCAAAGCATCACAAGATAAAAGCATCACACATGACACACATATTTTTCACGTGGAAACCCAACTAGGAAAAATCACGGTGGGGATGAATACCCACAAGCTATTTTTGAACTCTTTAGAAGTTCGCTCTGTTAGGAGCCTTGTCTGGTTAGAGACATTACAAAAGGTTCTGCTAGGAACCGATCCTGTTAGAGATCACCCGGTTAAGGGATGGATACAATACCTGGTTAAGGGTTAAACCCTGTTAAAGGTTACCTTGTTAGAGGATTTCAAGAACTCAATAGCTAAAGGATTTCGAACTCAATAGCTTTGAATTGCCCTGTTAAAGGATTTACAGCAAGCCGGTTAAGGCTACCCTGTTAAGGGATTTTCCAACTATTGAGGTGGTTAGAGATCAACAGGTATTACAATGATCTGGTAACAACACTCAATGCCAATGTAGATCCGCTTAATCTCCTCTTCACCTTCTGCACTTACACTCTGCAGGTATCACTTCTCTTCTTTTGGTCTGGCAAGAATCACGTATCCCTTCTCTTGGATACACACACACAACTTTTGCCAACAACCTCAAAAAGAGACACAACATTGACCTTATAGGAAAACAGATAGGTCAGTAGCATAAACCCTAAACCCTAAACCTGTTACGTTAAGGAATTCAAATGGCTCAATCCTGACCGTTGAGAACACTCCATTAATTGCAACACTCTTGATCCAATCTCAAGATATTCTCCATCGTCCATTTTCACTGATTTCGTGGTGGCTGATAACCCATCACACGTTATCACCGTTTTACAGACTTCACACATTCCCGAGGTAGATAGGAACAATCTCTTTCATGCAAGATCCTTCACGCGCACAAGGCTCACGTGGCAACATGATCTGTTCTTCATTACAATGCTAACTCATCAAACAATGTCACTGATTGAGCCACACAGGCTTGAAGCACTTAAACCAAAAACCCTGAAGTTGAGACTACTAACCGGTAGTCATACAACACTTCCATGTGCCGGTTCCCATAATCATATGTCTATTCACCTTGATCAAGCACACCGCTTCACTTTGGCACAAATGCTGGTTCACAGTGTTATGTCGGTTCTCACCTCTTCAACATATTGATATGAATGACAACATACAATGTCATTATGTCCTCATACCGGTTCACATAATGCCAACAAGTTTGGCATAGGCATTTCCTTCTATCATCTCTTGTTCCTGTGCCTCAACGTCCATGCCATTCTCATCAAGTTGAATAGTTGAAGCAAGATCTTTCTCGGTAATGTCAACTATTTCAACTTCACCTTGATGTTCAGTATTCTTGATTCAGAATATTTCTTGCCATTTGACTTTGGTTTCATTGTCAACTTCAAGATAAAGACCATTCATCATTTTCAAGGCCCTTTGCTTTACTTGAAAGTTTGTCTTGTAGTTCTTCAAATATTTTCTGATGTCTTCTACCGACATATCTAGAAATAGATGTACCAAAACTCTTTCTCTGACCTGTTTCTCCGAGTCCATTGCATATTGCCACCTAGTGTCAATGTGTGAATACAATGTTTTAGGAAGAAATTCAATTACTTCTAGTGGAACTATTCGGAATTTGAGAAGTGTACATACTACTGATTCTTCTATTTGCCTCTTCTCATCTTCTGTTCTAGAGTCATATTTTACATACCTGAATGACCCAAATCCACCATATTGTTTTAGATTTGTGCAAAAATTGTCCACATTGTGTACATCTTCCTTGGTGCTTTTAACAATCTAAAATTTGCTTACATCTTCAGATTCTGTGTCACTTGACTCTTTATTCAAAATGAGTCTCTTGGTTGACTTCTTATAGGTTCTTGTTACCTTAGGTATTTCAACATTTTTCTGCCTCGTACCAGGTGACATTGCAGATGATCTAGTGTTGGGGTGCTTCACTGGACAAGTCGGTGATACCTTTGTTGTATCCTGTTTCTTCCTTTTCAAAATTTTGCCATTTGGCAACTTGGTGCTCAGAGTAATTGCTGCTTCTTGAGCCTCAGATTCTTCCTCAATTGCAAGTTGATCACTCTTGATAGGAGTGGAGGTAGAACCTTCTCCAAATTTCTTAGTTAGCACTTTGATCATTTTAGTGGCTTTTCTTGTAGCCTTCGATACTACTATGCTCATTTTTACTTTTTCTTTGACCTCTTCATAGGTACCATACCTGATCTCGGTAGCATGCCTTGGAAGTGTCAAAAAGGCATCTCGTTAGGCCCAATATGGAAAGCTAATGTACTGAGAGGGGAGGGGTGAATCGATACTTCAAATCCTTTTATCAACAATATCTTTACTGTTATGCATAAACCACAAACTGTTGTAAGATAACATAAAGCTAAAACAAATAAATAACGATCATACATGATTCACTCCATAACACATATATTTTGGTTACGCAGAAACTCTTGGTTAGAGAGAAAAACTGCGGTGGGGATGGTACCCACAACTTCACTACTGCAATAATAAAGGTTGCTTGGTTAGAGTTACATGTTCAGCTATTTCTAATAGCTTACCCTGTTAGGAGTATCAAGATTGTTAGATCTACCTTGCTAAAGAATTTTACAACACTTAAACTAAATGTTGCACCTGGTTAAATGCTTTACAATTTATAGACTTTGTTAGAGTCTTTTACCTTGTTAAAGGTTTCTTACAACTTCAAAATATTACAATAAAATCTTTACAAATATCTGCAACTTTACATCTGTAATGTTATAGCAGAATCTATGTGCTCAAAATGAGATTACCTTGCTTATAGCATACCTCGGTAACCCATAGAATAACTCGGTAAACCCTTCTATTTACTCTGTTCTTTGACTATTCTCTGAAATCCTTCTCGGTGACCTTTGTGTCTCTGTAACAGTCATAACACTTAGTGCTTTCTTATGTATCACACATGTCTTACTTCATACACCTCTATGTATCTCTATTTGATCTCAATCCATGCTGTATAAATAGATCTCTTATGTCGGTGATCAGGTTCATTGCTTCGATCTTACAAACATGATTTATCGAATGAATAACTATACAAAATATTTCATTGGTTGGATGACCTCAAAATCATACACAATCTTTAAGTGCAATTTCCAATGTGATAACGGTTCTATGTTCCTCGATCTTGTAACACGATTTCCCATGTGTGTCTAGATTCAATGAATCCGGTAACACGTTTCACTTGGTGTATCATTATTTCTGCTCGGTAGACATGGAATGTTACTCGGTAGACAACTTGGTGAATACTAGGCTCTGTGACTACTTTCTTCTATAACCGACTGTTCTATGCATACCGACTAAATGTTTCGGTAGTAGTAACCAACTAGAGTATATATAATGACTTTGGATATAAAACTAATGGCAACTATAATAAGTAGTAACAATCTCCCCTTTTGACATTAGTTGAGATGTTTGACAAAACTACTTTCAAAGTCATAACTCAAAAATCTATATACTTACAAAATTTTGACAAAACTGACAGCATATACTTTTGTCAATGAGATAGTATATTCAGATATACTCCCCTTATCAATATACTGTACAAAACTCTGAGTTTGCATTCTCGATGATCAATATTCTGTACTTGGTTTTGTTTGATGATCACTGCTCGGTGTACTAGTCGGTTCACTGCTCTTCTTGTCAAAATTAACTGTGCATATGCTTGGTTCTGCTCGGTATACTCCCCCTATATACTACATTCCCCTATATAATTTGATACGATACACTCCCCCTTTTTGACAAACATCAAAACTTAGTTACCATTTGGTGGTGGCAACAGGTCAAAAATGGATTTGTACTTTGTTCGGGCATCGGTGAGAGCGGCAGAGAGGGCATCCTTAACACTGTCCATGAGTGAATTTTGAGCTGTAATGTCAGCTAACAGTGAAATGAGTCCATCTAAGGTGCTTCCCTCTTGTTGACTAGATAGGGAGGTAGCTTTGTTGATCTGTTCTTGGACAGAGGAAAGATGAGGAATGAATAATGTTTGAAGTGTCATTATGTCCATCCTTATCTTGTGCTCTTCATTCCTGAGTTCCAATTGTTGAGCCATGAGCTTTTGTAACTTTGTATAAAAATTCTGAATGGAATTTGGCTCAGCGGTCAACTTATTTGAGAGATCGGTGATCTCTTTCTCAATCACTTTAGTTTTATTCTTGATATCTTTAATGAATAAAGAAAATGTACAGAGTTTCTAAAATAAATAAAGAATGTGCTTGAGTTGAGGGGTCAACTCAGCAATAAATTTGACAAGTTTAACTTTGCCAATAGCAATAGCTTTCTGTACCTCTTCAATCATTTTAGCAATGAGCTCCTTGTCCTTTCACTTGCTCAAATATTCAAAAGCATCTACTCCAGATGTCTCTATCTTGGTTAGAAGTTCATCCAATTGAATGTGGATGGCGGCGTCTTTTGTCACGGTTGCTTCAGGCAGCATATCGGTTAAGAGTGCTTTTACCTTCTGAAGTACTTTATTTTTCTTTTGAATAGCCATTTGCTTCTCCTGTTCAGCTTTGGCTTTGCATAGTTCACCTAATTCAATGAGTTCTTGCCCCTTTAATTTGGATATATCGACATTGGGCAACACTATTGGTTTTGACAAATCTAATTTGAAACTATGCTTTTTCATTTTCTTTTCTTTACCTTTCATTGGTTGAACTAAAACAATGGTTTGTGAGGCTTGTTGACCCTCAGTAGGTTGCTCGGTAGAGGCAACACTTTGGTCAGTTTCATTAGCCTCTGTAGTGTCCTTTGGTGTCTCTGAGCTTGGTGTCTCGGTTGTAACATTTTCAGTGCTAGATGGAGCTTGAGAGGTCTGTTCTTGAGAAGTACCTTCTCCTGCTGTTGACTTGTGACCTTCGGTGCCTTGTTCCATATCCGGAGGGACCTCGGTTGAGATAGGTTGATTGATCGGAGGATAGGGCTGGACTTGTTCCAAAATTGATTCACTGGATACAAGTTGGGCACAAGCATTCCCTTCTATCATTTCCTGTTCAGGTGCCTCGGTATCCATGATATCTTCGTCTACTTGTATGGTGTCAGCAGGGTCTTGCTCGGTGATATCAGGATCTTGCTCAGTGACATCAACTATTTCAACTTCACCTTGCTCACCAGCATTCTTGATTCGAAATATTTCCTGCCATTTTTCTTTGGTCTCATTCTCTACATCCAAGTAAAGGCCATTCATCAATTTCAAGGCTCTTTGCTTGACTAGGAATTTTGTGTGGCAGTTTTTTAGATGTTTGGTGATTTCATCTACCGACATGTCTGGGAAAAGATGTACTAGACTTCTTTCTCTCATCTATTTCTCTAAGTCCATTGCACACTTCCACCTATTGTCAATATGAAAATATAATTCATTTGGAAGAGATTTACATACTTCCAATGGGACCAATCAGAATTTCAATAGTGTGCAAATGACAACTTCTTCTATTTGTCTCTTTTCATCATCAGATCTGGATTCATATTTTACATATCTAAATGATCCAAATCCACCATATTGCTTCAGATTAGCACAAAAAAATTCAACACTATGTACATTTACCTTTGTACTCTTGACAATCTAAAATTTGTTTTTGTCTTCGGATTCAGTATCACTAGACTCTTAGTCAAAATGAGTCTCCGAGTAGATTTCTTGTAAGTTTTTGTTACCTTGGGTGCAACAACATTCTTTGGTTTCTTACTCGATGATGTTGTAGATGCTCTTGTGTTAGGTCGCTTTGCTGGAGGAGTCGGCGATACTTTGGATGTATCCTGTTTCTTTCTTTTTAAAACTTTCCCTTTAGGCAATTCGGTGCTCAGTGTTATAGCTGCCTCTTGGGCTTCAAATTCCTCTTCGGTAATGGCTATAGTGCCCTTGATAGGTGTGGAGGAAGAACCTTCTCCAAATTTCTCTGTTAATGCCTTGATCATTTTTGTTGCCTTCCTTGTAGCTTTGGGTACTACAATGCTCATTTTTACTTTTTCCTTCACTTCTTCATATGTTCCATACCTCAGCTCGGTAGCATGCCTTGATAATGTAAGTAAAGCATCTATTTGTTGTTGTGTGATGTCAAAATCAATCTCATAACCCATAGGTGGCAAAGATTGAGTTCTCGATTCCACAACATTAACATAGCAGTAATCAGTGTCCACTTCAAAACATATGTCATCCTTGTATTTCTCCACTAACTTGGGTGGAATCCTATATCTTTTATGCATCTTCTCCTGAAACTTGCTAAAATAGTCATCCATAATATCATTAAAATTATCACCTAGCTTCTTGATGAAGTCATTGATTTGATGGGTGATTGGTTGGTGTAGTTCCCAAACAACTTTACCGACTAATGGAAAGAATTTTTCAAAATAGAAAAACATGCATACTAGAAGTGATCCAAATTTTAGTGTATTAGCCGAATTGTTCTTCTTTGGCTTCCTTATGGTATTGAGATTCTCAAACAGGTTTTTCAACAATACCTCACATAAATCAATTTTCATGCCTTTCTTCACAATTTTATATGCTAAGTCGATTGCTGCACAGGGTACATTGTTTTCCCTTGCTGATTGGAAGAAACAATAACGTATTACTCTAATGGCAAACTTTAGCTCTGCATTAGTGACGTTGTTCAATTTCAGTCCCCTACAATCAGATTCTACTTTGGTTAAACTGATCAATTCCTTCTGTCATATCATTTTCTGAGCTCGGGCATGATCATAAATAGGGTAACTGGTGATCAAATGAATGATTTCCTTGGTGATCTTAAATGGTTGCTCTTCTAGCCACATGAATTCATCATGAACTCTGCTCAGAACAAACTTGACCCATTGGGGTTTGAAGACACAGGGATAGGTTAGGGCTTCGATCAATCCCTTGATTTTGATGTGTTCATAGTTGCTATCCATTTTACCATCGGTACACAACTCATCATATGTGCATTTGATCTCAACATGACCTAGTTCTTCAACTCGACATTTAGTAAAGAATCTCACATCCTCGACTAATAAAACTCTATCCGGAATGAGTGAAAATGCAGTTTTGTCATCCGGTTCAGATGAAATTTTCGGAGTTAAAGAGTATTTTAGTGAGGGATTTTCGATGTTCTCAACAACAACAGGATTTTGGATCTTAGGCGCCATTGCAAATTTCAGATAAATACTAACAAAAGATCCTTAGGGTTTGAAGACTTTCAAATGACAGACGCTTTCTACTTAGCAAATAATAACAACTAGATATGATCGGTAAACTATCTTGATAATGCGTTATGATTGATGTAAATACCTTTGAATTTGCTTCGAAGGAGGTTTGATCGCCTTTGATTCACTTTGCTCTGCTTTCTTGAAAACTTGGTGAGTGAAAAATGACCGTGCAATAGCTTTAAGTATTCATTATACCTCATCGGGCTTCGTGTAGTTAGGTAAAAAAACATTAAATGCACTCGGTACCAGTACTTCCCTTTTTATGCTTTTACTGAGTAGCCAGACTTCCTGCGTTTACCGACCTGACAGGCTTCCAAAAGACTTTGATAAAATTTCAAATTTTATTAATGCATCTTTAATTATGCAGATTTTGAATTAAGTACAAAATGAAATAGGAACTGTTAAGATTTGACCTTTGAGATAATGCAGTCCCTTCATACCTTTACTGATTAATTTGGAATAGGTGCACCTGACTCAGTAGGTAAGGTGCTTTCTTCATTTGACACAATTTCCTTCTTTTTCCAAATTATCTGTAATTTGCCTTTTATTTCCTCAGTGTCTCCTCTAGGTTGATCTCTGCAATCTCTAGCCAAGTGTCCGACTTTGTGACAATGAAAACATGTCATACCAGGATTTTTCCATGATCTTCGGTTGTTCATTCTAAACCTTATAAAGAAGTTGGCACTTATATGTCCATATCTTCCACAACATTCACACCATATCCTTGTATTGTAATCCCATGGTACTGCAAAATATTGTCGGTAAGGCTCTGTGTGAGTTTGGTAGTCTCTAGTATTTGCTCAGTGTGTAGACCACATATAGTGTTTCTGCTTAAACCAACACTCCTCGGTACTATGTGCATATCTATTGCAGTTTTTACAAAACCCTTTGAATTTTGCCTTCTTATAATTGCTAGTAGACTTTGTCCTACATTGGTTAGATGTGTGACCATATTTGTTGCAATTGTGACAATAAGCATTAGACCTAGTGACATTTGGTTGCTTATCTTTTATGATTTGACACATGTTAGCAGTGTGACCTTGTTTTCCGTAGTAGTTGCAAACATGCTTCTTTCCTTTGATATTCTTCTTATTTCCAGCTTGCTTTGATGATTCTCCTTTCTCGGTTGTATGATTTCCCTTCTTGGTAGAGTCTTTTCCTTTGTAACCGAGTCCTGCTTCTTTTTTGGGTCTTCTTGTATTCAGTTGCTCATCCAACATCTTTGATGCTTCATAACTCTTTTTCAGCGTTTCCTTAGATTTCTTTTCTATTTCAAGTTCATTGGTCAACCTTGATACTTCAAGTTTCAATGCTTGATTCTCATCATCTTTCAGATTTGCTTCATGATGTGCATAGCCCAATTGATCTGACATATTTTGTTGAATCCCAGTCAACCTTGTGATTTCATCATTCTTTTTAGATACTAATGCTTCAAGCTGTTGTTTTTCTCTTTTTAGATCTCTTACTTTATCCTCAACTATCCTTAATGCATCAAGATTCTTAGTCATTTGTGTGTTGAAATGTTCATGTCCTCTTTTCATTGCTTTTAGCTGATCGGTCAGTGCTTTGTTCTTCTCCTTTAGTTATTCAATCATCTCTTCAGTCTCTTCAGATATACTGTTCTCAGATGATGTTTCAATTTGTTCCACTAACTCTTGAGAGTCCTGCAAATCATCAGATAATCTCCTTCTAACTTTCAATGATTTTTGCATTTGTTTTTGCATGTCTGCAATCACTTGATTAGCATGATCCAACTCTTCTTGCAGATACACAATTCTCCGAGATTGTTTATAGTCTTCCATTGATAAGATCTTTCTCTTTAGGTTGTTAAACCTTTTTCCAAGATTCAAGCTCTGATACCCATTGTTAGGCCCAATATGGAAAGCTAATGTACTGAGAGGGGAGGGGTGAATCAGTACATCAAATCCTTTTATCAACAATATCTTTATTGTTATGCATAAACCACAAACTGTTGTAACATAACATAAAGCTAAAACAAATAAATAACAATCATACATGATTCACTCCATAACACATATATTTTGGTTACGCATAAACTCTTGGTTAGAGAGAAAAACTGCGGTGGGGATGGAACCCACAACTTCACTACTGCAATAATAAAGGTTGCTCGGTTAGAGCTACATGTTCAGCTATTTCTAATAGCTTACCCTATTAGGAGTATCAAGATCGTTAGATCTACCTTGCTAAAGGATTTTACAACACTTAAACTAAATGTTGCACCTGGTTAAAGGCTTTACAATTTATAGACTTTGTTAGAGTCTTTTACCCTGTTAAAGGTTTCTTACAACTTCAAAATATTACAATAAAATATTTACAAATATCTGCAACTTTACATCTGTAATGTTATAGCAAATTCTATGTGCTCAAAATGAGATTACCTTGCTTATAGCATACCTCGGTAACCCATAGAATAACTCGGTAAACCTTTCTGTTTACTCTGTTCTTTGACTGTTCTCTGAAATCCTTCTCGGTGACCTTTGTGTCTCTATAACAGTCATAACACTTAGTGCTTTCTTATGTATCACACATGTCTTGCTTCATACACCTCTATGTATCTATCTGATCTCAATCCATGCTGTATAAATAGATCTCTTATGTCGGTGATTAGGTTCATTGCTTCGATCTTACAAAGATGATTTATCGAATGAATAACTATACAAAATATTTCATTGGTTAGATGACCTCAAAATCATACACAATCTTTAAGTGCAATTTCCAATGTGATAATGGTTCTATGTTCCTCGATCTTGTAACACATTTTCCCATGTGTGTCTAGATTCAATGAATCTGGTAACACATTTCACTCGGTGTATATCAACTCGATGTATCATTATTTATGCTCGGTAGACATGGAATGTTACTTGGTAGACAGCTCGGTGAATACTGGGCTCTGTGACTACTTTCTACTATAACCGGCTGTTCTATGCATACGGACTAAATGTTTCGGTAGTAGTAACCGATAGAATGACTTTGGATATAAAACTAATGGCAACTATAATAAGTAGTAACACATCTATCTATTGTTGAGAAATATCAAGATCCATCTCATAACCTATGGACGATAGAGATTGAGTTCTAGGATCTGCTGCATTGCCATAACAGTAGTCCGTGTCCACTTCGAAACATATATCATCCTTATATTTTTCCACTAACTGAGGTGGGATTTTGTACCTATTATGCATCTTTTCTTGAAATTTACTGAAGTAATCATCCATTATCTCCTTGAAATTATCATCTAACTTATTGATAAAGTCATTTATTTGATGGGTGATTGGTCGGTGTAACTCCCAAACTATGTTACCGATTGATGGGAAGAATTTCTGAAAATAGAAAAACATGCACACTAAGAGTGACCCAAACTTTAGTGTGTTTGCCGAGTTATTCTTCTTAGGTTTCCTTATAGTGTTAATATTTTCAAATAGGTTTTTCAACAACACTTCATATAGATCAATCTTCATACCCTTTTTCACAATCTTGTAGGCCAAATCTACAGCTACACATGGTACACTGTTTTCTCTTGTCGATTGAAAGAAACAATAACCGATGACTCTAATTGTAAACTTTAGCTCTACATCTGTAACATTATTCACATTAAGACCTTTGCAATCAGACTCAACTCCGGTTAAAGTTATCAATTCCTTCTGTGAAATCATTTTCTGTGCTCGGGCATGGTCGTATATAGGGTATCTGGTTATTATGTGAATGATCTCCTTGGTGATTTTGAACGGTTGCTCCTCTAACCACATAAAGTCATCATGAACTCTACTCAAAACAAATTTAACCCATTGGGGTTTGAAAACTTGAGGGTAGGTTAGGGCTTCAGTCAATCCCTTGACTTTGATATGCTCATACTTGCTATCTAGGATTCCATCGGTGCATAACTCATCATACATGTCCTTGATCTCGATATAACCTAGCTCTTCAACACGACACTTAGTGTAGAATCTGACATCTTCAACCAATAGAACCCTATCTAGAATAAGAGAAAATGCAGTTTTCTCATCAGGTTTAGATGCAACTTTGGGAGGTAAGGAATACTTTAGTGAGGGCTTCTGAATAGTCTCAACTACAACAGGTTTCTGCAACTTAGGAGCCATTTCAAACTTGGATTTCTACTAACAAAAGAGCTTAGGATTTTAACTAACCAGAAAATGCTTTCAACTTAGTAAATATAATGCAGATGTTCACAACTAATATTGACCGGTTAACTGGCTTGAAAATGTATTTGAGATTGCTGTATAAATACCTTGAAATTCGCTCGAGAGATGTTTGATCGCCTTTGAATCGCTTAGCTCTGCTCTTTGATAACTGGTAAGTGTAATATGACCACGCGAAGAACTTTACGTACACATTTTACCTTATCGGGCTTTGTGCAGTTAGGTAAGAAAACATTAAATGCACTCAATTCCACTAAACCGATTAACTTCCTTTTACGCTTTTACCGACTAGACAGGCTTCCTACACTTACCGACTTCTTTGGTACTCCAAAAGACTAGATAGAATTTCAAACTTGCTAATGCATCTTACCTATGCAAATTTTGAAATTAAGTGCATGATAAAATAGGAACTGTTAAGATCTAACCTTGAGATAATGCAGTCCCTTCATACCTTTACTGATTAATTCAAAGTAGATGCACCTAACTCGGTAGGTAAGGTGCTTTCTTCATTTTTTGACTCAATTTCCTTTTTTTTCCAGATTTTCTGTAATTTGATTTTTATCTCTTCAGTATCTCCTCTGGGTTGATCTCTGCAGTTCTTAGCCAAGTGTCCAGCTTTATGACAATGAAAGCATGCCATTCCAAAATTTCTCCATGATCTTCGGTTGTTCATTCCAAACCTTATCATGCAGTTGGCACTTATATGTCCATATCTTCCACAACATTCACACCATGTCCTTGTATTGTAATCCCATGGTACTGCAGTATACTGTCGGTTAAGATCTGTGTTAGTTCGGTAGCTTCTAGTACTTGCTCAGTTTGAAGACCTCATATAGTTTTTCTGCTTAAACCAACACTTCTCGGTACTGTGTCCATATCTATTGCAGTTTTTGCAAAACCCCTTGAATTTTGCCTTCTGAAAATTGCTAGCAGACTTTGTCCTACATTGTTTAGATGTGTGACCATACTTATTGCAATTGTAACAATAACCATCAGACCTAGTGACATTCGGGTTGCTTACCTTTTCTGATTTGGCACATGTTGGCAGTATGTCCTTGTTTTCCATAGTAGTTGTAGATAGGCTTCTTTCTTTTGATGTTCTCCTTGTTTCCAGCTTGCTTTGATGATTCCCCTCTCTCGGTGGTGTTGTTCCCTTTATTGGTAGAGTGTTTTTCTTTGTAACCGAGTCCTGCATCTTTGTTGGGTCTTCTTATATTTAGTTGCTCATTCAACATCCTTGATGCTTCATAACTTTTCTTTAATGTTTCTTTTGATTTCTTCTCTGCTTCAAGTTCATTGGTCAATCTTGATAATTCAAGTTTCAATGCTTGATTCTCATTTTCTTTTAGATTTGCTTCATGATGTGCATAACCCAATTGATCAGAAAGATTATGTTGAATTTCAGTCATTCTTGTGATTTCATCATTCTTTTCAGACACCAATGCTTCTAGTTGTTGTTTTTCCCTTTCCATGTCTCTTATGTTATCCTCAGTTGTTCTTAATGCATCAAGATTTTCAGTCATCTGTGTGCTGAAATGCTCATGTTCTCTTTTCATTTCTTTCAGTTGTTCAATCAATGTTTTGTTCTTTTCTTTCAGTTCTCCAATCATTTCTTCAGTCTCTTCTGATATACTATTCTCAGATGATGTCTCAATTTGTTCCACCAACTCTTGTGAGTCCTATAAATCATCAGACAACCTTCTTCTGACTTTCAGTGATATTTGTATTTGTCTCTGCATATCTGCAATCACTTGATTAGCATGATCCAATTCTTCTTGAAGATTCACAATTCTCTGAGATTGTTTGTATCCTTCCATTGATAAGATCTTTCTCTTTAGGCTGTAAAACCCTTTTCCAAGAGTATAGCTCTGATACCAATTGTTAGGTCCAACTAGGAAAGCTAATGTACTGAGAGGGGAGGGGTGAATCAGTACTTCAAAACTTTTCTCCAAAAACAATCTTACTGATAAACATAAATTGTAAACTGCTGATCTCATAATATAAAGCTAACACATAATTATAGAAATGACATTCATACACATTTCACTTCATAGCACAAATATTTTGGTTACGCAGAAACTCTTTGTTAGAGAGAAAAACTGCGGTGGGGATGGCACCCACAACTTCACTACTGCAATAATAAAGATTGCTCGGTTAGAGCTACATGTTTAGCTATTTCTGATAGCTTACCCTGTTAGGAGTATCAAGATCTTTAGATCTACCTTGCTAAAGGATTTTACAACACTTATACAAAATGTTGCACTTGGTTAAAGGCTTTACAATTTATATACTTTGTTAGAGTCTTTTACCCTGTTAAAGGTTTCTATTACAACTCAAATGATTCAATAAAATCTTTACAAATATCTGCAACTTTACATCTGAAATGTTATAGTAGATTCTATGTGCTCAATATGAAATTACCTTGCTCATAACATACCTCAGTAATTGATAAATCAACTCGGTAAACCCTTCTGTTTACTCTGTCCCTTAAACTATTCTCTGAAGACTTTCTCGGTGACCTCTGAATATCTCTGTCAGTCATAGCAGTCACAACTCAATGTGTCCTCTTATGATTTTCCTTTTAACTCTTCTATCACACATGTCTCCCATTTTTAATTCTCAAATCACTCTGTATAAATAGATCTCTGGGACGGTGATCTGTTCATGCTTTGATCTTAAAAACAAGATTCATCGAATGAATAAACATAGAAATTATTTCATTGGATAAAATTCCTCAAAATCATACAAAATCTTGAAGTGCAATTTCCTATGTGATAACGGTTCCCTGTTCCTCGATTCTTGTAACACATTTCCACATATGTGTCCAAGTTCATTGAATCTAGTAACACATTTCTACTCGGTTCAGATTACTCAGTATACCTTCTTTGATGCTCGGTAGACCACTCGGTGTATACTTAATTCTGTGACTCCTTTCTTCTGTAACCGACTGCTTTAGTGCTTACCAACTGAATATTTCGGTAGTATTAACTGACTAGAGTATATAGGATGACTTTGGACATAAAACTAATGACAACTTAGTAAATAATAACAACAACCTGTAAACATAGGTGTCCCAACTAGTTTACAGCCACTCATGCCAAGTGGCTTCAAGACCTCTTTCACATACTTAGACTGTGTGATGAAAATACCATTCTTCATTTGTTGTATTTGCAAGCCTATGAAAATTTTAATTTCCCCCACTAAAGACATTTCAAACACATTTTTCATTTCATCTGCAAAATTGTTGCTCATGTCATCATTACCTCCAAATATGACATCATCAACAAATACTTCGCTAACTAGTATTTTATCTCCTTTGGATTTGAGATATAGGTTACCATCATCACTGGTTCCTAGAAAGCATATCTTCATCAGATGTGTATAAAGCCTTTCATACCATGCTCTAGGTGCCTGCTTTAATCCATATAAAGCTTTATGTAATTTGCATACCATGTCTTCCTTATCAATCAGAGCATAACCATCTGGTTGCTCAATGTATACTTCTTCTTCAAGTATCCCATTCAAAAATGCTGACTTAACATCCATATGGTATACCTTGAATTTCTTGTGTGCTGCAAATGCAAGTAAAGTTCTGACATCTTCCAGTCTTGCCACTGGTGCAAAAGTCTCACCATAGTCTTCTCCTTCCTCTTGTACATAACCTTTACAAACCAACCTAGCTTTATTGCGAACCACAACACCATCTTCATTCAACTTGTTCCTGAAAACCCACTTAGTTCCTATCACATTTTTATTTACCGGTCGGGGTACCAAGGTCCATATGTTGTTCTCTCAATTTTATCTAATTCCCCCTCCATAGCTTTAACCCAATGATCATCACCAAATGCTTCCTTAGCAGTTCTTGGTTCAATAGTGGAGATCATGCAATAATTTTCTCCGATTCTTCTTCTTATTAGTACTCCAACATCCTTATCCCCAATAATCTATTCAGGATTGTGATTCAGTCTCACATATCTTGGAATAAAATGATCATTATCTTCAGGTTCAACTTCTTCATTATCATCATCTTCTGAATTTATCTGTTCTGGTTGGACTGGTACATCAATATTTGCTTTGCTGGTTTCACATTTAACAGTTTTTGGTTCCAAAAACAAAATGCAAGGATCTTCATCCTTTTTCTTTGAACTGGTTTCCTCTGAGACTTTAGGAAATTCATCCATTCGAACATCAGAACTTTCAACAATTCTTCATGTTCGATTGTTAAAACACTTGCAGGCCTTACTCTTGGTGGAATAGCCAAGAAATATACCTTCATCACTTTTAGCCTCAAATTAGCTAATATAATCACCTCTCTCAATAAAAAATTTGCTTCCAAATATTCAGAAATAACTAACATCAGGTGATCTACCATACCAATATTTATAAGGAGTCTTATCCTTACTGCTCTTTACCAAAATCTAGTTCATAGTGTAGACAGTTGTGCTGACAACTTCTCTCCAAAAAGTTTTCACCACACCTCCTTGTATCAACATCGTCCTAGCAGCTTCAACAATTGACCGGTTGTTTCTCTATGTGATACCATTCTTTTGTGGTGTCCTTGGTGCAGAAAACTGCCACTTGATACCATTTCCTTCACAATACCTAGTGAATTCCACATAAGTAAATTCACCGCCCTGATCTGTCCTTAGACACTTTATCTTCTTACCGCTCTCTTTCTTAGCTAAGGTTGTGAATGCCTTGAATTTACCAAAAGCTTCAGTCTTATCCTTCAGGAATGTGACCCACATCATCCTTGAGCAATCGTCAGTGAAGATCATGAAATATCTATCACCTTGAATACTTTTTGTTCTTATTGGTCCACAAAGATCTGTATGAACCAAATCAGAACAAATGTTGCACTGAAAAATATTTGCTCTTGAAAGTTGAGGATGCCATCTTTCCTAACTGACATTCTTTGCACAGAGCATTAACCGGTTTGTCTAACTGAGGCAAACCTCTCATTGTCTTGGACTTACTCACTTTAACAATGTTATCAAAGTTTATATGACAAAATATCCTATGCCAAAGCCAACTATCATCTATCTTTGCAATTAAACAGTTGCTGACTTTAGGATTAAGATGAAACAAGTTACCTTTAGTTTGCTTCCCGGTTGCAATCAGTTCACCTTTATTGTCATAGATCTTGCACATACTATTTTAAAATTCCAATGGGTATCCTTTGTCATTGAGTTGTGCCACACTCAAAAGCTTGTGCTTTAGACTTTCAACCTAGTAGACATCATCTGCACTACCCTTTCCATTAAGAGAAATAGTTCCCTTACCTTTAACCATGCAGGGTGAGTCATTACCAAATCTTACAACTTCGCCATCAAATTCCTTCAAAGAAAGAAATTTGCTTTGATCACCGGTCATGTGATGTGAACAACCACCATCAATGATCCAATCATCAGAGTTATCCATCCTAGATACTAATGCCTTTTGTTCTGACATCTCTTCTTTAATGGCTGCAAATACAATGTCTTCATTAGCATCACCATCAGATTCCTCATCAGTGATACCATCATCAACAATAATAAGACAATCTCTTTTTCCTATACCCTTTTACTTCTTGAATTTCTCTCATGTGTGCTCATTATCACCATTAGGACAATTAGTAGTAATGCGTCCAATTTTGTTGCATGCAAAACATTTCAAAGGTAATTTACCTCTATATTTACCTATACCTCTAGGCAATCGCTTGGCCAACAATGCTTCAAGCTCAGCTAAAGTGTCTTCATCATCAACTTCTCTGCTGGATCTGGATTCATAACTGTGACTGGCATCTCTACTTTTCCTCACAGATGGGTTAGAAACAAAAGCTCTAAATGCAGACTCAGATTTTTGTACACTACCATCATAACCATTTAATTCAAAAGCAGTAAGCTTGCCAATGATGGAGTCAAGAGTTACCTTAGTTTTGTTAATAGGCTTCAGCTCCTGAATAGCTGCAACTTGGATAGCGTAGACCGGTAGTAGGGTTCTCAGTACCTTACTGATCAGTGTGGAATTTTCCACTTTAACTCTTGCACTCTTAATTTCACTGACTATCTCTTTTATTCTTTGACTATACTGCGGGATATTCTCACCTTTAGTCATCTGCATGTCATCAAACTTTCTTCTGAGACTCTCTTCTTTAGCAATCTTAACATGTTCATCACCGCTATAAATCTCTTCAAGTTTTTTCCATACTATTATTTAACATATTATGCTTCTTTGATTTTTATTCAATTAAACTCCATGCCCTCGCAAAGTCACAATTGTAAACTAACAAATTGGGAAAAAACACAATTTTTCTTTTCCCTCTGAATTTTAAAACAGGTACAACTCCCTTATATAATATTCAATGTATTATTCAATATAAATTTGTGCCCACTTTTAACCAGAAAGTAGTAAGGCAATACATTCATTCATAAGCATGCAATGAACATAACATATGTAAATATTTCTTTTGATCATGAAAACACAGTTTCACAGATTTTAGACTTCACCTAAACAAGGAATTGGCAAATCAGTATTGCTAGATAATGTTCTTTCTCAGATAAATCATTCACATAAACATATATGATTCAGTGAAAATTAAACCCACAAAGACGCAAATTCTCATGATTGAACACACAGATTCAAGTCTTTCAGCCAACATCTGTTTTCTTCATTCATTCAAAGATAAATAACGATTCAACATGATTATCTTTCTGAAAGAAACATACAACAAATAGTAATAAACCCAAAACCTTCCAAATTTCTCCAAAAATCCAAACCCCTCTTCAATTTCAAAACATTCCTTAAATAACATCAATTGTTTTTTTTACCCTTACTGAGTAATTTTCCGTGGTAAATAATTACCAACAGAAACAGTTTGAAAATATAATTGTAAATAACAAAAAAAGTCTTTTGAGCAAGATAAAAGAGGACACGTCCTCAGAAATGAAAAAAATTCCTAACTAGGCGTTGGGGATCTTTGAGTTGCACCATCCTCGACATTCACATTCAGTGCCGCCTTCCATTCCTTTTACGTCGTGATGAACTCCTGTAAAGATGGAACATTGGGAATTTTAACAGATGTCATCCTCTGTTTCCATGCCTCTTTCTCTAGTCGAATCCTCTTGATTTTATCCATGTAGTTAGGTAACTGATCCGTGTAAGTTTATAATATAGCTTCAACTCTGGAAACCTTTGTGAAATCAGCTGTCGTGAGTGTTGCATTCTTCTTAACTTCATTCATAGCATCACAGAAAAGTTCTACAACCACATTCATGTTATTTTCTACTTGGCCATCGCCCCAGACATAAGTGGTATGAATATGTCTTAATTCAGTTGCCAAATTTTGACATATTCCCTTTAATTCTTTCTCCTACTTGGTGAATTCCACACATTCTGTCTTGAGTGTTGCATTCCTCCAATCAATATTGTGCTTACTAGTGAACAGGAGTGATTCATCAACTGTTTTAAGTGATTTTCAGCCAGAAACTTAGCCACTCCATACCTTTGAATTTCATAAATTTGTAAAGAGGCAGACATCCATTTGGTTTCTTCACTCTCCCACATTTCAAGCCGTGACTGAATGTCTGCTATTAACAGTGAGGTTTCATCAAATAATTTTCTGGATTCTCGAATAAATTTGCAACCGTCATTAATGACTCCATTCACCCAATCGTCAAAAACAGCTACGATGGCCTTTCCCCTTTGGATCTGACTCAATAAATTTTGACTAGCAGGTGATGTGGGATCAAAATATTGGGAAGCTTGAGCTAACAACTTAGGAGAAGAAGATACATCGCTGATTGCATCAATGTAATCCGCCAGCTCTCTGATCGTCTGTTTCAGCTCCTTCTTATCCTTCCCGTCATGTTTGTGATCGGGTTAGCATGCGTTTTGCAGAAACTTCAAAGTGATGGTTATCTGTATCCCTGTCAGCAACTCCAAGCTCTACTTTCTCCATGTGGTAACTATCGGCAGAAAGCTCAAATGCTTTTCCATCAACCTTTGGCTTCGCAACCTCCGCCATCCATTTACCTGTTTTATCATCAATCCCTAACCTTGTCATTGCCTTTGCCTTTTTTGGCTGAGGTGTTTTCATCGCATACTTCCTCACAACATCGCCGATAGGAAAGGCGATGGGAGCAATATTTTTCCTTTTGTTTACAAAAGACACTAGCCATTGGGGAGAACTAACAACAGAATCCTTTAGGATTAAAGACTTCTCCTGAGTTTGTTCTTTAAAGCCAAGAGAAGTGTCAAGATTTTCAGCAAAATCCAGATCAATATTCTCACCAAATTGATCCATCTTTGACAAGTTACTTTCTTCTGGCAACTTATCCTTCTCACCTTCTTCGCTCGGGTCTAGATCAATAAATTATTCTGCGACCTATAGTTCTCTCATACCGATTTTGGCCCTTGATCTAGTCACACGAACAAAAACAGGTGATTTGATAGCCTCTTTAGCTGTAGAGGTGGGTTTCTTATGGTGAGAATATTTCTTGGTTTTTGTTTCTGGTCCTGCAAGACAAATATTTTCAGAAATGTTAGCATCATGAGCCCTAAAAATAGCTTGTTTAATCATTTGTGATTCTGAACTCTAAGCATCCAATCTTCTCATTCTAGAAAGCCAATGTACAGTTATTTGAATCACGGTTATTGCCCTGACATCGACGTCATCCTTTTCATTCTCAATCCAACTTATCTCATCTAAAGGCTTTGATTTGATTCTATCAAATTTAGGATCAAGGATGTCTTTGTCATGATCTATAACCCCCTCAACATTCACCTCTAGCTTCCAATCAATAATCTATTGGATCCTCAATCTACTATAGTCTCTTAACCTGACTTCAAACTCATCTTTACGATTCTCCCAAAAATATTCCAAATGGGCAGAAGGAGCATAACTTTTTCCTAATTTAAAGGTCTAAACAACAAAGAGTTTATTATCAGAACTATTTCTAGCTTGATAGAAACCAAAATTGAAATTCTTTAAATCAACTCCAACACTAGCTGCATCTGCAAATGACTTGCAAGAAAAAGAACCTAATTCAAGGGGAAAGAGGGTTTCATGATCACTTAAATTTGCATACCTTTTAATCACATGGGCCAATTGTCTACAAAGCTCTGCTAACACAAAACAATCAAAAGCATACCAAGGCAATTTCATGGGTTCCTCCTCAAAACCACCCACCCGAAGGTAAGTGAAGTGGGAATACTAAACATAGTAGCTCCTGTATACTTTGATTAATTTTTGAGCCTCTTCATAAATCCTTCTTTCTAGATTTCCTATCAATTCTGCAAACATTCTTCCAGTAAAAACATCATGAACCCGCCTATAGTTTTCCAAAGCCTTTTCACTCTGAAAACAGGGATAGAATTCAAAAACCCTAATTCCTTCAAACACTGGGGCTCGAGGTACTCCTTGCCATTCTTTTGTGCATGCCAGACAATATATAAGATATGAAGACATGTAGAAATGCTTATCCCTAAACCGCACTTGTTTCAATTGATCCTGGAGCGCTTCTACAATAACCTCTCCCCAGTCAATGTAGCAGGCTCCTTCTAAGATGACTTGGATGAAATGATACATCCATTCCGTGAACAGATAAGAATCAACCACTCCCTTAACCTTATGCGATAAAACTATCAAATCCCTAATGTAGGGTTTCATATGATATCTATTCAAGGATTTTGGTATGCGAGAACTGCCTCTCTAAGGTTTAATCAACCAGCTTTTAGCAATAACATTTCTTTGCTTGTCTTCCTTCTCATGAAATCTTGTAACAGATGGAGAAGGGGTAAATTCAGAGTATGCATCCCTCTCGGGAATTCTAAATATTGAGATGATTGTTTCTCAGTTCACTATTAACAAGACCTGACCATCATCTTTCCTTATACACTGGTATCTAATATCAAACCTATTGATGCATTCCCTCACTAATTCTGGACAAATGATCGCTAAAGGAAAGGCTGTAGCTTCCACCAAACCACTATTTGCTATCTCAGTCATGAATGGTTCTGACATTTGACTCTTTAACCTCTCTAAGAGGTCGCCCATGCCAAAATCTCTTAGGGCAGTGTCACTGAATTTAGGATGCACACATTCTAGACTAGCAACATTTCTGAATAAATGAAATGCAGACTTCGCTTTCACTAACTTAGCCATTAAAATATAATTCCTCAACCAGGAAAAAACCAAAAGTAAAATCCAACAGGAAAATGGAAGGAAGAATTGAACTCACCTTGTGTCAACAATTTCCTGAAATCCCTATGCTTGTAGAAAAAGTTTACCTCTCGCCACCTCCAGCGCCTTATCAAAAATTGACTAAGTTGTTGGTAAAATCATCGCTTATAACGGTGCCATATATCAAATTTAAATTCATTGAGAAACAAATCTGCCTCACACATGCCAACTATTTTGATATGACAAGCATTAAATGCAATCTCTTAACTTTCGTCACCTCGCTCATTCCACTCATTGCAACTGTTTTGACGTGTGTCATTAACTTAACTTTCCATGATTACAAACATCCAATCATGTGCCTTGAAAAAGTTGGTGCCAGTTGTTGTCTTTGAAAGAAGAGTCCTGGGCGTTCAAAATGAATCATAACATTCCCTTATTGAGCCCCATGAACCCATTGAACACAAAGGTTCAATTCAGTTCACACATGTTCTACCATGTTTGTGTATTTATCAAGAGAGACTCCCGACTATATTGAAAAGAAAGGAGAAATAACCGACTTGAACGAAAACAAAAAGTACAAGGCAGTTCACGCTAGTTCAAATAGGTTCACACAAGTTCAATAAGGTACACATTTTACAAACTACCTACCTTACATTTAAAGACGAGGATACAAATTACCATAGAACTAACTTGCCCAAAATGAACCTTGATCATGACATGAACTAGAACACAAAAATTGAAAGATGACGACAAAACCTAGGATATAAGCAAACTTTTGCCAACACATACCTCATATGCAGTTTCAAGACCATGAATATCTATATACTCTACATCAGACAAAGAACTGATAATAGCCTCCAATGCTTGATGATTTTCTTGTTTCTCTTTCTTGTGATCATCAGTCAACATCCTAGTAGGTACAACATACTTAGTATCGACATGTTCCCAATACTGACTTCCCAGACTCTTGATATAAATTTTCATTTTGTCACTCCATATCCTGTAGTTATCTCTATTAAACTTCGGACCTTCCTTTTTCATCATGATCAACAGATCTTTACCTCAAGTTGATAGGCTTAGATCTTAGAGGACCTGAAATTCTCTGATACCAAGTGATGGTATGATGAAAGAATAAGTATCTGGTCAAATACTAAGAGGGGTGGGTGAATCAATAGATAGAAAAACTGATAATAAACTTCACCAATCAATCTCTCAAAGTAAACTTAGAACGATAACTCTGTCAAGATAAAAACTCATAAGATAAACTGGTTGTCTGTTACAACAAATTAACAGTAAACAACTTCTTTATATCTCAATGCTTCCGGTTATCATGACTTATCAAAAATAGTTAAGTAGTTAAGTAAATCAACCATGAAAACATAACCACAAAAACATTCACCACTTGACACAAATATTTTTGACGTGGAAACCAAAATAGATAAAAACCATGGTGAGATGAGACTCACAAGATAACTATCTGAACTCTTCCAAAGTTCACCATGTTAGGAGCCTAGCCTGTTAAAGCTTTACAAAAGGTCCTGTTAAGAACTGATCCTGTTAGGAATCGCCTGGTTAAGGGATTGACTACAAATGCCTTGTTAGAAGAAATACCCTATAAGGAGTAACCTCGGTAGAGGATTTGAAAATCCAATCTAATGGACCACCTTGTTAGAGGATTTGAATAGCACCAAGCTTGTTAAAGATTACCCGGTTAGGGGATTTCAATTCTACTATAATTGTTAGAAAACAATAGGAGTTTGCTAATCTGTCTAAATAGCACTACACTTGCTTGATCAGATCCATTTCACGATCCTATCTTCCTTTACTCAGACTGCAGATACATCATCCGGTTTGGCAACCACACACTCAACTGAACTGTGTCTATCTCTTTGCCAACTCTCTTAAAACTAAACAACTTCATCGACCTTAAATACAAATCAATTAGGTCAGTAACACAACAAAAACCTAACTCTCATCAAGATTACAAACAAATTTGGTTCAAGTATGACCATTGGATTACATAGCAATCTCTACACATCAATCAAGAAAACCTTGATCGCTCCTTGATCACCGCTTCATTGAACTTAGTAACTCATCACACACTTTGCATCAGATGCAATACATTTGCTCATTCCCTTGACAAAAACCGTTACAACAACTCGCCAAAATCTCTTGGAATTGTCTTCATACAATAATCATGCGTGTCAACATCATTACCGCTCATCATCAGGTCATAAACCAATATAACCAGTTCACAAAACTTAATCGTTTAGGGTTTATTAAACACAACAGGTAGGGTTTACCAGTTACAACAATAGATAAGGTTTACACCGGTTACCGGTTCACTCCACAAATTCTTCCTACCCGTTACAGTAACAATATTACAATACTATCAACAATATCATTACCGGTTTAATTGACATCAATGACAACATAACATATCATTAATGCAATCTTCATGCAAATTCCAACAACAAGTTCCTTCGTGATTTGGTTCATTGATCACTTGTATTTGACAGACCTGTTGACATAACCTTGATGGTTCTGTTAGTCCCCATCGTCTTTTCCATTCAGCTTCCTCTAGACTAATGACTGGTCTTGCTTCTGTAGGTTCTAATTCTTCTTTTGTAGTTCCATATCTGATTCGTTCTATCTCATTAGAGGGAGAATTTGCTTGTGCTCTTCCTTCTTTCAGCTATTTTTCATAGTCTTCTTGTCTTTTTAGTCTGATTTCCTCTATTTCCTTTTGCAACTTTAAGCGGATTTCCTCTTGTGCTTCATCTATGATATCACTAGATTCTTCAAGAATTTCTATAGTAGGTGTATCTGAGAGATGATTTGGACCCCATTCATACTCATTTGAGTCAGTTTTTGAATCATCTACTTGTTGTCTACCTGTATATACAACCAGAATGTTTAGTGGTGCAAACAATTCTTTAATTCTTTCTATCTCTTCTCTCATATCCTCTGGGACTTCTACTCCTTGTAGTGTTATTGTGGATATAATTGGGACTTGCATACCAACTGCTTCTTCTCTCCTGATTGCCGATTCTTCTTGTTTATTTTCATACTCTTCCTGATTTTGTTGAGTATTGATTTCGTGTGATGTTGAAGGTAGTATCTTTTTCCTCCACTTAATTTGATGGTGAGAAGTATGTTTATGATCTAATGACTTTCTTGGATTGTATTCGAGTCCAGCTTTATCATATGTAGACTTAGTTTACAACTAAATAGGTTCAAGAATACCTTCTTGACGCTTTCCCAGAGGACTGGTACCTGAATATCCCATGCATTGAATCATCTTATAGCCTGGACCATATTGTGTCGGGGAAATTTCACAATGTCGTGTTTCTTTGTTTGTACTATCTTCTTTGAAAAGCCATTTGAGAACAACATCCTCTTCTATTTCATCTATAAGGGAAGTAGAGGACTGTATAAAGAGACCATCATAAATTACATTTGGAGTTGAAGTTTGTGGCTTCATAACCTCTTATGGTTTTCCCAACTGTCTTCGTGATGGAGGAAGAGACATTAGAGAGAGTACAGGTTCTATTTTGTATCCATCCATGCCAGTATTTGTGATTTTCAATTTCTTCTCTAAATCTTTCAGCAAAGTTTCTAAACTTTGAGCTGTAGAGGCGACTCTATTATGAGGAACAAAAGCATGAGCACTCTGTGTTAATGAATTACAGGTATAGCTTGTATCAGCAGGAATACTGACTTCAACTCAGTTGTAAGGAAATTTCAAGCACTGATGATATGTAGATGGTACTACTTTCATTTCATGAATCCATAGCCTACCCAGTAAGATATTGTATGAAAGAGGAAGGTCGAGCACCTAAAAGATAACATCTCTTTCCACAAGTCCTACCCTGATTGGTAAGAGTACCAGACCTTTAGAGGTTCTTTCTTCTTCATCATAAGCTTTGATCATTATTTTCTTTGTTGGATCAATGACATTTTCAGAAAATCCCAGCCGTTTCAGTAGATTGTAGGTACAAATATTCAACCCAATGCCTCCATCTATCAAAACACGTTTAACTCGGTGTTTATGGATCATAGCTTCGATGTGTAATGGTTGGTTATGTGGGTGATTTAGTGAGTTATCATCTTCTTCAGAGAAAGTGAGGTAATGAGGCAAAATCAGGTGACCCACCATAGATTGAAATCGATCTACATCTAAATATTTAGGGACATTAGTAGTGAGCAAAGCTTTGTCCAGGATCTCTCTATGAGTAGAAGAGATCTTAAGCAGTTCTAAAAAGGAAATTTGAGCATTAGTTCTTTTTAATTGTTCGACAATGCTATAACCAAGAGAGGATGATGAAGCCAACTGCTTATATTTAGTTGTGATTGTATCTGTTTGTCTATTTAAAGAAGTTGGTAGATTTGATGTTGTTTAAGCAGAAGTTGAAGAACTAGCTCCTTGGAGAGTAACTTTGTTTTGAGGGAGGGTCACAACATTGGTAGTTTGTGCTTGATTTTGTTTATCTTTGATTATGATCACATTGCATATTTAGGTTGGGAAGATTCAATCATGTTGATCACGTTGTCATTGTTAGTGTAGGTGTAATTGACTTTAGCACCTCCCTTGGATTTTGAGGAATCACCTTGTTCATAAGCAGGTAAGGGATCTTTAAAAGCCTTGTGATCAGCATTAGTCATGTGATTTCCAACAACGATTTTTCCAGCATCGATGATATCTTGAATTTCATGTTTGAGCTTCATGCAGTTTTTTGTGGTATGACCCTTGTTTCGATGTATTCACAGTATTCGTTTTCTCTCCACCATTTGTGTTTAACTTCTGGATCATATGGTTTAGAATTGTCTTACAATGTTATCAAGTCATTTGACGATAAAGTTTTAAAAGTTGATTCATATGATTCGTCTAGAGGAGTAAAATCACGTTTAGGCTTTGAAAGCCAAGGTTTCTCTTTAAACCATTCTTTTGATTTTTTTGGAGGATTTTCTGCTGCAGTTTCAACTGCTTTGAGTGCTTGTGTGCCACTAGCCAGGTTAAGTATTGTGGATTTTGATTTTACTTGAACAATGTCTACCACTCCATCATTAACAATGTTTCTATTGATATCTTTGTCGTATTTCCAGTATTTGTTCTTTTCTTTAGAACTAGAACCTTGCGATGTTTCTTTCCAAAGTGATATATCTCCTTTCTTTATGAGAACATCTTCCATTTTGAGGGAACTATCTACCATTTTGTTGAATGAAGGATACACTTGCATTTGGATACTATATTTCAATTCAGGGATCAGGTTATTGATGAAGATATCCATCTTCTCATAATCTGGAATAGGTCGTGAATATCTAGAGAACATCTTTATCCAATGTTGAAGAAAGGTGAGAAAAGGTTCTCCTGTTTTCTGTTTAGTGTTGCAAAGCTCAATCATAATGACTGGATGATGAATGTTATAGGAGTATTGTTGTAGAAACAATTGGATTAATTCCTCAAAAATTTTGATTCCCATAGGTAGGCTTGAAAACCATTCCATAGCTTGTCCTCCTAAACTTCTTGGGAAGAGGCACATGAGTTATGTTTGTTCGTGCATGAATTCCATACATAAAGTACAAAATTCTCTGACATGGTCTTGAGGATCTGCATTCCCATCATATTTGTCAAACTTGGGAGTCTCCACTCTTGAAGGAAATGGAGGCATGTAGAGGTTTTTGTCAAATGGAAACAGGCATATCGTGTCTAGAGAATATTGCTTTGATGTTTTATCCTTGTTTTTCAGTTCTGTGATTTTTGTCTGTAACGCTTGTAATTGTTTGTTTACCAACACTAAAGGTGTCTCTTCCTCTTTAGTGATGAAGGTTTCAATGTCATAATTAATAGGAAGTTTAGCGCCTTGCTTTGCTAGTTCTAGAAAATGCTCTGCCTTTTCTCTAGACATGATGATCTTCATCATTTTTTAGAAATGTTTATCATTTAGACATTTAGTTATAACAATTTATGTAGGTTCAAAGACTACAGATTCATCTGATGAGGAATCACTGTCAGTAGCATGGTTGTTGAGGTTATCATAAGTATCGTGTATAGTAGCTTGTCTTTCTTGCCTTTCTCTAGACTGGTGGGAGATAGAGGCTGATAAAAAATTGGTAGATCAAAAACTGGTATTTGTAATGATGAAGGTTTATTTGGGACGAGTTCTTCTACAAAGAATGGATTGTTGTTTGATGAAAAGGATACCCCTTTACCTTTGTCATCTTTCTTGTGAGAACTTCTAGTTTGAGCAGGCATTTACAACCGACGGGACTGAGAGCTATATGTGATGCAGAAGTCAAGATCAAATTGAAACTAGTTGTTCATTTAATGTAGTAATTTGAGAGAAGTAACTAAGATCTGGTCTGGTTTCAGGAATGATCTATCCTATGTAAGACGTTATCTAAGTTAACTTAGGTTTGATAAGATGTTGATTGAACTAGCTGGAAGATGATCGACAAAATTGTGCAACGCAACAATGGGGGTACACTATCGAGATTGTTTATGCTCAGAATTATGATAACCAGTTTTATGCTTGTTGTAGACTGATTTGGGCAATTTTGATTGTTTTGACTGACAAGATCAGGAATTCGTACGATAGAGTTTTCAAACCCAGACGACAATTTACTTGTTTACAGATGATAAAGACAGTTTTTTGTATGAATTGCTGCCTGATTTCGTACGACAATTGGACAGACTCTAGATGACAGTTTACTGACTGTGATGTATATTTGTATGATAGTTTATAAAAGGCCAAACGATAGTTTACTGACTGTGATGTATATTCGTATGACAGATTTTACAGAGCCAGACGACAAAATTTTAAGATCAATGAAGACTCGTACGATAATAGGACGAAAATTTATCAGACTCGTATGACAGAGGAATGGACAAAAACAAAATTCTGACAGGCAGAGTTTTTAAATGACTGACGAAGACTTGTTTTTGGACACGGACTAATGTTTTGATGACTGACAGAGACCATTTTTGGACACAGATAGAGTTTATCACTGAGTTGTTGATTTGTTTGATTTGTTTTCTCTAGTTTCAATATTTCAGTTTTAGTTTCAGTTTCAGGGATGAAAACACAGAAAACATGCAAGATATATATAATGACTTCAATCACAACACACTAAACCTACAAAAGTTGGCTTAGAGAAGAAAACATTTGCTTGCTAACTTAGGTACACACCCAATAGCTAATCAAAATATGGTCGTTGAGTCTCACGCAATGGATTCTCAATGTCGTATTAGCAGACTCCAAATGCTAATGGGGGAACGATATGGCAAGTGTCTTGGGAGAGTTACTATCTCTCTTGCACAAATATTATCCCCCTTTCAGAAGTGAATCAGGTAGCTTCTATCTTATAGTTCTTAGTCAGGAATTCCGTTTGAAATTACCCCTTGAAGTCACACAAGCATGATTGAGGCCTATAGCCCGACAAGGTACCGAAACAAGTTGTAGTCATGTAAACATGATTGAGATCGCGAGGCCCTACAAAAATGTTTGATATGAGAGATCTCAAAGAGAAAACTCAAATAATCCCGTCCTTTGAGACTTTAATCACCAGAGGCCTATTTATTATAGTGAGTTGGAATGCTCAAGTCCAGCTGTACTCACTTGGGTAATTCTCACAAGGTGATTACTTTTTCCCACTGTGACAGGCCCGCTAAAGGTATACAAATCTCATAATTTAGAAAAAGCTTCGAGGGTCTAGATTTCTAATTGTCTGTAAAAGACAAAAGCATACTCTCCTACCTCTCTAATTTTTCTAAAAACACAAAAGACATATTTGTTCTTTAACCGAATAGCAATTTAAGTGCCTAAAAAATTGAACTTTAAAGAATACACGAAGTTTGGTCGATTTTCTTTAGGCAACCTGCAAAACCAATGCATCAGTATTCATTTTGTTTTCGATTCTTTTGACAGGCGTATGTTTGATTGATAAACTCTCTGACAAGCGTTCTGCAAGAAAATTAGTTAGGCTGTAGAAATCTCCAGCAAACAGAAGATAGACCAGGGTTAGCATCAACGTTAGCAAAATTTAAATTCAATTTACGAAAACCCTGAAAAGTATATTGTTTTTGAAATGATAAAGCAGAAATTCGTACGATAGATTATACCTTTTCGCACGAGTATTCTCACAGGCCTGAACGATAAAACATAGAGTCAAATAATCAGAGCAGAAACTCATACAAGCTCCTTTTCTAATCTGCATGATAAAACACAGGTCTTGACAGAATGTCATACGATGAAGGAAGTAAAATTGTATGATATTTAGCAGAGGCTGTACGGACGAGACCTGAAAGATTAAAAAAAAGTGATTTTTTTTTTTGAGGCCGAAGGATTGAATTTCGAGCCCCACGGTGGGCGCCAAAAATGTGTGAGTGAAAAGTGGACCTATATCTATATCTGTATCTAAATACACAACACTTCAATTAAGTCATTAGATGCATGGTTAGTAAATCAATAATCAATAATGAACAATAAACCATTACAAAGCGACCCATTGCCTTCTAGTAGATGCGAGTTTAGTCTTGCTCTCAGATTTCATATGCAATACCAGTGACTAGACGACATCTAAACACAGGATTTTTAATCTATATGAGCATGAATTTGAGCTAAATGAATGCAAGATTAATCTAGATATGTGTGATTTAAGCTAGATATGCATGATTAATTTAACATGATTTAAACAATATTAAGCTAGATGATTTGACTAAGGATGCAATAACTAATATGTAATATCTTAATGCAAAATCTCAATGAACCTAGAGCAAAAACAACATAATAACAATATATTCTCCAGGATCCTTGAATGAGAGATGAGAGCTTGAATTTATAGAAGATTCAGAAAGAAACCAATGGCTGAGATAAAATGATGACAAGCGGTCAAGATTTTCCAAGAGGAAGCACAATCCAAGTGAATTGATGTGATTGGTTGCTTTTCTCAGTTTTAAAGGAAATTGAACTAAAATTAAGATAAAATGAGAAAAAACTGATTTATTCTCTATTTCATTCAATTTTGATATTTAAATGTTTTAATTGCTTTCTTTGAGATTATTCTTCAATTTTTAATTTGATTTTCAAGATTATCTTCAATTGATTTTTTTTCTCAAATTTCAATTCTTTTTTGTCAATTAATTCATTTTTTGATGATTTAATGGCAAATTGATTTATTTAATTAAATATGCTAGATAAATAGGATATTTGATTAAAATGATTTACTTAGAACGATCAATTAATTAAATAAATATTTAATTAATATTGGTTGATTAATTTGCCATGTGACATTGGTGATTTAATAAATTAATTGTGTGCTCAAGATTAATTTAATTGCCTTTGGTTAGGACCTTGGTGATGTTGTCGAGATTAGTGGCTCATGGTTTAGATGATCATTTTCAGGGTATTATAGTAGGCATGCATTCAAGGTAGCTCAAATAGAGGATATTTGATAGAGCACAAGCCATGATAGAAACTTAGAGACAAATCCCTGTATCGAGCATAGTTAAGAAGGATAGCGCCCTAACAAGTTCTAATGATTTGCTTGAATTGATCAAAATATTGCTGCGTTATTAGCTGATAGGATACATTTTGTGTGGGGTTTGACCTGAAACTTGTCTAACGTCGTAAAATAATTAACGGGTTGACATGAAACTATCAACTTTCAGTAGTCATTATATGATTTTTTGTATTATTTAAAAACAAAAAAATTAAATAATCGTCAGAATTTCGACGCCCCCTATATTTGCACCGACAACTATATCGTCGTACATACAACATCTTCATCGATACATAGTTCCTGGTTGTCATCGGATGGCGTCAGCATTCCGATGGAAATCAACGAAATCATCCGACGAGGATATTGTATGCTTGATGACATTCTCTCGACGGATGAGCGGTCGGGGTAGCACATGTCGATGAAATCCATCAACAGGATTTACACTAGCAGCGCAGGGAACATTTGGTCTTGTTGATAGCCAATGAGGCTGTCGGTAAGACATACACCGATGGAGACCTGATGGTTTCCGTCAGAATTTTGATGTTGGCGAGCACCGTCGGAATATTCGACAACAAGTTTTTGATGGTTGTGTTTGTCGGCAGTCCGACGAAAAATAGTCAGAATTCTGATGAGCGGCCATCAAAATTGAGCCCCAAATGTACTAGTGAGATCTAGGAGATCGATTCAATGGATTTTGATTTTTAGAGACAACTCAATGTGGAACTTGAGGATATTGATGTTGCTAGAAGTGAGGTATGTACCTTGTCGAAGAATCTGAATGCAGCTGATGAATTCATTAGTGAGTTGAAGGATCAAGCAAGTATCTGTAGAGAAAAGAGGAAGGAATTAATGGACACGTTGAAGGAGAAAGAAGATCAGATCATAGAATACCAGGACAAAGCTGATGAGGTTAACAATCTTGAGAGAGAGAAAATGTTGCTTTGAAGAATGAGATGCAATCCATTGTGGTGAGATTGACTAAGAAGATTGAGGACTAGAAGAAGAATGAGGAGAATCTGGAACAATAATTGAAAGAAAGAGCTGATGAATGTTTTAGGCTTACCTATGAGAATGATCAGTTGAAGCATGAGCTGACACAATCAAGGAATAATGGTCAAGAGCTTGAAAGACACGATTCTACCTTGAGGGGTGAACTTGCTACTACCAATGAATACAAAGACAAATTCAAAGCTAGTTGAACAAGACTTGATGAGATGCTAGAAAGTCAAAGACATGGGAAGGACATGCGAGGTCTAGGATATGAGAAAGGTGAATCCTCAGGATCTGGACAAGGCAATGCTGAACCTCATCAAAAAAAGAGCAAGAATCCTCCAGTAAGACAACCTAATGCTCCTAAATTTAATGGTAGATGTTTTACTTGCAATAAATTTGGTCATATGGCGAATCAATGTAGAAGTAGGATGAATAATGGAATGATGAACAATATGAATAATGTTTCTACCTTTACCAGTCAGTGTTTCATATGCAATAATTTTGGACACAAGTCAAATGTGTGTAGAGTTGTGATGAATAACCTTCAGAACAAAAGATGCTATGCTTGTGGAATGTTTGGACATATTTCTAAACAGTGCAGGATGAGACAGAATCAGATGAACTTCAGATCTATGAAGAATAATGTTGTTTGTCAAGCATGCAACAAAACCAGTCACATTGCAAAGTACTGCAAAAGCAAGAACAGTGCTCTGGTAGACAAGAAAAAATCAAATGAGAAAGGAAAGACAAAGGTTGAAGAGATCAAAGATCAACATAAGAAGATGTGGGTAAATAAGGATGAATCTAAGGCAAATAATGGATCTGTACCTAAATCCACTGCAGGAACTTCATTTTGTAATCAGGACTTTATGCCTTAGGGGAAGTTTTTCATGAAAATTCTAAGAACCCCCTCTTCGGCGGTCCACAATTAATTCCGAAAGGTTGCAGAAGGAGTAAATCATATGTGGAGATGATATCCGGAAATTTCTGAAGGATCTTGTGCTTCGGTATGAAATTTCATGAAAACTATGACAACTGGTTACCGCATTTATTATCGTGGAGATTTAGGTTTTCAAATGATAAAAGTGCATTTGAAGTCTTCATTCGACACAATGTGATCAAGCAAATAAGAGAAGAGCGAGAGAAAGAAACTTGGCGATCTTAATAGCGATTCCAATGACTTACTAAGTGATTTCTTATGCTCAATTGTGAAGCGAGGTACTTATCTGTTTAGTTTTTTCATGTTTGCAAACCCTACAATTCAAATGGCTTCAGTTTCTGAAATTGCAACACCTTTGGTAGTTGAGATCAAGGATAGGGCTCGTCCTATTTTCAAGAAAAATCCATTCAAATCGGTCAAGGATGACCCGACAGGTGGGTTTTCATCTATGCCCTATAATATGTTGCATAATGAGGACATCAGGGCTTACATTCACTGCGACCTTGAGGAACTTGAATGTGTTGATATGTTGGATCTTTATAACAAGCATTTGGCTGATGGTTTGGTAAATCTCAAACTTGAATATAAGGCGTTGCAGGACAAGGGTTTCTCACAGTTTGTTCATTTTCCACTGTTTGATGAGGCAGAATGGATTTGATACATCTTGAACCACGTGCATGACAAATTAATATGACTAGATAAGCCCCACAAGATCACTAAGCAAGCGATCCATGTTGTAATTGGTTTGGCGCAAACCGGTGTGGTGCCTAGCTTGAGGAAGGTATTAAATGACACTATTATGGTTGCAACTAGATCAAAATTTGATAGCAGAGCCATGATCGTAAAAGATATTCTGGAGAATGATGTAAAGTTTGCTTCTATGGTGGTGGGCTATAAGGTCTACCAATCCATCCGGTACAACTCCATCTCCAGTATTGCAATATACTCTGCATATGAGATACTTAAAGAGGATAAGAGGTATGACATGTGCACAACACTTTTGAATGAGTTGTTGAGTAATTTGAAGAAAATTAAGAAGGACAAAAAGCATACATTCAAGTATACTTTTTGCAAGAGATACCCGGTATCAATGGCAAGGTCCAATGGGCCTATGACAAACCGGTATCCATGCAGATTAAGGAAGGTCTGTGGGTTGTTGGTGATGCTACTAAGAGGATATATGTCCTCTAGGGATACTTCAAAACCTTTCAAGCCTCGATGAAAAACAAGGAAAGAATTCCTAAAGAGGTGGTAGAGAAGTATGAGCAAACCATTTGCTTCATGGTTGACAAGGATCAATGTTTGATGGAAGCAGTGGAGCCTCTGATTGTTTGGATCATTCCCATGGGGTATGAAGTTGACTTAGTTACTCTTGAAGCTTATGCACAACATCTCCTGAGTGAACCGGTGGATCCCAAGGAAGGGATATTTGGGACTTTCAAGGAGAAAGATCTTAGTTTTCTCTAGTAGTTTACTGCCCCTGCCCAGAAGAGAAAGGTGACCAAAATGGCAAAAGAAGTAGCTGCTTAGATGGGCTTTACCAAGGAGGAGGTGAAGAAGGCCAAAGAGAAACATGCACAAAAGGAGACAACTAAGTCCGCTCCTACTCCGGTGGCACAGTCTACAAATCCTACCCCATCTGGAAAAGGTGTGTTGAAGCAAAAAGAAAAACCTAAAAGGACTTATGTTGCAGTTTCTCTGGTGCCCTCAGAGACAGAGTTTGAGGAAGAGGTAGCTAGAGCACTGAAAAAGGGTCAATTTGTTAGATAGGTGAGGAAGCCTCAATCCGATGGAGCGCAGCCTAGCAAGAGGACAAAATCAGATCTTGCTCCCTCCGAAAGACCCCAAAGAAGCAAACCAATGAAGAGTGAATTAGACAAAGATCTAGAATCCGACAATATAGAAGGTAAGTATACAATAATTCCTCCACTGACAGCAGACCAATTGATTGATGAAATGCTTGTGGATTGAAACTTAAAGAATCTTCAAGCAAATTTTGACAATTTTGATGATGGTGCCCAAAGAAAAGTAGAGGAAGTTGTAGTATTGTATTTACATAATTTTAGTAAGACATTGATTGAGTTAGAGAAGTCCATTCCTAAGGACTTGTACAACATTATTGATGCTAGAAGGGTGAATGCAAATAAAATGGATAGAGAGATGAAAGAAAGAGAACTTTTAAATATTTGTACATGTATAACCCATGATGAAGTTAACCGATTGATTGAGGAAGCCAATAAGAAGGAATTTCGAAGCAAAAACAGAATAAACAAGTTGATGATTGGCAATGTTGAGGAGGTCAGAAGGAAGACAAAGGAAATTTGGAAGAAGATCATTCAGAATGACCCTTTGTACAAGGATGCCTTCAAATCATCTCAGCCGGAAGACAAGATAGGTGATTCTGAAAGTCAAAAGGTTGAAACTCGGTCTAAGGATCAACCGGACGACCAAGGTAACACCACAGTTGATGTTGAGACCAATGACAATCCTCTGGTGATCGACAACATTGCAGCCCCTATAAAAACTAATATTAGAAATAAGGGCGAGCAGAAGGATGTTGAGTCAGTTAAGATGGACAAAGGAAAAGGCACAGCTGATCCGACAATTGCCACTCCTTCGGTAATACGAATTTCACCACAGATCAACCTTGATGGATCAATTGACCTTGGCAAGCTTTCTCCTCCAGAGAATCTTATGCTTGCTGCTGCAGTCCAAGCTCAGGCTAGCCAAGACCTGGTGAAGTCGGAGATCGAAGATAAAAAGTTAATTTTGATGTCTATTGATGTTTTGCAGAACGTGGCTACAAATATACAACTAGATTCAAAAGACAGCCTCGTCGGTAAATTGATTCAATTGATTAATAATGTGAATAACAATTTTGATTCCTTGGAGAAGACAACTACTCAAAAGGTTTTGGTTAGATTTAAGGAAGTTAGGAAGCAGACATTTTTTAAGATGATTGAGGATGACAGGGTGACATTGAATAAGAGACTGCGGACCATTTTTGACACATTGTTAGAAGCCGGCAAACTGTACAAATCATGTCTCATTTTTCCCAAGTTCATTATTGATATTGATAAGCAAATAAATGACTATCAGGGCAAGTTGGCAAGTATTTCACAATCATTTGATCCCAATGCAACTCTAACAAAGAGCATTGAAGGACAAATCATAGCTTTGAATGATCAAATCTTTGGTTTTCAAGCTGATAAGGAGAAAATTTTGAGGAGAGTGGGTGAGCTCCGGAACCTGATTGCTGTCTGGATAGATACCTTGCTAAGAAATAAGGCGGATTATATGAAGGAAATGGCCCGACCTGTACCATCAAACTTGACAGAGCAAGAGATTCATGCCACACTATTCAATGCATTCATTACAATTTTGGATAACCTGAAGAGTACTTATGCCTATTTATTTAAATATTTTTGCAGAATACTTATGCCGATTTATTTAAATATTTGTAAAGTATTCAGTTGTGTATCAGTTTTGGGCAACATCCCATCTTTGGCATTGCTGACAAAGGGGGAGAGATGAGGTGAAAAATATATATAGAGAGTATAGTTAGTTCGGTGATGCAAAATATTGATCTAAGGGGGAGTCTCATAATTGTTTTATTCTTTCCTCTGGTGAACAGGTTTCTTTCACAAGTTTCAACACTTAGCCATTTTTCAGAGGTGTTGCCATCAATGCCAAAGGGGAAGATTGTTGGCAATTGACACTCATCTGGTGATTTTAGGTGACTTCTGGTGGTTGATTATTTGTTTAGGGTTGTCATTGATGGCAACTCTTCGTGGTGATTCGATCTGGTGATCATGATTCATCGTATCCGAAAGTTGGAGGTAATCGGTAAATAGATAACCGGTGGAACAGGGCAAAACGAGGTATTTTGGTAATGTGCTGGTCCGGAATGATTTTTGATGGTTGCGATATTTTTGGTGATTGTTTTTGTGATCTCAGTGTTTGGAAAGACCTTTGGGAAGCATGTGGTTATAATGTTTTGGTCTGGTGCTATGGGTTATTCAAAGATTGATGATGACTTGGTCTACACATTACATTTCTTGAAACCGACATGAAGAAGATTGTTTTTGTGGCAAGACCGGATATATAAGAATGATTTGGTGGTTGATTTTCGTTGTTGTGTGTGTGATGATCAGTTTTGGTGAGATTGAGCATAGTTCCACGTGCGCATTTTGGTTTTAGATCAACCGGTAGTTGACAAAGACAGAGACAGAGTATTCAACAGAGCAGAGACAGTCAGTGATTTAGAACCTAACTGGAACTCATTTTTGCATTGTCAGATGCTTTCTAAGAGTTCATTTCATTGTACATTCCTATTGTAATCAAATTTTAAGTCAGTGAGACTTCCTTAAGGGTTGTAGCCCTCCGGGCAATTGTAATTGAGAAGTGAGCTCTAGGCAATGAGTCTGAATGCAAGTGCATTCTGCATCTATGTAATACTTATGTACTCCTAGCCATAGTATATGAATATTGTGGGTTCCAGCCCCACCGTGGTTTTTCCCTTTTCGGGTTTCCATGTAAAAATTTTGGTGTTGTGGATTTGTGCATTTGTTGTTGCATGTTTATGCTCTTATCTATTATGCATTGTTAACCGGTGGATAAAGAATAAATTTGTAGTTTTAACTTCTTGTAGATCACTGATTCACCCCCCCCCTCTTAGTAATCTTTGATTCTAACAGTCCCATCTTACTGTTGTTCGAAGAATATTTAAGTATATTCAGGGCACTCTTAATTTTGGTCTTTGGTATCCTAGAAGTGAAAATTTTACTTTAATGGCTTTTACTGATGCTGATTGGGCTGGTTGTCTAGATGACAGAAAAAGCACAAGTGGTGCTGCATTTTTCCTTGGTTATTGTCTTGTGGCATGGCAAAGCAAGAAACAAGATTATGTTTCTCTTTCTACAGTAGAAGCAGAGTACATTTTTGCTACATCATGCTATACTCAACTACTATGGATGGCTCAAACTCTCTTGGATATGGGCAGAGTCTAATTTCCGCCCCCTCGAACCTTCTCCTCCTCGGCCTCTATCTCTTGGGGACTAATGTTGAGAAACCTATTCCTATATTCTATGATAATACTAGTGCTATAAGTATTTCCAAAAACCCAGTCATGCATTCTCAAATGAAGCACATTGCTATTAAATTACTCTTTTATTCGTGAAAAAGTTTTGGCTAATGAAGTCACTTTGCAATATGTTCCTACTCAAGCACGGGTGGTTGATATCTTTAGTAAGCCTTTGACTACATAAGCTTTTGAAAGGCTTCGTTTGCAATTGGGACTTGTCTCTCAATGTCTGCTTCAAGCATGAGTTCAGTCAGCTTCTTGTTGCTCAACCGCTGTTGGTACACGCTTGTATCTTCGCATCTGTCAACCACCCAACAATTCAATACACAATAAATTCTCAGCTATAAATGTGGAAAATGCAAGGAAGTTGGTAACATAGTTGACTCCTCTGTTTACAACTGTACATTTATTAGAGAAGTAGTAATAGTGTTGGTACCTGTCAGGAAATGGTACCAGTGATCTCAAACTCTCTGCAAGCTTGTCAGCATTCTGAGCATTGTTGACCATTTGGTTGAAGCAGATATACCTCCCATATGCAGAAGCTTCCTCAAATGCACAGATGTGGGCTTCTGCAACAAATCTTACGTCCACACTGGCTAACAGTCCATTCTCAAACATTTGTGCAGCACCTGTTCTCACCACATCCATTTCAACTTTCAACAACAATCCTCCAACCAGATTTTACTTCTTCTACAAGTTTGCATCTAGGTATATCAACAATGTTCTGTGAAATTAATGACACAGAGAAGAAAAGAAAGATTACATTATTGAGCCCTTACAATTTCTGTAAGAACAACATCACTAAATGAAGATTGACTATCCTTGCATCATTGAGCCCTTACAATTTTTAAAAGACCAACATCACTAAATGAAGGCTGACTATATTTATGATCTGGAAGAATGGAATTAGGCACTCAAACCCATAGATGAGGGTCATAATAGAGAAGAAATTTTCAATTGCAAGAGATTAAATAAAAATTCTTTCTTCTACTTGTATACACATTTTGGAAGAGATTGCAGAGCTAACATGGTAGATGACATTTTCATTTCAATTTCATAGGTTCGGACCGACTCATAATATGACACAGAGCACTTGAACCACATTTCTCAAGAGATCATCATTTTTTTGTGGTTCCATGATTCCAGTATTGGAGGTTGAAGCTCTCTCAATCATAACGCATGGAACTAGACTTACCATGAATACCCTAGACTTATCCCTTCTACATGGAGCTAGAAGCATGGACAAGGTTCCAATTGTGGATATTAGAAGAGCTAAAGGTGCACTACTTATCAAATTAAATCAAAGATGCTGCCACAGTGCCACTGATACATTAATCTTAAAATCCAACATAAGAATTGATAATGGATTCAATGACCAAATCTATAAGCTAAAAGGTTTCTCTCAAATAGAAAAACTACAGTGAAACAGGAGTAAAATAGCTGAACCAGCTAATAGAGAAACTCATCGAATCCAATAGATTAAAACAACCATTAACAATATATATTATGTAAGTAAACCAGAACCCGAGCAATTCAAGACAACCAAATAAACTAGAAGAATTATAAACAATATATATTATGTCAGTAAACCAGAATCTGAGCAATTCAGGACAACCAAATCGATCTGGTTAGCTCATAAACAATGAATCATATTCTGTTTTACAAAACAAAAGCAGAGAATTTCACCTAGGAACATCTCCTATATCTAGTAACACGGCTCAAATTAGAAAAAACCAAAGTTTACTTCACTAAAACGAGATGGTCATAATTGAGGTGTTACCTTTGAGATATGCTATGGTGGATCCTGACGTTTTGTATGCAGAGCCAGGCCCTACAACCAGGCCTGTATTAATTGTCACCATATTTACGCCTCTGTCCATGGCCAGAGCCCACGCTGTCCTCTCTGATAGTGTCTTTCCCAGTGCATACCACAGCTGTAATCACAATGACACACCCTTAGATCTTATTAACATATGGGAGAGACATTATTGCAAAAATTGTACAGTGGCGATGGATGGTATTGCATTAAACCTTCAATTTTCTGCAAAGATTCACATCGCTCCAATGCCTTTCATGGAGGTCACAAATTGAATTTCTATCTTCTCTCCAAACTACTGCAGCGACTGAAGATGTGAATATCACTTTTTCAATAGTTTCAGTATGGGCACATGCTTCCAGGACATTGTGGGCTGCCCTCACTTCAATTTCAGCTATTTCCTCCTACATAACCAAAAAGAAAATCATGAGTACACTCAAAGAACATGAATGACCATTGAAAGTCCTTTGTTTTGTCTTTTCATCTACTTACATCATATTGAGGGGAATCAAAAGTGTAGAAAAGACCAGAACATCCACTAAGTGCATCCACTATGCTGTGATAATCCAACATATCAGCGTACAAGATCTTCAACCGCTCCCCACTTAATTTCTTTAAAGATTCAAATTCACCTGCCACCAAATCAAACAACCAATAGACTCAACATATCAAAAGTAATAATTACCAGACCCTGTCACTACATACAACCTATGAAGCATAACTGTATTGTACAATTCTATACTTTTCAATCGACTCGTGATGGATGACTAAATATGATCTGAAATATCAACACTCAGGCCAAACTCTCTCACACACAAACTGTATTAAAGTTGGACAACCACAAATTGTATTTAAACTAGGCAACAACAAAATTAATTTTCTACATAGACATTCTTGATTAGTCCTAGAGAAGAATCTTCCCTATGGCACCCTCAATTATTTCAATCCACTGAAAACTGCAACTGTATGCATAAAAATATATACCTCCATTCTGAATAGTTGCATGCACAGTGTATCCCCTGTTTAGAAGGCCCTGAACAATCCATAGTCCTACATAAGTAGATGCATCCATCACGCACACAACCTTTCCCCTGCCTTTGGCTGCATCCAAATCCCTGTGAGTAAAAGCAGGCATCTTCGCTACCTAACTTGCAGCAAACTGATGAAATCTTCTGTTGTGGCGATGCAGCTTAATCAAATCCTGATGGCCTAGTAAGGCCTTAAATAGGGCACAAAATTCATGATAAATGTGCCTGCTGTGGATACAGATAGAGTATTAAAGAAGGGATGGATTGTGGAAAAATAATTCGTTTTAAAGAATAGATCTGTTAATTGGATTGGCCCATTGGGTAGTTAGCATCGTTATTGTTAGAAACTACTGTCTTTGTTTTTTGGTTTGTTAGTGGACAGAAAGAAGTAAAACCTGGGCATCATTTGTAACCCACCAGTACCACACGTTTCTCCTACCCACAAGCCATTTTTTGATCCTCAGATGTTGATTTACTCTTCTACAAACATATGTTCAAAATAGCCCTGTTCCCACCATGGCTCAGATCTGGTGACCTTTATTGCTCTACATTTATGAGGTGTTAAACTAATTTCAGGCAATTGTGTAACGAGCAGCTTTGACCTTCGATATTATCTATAAATTAAGATGTGGGCCTACTGGAAAGGTGGATAGTTGACCTGCATAACAGAAGTTAGATAGAAAGAGATAAAGTAGATGGCAAAAGTCAGTTTTTAATTGAAGGGAACGACGAGATACAGCAGCATTCTCCTCTGAGTAGGTGCATATGGCTTTTAATAAACATTAATTGTTCTTAAATGTGCCAGGCATATGTGGCCTTCTGTGTGCCATCTCATCCAAAGTTCGCCTCCGTGAAAGCTTTTAATGAATTAAAAAAGTAGTAACAAATTTGAAGCACAAGTTGTGTGCTGTGAATGAATACTAGTTTGGGTTGGTGTGTTTATTTAAGTACGAAATGACATTCTGTCTAACAGAAATCGATTGAACCCCTGCTATGACGCCATTTGTAGGGACTGATGTCAGCACATATGTTTGTTCTGTTTATCATAGGTTAAAGGTACTTCTAAAGTAGTAATTGCACCCTAGGGTACACGAAAAGGTGTGCAAGGTCAATCATTAAACACAAATGGTCCATTTTTTTTAATATTTAGTGTGCAATGGGCAGGCGGAAAAGGTTTACAAGGTAAATTATAAATAAATAAATAAAGTCTTTAAATACTAGCTGCACCCTTGGGTACACGAAAAGGTGTGCAAGGTCAATAATTAAAAGGTAAATTATAAATAAAGGGAGAGAGAGAGAAAGAGGGTTAAAGAGAGAGGGATTAGAGATAGAGATATAAAGGAAGATAGAGGCGAAGATGGGGATGGGGATTCAATAGATAGAGATGGAAGAGACAAATATACAAATAGAGAGAGAGACAAGGAGAGATAGAAAGATAAATATTGAGATAGGAAGTGATATATAAAGAGGTAGAGATATATGTGGAGATAGAGGAGCAATGGGATATAGGTGTTATGAAGATAATCGTTCCATTACCAGTAGTATCATGTTATAGTGATATGGAAAGGAGAGGGAGAGATAAAGAGCGAGAGAAGGGAGGGATAGATAGAGATGGAAGAGAAAAATAGAGAGAGAGGGGGGGAGAGTGGGATAGAATGAGGAGATATAGAAAGATATATGAAGTGTTATTTAGAAAGGTAGAGAGAGGAAAAGATATAAGGATAGAGAGAGATGAAGAGATAACAAGATATATGTAAAGGGAGAGAGATGGATGGATGCGGAAAAACATTTCTAGAGATAGATGGGGGGAAGAGGAAGATATAATAGAAAGAGATATAGAGGAGTGAGAGGGAGATACTTTGAAATAGAAAGATAGAGATATACTATTTGAGATATGGAGTGAATGAGAGAGGGAGAGAGGGAGGGGGAGAGAAGAGAGAGGGGGAGGGGGAGATAGCTCAATAGATAGAGAGGTATAAATGACCCATAAAATGCCTATATGCCTATATATATTTCTTACATTTAAGAACCCAACAAGGAAATAACACCTTTTTGTCTCAACGTTATTTTAACTTATATAATATTTTTTCAAATATTATAAATCATTTAAAAATTTAATTTTGATTTATTTGTGGGTTTGTCTTGCTATAATGATTAAAATGTTCAGTTTGCTTTGAGATTATGGTAGCATTTTTTAATTATTATTTGAGCTGAATGTGAAGGAAAATAGATATATAGTTAATTTTGGTTGGTTAAATATGGTTGGCATTATTTTTTTATTTTTGTTTGTGTTTCCCCTTTTTATCATATTCATAGGTCCATCATAAAGAAACACAAGCTTCTATTTAAATTATGTACACTTTTTTTTCCTTTCTTTCCTTGGGATCACATTTATTGGTCCATCATCAAAAAGAGAAAAATGTGTAATAGAATTGCAAAATTACCGACAAAAGAGAGAGGAGAGTTAGAATGAGAGAAATGATTAGAAAATAATAAAAAAATAAATAAAGAGATTATAAATATGGTTAATTTTATCTTGCAATTTATTTTTTAGTTTATTAATTCTTGTCCAAGACATTAATATTAATGAATAGTTGGATGTAATTTCTTTAATTTATTTTGCTCGTCATTATATAAAATTAAAAAAATTATGTAATGATTTTATAGCCTATAATTAATTTATTATTTAATGATTTTAAAAATATCATTTATCTATTTTCTCACTAATCTATATTAGGATCGGGTTGTCTATAAAATTAAAAAATTGTGTAATAATTTTACAATCTACAATTAATTTTTTTATTTAATAATTTTAACAATATTATTTATCTAGTTTTCTATTGATTCATCTTAGGAACACCTAATCCATAAATGAAATTATATTTAAAATTTATTATATTTTATTGTAGTTAATTCTTGTGATAAAATTTTAATTTTATCAATAATGTAAGTCTTACTCAAACATTAAATTGTGACTCAGACTTCAACTCTATTAATGTTTTTTCATTGCTTGAAGGATATTGAACACTATTATAGCCATCATAATAGTCCTTTTATATTTTTTTTATTGTATTCTTAAGTAGCAATGTAAATTAATATAGAAATTAATTATACCCTAATAAAATCCTCTTCTCTAAAATGGCATTGTTGACTTTTAAATTATCATTTTTTTATATATATTAAAGATAGTGTACAAAACAACATTTACAATATGAGCAACTTCTACGCCAAGCTTAACATTGTGCAATGACTAAATATAACAAACCAAAACAGTAACTACATAAGTATCATAGTATCATACTGGAAGACGGAAAAAGGCTACTAATGGTTCATCAACTAGTCCCATTACCCAATTACGTTATTGTTGCATTCCGCCTAATCACGCTCAAATGTTTCGAGAGGGGGCACAATCTTTGGATCAATTATTATATCCCACTTGGTCTCTTGTTCCCTCATTTCCTTGTTCTTGACTTCAACATCTTCCTTGGTGATCTGCTTTTTTGCTAGATACTTGTTTAGTAATTCCAATTCCTCCTTATTTAAGTTGTGTTTTCCATGAGGAAAGAATGGGTAGACTGAATATATGTCTTGTACACTAGCATTACTCTTTCCTCGGGCAACAACATAAATATTTCTTTAGGTACCTCCATCATAGTAGGAACCTACAACATGGTAGTATGGAAGGTGAGCTCGCATTCAAACTCGGGACTTCACTAGTAAAAACAAACCAAAATCTATTAAGGACAACATCAAATTTTTCAACATAGCTAGCAAGAATTTTTGTCCAAGAGAATCCTTCATTATCATTCCAACAAATAGGAAGGCCAAACATTGAAGGCCATAAATCAATAGCAAATTTGCAATCAAAAAATAGGTGATCAAATTTTCAGAGACATTGCAATATTCACATATTCTAGTAGATGGTTCATAACAATGCAAAACATTCTCAATAGCAAGTTTTTTTATAGGAGAAGCCAAAAAAAACATATTTTCTTAGGATCTAGAGGTTTAAGCCACAAGTGATTCAAGATCTTGAGTCATTTGGAGTCCGGCCAATTTAATTTCTAAGCTTTATTTAGCCAATCGTAGATGTCTCCTGGGCCAACTAGCATGCAATAAATTTTGTTGACTAAAACATCAATGAATTTTTTGCCATCTTGCCATCTAATTTTATCAAGCAGTTATGAATCTATAATAATCTTCCTTGGGAAGCAATCTCCCAAGGTTTTAACAATCAGGGTGTAAGTATTTTTATGTGAAGGAGGCAGATCATACTTAGACCTTAATTGTTCCCATGTCCCCATCTTACCATCCACCTAAATATCTTGTATAGTTCTAATACCCATAGCATTCCAAAATTTTGCATAGCATCATTGGGTTAAAGATAGAGGCTTACCATTAGAAGAAAGACCCCACCAAACAGATCTGGTTACAACAATATAGGCAGGCAACCTACTAATAGATGCCCCAATATTCACAAGATATATTACATGTTCCCATGTCTTCCACAAAGATGAAAAAGCCATAGAGCCATAGATCCTAACCTCATACTGGCCAAAGAGAGTATCTTAGAGATTAATAAAAAACCACAATTTTCCTTTTTTTGGTTTAGACAAGCTTAAATTATCCCTTATCAAAACTTTTCATGACTCATCACCTTGGATGGCTTTAAAGATCCATTTTGAAGCCAAGGCCTTACCTTGTGTTTTTAAATTTCTTAAGCCCAACCCACCTTGGGCTTTGGAATGCAACACCAAGCCCATGAGACCTATGTCTCTTTTTGTTTCTCCTTCCATCTAACCAAAAAAGCTCACTTAAGATCCTTTAAAGTTTATTAAATTGAACATTAGCAAAGAGTCAAGCGAAAGAGTGATAAAAGGCATGAGATGCCAGGACCTTTTGCACAACCTGCACTCTCCCAACCAATGAGAGGAGGTGGGTTTGCCACTTTTCATGCTTTCTTTCAATTTTCATGTAAATCCAATCCCTCATGTTGCTAAGAGAAGGAGATATAGAGAAGGGAATACCAAGATATCTTACCATTTTGGAGGAATTAGACCACCCCCAACCTTTAGAAGCCAACCAATTAGAAGGATAATTAGACCATCCAATCACAATGGATTTATAAGGGGCAATATTCGACCCTGAAACATTATAAAAAATCTAGAGTCTATCAACAATATTATCAAAATTTTCTTCAGAGAGCTCAATAAACAAAGTTGTATCATCTGCAAATTGGGCATTTAGCAGCTACTCTTTATTTGGAAGTTGAATGCCTTTTAAAGGAGGTGAGATGAGATCAATTATGAGAATATAGTACAAAGCATATGCTACTATCACAAATAAGGCAAGTGCAATATGACAACCTTGCCTAAAGGACCTTTGTAAGAAAATATGCTCAAAGAGTTTCACGTTGACATCAATGACTATATAAGAATATCTGAACATAATATCATTCCAATTACAAAATTTGGGAGGGAAACCAAAATCCTTAAGCATGTCTATCACAAAAGGCCACTCAATTAGGTCATAAGCCTTCTCAAAATCTAAAGGGGTCATAGCCACATTTTGACCATCTTGTTTGGCTCAATGCATACCTTCCCAACTTGTAATCAAAATTTTCAGATTATATCTTCCCTTAATAAAACTAGTTTGAGTCACTGAAACAATTTTCCCAAATATCTCAGTGAGTCTTCTAGCCAATGTCTTTGCCAAGATTTTGTAGGAAATATTCAACAAAGTTATAGGTCTCTAGTTTTTTTTCTAGGTTTTATCTTCATCTTTAGGGATGATTTTGATAATACCTTTATTTATATTCTCCGCTAGTGGCTTGTTGGTATATGTTGCATTGTAAAGGTCAAGAAGGTTTTCTCCAATCCAATCAATATTTGTACTATAAAATTTTACAAAGAGCCCATCCATTCTTGAGGACTTCCCATTACCTAGAGATCGAATGGTACTATTTATCTTTGGGATAGATAAGTCTTATTCAAGGGAAAGAGCATCTTCCACTATGATCTTTCTAGGAATCATATTCAAGCAAAAACCCTCAGCTTCCTGGTTCTTACACCCATAATTTGTGGTAAATAGGTTCTGAAAGACTTCATGAAATGTTGACTTCAAGAAGTCTTGACCACTAGAGTATTGTCTATTGTGTGAAATAGTGCCAATGACTTCTCTTATTTTCTTGTACTTAATGAGATTAAAGAAGTACCTAGAACCCTTATCCCCTTCCTTTAACCAATTCATCTTAGCTCTAACCCTCTGCCCTTGAAATTTATAGTTTTGGATGTTCTTGAGGGTCTTTGTCTTGACTAACCTCCAAATTTTTTGGTCAAGACTACTATCTTGCATCTAACCTTCCAACACAAATAGTTTATGATAAAGAAAGTTATTTAGCATGTTCCTATCCATAGTGTAGACATTTAAAATCTGCATCACCTTCGTTCTTCATTTTTAACCTTATATCGCGCATATAAGCCTCTTTATTTTGTGTGATTCTGTCATGTTTGTTCCTCGATTAGATTGTTCCCTTTTCTTCCTATTTCAGGTTTGGGATTGCAACCTCACCCGTTTTGCATCAACTTGTTCCCTTGTCACTTTTGCAGTGATATTTTTCCTAATTGCGTCTCAATTAGGGTTTTTTGCCCCTAATTTAACCCTCTCGTTCAACCTTTTTCACACCTATCTAGATTCTTCTCCTCTCTTCCCGATCCTAATGTGAAATTTGCATTTTGAACTCTTCTTTAGCCTCCTTGCATTGTATTTTTCCTCTCTCACTTCGACAGTGTCTATTTTGACCATTTTCTCCATCTTGGTTTTAGGGTTTTTAGACCTATTTTTTAGGGTTTTGTTGCTTCCCGCCTTCCGTTTTCGATCCCGTTGGATCCCCTTTCCTACCCAATCATATGAAAAAGTTTCATTTTGACCTCCTTTTCAGTCCCATGGCATCGCATTTGTCCCTTCTTCATATAGTGACCTACTTTGACTTTGTTTACTTGGTTTTGCTTGGTTTTACCCGGTTTGCCCTAATTTACAAATTTTCACTCGAATCATCTCATTTCCCATCCAAACTTTCCCATTCTTTCCAATTTAATTCATTTTGACCCAGTTTTACTTAATTTGACCCCTTTTAGGTCCACAGACATTAACTTGACTAATTTGAGGGCAATTAGGTTTAATTAATTGTCACGAACCATATTTTTCAATAATTATGTTATTAGGAAAATAATGTATACTTTTCGTTTATGAAATAAAATTGTAAATGGAAATGAAATTTTTCTATGATGATAATGCAACCAAAATTCGAATGCAATGAAATGATTAGTGTTACTTTACTCATGTAAATGCAATTAAATGACTAGTGTTATTTTTACTATAAATTGGGATTATCATTGCTGATAAGCTATTGAGTGCAAGTGATGCAGGGACAGGTGAACACAAATGAAGGTGAGAACAAGGTTCAGGTAGAGTTGTCTTAGCTCATGGACTTCGCTAGATTAGAGGAATCTCACACACCACAGTAGTGAGGTTATATATATACATTTATGTCTGCATTGTTGCATGATTTTGAGTTATGAATGAAATTTTGTGAGTAATGGCAAATCTTATGTTTTATTCATCTATGAGAGTGAAAATTTGTTAATAATTTGAAAATAGATAGTGACTCTATGATTTAGCGTTCTTTGTGTAGGAGTATGTAATTTATTGAAACTATATTTAATGTTTGGTTTTCAAGATTATAATATAACTATACGTATTTTATATGTATATTAGTTCGAATAACTGACTCGATATATATATATATATATATATATATATATATATATATATATATATATATATATATATATATATATATATATATATATATATATATATATATATATATATATATATATATATATATATGGTACATGTGTAATTATATTGATTACTCTTAATGTGATTACTTTCTTATTGAAATCATGTATATGTATACATATACATAATCATTGAATATTATATATATATATATATATATATATATATATATTATCATGAATTATGAATTCATATTCTATAACCTCTACGTTTATATTTTCATAAATATAATCATTATATATATATAAGAAAAAGGCGGTGGGTCTTATCGACTAGGACTTGAGTTTAACGACTATTTATCATGTGTATTAAGAAATTGTTATGAAGAAAGTCGACTTAGCACCATGGTGAAACTGAAATTGGTTGCTAAGGGTACGGTATTAATAGCACTCATGGAAGACTTGGAGCTAGGGGAAGTCAATACTAATTGACTTAGGAAACCGTTTGCATAAACTTAGCAATAATAAAATTGATCTTACCACGTAACAAGCACTTAAGTGTTTGTAATAAACTATAACACTTTGCATGATATACCCGAAGTGTTTTAAGAAGAGGAGGTCAATAATTTTAAAACTCTATTTATAGCAACTAATAGTGAACCGCAAGTTAGAGGGAATCAAGATTATTATCGATTATACAAACACTTAGTGTTTGTGTTGATCATGAATTGTAGGTTTAGGAGAACTGTGTGATCAACATTGAAGTGGGTAATTAGTAGCAGGGTTCTTTAACGATCAAGACGATATTTGCAGTTCATGGAACGACATGCAAGCATTCCTTCATAGTTCTAATCCTTTTGGGACTGAAACGATATCACAACTAATAGATGTGGCATCAGAAATAATGATAACAATAAATGAAAGCCCAAAAGATAGCAAAAAATGTAGCACGAGATTAGGATAAAAGCAACATAAGCACGTAATAGAGACACACAAAAGATAGTGGAGAAAATATACAGAGATTAGGGATGATATAATAGAGAACATTGATAATAGAAGAGTGACAGATTGGGAAACGTAGAGCAAGAAGGTTATTGAAGAGGTTAGAAAGAAAGTAGAGGAAAGAGACACAGTCAGGTTTGGACAAAGAGTTGTGTTGATCACCACCAATTTGGTATCAAGTTACAGAGGTAGGCTCTATTTGATCAATGGTTATTATGTGTTTAGAAATTAAGGTTGAAAGTATGTTGTGATTTAGTTGCTTAGTTCGATATATAGGAAATAGATAAACTTAGATTCATATTTATGCAATATAAGTCATGAAGGATATCTTTGAATCTTTCATTTAAATAGCCATATAGGTATATGCATCATGAGATATCATCTGATATAATATTCATAGAAGGAATTATTAAACATGGATAGTTAGATACTAAAATTTGTAGAAAACACATGTTAGGTCTGCATTAAATAAGTTATTTCAAAGAATGTGTACTCATTATATTTGTATACACCTAAAAATGGTCTGAAGATAGTTAATTAAATACACAATTATTTGATTAATCCCCCTTCCCAATTAATTGAATTCACAAGCAATTTGATTAATTTCTCTATTCATCTACTAATAAATAAATCTACATGATTTATTTATATAGTTCATTTCATATCCCCCTTTGATTAATTAATTCTAAATTAATTAATTCCTCCCCATATAAATCAATTCTTCTAATTTCTAATTAAGATTAAGAAACTCAATTTTGTTGAAATTAATTAGCATTTTTCAAATTATTTGAATTTCTAAATTCAAATGAGCACATGGCTCCTAACTTCTAACAACCTAACCTAACCCATTCCACCTAACCCTGGGTTTTAACTAACCCTATCCTATCCTGCACATCCTAACCTCCTATGGTGTGGATATTCTCCCCTTGAGACACATGGCACTTTTGCTACATGTTTCCTCCCTTGAACACTTGCCTTCTCATGAGCAAGGCTCCTTGACATTTGTCACCACAAAGATGACAAGTGTCCCTTCCTCCAACCTCTTCTCCAACCTCCTCAATCTTGGCCCTTGATATCTTAAGATGAGATCTGGACCGTTGATTCCTGCCACCTCAACTTTGGCCTTGGAATTCCTATAAATATCCCCCATTTTGGAGCAATAAGGATCCCTTGCATCCATAGTTTTAGCATCATTACTATAGGCATTTTCATTTCAATCATCTAGTAATTAGCATCTTGGATTAATAATAGCATTGTATTTCATATCATTTGCATAATCAATCATGATCAAGTAGCTACTCAACTCTTGAGTTGCCACTTTGGAGGTCATTTCTCTGCTGAGAGCCAATCAATCCAACACCTTCAAGGTCCTCAAGAATAGAGGAAAATGGGACATTTCAAGGAAGGCTTATGGTTTGCATCTTTAATTTAGTTTTCAATTAAGCCTTTCATTATGTTTTATTGTCTCATTATATGTGTATGCCTTTCTTATATACCACATTTTTAGCATCACATTAATTGGTGCTCACCGTGGGGCCTAGGCCCTTTGATCTTTAACACGTTTGCTTGCAGGAAATTTCATTGACAGGTTGATTAGCTCTTTCGGTGTGCAGATTAGCTCTCTCGAGATCCCGAATCGCGTTCTTGGTCTCTATTGTAGCGTCCCGACATCTCAAATGGCATTTATGGGAGATTTCTCAACTCTATTTTTATGTTTTTCTATACTTTAGCATTTTCAGTTTGTACCTTAGCATATTTGGTATGTTCTGTAGCATCTCTGGTATATTTGACAGCGTTTTCAGTCGTTTTAACAACATTTTTGGTGTCCAAAATAGTGTTTGGGTCCATTTGGCAGTGTTCTTGGCACATATGATGGCATTCTTGGTCAATTGGATGGCATTTTCAAATTTTTATTATTTTGCAAATGTTGTATTTTGCATTCCTTATTTCTGCTTCTGGACTATCATTTTCCTGAACCTAATTTGCAGATTGTTGGTTTTGCAGGTACTTATTTCACTGTGAGAGATTGGAGTCATAAACCATTTCGTCGTCAAAGAATGCAATATAAACTACTAACTTTGTTTGCAGTCGCAGGATTTTGTACTTGTTTTTGTTAAATTAGGCACATAGACTAATTACAATGGAAATGAACAAACATGTCTTATGTATTTTGATGATAGGAGAGTATGCTCTTACCTTTCTTAGGTGATCAGAAAGATAGACTCATCTTTTTCTTTCAATAGTGCATATCTTTAGCGAGCCTGCCCTCCTGAGGAGCCTATAAGGCGAAAGCCATTAAGGTCAATGAGAGGGGAATGACCCAAGTGGGAATGGCTAACGCCAAGTACTCCAACCCACTATAAAATAAATGTGATTGGATGAAAATCAACTCAACGACAGTGCTTGGGAATAGCTCTCCTCCGTACCTTCGAGTATATCAAACGACCCAAGTGGGAACGGCTAACGCCAAGTACTACAACCCACTATAAAATAAACGTGATAGGATGAAAATCAACTCAACGACAGTGCTTGGGATTAGCTCCCCTTCGTACCTTTGGGTATATCAAACCTTGGTTTTCAAGGCTGGGAGACCTCTTAATTGAGTTTACACCCCGATGCACCGAACGGATCCCTTACTAGTTCCAATTAAAATTAGAAGCTACCCGATTTACCTCCGAACATTATTAAATTCTTAGTGCATAGAGGGGGAAGAATCTCTCCTTAAGATACTCACCATATGTCCCTCTTGAGCGTATGTGCGAACTCCCCTTTTGAGACCTTATTGCTAGGCTCATAATGGGACTCCACTAGCTCTCGCAAAGGCAAAAACATGGGCACCCTTTAGGGGGTGACAAGGTTGTGTGAGCTGATAGGGTACCAAGTGTGGGCTAAGAACTAATAATGAAGCCAATCTCCTTAGGATAGATTGAATGATGTGTTTTCAATTGTTCAAAACCTATGAAAACTTGGGCTTTCTTTAAAGCTTCTTGAACATACACTTTAGGTGTCCTTTGGGACAAAAATACAATCTGAATTCTGTGTTTTTAAGTCAAGTCAATATATCATCCATTGAAATACAACAAAAATTGCAAACTGAAACTTCAAATTGTCAAATTTACAAGTTTCACAGCAGATTAGCTCTTTTGGTCCAAACAGTTACACTTTCAGTCCAAACAGTAGCTCTTTTGGTCCAAATAGTCACACTTCCAATCCAAACAATAGCCCTTACGGTCCAAACAGTCGCATTTTTGGTCCAAACAGTAGCTCTTTTGGTCCAAACAGTAGCTCTTTTAGTCCAAATAGTTGCACTTCCAGTCCAAACAATAGCACTTATGGTCCAAACAATCGCACTTTCGGTCCAAATAGTAGCTCTTTTGGTCCAAATAGTAGCTCTTTCAGTCCAAATAGTCGCACTTTCAATCCAAACATTATCTATTTTGGTCCAAACAGTCGCTCTTTCAGTCCAAACAGTAGTTCTATTGGTCCAAACAGTCGCACTTTCAGTCCAAATAGTAGCACTTTCAATCCAAATGCCAGTTCTCTTGGTATGAATGTTAACTTTCTCATATTTCAACATTAACTCTCCAAGGTTGAGCTTGATAGGTATAAGCATCACTTTTCTCAGTCTACACATCAAGTCTTGGAGTAAAAACAATCATTGTCTAAGTTCCAACATCTTAATTTGCAACAACAAAGGTCCTGGTCTAAACAACAGAGTTTCTCGTCCAAACAACAACTCTTTGGGTCTCAACAACAGAGTTCCTGGTATAAACAACAGAGTTCTTAGTCTAAACAGTAGCTCTCTTGGTCTAAATGTCAGCTCCCTTGGTCTAATCAACAACTCTGTTGAGTTGAATGTCAAATTGTTCATATTTCAACATTAGATCTCCTAGTTTGTACTTGCTAGGTCTAAATACCAGCTCTTTGAGTTTGAAAATCACAAAGTTGGGTCAAAATTACAATCTCCTAAGTTCAAACACCCAATTTGCTGAGTCTAAACATCATTATTTTGAGCTTTAGAGTTGTTGCATTGCAGAATAGTGTTTCTGGTCTATTCCTCAACATTTATGGTCAGTTTGTCAGTGTTTCTGGTCAATATAGCAGCGTTTCCGGTCATTTTGTCAGCGTTTCTAGTAAACTGCACTAGAATTAGAAAACAAAAACAACCCATTTCTCAGACAGTCAAACATAGAGACTAGGTCATCTTCTTGGGTCACTTAGTCAGGTTATCTTCTATCAAAAATAGATTCAAGACTAGACACACTAAGGTTCTCAAGTATTCATCTCCAACAAGTTTAAAGATCTAACACCTTAAAGTGCAACATCACATTTTCTTTGATAAACTGTTCGTTCAAACATAGTTTCTCATAGGATCTATCATCCTTTATCACTAAACTACAACGCCTGATCAGAATAACCTCATTCTTTATCATAGGATATATCGTTCATATTGAATTTGGTCATATCAAAAATCACAAAATTTGCACTCCAAAACTAAGATTGAAAAACTTGCAAACAAACAAATACTTGAAAAGATCATTTCGTGTCTATCCATCTATACTATTTACCTCAACAATTGATCACCTATTAGGATAAATTATAGAAGATTTAAACCTTGCAAAACATTCAGAACATGTGTATGCCCATTTTAACCAGGGCTCAAAGACGAAAGATCACATAAACGGAAATCGAAACATTTGAAATAACAGAAGATTATAGGAACATGGAACACGAAGATTAAATACAAGTTGAAGAGGAAATAACAAAACAACATCTCAGAGAAATCAGGAAAGATCCTAAATTCAATAAATTTATGGAGAAAATATTGGAGGGAGAAAAAGAAAAACATTGCCTAATGTTAGCAAAATCTAGTGCTACACTCCCCCAAGATTTTGATATGAGCAATTTACGCCAAAAGAGAAGTGACCCTTTCCGTGATAATGAATGACATGAGGATATTTTTGGTTACAAAAAGGACAACACATCAATTCCTAATAACACAAGAACTAATGAGGAAACTTACATTCCCAAAAGGGATGACGTAGAAGTTCTCAACAAGGCTAAATCCAATGAGGACACAAGAAAGGGTTGAGAAGATACAAGAAGTGATCAAGATCCTACTACAATGCAAACTCAAGGTTATACAAGAGAAAATCATGTTGATGATCCTATCACAACTCTTACACAACAAATACAAACACTGCAAACACAGATTCAAGATATGCAAAGAGGAAATGTTACAAGATACTCACTTCAAGAAATCTGTCCTTACCCATTCGACAAAATCTAAATATGATACCATTTCTTACAGGTTGTGAAACTCCTAGATATGAAAAATATGATGGAAGAACTGATCCCCAAGATCATATATGAGAATTTTGCACGATGAGTATGGATTTTGCACATGAGGATACCTACTTGATGAGATTATTTCCAAAAAGCTTAAGTGGACTAGCTATGGAATGGTTCTCCAAACATCCACCTGGAATCGGATCATTCTTAGAATTGGTGGATAAGTTAGTTTCACAATACTCTTACAACATACAACATGAAGTAACAATGCTAGACCTATGTAATGCTAAACAAAAGAGTGGAGAACCTTTCATCATATTTCTACAGAGGTGGAGACAGTTAGCTTCACGATATCCTCATACGATGTCAAAATATGAGAAAATGGACATATTCATTGACAACCTAAATGATCGAATGAGTTATCATCTAAAAATGCAAGGCCATCAAAAGTTTTAGAAAGATGATTGATAACAAAATCAGAATGGAGGAAGCCATGGTAAAGAAGGGTGAGTTGAAAATATACAAAGAAGGAGTTCATCCTCCTAACAACACTAACAACAACAACAATGATAAGCCAAAATTTTGGAATAGAAATCGTAATGTCATCAATGATGGGACAATGGATAACAACAATGTAAGACCAAAACAACTGGTTTTTAAATTTTCCAATCACTTAGCAACGGCTCAACAAAACAACAATCACCTCAACAATTTCTTTCAAAGGAAATTTACAAACATTGGTGAACCACTTGGGTCAGCATTAAAGATGCTTGTAACAAACAAGTTAATTACCTTGCCAAAAGCAAGAAAATTTGAACCCAAGGTAAAACCTGCTTGGTGGAATGACAACCATTATTGTGATTTTCATCGAAACAAAGGACACCAAACAGATACTTGTCAATGATTAAAACATGTCATCCAAGATTTGATTGATAATGGAGTAATAACTATGGATGGACATACAACAAATGAATCTCACACAACTTTCAAAACTCCTCTTCTTAACTATGAGAAAGGTGAATCATCAACAGAGCAGAATGGTAAAGGTAAAGCAAAGGTAAACTATGCCCATACATATGACAATATGGTAAATGTGATCGTGGTTAAAGAGAAACAACATCAAGAACCCGTGTATGCTATGACATGAAGCAAAGCCAAAGTGGTTATGTCGAGTCCTACAACCAACACATCATCCACTACCAAACAATACAGTCTAATGGATCAATTACAGAAAACGCTCGCACAAATATCCATCTTACAACTTTTAAAGCTTTCACCTGCACACAAAGAAATTCTAGAAAGAGCATTAGTAGATACAACAATGTCCAAAGATCTTGATATAGATCAATTCCAAACCATGGTGGGACACCTCGCAACCCCTCATTGCTTATCATTTACCGAAGAAGATGACATGTCCTTGCAACATCCCCATAACGCTCCCTTGCATATTGAAGTCCTCATTCACAAGATGCGCGTTAAACATGTCCTAATAGATGGTGGAGCTGGCTTAAACATTTACTCATTGACTCTTATCTGTGCTCTAGGTTATTCAGAAGATGTAGTTGATCCCCCAAAAAAGATCACCATCAAAGCATACGATGAAGAAGAACATTCCTCTAAAGGAATTATGATATTACCCATCAGAGTGGGACCTTTGTAGAAAGATACAACATGACAAGTTCTAGACTTGGACTTATCATACAACATACTCTTGGGAAGACCCTGGATACATGACATACAAGTTGTTCCATCAATATATCATCAGTGCCTAAAATTTCCCTACAATGGGCAAGAAAACACGATCTCAACATATTCAAATCCATTTAAGTACTGTAGTAATCTAAAACCAGCTCAAGAGCTCATTGTTTCTCATAATAGGGAGGCATCGTCTTTGAACACACAATCCAAAGAAAAATCATTTGCCTCAATTTTGTCAAGTATGGAAAAACAAATGCAGCTAAGAGATTGAGGGAACAAAGAATATTCACTATCACAATTACTACTTTCTCCTAAATCCTATGGAAAACCATCAAACTCTAAACAACAACCAATTGCGAAACATCTTCCAATATTTGATGGAGCATTTGTTAGTGTTGGGACCTTATTAGAGGAAACAAAAGACAAAGATGTGCTACAGTGGCTATACAAGGATGAAGAAGTCCAAAAAAAGATCAACAATGTCAGAATACCTACAGAAAAATATGGAAAGGGATTTAACATTCTTCAAAAAATGGGATACACTGGAACAGGTCCGATAGGAAAAAGACAAGAAGGTATCTTAGAACCTATCCAACCTCATACTCAGCAGGCTACAGACACAACAGGCTTAGGGTATGGACAAGTTACTCTACCAGAAGACACATCCTCTAGCCAACAACAAGGGGAATATGAAAACAAACAAGAATAACTTGCAATTGAAAGGAAAGAAGCATTTGCCAAGCAACAATCACAAGCAAACATGAAATGGCAAAAGAAGCAATCCTCAAATCAACAGGAAAAACAAACTAATGGTACCTCCCAAGAAGCATTAACTCTTAATCAAAACAAGCAAGAAGCTAGTACAAATCAAGGAGATCCCATAGCAAGGTTGACAAAACTCAATCTCAGTCTAGAAGAAGCTGAATATGAAAGAAGAAAAGATATAGCAAGAAAAACATAAGAAACAAATCAAACGCTATATGAACAAATCTTAAGATTGTAAGCTGCAAGTGAGACAAATTCTAATGAATGGGAATGGGATTCCTATCATTCTGAAGAATCAGCTAAAGAAAATTACTTTGAAGAAGATGTAGGAGTCGATGTAGTTCACACATATGCAGGGAAAATGTTAGGAACTAGCCCACTTGAATTAGAATCACATTCGGCTGACTTGGAATTAATCGAGGATGATCAAGAACTCCTTGTGCGAGGTCATTCTGATGAGAGTACCGTTCTAGAAATCGACATACATATCAAAAAATTGACTTATCTATCATGACCCTTGATACCCTTGAAACATCTCATCCTGAGGACCCCTTACCTCTAATCCATCCTGAACTTATTGATTCGGAAAATGAAAGACATACTGTCATTGATACCTTTCCTAATGACCATGTCATATCCATATATCTAACGCATCTTCCAGTCAAGTGGGTGCCAAATCTCGTAGTTGCAAAAATTAAAATAAAGAAAACAATATCAAGTCTAATGCTGAAAACCATTTATTGGCAACATTAGATCGAGAAAAAGTAAAAATAAAGGATGCATCTAATGGTGAAAACCTCCTCGAGGCGCCAGAAGATGGGAGATTTGACACTTTACCTGAGTACTATCAAGAAAGGTCATCAATTTTGATTGAACCAACAAAGGCAGTTAACTTTGGGACAACAAAGCAACCAAAGATCCTACATCCAGTAACTTCACTGTCAGAACAAGAAATGCAACAATATATGGAATTCTTCAAAGGACGACAAATTAATTTTGCCTGGTCATATGCAAACATGCTAGGGTTGGATCCAGAGCTTATTATGCATCACTTAAATGTCAGTCTAGGAGCCAAACCAGTTAAACATAAATTAAGGAAGATGCATCCACATAGTGATCTCCTGGTAAAAGCACAACTAAAGAAATTACTGGATGTAGGATTCATCAGACCTCTAGCATATCCTCAATGGGTATCAAACATCGTTCCTGTTTCCAAACTAGATAAAAGTATTAGAGTATGCACAGACTTCAGAGATCTTAATAATGCATGTCCAAAGGATGACTTTCCTTTCCCTAGCATTGACATCATTGTCGATTTAACTACTGGACACTCCATGTTTTCCCTAATGGATGGTTTCTCCGAATACAATTAGATTAAAATAGCACTTGAAGATCAAGAAAAGACAACTTTCACATGTTCGTGGGGTACTTTTTGTTGGAACGTCATGCCTTTTGGACTAAAGAACACAGGTGCCACGTATCAGAGAGCTATGACAACGATATTCCATGACATGATGCACACATTCATGGAAGACTATGTGGATGACATCTTGGCCAAATCATACAATAGATAAGAACATATAGGGATACTGGAAAATATCTTTGACCGGTTAGAACAGTACAAGCTACGGCTAAATCCTAAGAAATGTGTCTTTGGTGTCACTTGAGGCAAGCTATTGGGATACATTGTTTCAGCTAGAGGTATCGAAGTAGATCCGACTAAGATCAAAGCAATCATGGTAATGGAATCTCCCAATAATATTAGTCAACTCGGATCACTCCAAGGAAGACTCCAGTCAATCAGAAGATTTGTTGCTCAACTAGTAGATAAATGTCAACCATTTACTCATCTATTGCACAAAAATGTTCATTTCAAGTGGGACCATCAATGTGAAGGCACATTCAACGAGATCAAGGCCTATCTCATGCAACCACCCGTCCTAATGTCGCCAATTCTAGGAAAGCCATTGTTACTCTATGTATCGACCACCAAAGTATCATTAGGAGTTATGCTCGCACAACAGGATAGTGAAGGAAAAGAAGGAGCCATCTACTACATCAGCAGGACACTAGTGGGATACGAGCTCAACTATTCCCCAATAGAAAAAGCATGTTTGGTGTTAGTTTTTGCTTCTCAAAAATTAAGACACTATCTACTATCTCACTCCATCAAGTTGATAGCTAAAATCGATCCATTAAAGTATTTGCTCAACAAGGCAACATTAACAGGAAGATTAGCAAAATGGATCATGATCCTAAGTGAGTTTGATATTGAGTATGTGGATAGAAAAGCTATCAAGGGACAAGTCATTGCAGACCAACTAGTCGAGGCTCCACTTCAAAATGATCGTCCTTTACACATTGAGTTTCCCGATGCTGATATCCTAATGATCACCACAAAAAATGGCAATTATACTTCAATGGTTCATATACACAACATGGATCAAGAGCGGGTATTCTATTCATTGATGAATACTAAGAGGGGGAGGGGTGAATCAATATACCCAAAAACCTTACCAAACACTTAAGCAATTTTACTGCAGACCGGTATAGCCTTTTAGATAGCAAACTGGTTAATACACAAACAAGCCAAATAGAAAATAAAGAATTCACCCGTAATAACACAATCACCATAACACAAGATATTTTGACGTGGAAACCCAAATGGGAAACCACGGTGAGGAAAACTCACAAGTCTACTATCTACAGAATAGAAACCAGACCGGTTAAGGCCTTACAATTTTCTTCACCAGAACAGATCTTGTTAGGAATCCTGATCTCTGTTAGGAGATAAGTCCTGTTAAAGGATTTCAGATCCACAACTATGAACCACCTTGTTAGAGGATTTAGAACAGGCTTAATTGAGCCTACCCGGTTAAGGGTTTCTGACTTGTTAAAGAGATTAGTCATCAACAAGTAAGTGATCTACAAAGTAGCACAAAATGATTAATTAGATCATTGATTGCTCTCTGTTAATGCATTGCTGAATTACTTCAGTCTTCTATCCTTCGCACGTTCAATCTTTGTCGCAAGATACTTTTTTTTGCAAAGACCTAATCTTACACACCCAAAACCCTAGACATGATGTCCTCATATAGGAATCTGATTTCATGTCAGTCCAATGAGATTAGATTACAATTTCCTAGGTACAATGCATCTAGACGCAATTTGTAACACAACACGGAATCATCGCATCGGTGTCCATGGATGATAACTCATCACACTTTACAACTCTGTCGGTTAACAAAAGAAAGTATACCGATTACCAATTTACAAACAAAGACTGGTAAACTAGAACATAGTGTTCCGATCTTAAAAAGATTGACTATCACTTGGGCTCCTTGTACCACTTGAGGTCCTCATACCGTTTGAGGTCCTCAGTCATGCTTTGACCGGTAAGCTCCTTCTGCAAATACCGATAGCCTTCTACAAACAAAGACTATGCATACATTGGCATATAATACCGGTTTGAACAATACATCACATACTACCGATTGAGAATAACTCATACATAAAATAAGTGTGTGTCTATCAATGACAATCACAACTAAGTACAAACATCATCAAAATGCCAACAATCTCCCCCTTTGGCATTGATGACAACACTTAGGAAAATTTGACATCTAAGTGCTTACAAAACAAAAATGATGTCATGATCAAAATTACTCCCCCTAAGCATATATACTACTCCATTTGCCAAAATTACAAGCATGTACTACTTCCATTTGCATTAAATTTTTATTCAATACCACTCCCCCTTTGCCAACAATGACAAAGTAATGCAAACATGCCGCAGAGATTTACCAGAATAATATTGCATAACATGAAAATAGAGTATATGTTTATGACAATAATGAGTAAAACTTATCAAAAATGGATTTAAAGTCTTTCGAAAATTCCTACATGTCTGTAGACCAAGTATCTAGGAGTGAGGCAACAATTTCACTCTGAGTCTTCATCTGGAATACTAACTCCTCTATGGCATCCATAGTGCTAAATTCCTGAGTGACAATAATGGCCTCCATGTTCAGAAATCTACAACTTAGGTAACAAAAGCGACTGAGAGCTCCTGCAGATTTTGACTCCGCTTGCAGATCTCTGAATCAATCATGGTAATCTGTTGCCTTTGAGTCTGTATAGTCTGCCCATACACTGTGAAGGAATCATATGGCACTTTGAAGGTCTCCATATACTGCTTTAATTCCAATTGGAGTTGACCTTTCTTCTTTCTTAGCATCATCACAAAATAGATCGGGCTGGCAGAATTTGCTCAAAAGTTTATGTCCTTCAGCCATTGCCAGATTGATATCATCTCTCTCATGGATCAGCTTGGTTATGTCTTCGTCAATTTGCTTCACCAATGCAAATTTTAGTGCCTTTTCATGTTTTTTCTCTGCAGTAGCTTGGGCAACATCTTTCAATGATTGCACTTGATGACCCACTATTGTGCATAGAAGCTTCAACTGGGCCAGTGAGGAATTGGTACCGGGAAGATCAATATCGGGGACTAAGTTTGAAAGAGTATCAATAGAAAATTGAATAACATCTTTTTATTTCTTCTTTCTTAGTTCCTCCAATCTTTCTTTAGCAAGTTGAGTACTTCTAAGTAGCTTATTTTCGTCTACAGATTTGGTAAGATAGGCAAGAGTCAATTCACTGTGACCGGTGGGATCAACCTGTTTAGCTTGAACTTGATCTTCGATTGCCTTGGGAATCTCGGGAGTTTGTCCTCCTTCCTTTGCTTTGATCACCTCTTGTCTCTTCTTCTCCTGCTCTTCTTTCTCCTTGGCCTCCTTGTCGGCCTTCTCTTTCTCCTCTTTTTCCGCTTTCTCCTTCTCCGATTTCTCCTTCTCCGCTTTCTCACTAGGTGATTCTTGAATATCTAGTGCAGTATCCTTCGATTTAGTGCCTTCAGTATCTAATGCATCCACATCGATAGGATCATTTTGCTCAGCTACTCTTTCTCCCTGATTATTGAAGGCTTCATCCGGTTTTGACTATGATAGGTCAATCACTTTCTCAGCCTGTAGGTTTGCTTCGGATACCTTTTTCATCTGGACATCTTCTTGAGCCCGCAGATGAGTGTCCTTTTCTACTTCAGAGATTTTACCTCCAAGTAACTGAAGTCTTCTCTTTCTCATGAAAAAGGTGCCTTTGAACCGATCAAGAATCTCAAATAATTCAGAATTGGAAGCATTTGGAAAATATTGAGCAAAAATTTGCTCCCTAATTGCTTGCTCCTTTTCAATGGCAATGCGCCATTTATTGTCCAAAGAATCATACAAAGAATTAGAAACTATAATTTTAATATCGGTTGGAGACTGATCATTATCACATAAATACTTAATGAGTTCTTGCTCTACCTTCTGCTTTTCAGTATCGTTAAAATCATCAAAATAATCTTTGAAATCATCAAGAACTTTCCTTCTAATATTCTTTATAGTCCTTTGACAATGTGTCATAGGCTTGTAAGAAGCAATGTCTATATTTACCGGTGCAGGGGTTATAGGTACATTACCGGTTAGCTTGGTCTTCTTACCCGATTGCCTCATCTTCTTCATTTCATCTTCCGATTCAGTGTCTTCTGAATCCTGTGCTCCGTTCTTGGTTTTCCTCTTCCTCTCAAATACCTTTGGCAAAATAGCCTCCGATTTCTTCTTGGCTGGTGACCTCTTGGTCACTTTTGGACTGGCAGCAGATGTAACCGGTGCCGATGCCAATGGCAAAACTTTCTTCTTCTTCTTCTTCTTCTTCTTCGGTACTTCAGTAGGATTAACCCTTTCAAAGTAGGTATTGGTCCTCTTCTTCTTTGGATCAATCGACGAAGCAAGTAGGGTAGAGGCAAACCCACCGAGTATATCGTTCACCACTTCATAGCCCATAGGCTCAAATTTCTCTTTTCTTGGCTCAACTGCTTCCATTATGCAATGATCCACTTTGATCGTGAAACAAATATCATCTTCATACTTCTTAACCAGGTCACCTGATAGCCTTGTTCTCTGGTTCATCTTCAATCTAAACTCATCAAAATACCTGTTCAGAGTCTCTGGATAAGTAGATCCCACTGCTTGTAGACTCTCCTTGATTTGTCTTGTAACCGGTAGGTCACTTGACCATTGAACATCACCAACATCCGGAAAATACCCTTGAAAGTAGAAAAACAACCCAACAAGTAGTTGACCAAACTTGAACCTTAGTGCCTTTTCCTCTTTGATGGATTTCAAATTCTCCATGAGTTGTTTTTGCATGCAGGTACACAAGTCGTACTTTGCATCTTCCTTGATCATTCGATAAGCAGTATGCAACACAGCTGTAGGAACATAATTTATCCTGCTGGCATAGAGTAATCTATACCCGATCACCATGCACACATACTTCACCAAGTCATCTCTTATGGTGTTGACAGTCATTGCCCGTTTGTCGCTCACAAAACCAGTGAGCTCTTCCACTTTGGCTTTTGTGATCTTATGAAGAACAAGAACTTCTCCAATATTGCAGAAACCAGTCACGACATGGATTGCCTCCGGTGTGATATCATGGGTTCACTCAAGATACATCTTGTCACCATGAACCCTACTAAGAATAATTCTTATATGATTTTCTGTGAATTCCTCGGGAAAATATGATGCATTGTGGAAATTCTTCTTCTCGATCATGCTGTACTTCGGTATAATCTTCTTATCTTCTCCACAAAACAAACTCAATTGGGAGTGAATCACTAGAGACCCTAGGTCTTCCAGTCTACAATCAATGTAACCAGAAACATCCCCTTTGATAATGACTCCGACAGGAATTTGAGATAGGGAATTGTAATTCAACTTCTTCCTAAGAGATTTGGATGACTCCTCAGGTACGGAAGAACTAGAAGAGACTTTGGATGTAGAAGTCATGTCTAAATAATTCCGAATGATAAGAGTGATTCGACGAAAAATACCTTTTCACTCCGAACGAGGGTTCACCGATGTTGAGCACAACTTACTTCTCCAAAAGCTTGCTTTATCACTCTGACCTCCACTCTGGATAGCTTGAAATGATATTTGGGTCTTGCACAAGATTTCTTTCTGGATCTCTTCGAATGCAAGATTGATTGCTTTTGTTGCACTGCTCAAGTTAGACAAATGCTTCTTCGAAAATAGGTACGTAAAAATGACTACAAGAGTCACCTTTATACATGCTCCTACCTACCATAATAAATGCATCACCGATAGGGTACAAACCCTAATTTTACCTTTTACCACTTCATTTCTCCTATCGGTCGATAGGTAACTAATACCGATAAAAGCACTTTATTGATATACTCTAGGGGTCCAAAACTTTGTTACCGATATGTTCCCCCTTAATCTTTTCAAAGCTCAATTTGTCGATTCAGAGGTCTCCACACTGGGTGCGGAAACTGGTACATCTTGTGGCTTCTCTTCAGATTTCTTTTTCCAAGTTTTATTCATATATGCCTGAGCGGTTTCAACATCGATCTTTCCTCTACCTTCTGGGTCGACTAGTCTGTCTTCCATTGGATTCTGTCTCAGTCTGCATGATCTGGCAAGATGTCCTAGTTTGTGACAATGATATCATACCATACCAAGTTCTCTCCATGGTCTGGTGTTCACATTTCCATTCTTTCTCCTACATGTTGCAGTAGTGTGATCGCTACCATGACAAATCACATAGGTTGTACTCCAACCGTTTATCGCTCCATAACCATTTGACCATTGGTCATAGGTTCTATACCGGTTTGGGTTCCAGTTCATAAGAGGTTCTTGGAAAACTCCTTTTGATCTCGATGCATAACCTCCAGGGTTGTTCATAACCGATCTGCACTCAAAAGATCTATGCCCAAACTTGTTGCATGCATAACAATGACCATTAAATCTACCAGTTCTAGCCTTGTGGTCATACACATTGTATTGCATGTAAGGGAAATTATTATGTCTTGCTCCTACATACATTAGTAGTATGTCCTTCCTTATGACAGTTAAAGCATACAGGTTTGAACTTTGACTTACCTTTGCTTTTGTTGTTGTTCTCAGGTACCGGTTTCTCTTTTGGTGCATCAATCTTGGTTCCAGAGGATTCACCTTCCTCATGTGCAGAGAAACCAAGTCCAGTGGTATCCCTTGATGGCTTCATTGATTCCAGTTGTTGGTCCAATTTTGTAGAGCTCCAGTTGAACTTTGCGAGTATCTCCTTCGTCTCAACAAGTTCTTTGGAAAGAGCTTCATTGGTCTTCATTAGGGTTTCATTATGAGAAATGGCTGCATTGAGTTTTTCTTGCATTTCTTCTTTCTCTTCCTTACCCTCTTGCAAATAAGCGGTAATGGTACCAATTTCTTGATTCAACTTAAAGATCTTGTGCTCCTTGTCCTTCACTAGATCCTCAGCTTTTCTTTGGTTTTCTAGTTCCTGACTCATCCTAATGGTCAGTGCTTCCAGCTCCCTCCTTAGGTTAGTTTTGGACTCATTCAATTTATCCACTTGTTCAACTAGGGCATCCATGTCTGCTTCATCAGAAGAGTTGTTTTCAGTAATTTCCAGCATTTGCTCAGCAAGTTCTCTTCTTTTGGCTAAAGAGGCTTTATACTTGACCTTAAGTTCATCATAGGCTCTCTCAAATTCAACCAGACGGTGAGTGAGTTCCCTCATGCTATATTCCCCCATATCTCCTTTCAAATGATTAGACTTAAAGAAAGGTTGGCTCTGATACCAATTGGTGAATACTAAGAGGGGGGGGGTGAATTAGTATACCCAAAAACCTTACCAAACACTTAAGCAATTTTACTGCAAACCGGTATAGCCTTTTAGACAACAAACCAGCTATTACACAAACAATCCAAATAGAAAATAAATCATTCACCCACAATAACACAATCACCATAACACAAGATATTTTGACGTGGAAACCCAAATGGGAAAAACCACGGTGAGTAAAACTCACAAGTCTACTATCTGCAGAATAGCAACCAGACCGGTTAAGGTCAGACTGGTTAAGGCCTTACAATGTTCTTCACCAGAACAAATCCTATTAGGAATCCTGATCTCTATTAGGAGATAAGTCATGTTAAAGACTACCTTGTTAAAGGATTTCAGATCCACAACTGTGAACCACCTTGTTAGAGGATTTAGAACAGGCTTAACTGAGCCTACCCAGTTAAGGGTTTCTGACTTGTCAAAGAGATTAGTAATCAACAAGTAAGTGATCTACAAAGTAGCACAAAATGCTTAGTTAGATCCTTGATTGCTCTCTGTTAATGCATTGCAACATTACTTTAGTCTTTTGTCCTTCAGATGTTCAATCTTCGTCGCAAGATACTTTTTTTTGCAAAGAACTAATCTTACACACCCAAAACCCTAGACATGATGTCCTCATATAGGAATTTGATTTCATGTCGGTCCAATGAGATTAGATTACAATTTCCTAGGTACAATGCATCTAGACACAATTTGTAACTCGACACAAAATCATCGCATCAGTGTCGGTGGATGACAACTCATCACACTTTACAAGTTTGTCGGTTAACAAAACAAAGTATACCGATTATTGGTTTACAAACAAAGACTGGTAAACTAGAACATAGTATTCCGATCTTAAAAAGATTGGCTACCGCTTGGGGTCCTTGTACCACTTGAGATCCTCGGTCATGCTTTGACTGGTAAGCTCCTTCTGCAAATACTGATAGTCTTCTACAAACAAAGACTATGCATACATTGGCATATAATACCGGTTTGAACAATACATCACATACTACTGGTTGAGAATAACTCATAAAACAAATAAGTGTGTGTCCATCAATGACAATCACAACTAAGTACAAACATCATCAAAATGCCAACATTCATCACACCACAAGGTCATACAATTCCAAAAGCATACAAATTAAGCTTTCCATGTACCAACAATACAACATAATATGAAGCTTTGGTTACTGGTATCAAAATGGCTATAGAATGGAACATTACACAACTTCAATTCTTTGGAGATTCTCAGCTTGCCATCAATCAAATTAATGACCATTACCAAACAAAGGATGACAAACTCATGCCTTACAAAAATATGGTAGATGATTTCAAGAAGTATTTTGTAGAAATAACTTTTGAGAAAATCCCAAGGAATGACAATAAAGCAGCAGATGCCATGGCAACACTTGCTTCTCTACTTCAGACATAAAAAAATCAAGAGCGTTATGAATTCCTGGTGGAAGAGTTGTTTTACCTTGCTCATAATTGTCATGATTCCCAAACTATATGTCACCTTGTTGGGCATGATTCCTCCCGCTATGGCCAAACTTATACATACCTGAAAGATAACACCCTACCTCCCAATTTGTCGAAAAATCAAAAGAGAAACTTTATTCGCCAATCCTCCCATTATACTCTTGTCGCGGATACCCTGTTTAAACAAGGTCTAGACAGTACTCTTTTAAGATGTCTCGAACGAGAAGAATCTGATAAGGCCTTAAATGAAGTCCATAACAACATTTGTGGCACTCATTCAAGTGGTCTTACCCTTTCGAAAAAAATCATATGCTTGGGCTATTATTGGCCAACTATGGAACAAGATTCTTTTCAGATAGCTAAAACATGCAAAAAATGTCAAATCCATGGGAATTTGATTCATGCACCAGCACAATAACTTCATGATTTGGCAACATCTTGGCCCTTCTGCCAATGGGGTCTTGATCTAGTAGGAAAGATAAATCCTTCTACATCCAATGGTCACAAATTCATTCTTGTAGCTACATAATATTTTACAAAATGGATTGAGGCAGTACCTCTCACAAATATCACAGGAAAACAAATTGCTGCATTTATCTTGAACTACATCATCTGTCGCTATGGAGTACCCATGACCATTATCACTGATAATGGGCGGCTGTTCAAGAATCAAGATGTCCAAGAGCTATGTGAGAAATTCAAGGTCCAACACAAAATTTCCATACCCTGCTATCCACAAAGAAATGGGCAAGCAGAAGTATCAAACAAAACTATTTTGAAAATTCTCAAAAAGACACTGAATGATGCTGGCAGAGATTGACATATTCAATTGAACCCTTCTCTATGGGCCTATTGTACTAGTATCCGCACACCAACAGCTACCACACCTTTCTCTCTTATTTATGGATAAGAAGCAATACTTCCAATAGAAGTAGAGATACCTTCTCTACGAATATCATTAAGCTTTTATCCCAGATGAAGAACAACGAGTATCTAGATTGCAGGAGTTAGAATTAATCCATGAACGAAGACAAATGCCTTCGATTATTTAAAAGTGTATCAACAAAGAATGTGTCAAAGTTATAATCACAAGGTCAAGCCACGAACCTTTCAAGTTGGAGAACTAGTACTAAAGGAAAATCCACAAAACCAGTCAGATCGAGAAAAGAAAGGGAAGTTTGAACCAAACTGGTTAGGTTCGTTTGTGGTCACAACAATATTTGGATCAAGAGCATATCAGCTATCAGCACAAGATGGGGATCAACTCGAGGAACCCATCAATAGCATGCATCTGAAGAAGTTTTATGTTTGAAAAAGCAAAAAAATCCAATAACAGTGAAAAAGATGAAAATCCAAAAACATTGAAAAAGATGAAAATCCAAAAACAATGAAAAAACTAGAATTTTTTTTTTTTTGGTCAGGCCCGTGCCCCCCCCCTCTGCACCAGTGGCACCTCCTGTGGCGTCCATGGTGCCCGCGGTGGTGCCAACGACACCTCTTGCGATGCCCATGGTGCCCACGGTGGTGCCGACGACGTTCGCCGCCATGGCACCACCGAGCCACTTCCAAAGGCCAATTTTATTTTCAAAAAATAAAAAAAAATTTGAAGTTTTTTTTTTCGAAAATCAAAGTGAAACCTTAAAAATTTGAAGATTTTTCAAAAGTCCAAAGCAAAATCCTAAAAACCCATATCAAAAATGGTAGTTTTTTACAAACCCACATGACGAAAATGCTAAACAGTGATTTTTTCTACAAATAGCTAAAATTTTCAAAATCCAACTACAAAATGATAAAGTTGGGTTTTCTCGAAGTACATACTGATGGACCGTAGGCCGAAGGACGCTCATGTCGCTGAACTCGCTCGAACCTATGCTGGTGGTACGAGATCGTCATTTCTTCCTCCAGAGCAAACTTTTCGAACAATTGAAGTGCACAAATGAAGAGTGGTAAAAGGAATTCACCTTTTTAAACTCACATTAGGGCATTTAAGTGGGATTTTTATTCCACTAATCTTTAATAATCTAATCAACTAATCAACTTGGTAGGGCAGCGTTTTTAAATTTCTTATCGGGAAATGAATCGGATCAACTCTAAAAATATCTAAAAAAACAAAAAACGAAAAATCATTAAAAATCTAAAAATTGGAAAAATTTCAAAAATATCAAAAAAATTAACAAATCGTGAAAAATTCAAAAACATTGCAAAAATTATCTGATTCATCTCCCGAGGGGGCATCCTCGCATCAATATCTATCAATCAACATCTGGGGCATCATATCAAGATTTATCATCGCAAACATCGAAACCGCATCATATCGAGATTTATCATCTCAAAATCGAATCAATATCATATCGAAATCGAATCCGCATTGAAATCAAGATCAAATTTGCATCATATCAAAATCAATATCAACAACATCATCAATCGAGTTTTATTTGAACCAACACGTCGTGACACATCACTTCAAAGAGGGGCAAAATGTATACACCTAAAAATTGTCTAAAGATAGTTAATTAAATACACAGTTATTTGATTAATCCCCCTTCCCAATTAATTGAATTCACAAGCAATTTGATTAATTTCTATATTCATCTACTAGTATATAAATCTACATGATTAATTTATATAGTTCATTTCATATCCCCCTTTGATTAATTAAATCTAAACTAATTAATTCCCTCCATATAAATCAATTCTTTTAATTCCTAATTAAGATTAACAAACTCAAGTTTGTTGAAATTAATTATCATTTTTCAAATTATTTGAATTTCTAAATTCAAATGAGCACATGGCTCCTAACTTCTAACGACCTAACCTAGCCCATTCCACCTAACCCTATCCTATCTTGCACATCCTAACCTCCTTATCCTAACCTCCTATGGTATGGATATTCTCCCCTTGAGACACATGGCACTTTTGCCACATGTCTCCTCCCTTGGACACTTGCCTTCTCATGAGCAAGGCTCCTTGACATTTGTCACCAGAGAGATGACGAGTGTCCCTTCCTCCAACCTCTTCTCCAACTTCCTCAATCTTGGCCCTTGATATCTTTAGATGAAATCTAGACCGTTGATTCCTACCACCTCAACTTTGGCCTTGGAATTCCTATAAATATCCCCCATTTTGGAGCAATAAGGATCCCTTACATCCATAGTTTTAGCATCATTACTATAGGCATTTTCATTTCAATCATCTAGTAATTATCATATTGGATTAATCATAGCATTGTATTTCATATCATTTGCATAATCAATCATGATCAAGTAGCTACTCAACTCTTGAGTTGCCACTTTGGACGTCATTGCTCCGCTAAGAGCCAATCAAGCCAACACCTTCAAGGTCCTCAAGAATAGAGGAAAATGGGATACTTCAAGGAAGGCTTATGGTTTGCATCTTTAATTTAGTTTTCAATTAAGCTTTCCATTATGTTTTATTGTCTCATTATATTTGTATTCCTTTCTTATATACCACATTTTTAGCATCACAATATTCAATTATATGTATGGATACATACTTGCGCTACACCTTCTTTCTTTAATATTTGGTTTTGATTTACTTTTCAAAATAGTAATGAAAGATTGCTTCTTTTCAAATATGTATGATTGTTTATCCATGAAAGATTGTTTGTTCTTGTCGGATATAATCAAATGTAACAAGAAAGTGATGTTGCTATTTCTATTCAATGAAAGATTGTCTTCTATATAAATATTTATTCTATATTTATATGTACAAAGCTAGATAGACTTGTGTTGTGGAAAGTTACCTTCCAGGACAGGTGCCGAAAATGGGTTATAGAGAGAGAGTTTGCTTTTTCCAAACTATATTATTAGCTATGCATGGTATTATACTTGGTCGAGTAATCGAATAACCATTGAAATAGATGGATTCATTTTATTTATCCACTCTACCATATCCTTGGATGAACTTGCTTATTTCTTTAATGAATTAGATAATTGAAAATGCATGTATCATTTTAGGCACTCACCAGATTCCATCTTGTCTTTCGAATTCTTTTTGCTAAGAAATTCGTGCAGGGTTGGGTATTTTTGATTGACTGAGAATTCTGGGGAAGTGTAAGCTTCAAGTTTGGGCAAAAAAAGCACCGGATCCTTTTTCTCGTCTTCATTCTAAAGATTGAATTGAAGATAGCTTGGTTTGCATATCAAAGGACACATCTCTCTCTTTCTTTTATGTTTGTATTTATGCATTAGAAAAGCCTAAGCATTGTATGAAGATAAGATTGAGATACTTCTACAATTTTACTATTTTATGAATATTCTTTATCTATTTATAGAAATCTAGTGTTTATTATGATATCATTGGAATTATCTACAAGAGCTTAGGATGAATAAGTGTTTGAAATAGACTTATTAAATGATTTATGAGTTTATTTAAGAATAAAAAGTATTTTATTTCTTAATTAATTAAGCCTATTTTTTACTAATTATTCTGCCCTAGTTTGTCAGCAAACCCTTTCCCCTTTAAAATTAATTAAATAATATTGCATTATTTGGCTAATTTTGATTTGTCCCCTTTAATTAAACAATCTTAATTGATTAATTAAAGGTTCATTCATTTTAACCTATAGTTGAATAATTCATTTTAATTATTCAATTATCTAATTATGTCTTCGAATTAAATAAATATCCTCACTTATTTAATTTTCCTAACTATCTTCTTGAATAAGGATAATATTCACTTTTTCAATTTTTAATTGAAAATATCTTCCCAATTTTGAAAATGGCAACTTTGTCTCATGAATTATCTTTGATTTTTCGAAAACCCTAATATCTCATTAATCTTAATTTTTTATTTCAAAAATGAGGTATGCATCCCCTAAAATATGCTTTTTACTTTTTTTATCGCTTTTTCCTTCATCTCCTTCATCCTTCCCCAAATGGCAGCATTTCCATGCGTTCAATCTCATCCGCCCACCTTAAAAAAAATCCTTTCAATCCTGCCTGTCTGTCGAGTCTCTAGTTTTCTATAATTTGAGGACTGCCCTTCAATCAATGATCAGAAGAAAATTTGAATTATATTTTTTTTAGTTTGTCTATACGTTAGTAATTTGCATTTTTGAAGGCCTTCTGGCCATTTTTAGGCCTAGCAAGCGTGAGCATGGCTAGGCATGCTTTTTCAAAATATAATCTACAACTCTTGGAGACCTTTCCAACGAGTTAAATGGCTTGTAATTTCAAGTCTTGAGTAGAAAGTTATGCCTAGTTGAAGTTAGGATAAAATTTCATATAGTTTTTTGAAAATTTCATAGTTTTTAGATTTTATTATGTAATGAACAAATGTGACTGTTGGACTTCGATTCTCAAGAGGTTTTTGTGAACCTTGGAATCTCATAAACTTCTATATGTTGGATTTTCGAATGGAATAGATTACTTTTTGGCTTGCTTCAATTCTATGCTTTTTGGTTCTTGTAAACAGAATTTACAATACCGCAGGTTCTCACTCAGGTATTGTCATCCGAATCCATAATTTGGATCAGTGGTATCAGAGCAAGTTCGCTCCTGTATGTCCGATCACACGTGATCAACATATCAAAGATTGGGGTTGGAAACAAGGAATCCTTCAGACTACCTTCCTTTGAGACACACACGATCGCAGATGGCTAAGTTGCAGACCGACGATGACATTAAAGCATTAGTTGCAGATGCACTAACAAAACAACGTGAAGAAATGATGGAGCAGTTCGAGCAAATGCTGGAAAGTCATGGGTCACAAGCAAACCCGCCATTCACAGGGCATACACCATTCAAGGTGCAAGTGAATTTCGATATACCCACATTTCAAGGAAAGATCGATGCAGATGTTGTTGATGATTGGGTTTCAAAACTGAAAAGATATTTCTCTGTCAATCAGTTTTCAGATGAAGAGAAGATAACTTTCGCTCTCCTCAAAGCTGAAAATCATGTGAAAGATTCGTGGGAAGCAAAATTAGCATCCAAGGCAACAGAAAATGGCAGCACTTTTATTTTTGATCAAAAACCCACATGGGGAGAATTCATGGAACACATAAAGGAAGAATATTTTCCTATTGATACATATGAACATAAATATATGCAGTGGCAATTGCTTCGACAGAAGAAGGACCAAATTGTTCAGGAATATACTAATATGTTTCATGCCTTAGCAGCAAAGCTTGGCATCAAAGATTGTGAGAAGCACCGAGTTTTGAAATATCAGAGTGGACTCCACAGGTACATCCAAACCGAAATGGAATTCCTGAACATAGAGACTTTACCTAGTGCATATAAATTTGCTACCAAAATTGAGGAGAAATTCAAACAGAAAGGAAGGAGGGATAATTTCGCAAACAACAGATGGAAGGGTGAAGGTGGCAAAACTACATGGAAACAAACCTCCAAGGACCCCTCTCCCAATTCACCAACAAAAAAGACATGGAGTATGAAGAAGACACAAGAAAACAATATGTGGTGTGAATTCCATAAGAGGCCCTCGCATAATACAAAAGATTGCAGAACCATAAAAAGCTTAATGATGGAGACACATGAAGACAAGGCAGAATCTAAGGTAGCAGAAACTTGCATAGAAGGAAATCATGAACAGGTCATTGAGGTTGATCCATATGCCACGGTAGCTACTACAAGAATATTGCCCCAGGAGGATGAGGAGAGATTGTTCCATTCACAAATGTGGGTCAGAGGAAAAGCCCTGCACTTTATCATTGATAGCAGAAGTCAAAAGAACCTAATATCAGCAGAGACTGTGAAGAGACTGAATCTGAAAACAACAACCCACCCACAACCCTATTCAATGGGATGGGTTAGTCAAGGAAGAGATATCCAGGTGCACTAGCAGTGTCGCCTTTCATACTCCATAAAGCCTTTCAAAGATGAGGTAATCTGTGATGTGGCTCCCTTAGATGTTTGTGATGTTCTGTTGGGACAACCATATATGTACCAACGACATGGTTTTTATGAGTCCAGGTCTCGCAGCATGACCATCAAATTAGGAGAGCAGAAATATCGAATACCAGAGGTAAGCCCTGCATACACTACCTCTTTGATTAGTGCCAAGCAATGTAAGAGGTTGGTTTCCAAAACAGGAACATTCATTTTATTGATGATTCATTCTGAAGAAGAAAGAAAATCAGTTTATAGTTCCCATACCATAACAAACACCACAACACTGTAGAAAATATCAATGGATCAAATTTTGATGAAATATGAAAATCTGTTTAAGTTACCAACTGGGGTACCTACATATTGCCAAGTGAGACATACTATTGATTTGATACCAAGAATTCCATTACCTAATGAACCAGTCTACCGTACGTCAGTATTAGAGAATAATGAGATTAAGAGGCAAATACAAGAATTGATTGAGAAGGGACATATTTGTCCAAGTGCATCACCTTGTGGCAGCCCCATTGTTCTAGCAAAGAAAAAGGATGGAATCTAGAGACTTTGTATGGACTATAGGGCCTTGAATAAAATTTTAGTCAAAAATAGGTATCCACTTCCTCGGATAGATGACCTCTTGGACCAGCTTAGAGGGGCCCGATTCTTCACCAAAATTGATTTGAAATTAGGGTACCATCAAGTACCAATTGAATCAGCCGATGTGTGGAAGACAACTTTCAAATCTAAAGAGGGATTGTTTGAATGGCTAGTAATGCCTTTCGGTCTAACAAATGCTCCAACGACATTCATGAGAAAGATGATTGATATACTTAGACCATTCACTGATTCCTTTGTGGTGGTATATCTTGATGACATACTCATCTTCAACAAAACTTGGGAGGAACATTTGCAACATGTGGAAAAAATTCTCTCAACCTTACAAGATCATGGGCTTTATGCAAACAAAGAAAAGTGCTCCTTAGGTATGCAGAGTATTAGATACTTAGGATATGTTATTGACAATGAAGGTGTTCATGTTGATCCAAAGAAGATAAAAGTGATTAAGGACTGGCCGTCTCCTAGAAATCTCATAGAGTTATGAAGTTTCCTCGGGTTGACAAGCTTTTATCAGATTTGTGTTGGGATTTTCCCATCTGTCTTGGCCTCTAAATCAGTCATTGAGGGGGGGGGGGGGACACAAGCAAAGTTTAAATGGACAAGTGCTCAACAAGAAGCATTCGAGGGGCTAAAACGAAGGTTATGTTCTGCACTAGTTTTATCTCTTCCTGACCTACAACAGTCATTTGAAATACAAACAGATGCATCAGAATATGCTCTAGGGGCAGTCCTCATGCAACATGGTCATCCAGTTGCATATGGCAGTCAGACTTTTTCTGATACAGTGCGTCAATATACTACTTACGACAAGGAACTGTATTCTATTGTTCAAGCCTGTAATCAATGGAAACATTACATTCTGGGTAAGAAGACTATCATCCACACAGATCACAAACCCCTTCAATTTTTGCAAACACAAGGGAAGTTGCAGAATGATTGACATCATTTATGGTCAGCATATCTTCAACAATTTCACCTCAATATTCGCCACAAGAAGGGAAGTACTAACAAAGTAGCAGACTGTTTGAGTAGGCCTCCAATTGCAACCATAAGTATGGTTTTGAATTCATGTGGTCATCAAACTGAAGCCTGGGCTTGCTTGTATGAGAACGATGTTGAATTTGCAGATGTTTATAATCAATTAGTGAAGGGACAACAAGTGAATGATTTCTATTTGCAGGATGGAATGCTTTGTCACTTTGGCCAAATATGTGTGCCTAATGCAGAACGCAAAAAGTAGATATGGGAAGCTCACTATAGTAAGGTTGCTGGTCACTTTGGTATAGGTAAGACTACTGCTATACTCCAGAAGTATTTCTATTGGCCAAAATTACAGAATGATGTTATTTCATATATTCAAGCTTGTACCGCATGTGCTATTGCTAAGCCTACTTATCGTAAACGGGCTGTACTCACCACTTCCTATTCCTGAAAAACCTTGGCACTCAATTTCTATGGACTTTATGTCTGGTCTTCCTACCACCAAAAGAGGCCATGATTGTGTGTATGTTGTGGTAGATAGGTTCTCAAAAATGGCAGTAATAGTGGCATGTAAAAAAACCATTTCTGCAGAGGACACTGCAAAGCTATTCTTTGAATACATTTGGGTTCATTTTGGTCTGTCGAATACCATTATCTTGGATAGAGACAACAAGTTTCTTAGTAAGTTTTGGTCTACACTATGGGAAAAGATGGACACAAAATTGACAGAGTCTACTGCTTTCCACCCTCAAACAAATGGCCAAACAGAGGTAGTGACTTAGATGATCATACACATCCTACGGATGTACCACTCAAAACATCCCCGCACATGGGATGAAAGTCTTCCATATGTTCAACATAGCTACAACAGGGCAATTCACAGTTCAACTGGCCAAAACCCATTTGAGGTTTGTCTTGGTTATCAGCTACTTGCACCCATGGACGTTGCCATACCACTTATTCAACCTGATCTGGTTCCACGTGTTGGTAAGGAGGAAGATAAGGCAGCCTAGTTCATCGATAGAATTCATCATCTACAACAACAAGTTCATGAAATTTTGGAACACACCAATAAGAAGTATAAGGAGAGACATGATGAGCATCGTACTCCTCATAATTTTCAAGTTGGGGACAAGGTGTGGTTGCATATCCAGAAGGAATGATTGTAGGGTGCCAATAGGAAGCTTCGTCCTTTGCATTATGGGCCATACACCATCATAAAGCAAGTTGGTGATAATGCTTTTGAGCTTAATTTACCTCCATTTCTGGGTCTTCATCCAGTCTTCAATGTGGAACTCTTGAAGACATATTTTCCTCCACTATTAGATGTTGCAGATGTGGCAGAAACAATCTCCACTACAAAATTGAATCCAAATGCAGCTACCCCATTCCAATACGATCAGATTGTGGACACCATGGTGAAAACACTCAAACAACAACATATTTACTTGTACAAAGTGGTTCGAGCAGGGCAGATTGCTCAACAAGGAAAGTGGTTTACCAAAGAGAAGCTTCAAGAGCGTTTTCCTCATCTCATTCAAAGTGTTGATGCAATGGGGCCCATTGCTTTCCAAGGGGGAAGTAATGATCAGAAGAAAATTTGAATTATATTTTTTTTAGTTTGTCTATACGTTAGTAATTTGCATTTTTGAAGGCCTTCTGGCCATTTTTAGGCCTGGCAAATGAGAGCATGCCTACTGAATCTCATCTACAACTCCTGGAGACCTTTCCAACGAGTTAAGTGGCTCGTAATTTCGAGTCCCGAGTAGAAAGTTATGCCTAGTTGAAGTTAGGATAAAATTTCATATAGTTTTTTGAAAATTTCGTAGTTTTTAGATTTCATTATGTAATGAACAAATGTGACTGTTGGACTTCGATTCTCCAAAGGTTTTTGTGACCCTTGGAATCTCATGAAATTCTATATGTTGGATTCTCAAATGGAATAGATTACTTTTTGGCTTGCTTCAATTCTATGCTTTCTGGTTCTTATAAACATATTTTACAATACCACGGGTTCTCACTCAAGTATTGTCATCCGAATCCATAATTCAGATCAATCAATTCAACCAAATTTCATGTATTTTTACTCTATCGAAACATTCATCTAATTTCTAAGTAATCTTATTCTGTTAGTCTTAGCATCTAACTTTTATGCATTGTCATTTTGTCCTAATTTAGAGTAATTATTTAGATTAAGAATTGTTGTTCTATCCATTTGTCTAGATAATCATCTTAAATCACACATTCCTCAACCACTACCAAGGGTCTCAGAAAGGGTTTGAGTCCAAAGTTGAATAGCGTTAATGCTAGTCAAGATATAGAGTAGAAGTCTATGGATAAAGAAAAAAATCATAGTGTTTGGAGAATAAAAGATTTAACTCTTTGCGTAACAATGGAGAAGAGTTTTTGAATGTAGAAGAACATGCTCAATAAGTTAAAGAGGAGATGGAGGAGGGTTGGATTTTAGTGAAAGGGAAGCAAATTAAAGGCATAAGGATGTGGGACCAGGCCATATGCTTCTTTGATCTCATTTTAAAGATAAACCCTAGATCAATTTGTAATGTTTTGGCTTGTTAATGGCCCTTTGTTATTTGCAATTCTATATGCTAGGGGAGGTGGCTCCCCATTTCTAGCCCCAATTGATTCACACTTATTAAATTAATGTGTTATTACCTAATATCATTTTATTGCTTAGGTGCAAAAAATGAATAGCTAGAATTAAGTCATCTATGCTTAATAAATTGTAATTACTACAATAGTACATTTTTTATGCAATGTAATAGCCACTTTCATTCCACCTTAATTAGTTGCAAATTTAATTTGAACCTATATAAATTCACAACTAGATGTATTCTAAAAACTCTATTGTCTTGCTGAACAAAAAGAAATCATAGTTTCACAATCTTTATCTCCACTAAATACACAATCTAATCGACAACATAGAGAAGTTTAAAAGGTGTTTGGATTCTATGGGCCTCATGCCCCCTAGTGATTAAATTATGGTGCAAATACTCTCTTTGCTATTGCAAGGTGTTTGACAAGTAGGAGAATGTTAGGAAAATGGTGTCTTGGGTAAATATGCATGCTGATAAAATTTTGCAAGATCATATATAAATTTGATGATATTAATGTTTTAGGTTTTGAAAGTTTCAAAGTTAATTTTGAATGCCTTAGAGACATTTTTTAGGCTCAAATGTGGTCATAATTGATATAGCTAGTTATAGCTTGATAAAACACTTCTTAAGCTTTTTGATGCTTCAAATGATTTGGATCAATCGAACTCCTGAATCAAAACTTATGGCCTCCAAAAATTGGGTCCCTTGAAATGGAAAATATAAAAAATGTGTTACATAAATGAGTTGTAAAGGGGAGTTACATGTCTTGATGTGTGTTTTGACACATCATAGGGTATCTTGGATTGGAAATAAGTTGGGCACCAAGTTTTAAGTGATTTTAGCTCATGATTTTGTAACATTGTTTAATAGTTTTTTTGTATTATATATCCTATATATTTGGTGTGTGTGATGGAGGTTGCTTGTAAGATTCTTAACTATTGAGTTGCCTCTAGATCTCCATTAGTGATATTCTTGTGAAAAGATTGTTCTTCAAGTATATTATAATATGTAGTTAATTTTTAAATAATATATTACATGACTTTTGGAGCATGGGATGCTTCTCTCAAAATGTTTTCCCCACATAAATCACGGTGTTCATGTTATTATGTTAATTTTTTTTTTTACTATTGTAACTTATCATTATGAAGTTTTTTTTTTTTTTTTTTTTAAAAATTATATGAATGTATATTATGATGTATTTTGTCAATTATTATATAAAATAAAAATATGAACAATAATTTTTAGTCTACAATTTAATTTTTTATTTAATAATTTTTGAAAATATCATTTATCTATTTTTTTACTATTTTATGTTAAAAATGATCGTATATTAAAAAACTATTATTTAAATTTTATTAATCTATTTTAAACATTAATTTGAAATTCAAATTTCAAACTATATTAATATTAATGTTTTGTTGTTGCATCAATGATATTGAATATTATTATAACACTCATAATATTCTTTTTGTATAGTGAATGAAGAAGATGAATTAATGTGAAAATTAATTATTGACTTTTTAATTATTATTTTTAAAAATGACTTAATAAATATACTTAATTATACATTTGCAAAATTTGATTCACTTAATTGGAAAATGCATTATTATCTATTCACATTATTTCTGACATGCAAAAAAACCAAGAAAGAATTAATATACATATGCAATCTAATAACCATAATCTTCCTTTTAACTACAACTCGAGAGTTCGTAGATAATATTGCTTCAACTGAGTTCTTTGCTGAGGTATCCGTATGATGTTTCTGATTTTACCTTGTAATATATATGATAGTCAATTCGCCCTTTGTTTTGTAGTGCATGTACCACTCTATTTGTTGTTTAGCGCATCTGACTTTTGGTCTCAACAAGGTTAATATGGCATATTCTTTTTCTGATCTGTACAACGATGTTTTGTTTTTTTTATTTGTCTCTGGACTGTACTGTAAATCTCTTCTTTACACTTGTAGCCTCATTAGAATCTTTAATATCATTACTAGACAAACAAAAGAAGAAAGTAAGCAGACTTCATTCAAAATGGCTTCAAAATAGAAGACCTTCTGACTGTTTGGAAGAAGATTGTTTAGGGTACATCTCCTTCAAAGGCTAAAAATGTGGTGACTGATCATTTAGTTTAGGGTAAATCTATCTCCTTTAAAGATACCCACTACTCTGAATCTGACACCTCCACCGTGATAACCCCTTTTCCAAGGTCAAACAAAGTCTCAAAATTTGACCCACTGTACCTCTGCTCCCACCTTCATTGATGAACTCTTAAAGCCACATGATCTTTAGCGTGATATTTTCAAGAGGTAGCTTACCCAACTATATACTACCCAAAAGAAACCCTTGTTCTACCGAAAGCTATGGAATGGCCTTACAAATCAATGGATGAAGATACTTCCGATGCCGAGAAACATATTTCTGCCACTTTCAACAATTGTAATGTACATTAAATGAACATTTATCATTTATTTTAGGCCTTCGGTGTTTTCCCATTCCAAACTTTACTGCAATTTGTTGTTTCCAAGCATGAGTCCAGTCAGCTTCTTGTTGCTCAGCCGCTGTTGGTACACGCTTGAATCTTCACATCTGTCCAGTTCCACCACCCAACCATTTCAATACACACTAAATTATCAGCTATAAATGTGGAATATGCAGGGAAGTTGGTAACATGGTTGACTCCTCTGTTTACAACTGTACATTTATTATAGTAGTAGTAGTAGTGTTAGTACCTGTCAGGAAATGGTACCAGTGATCTCAAGCTCTCTGCAAGCTTGTCAGCATTCTGAGCATTGTTGATCATTTGGTTGAAGCAGATATACCTCCCATATGCAGAAGGTTCCTCAAATGCACAGATGTGGGCCTCTGCAACAAACCTTACATCTGCACTGGCTAACACTCCATTCTCATACATTTGTGCAGCACCTGTTCTCACCACAACCACTTCAACTTTCAACACCAATCCTCCAACCAGATTACAACTTTGTATCTAGGTACATCAGCAATTTTCTGTGAAATTAATGTCATAGAGAAGAAAAGAAAGATTACAACCCTGAACCCCTATAGTTTCTGAAAGACCAACATCACTAAATGAAGGCTGACTATCTTTATGATCTGGAATACTGGAATTGGGCACTAAAACCTATTGATGAGGGTCCTAATACAGAAGAAATTTTCAACTGCAAGAGATTAAATTCTTTCTTCTACTTGTAGACAGAATTCGGAAGAGATTGCAGGGCTAACATGGCAGATGACATTTTAATTTTAATTTCAAAGGTGCAGACCAACTCATAATGACACAGGGCAGTTGAACCACATTTCTCAAGAGATCATCATTTTTTTGTGGTTCCAGCTATATGAGGTTAAAACCCCATCATCATAATATATTAACTTACCACGAGTAGCCTAGACTTATACATTTATATCTACATGGAGCTAGAACCATGGCCAAGGTTCCAATGGTGGATTGACAAGAGCTAAAGATGCACTACTAATCCAATTAAATCAAAAGATGCTGTCGCAGTGCCACTAAACATCAATCTTGAAACCCAACAGAACAATTGATAATGGATTCAACCACCAAATCTATAAACTAAAAGGTTTCTCTCAAAAGAAAAACTTCAAGTGAAACAGGGAAAAAACAGCTGATGCAGCGAGTGGAGAAATTCATCGAATCCAATAAATTAGAACAATCATATACAATATATATTATATCAGTAAAAACCAGAATCTGAGCAATTCTAGACAACCAAATCGATCTGGTTAGCTCATAAACCATGAATCATATTCTGTTTTACAAAACAAAAGCAATGAATTTCACCTAGGAACATCTCCTATATCTAGTAACACGGCTCAAATTAGGAAAAACCAAAGTTCACTTCACTAAAACGAGATGGTCATAACTGAGGTGTTACCTTTAAGATATGCTATGGTGGATCCTGAGGTTTTGTATGCAGAGCCAGGCCCTACAACCAGGCCTGTATTAATTGTCACCATATTTACGCCTCTGTCCATGGCCAGAGCCCATGCCGTCCTCTCTGATATTGTCTTTCCCAGTGCATACCACAGCTGTAATGACAATGACACACCCTTAGATCTTATTAACATATGGGAGAGACGTTATTGCAAAAATTGTACAGTGGTGATGGATGGCATTGCTTTAAACCTTCAATTTTCTGCAAAGATTCACATCGCTCCAATGCCTTTCATGGAGGTCAGAAATTGAATTTCTATCTTCTCTCCAAACTACTGCAGCAACTGAAGATGTGAATATCACTTTTTCAATAGTTTCAGTATGGGCACATGCTTCCAGTATATTGTGGGCTGCCCTCACTTCAATTTCAGCCATGACCTCCTACATAACCAAAAAGAGAATCATCAGTACACTCAAAGATCAAGAATAACCATTGAAAGTTCCTTGTTTTGGAGCAGCCTTTTCATCTACTTACATCATATTGAGGAGAATCAAATGTGTAGAAAAGGCCAGAACATCCACGAAGTGCTTCCACTATGCTGTGATAATCCAACATATCGGCATACAGGATCTTCAAACGCTCTCCACTCAATTTCTTTAAAGATTCAACTTCAGCTACCACCAAATCAAACCGCCAATATACTCAACATATCAAAAGTAATAATTATCATACCCTGTCACTATATACAACCTATGAAGCATAACTGTATTGTACAATTCTATACTTTTCAATCGATTCGTGATGGATAACTAAATACAATCTGAAATATCAACTGAAAAATATACAAATTTAAATTCAAAAGTAAGTATACAATTCTAGAAAACTCATGCCGACCAATAACTGTGATAAAACTACACACATAAACTGTATTAAAGTTGTATTTAAACTAGACATCAACAAAATTAATTTTCTTCATAGACATCCTTAATTAGTCCTAGAGAATAATCTTGCCTATGGCTGCATGGCACCCTAAATTATTTCAATCCACTGAAGTCTGCAACTGTATGCATAAAAATATATACCTCCATTCTGAATAGTTGCATGCACAGCGTATCCCCTGTTTAGAAGACCCTGAACAATCCAGAGTCCTACGTAGGTAGATGCATCCATAACGCACACAACCTTTCCTCTGCCATTGGCTGCATCCAAATCCCTGTGAGTAAAAGCAGGCATCTTTGCTACCGTGTTCAGAATCTTGTCTGAAACTTGCAGCAAACTGATGAATTCTTCTATTGTGATGGTGCAACTGCAGCTTAATCAAATCCTGTTGGCCTAATAAGGTCTTAAATAGGGCACAAAAATCATAATTAATGTGCCCGCTGTGTATACAGATGGACTATTAAAGAAAGGGCAGGTGAAGAATAGAGCTGTTAATTGAATTTGCCCATTGGGTAGTTAGCATCGTTATTGTTAGTTTTAATAACATAATCCAAAACAAACAACTGGCTTTGTTTTTTGATTTGTTAGTGGACAGAAGAAGTAAACCCTTCATTTGTTAAGCACCCACCACACGTTTCTCCTACCCACAAGCCATTTTTTTGATCCCCAAATGTTGAGCTTCTCTTCTACTACATATGTTTAAAATACCCCTGTTCCCACCATGGCTCGGAGCTGGTCACCATTCCTGAGGAGTGAACCAATTTCAGGCAATTGTGTAACGACCAGCTTTCACCTTCGGTATTATCGACAAATTATGATGTGGGCCTGCTGGAAAGGTGGATAGTTGACCTGCATGTACCTTTCAAATGGGGAGTTGGATAGAAAGAGATAGGAAAAGTGAGATATAGCAGTATAGGAAAAGTGAGATATAGCAGTATTGGGTACATGTTATTCCTATAAAATATAATGTTTTTTCATTTGATTTTTTTTTGGTTTAACAGTAATAAAGATGCAAAACATGAAGATTTCATTCTTAAAAAAATCGTAAGAATCTATTGTATTTTATGAATTTTAAAAACTACACAAAACAATAGTGTGGAGTATAATGGCTTCTGCAATAGTCTCGTCTGAATAGGTGTATTGGCTTTTAAACATTAATACAGTTTTGAATGAGCCAAGCATATGTGGCCTTCACCGTGCCTCTACACTCTACCTTGTGAAAGCTTTTACTACTCAAAAACGTACTAACAAATTAGATCCACAAGTTCTGTGTTGTGAATGAATACAGTCATGGCTATTCTAGCTCCAAAACATACCATTCGTACAACGTTTTAGTGACAGGTTAGCGTTTTAGTGACAGGTTAGTCAATCGCAACCGTTAATTGCAAAATCGACGGTGTAAAACGCGCGACTAACACGCGTGTTAGTCAATCCGTACTATCTTTTTGAAGCCAAAATAGACGCGTCCAATGAATACTAGGCTAGTGTACGAATTATTATTCTGTCCAGAGAAGATAGATCGAGCACCGCCATTTTAGGCAGTGATGTAAGCATATTTGTTTTTATTTTATTTTTTTATCATAGTTTAAAGGTAATTATGAATTATTAAAAACAATTAACTTTGTTTATTTGTGGATTTGTCTTTCTATTATGATAAAAATATTTGCTTTGAGTTTATGATATTTTTTTTATATAATTTATTTTGGTTGTTTAAATATGAGTTAATTTTATTGTGTAATTAATTTTTTATGAAGAAATAATAAAGTATAGATTAGTAGAGTGAAAAAGTAAGAAAGGTTGGTTTGATTTGAATGTTTATTTATTTTCTATTTTTTATTGTTATATTATTAATTAATTTTGGTTGTTTAAATGAGTTAATTTTATTGTGTAATTAATTTTTTATTAAGAAATAATAAAGTATAGATTAGTAGAGTGAAAAAGTAAGAAAGGTTGGTTTGATTTGAATGTTTATTTATTTTCTATTTTTTATTATTATAATATTAATTAATTTTAGTTGTTTAAATGAGTTAATTTTATTGTGTAATTAATTTTTTATTAAGAAATAATAAAGTATAGATTAGTAGAATGAAAAAGTAAGAAAGGTTGGTTTGATTTTGAATGTTTATTTATTTTCGATTTATTATTATTATAATATTAAATAATTTTGTTTATTGTATTTGTCATGAGAGAGTAATAATGGTATTAGTTGAGAAATTTTGTTATATTTTTTTGATCTTTCGTGTCCTTCTAGATAAACAAGTATTTTTAAAACAATAAAATATACAAAGGTTAAATATTTAAAAAGTATAGATTAGTAGAATGAAAAAGTAAGAAAGGTTGGTTTGATTTCGAATGTTTATTTATTTTCGATTTATTATTATTATAATATTAAATAATTTTGTTTATTGTATTTGTCATGAGAGAGTAATAATGGTATTAGTTGAGAAATTTTGTTATATTTTTTTGATCTTTCGTGTCCTTTTAGATAAACAAGTATTTTTAAAACAATGAATTATTTAAAAATATATATTTGTTTATTTGCGAATATCTTGTTATAATATGGAAATTCTTGATTTGCTTCGACTTTATGGCAATGTTTTTTAACTTGAATTTGAAGGAAAATAAATATATAATTAATTTTGGTTGGTTAAATATGGGTTAGTTTTGTTAGTGTGAATGAGGTTATTTCCTATGTAGTTATTACTGAAAACCCATTCACGTGTTAACTTAGGATCATGCTAGTTATCCCTATATCCTAGGTGGCATTCTAGAAGTTTTCTTATAATGGGGTCATGTCATAGGTTATTTGATATTTGCTCCATACATGTATTATTATGTATTACACATTTAATGTTTGTATCAAGGGTGGTTGTCATACCTTATCACACCTTGCCGATATATTCAAGGTGCTTGTACATTGTAACATATCACAAGATCAATCATTTTCATACCAATTGATCATTTCTCAATTTTAATGCAAGGTCATGCTACAACACTCTCTTGTGGAAGGTGTCTTTCTTGTTCATTATGGGTTTATTAGCATTTCAACAAATTTAATTTAATTTATTTATTTATTAGTTAATAAATAATAAAGCATAGATTAGTGGAATGAGAATGTACAAGCCATTGGTTTGGTTTGAATGTTCATTTATTTTCTTTTTTTCATATAACACTAAGCTATTTTGTTTACTAATTCTTGTTCAAAGAATGAATAATAATGAATTGGTTGGATGCAATTTCTTTTACTTATTTAGCTAATCATCATATATCATTAAAAAAATGTATAATAATTCAATTGTCTATAATTGATTTTCTTATTGTAGATGTATAAATCTGACCACTTTCCTAAGTGAATATTTAATATTCATTTTAACCTCATTCTTCCTATTAATTAAATTTTATTTAATTAATTTCTTCATATTCATCTATTTGATTAAATAAATTACTTAATTTATTTAATTAAGTTCATCTAAGCCTTTTCTAGCCTTTAATGAAATAGATCACTCTATTTAATTAATTCCCCTTTCCCCCTTTTAATTAAATTTACATTTAACTAAATTGATCCTTGCAAATAAATAAATATAATTTATTTATTTAAATCCCCCACTTGTATTTATGCAAGTTGCATCTATTTGATTGAAATAAAATAATTTTATTTTAATTAAAATCATTTTTCCTCCACTTGCAAAATCCTACATCTCCCACTTGCCTCCTAAACCCCTTCTAGATTCTTCTAATCACTTCCAATTTAGCCTAATCCATCTCCTAAATATTGTCACATTCCTAAGCAAAGAGAAGTCACTTCTCAAAGCCTCCAAAGTCTTTGAAAACCATTATAGGCTTTATGTCCTCAACAAGTTAACCCTCAAAGTCTTCCAAACCATTTAAGGCTCTTACATAACCATTAATGGTTAACTCAACCTTCTTGCATGATTAGAGACTTTCTCTCTAACTCAACCCTCATCTAACCCAAGGGTCTCATCAAGCATTCATGGCTTTAACCTTGGTTATCTCTTTAACCCTTGCACAAGAGTTTACCTCTTGGGTAAAAGCTTTATCCATTGGATAACCCTAGTCTAACCTTAACCCTTACCTCCTAGGGTAACCTTCATGTCTTCTCAAGCATTTAATGCTTCTTTCATCTCCTCTCAAGCAACCTCTTGTTGACAATTGTCACCATTTCATTGGTGAGAATTGTGAACATGGATTGATTAACTTTCAATCCTGGCCCTTGTTAAGATTATCCAATCTTGACCACCCATTGTCCTATTTTCCCTATAAATAGAGCTCTCATTTTGATATAGAATTTTTCATGCATCAAACTTATAGTCATTTTGCTAATCAATAATCTTTAATGCATCAAACTTATAGTCTAATTACTAAGCATTTTAGCCTCTCTTTGTTAAATCATCATAATAGCATTTAGAAGCATTCTAATATAATAGAATATCCATGTTAGACTAGTATATCATTGCTAGGATAATTAGTTAATCTTATCATCATCTTTATGCTAGCTTAATCATCATAGTTTCAATATCATACATATCCTAGGAATGCATTCATGCATAATAATCAAACATCACTCATTCTTGGAGTTGTCATTCCTAAGTCACATCTCAGTGATCTCAGAGCAAAGACATTGACTCAAGGGATCCTGTGAGATAGAGAACAATGGGACACCCCTTGGGAAGTTGAGCTATTTTAATATAGTTCCTATAACTCGCACCAAGAGTCTCATTACTGTATGGGCCTTTTGAATCAGACTTTTACATTTTTATCGCCCTCATTTCCCACATACATTTCTGGCACCCACCGTGGGGCACATCCCCATAGATCATATCGTTTTTTATGTAGGATCAAGACTACAAGTACGTGAGAATGTTGTTTTAGCGCGTCGGGAACTTTCATTAGTGCATTTGGGGAAAACAATAGTGCATTTAGTACACTGTTTAACGCATTAGACCCTTTTTCTAATGCATTGAAGTTCTCTATTAGCGCATAACAATTCAATTTCTTTCTTGCACGATTGGACAACAGTATAGCACATTCAGTAATCAATGTAGCACATAGGAGACTTTTTGTAGCGCATCTGTGCAGAAGTCCAGTGTGTGACTTTGAAAGAGGGAAAACATAAATTGTAACAGAAGTAAGGAAAAATTAGGTTTGTGTAAGCCCACGCAAAGATTTTACATTTCAATGACTTTTCTTCTTGTAGGTCACTAACAATTTCTTGTAGGTAAGCCTGCCCAAAGATTTGATTTTTTCTAGCTTTTCAAGTTGGGTAAAAAGAATTCATTTTCTTTTAGTTTTAAAAAGAATCTCATCTTTTCATTTTGGGCTTAAAATCAACTACATCTTCATTTGGGTTTAAAAAGAATCTCATCGCATGGATAAAAAGGACAACAAATCAAACTCTTTGCTTTCTTGCAAGTTAGGGAAAAATGTTTCAATTTGGGCTTAAAAAGAACAACAAACTTGCTTTTAGCTTTGCAAAGGATAAAAGGAATCACATTTTCCTTTGGTGCATAAAACGAACTCGCTTTCATTTTTTTGCAAAGGATAAAAAGAATCCCACTTTTACTGTTTTTGTGCAAAACAAAGGAGTTTTTCATTTCGCGATTTTCCTTTTGTTGACCAACATCACAATTTATTTTGTTGACCATGATTTCACTTTCTTAAATAGAAAATATTTTGCTATGAAGAGTTAAAAAGAACACCATGCTTTTTGGAGCAACACCTCCAAATAGAAGTTAGAAAATCATTGTCTTGAAGGATAAAAAGAACACTTGTTTGCTTTGTCTCGAAAGTGGAAGGTATATTCTCTCCCCTTAATTGGGTGATCAAAAAGCCAAACCACTTTTATGCTTTCTTTACTTCAAGCATTTAAATCCTTTAGAAGATCTACCCTCCCGAGTTGCCCTTAGGGCGCCATTAATGGCCGGTGAAAGGGGAATGACCTAAGTGGGAAACAACTTTATCGCCAAGTGTTCCAACCCACTATAATCAAAAGTGGAGGCTGACGAAAGTCCCCTTCAACGGTTTTGCTTAGCGATTAGCCTTCCCTCGGTATCTTTAAGATACGTAAAGTCTTTGTTCTAAAGGTTGGGAAGCCTCCCGAGGGAGTTTATCACTGAAGACGGAACGAAAGTCTAATTAAGAAATTTAGCATTAGAGACGTTGAGTTGAGTCAGTTACCAAACATTTTCAATATCATAGTGCAAGGGTGGGGAAGAATCTGCCCCCAAGATCACTCATCATATATCTCCCAAGATAACTACTCAATTGTGAAGCAATTCACTTTGAGTTAATTTCTGGCAAAAGGCAAAAAAATGGGCGCCCCCTAGGGGGTGACAAGGTTGTTTGAGCTAACAAAGTATCAATATTAGTGGGCTATTATATTGTTGATGACCCTTGAATAAAAAGTCTACTTGATTTGTCTTATTTGTTATCCAAACCAGTGAAAATATCAGGGATTTGAACACATCCTCACATAACATACACTACTTGTTTAGCATAGGCAAAATTGTTATCTCTTCTATGTGTCGTGTTTTCAAGTTATTTTTCAAAAAATTATCTATCAAAATCACAAGTGTTAAAATTCAAAACTGCAAAAACAAAGAAATCAAGATAGTAGCGCATAGGAGCAACATCCTAGCGCGTAGAAAACATTCAATAGCGCATTAGAGCCAAAACTTAGCGCTAGCATCAATCAACTTAGCACATAATCAGTATCATACTGGTGAAATTTCCAGTAGTGCTTTCCAACATCAGTCTAGCGCATTCAAACATCAGTATAGCATGTCAGAAGCATCTCAAAGTGCTTTCAGCTCGAACAACAACACATAATCAGGACATAATAGCGCATAACCCATCAAAATCAGTCATTTTCAAACAGTCTAAGATAGCGCGTAGGAAAGGCAGCATAGCGCATTGGGAACATTCTGTAGTGCATTCAGTCTATGTTTTAGTGCATAATCAAAACTAGGGAAAAACAGAGAGCGAATCCTACACTTCGAGAAAATTTTATCGACAGTTTCACATACCCTTTCAGGTCTTTTAGCAAACTCAGCAGCAAAACTTCGAATCCAATCATCAGTGAGAAAATTTCTAATCAACAAAACGCTCTTAGAACAAGTTTTTAAATCTTTAAACTAGGTTGAGATCAGACTTCATCCAACAAAATCAGGAAGTATCAAAAACAGTGATCAAAGTTTCACCATCCAACGGATTCTATCAAAAACAAATACTTAGTTTAATCTTAAGTTGTCAAATCAAGTTTCCATATCGGGAGACTTTATCCATATCATTTGACACACTTTGTCATGGAGGCAATCTAACTAAACCTCTACTTGATAAAGTAAACTTGAGTATTCAAACAAAGTATCCAAATCCAATATCAACGTCAACCTTTGATCATTCGTGTATGACCACTCCTCATATTTTGAGCAGAACAAGTCTTCATCACAAAACTAAGTTGAAGAAGAGACAACCTAGTTCTAAGGCACTAGCGAGAAGGAATGAATTTCTCTATATCAATCATCAACTCTTTGCATCACATCGCACATTCTTGCATCACATGCGATTGTATATCCAAGGCAAAACAAACAAGTTTGACAAGGAACCTTTGAGAATTAGGGCTTATATTCAGAAAATGACATTCAACCAATGCCTAAATCGTGGAGGAAGGATCAACCCCGTTTTGTTCCCAAAGTTCCCAATCACATATAACGAAGCTTGACCTGAACCGCCAACACCACCCATAACTCCCATACAAGACAAATATTTCATCACGGTAGAAATATATTAAATGCCCATTTTCACTCGATCTCAGAGAAACAAATAAAAGGAATCACAACCAAAATCAAGTATGGGTCATAGATTATCCAACCCTTTTGATGAGTATGCCAATATGGGCGAAACATAGATCATCGAGGAACTTCTCCAAGAATGTCAAGAAAACACATCGTTCCAAAAACTCATGGAAAGGCTTATCGAAGAAAACAAGGAAAAATATCTACTCATGCTAACTAGCAAAGGAGTTAACATTTCTGAAGATTTTGATACAGAAAACTTAAGGAATATAGATGAGAGAATTTCAAGAACAAGGTCTAGAAATTATGCCTATCAAGAACAAAAAAGAGAAGAAGAGACACATGGTCCTGAAAACACACACGAACCAAACAACACCCACGAGCAAGACCATACCCGCAACCAGAACAATCTTAATGAAAGAGGGGAAACTCTCCCTCGGAGGACAAATGCGGCCATGGTTGCTCTTACACAACAAATCCAAATATTGCAATGTGCGATACTCCTTGGACGAGATCTATCCTTATCCTTTTGACAGGAGATTGAACATGGTACCTTTTCCCCCAAATTCAGATATACTAAAGTATGACAAGTATGATGGTAAAAGTGATCCCCATGATCATGTTCAATAATTTTGTACCATGAGCCTAGAGTTTGCTCACGATGACACTTAATGAGACTATTCCCAAGAAGTTTGGGAGGACAAACCATAGAGTGGTTGTCTAAACTTACACCTCCCATCAGATCATTTGATGAGTTGATAAACAAATTCATAACACAATACTCCTATAACATTCAACACGCAATCACCATGCTAGATGTGTGTAACACAAAACAAAAGAGCAATGAAACATATCCTCGAGACGTGCTTGAAAATGAAAAGATGGAGATCTTTATCAATAATCTAAATAGTGAGATGAGTTATCAACTCAAACTCCAATGCATACCATCTTTTGCCAAGTTGATAGAAAACAAAATCCAAGTGGAGGAAGCCTGCATCAAAAAAGGAACATTGAAGTTCTTTATGGAAGGAGTTAACTCGTCAAACACTAGCCCCTTTAACAATCAAAACAACAACAACAACACTTTAGACAAATCCAAATTTTGGACAAGGAACAAAAACATTGTTAATGATGGGTTAGCTGATGCTAATGATGTGAAATCCAAAAAACCGGTGTTAGCTTTATCAGGTAACCCGCCATCCAACAAAAATAAAAAAAGTGTTAATCAAGGCACTAACACTTATCCGCATAATACCAATCAAGGAACTTCAACATCAAACACCAACAACAATAACCAAGGCAACAACATTAACCAAGGGAACAACACTAACCAAGGGAATAACTCTAACCAACGCAACAACACTAACCAAGGCAACAACACTAACCAAGGCAACGACAGTAACCGAGGGACTAATGCAAACCAAAGAGGCAACGCCAACACTTTCCCATATAGACGCATCTACACACCATTAGGACAAACTTTAGAATCAACGTTTCGAGAACTCTTGGTGAATAAGATTATAACATTGCCAGCCATGAACAACTTTGAACCCCAGGTCAAACCACATTGGTGGAATGACTCGCATTTTTGTGATTTTCATCGCAACAAAGGACATCACACAAATGATTGCATGGGGCTTAAGAACATCGTTCAGGACATGATCGATAGAGGCGATTTAACAGTTGATGGTCACAAAATAAATGGTGACCATGACGGCTTTAAAAATCCTCTTATGAATTACAACAAGGGAGGAGCTTCAATATCAAATGATACCAGAGGAGCTCATATAAATCACCTATACAATAACACCATCAATCACATATCGATAGATGACAACCAAGTAAATGTCATAAAAATCAAGGACAAACAAGAACATACATCAATCAATGTGACAACCAGAGCACAAAAATACGTCTTGAAAGGGATCACATCAACATCCACGACTATCCCCAAGACTCAATATAACTTGGTTGATCAACTGTGGAGAACTCCCGCTCAAATATCCATACTAGATTTGCTCAAACTAATGCCAAAACACAAAGATATCTTGGAACAAGCACTGGTTGAAACAAATGTTCCTAAAGATCTGGACATTGATCGATTCTAGGCCATGGTGGCTGATATGGTAGGGACTCATAACCTTACCTTTTCCAAACATGATGATGTCTCCTTGAATCATCCACATAACACTCCACTCCATATCGAAGTCTTAATCTATAAACATCGAGTAAAAAGAGTGTTAATAGATGGAGGAGTTGGTCTCAATATCTGTACTTTAAAGCTTATTTGTGCATTGTGCTTCTCTTAGCAGTCTATTGATCCAAACGAGAAGATCACCATCAAGGCTTGTGATGATGAAGAAAGGTCATCCAAAGGAACAGTGATACTACCTATTCAGGTAGGATCAATACAAAAGGACACTATGTGCCAAGTCTTAGACATAGACTTAATATACAATATTCTATTGGGTCATCCATGGATACATGAAATGCAAGCAGTGCCTTCGACATACCATCAGTGTATCAAGTTCTCGTACAATGGACATGAAATTTTCATATCTACAGATAATAACCCTTTTTAGCATTTTAATGCTATGGGGGCAGCTCAAGATAGCTTGGTTCCACACAACAAGGAGGCCCAAGCCTCCTCAATACCCAATCATCATCAAGAAGAACTCAAGTCATTATCCATAGACTTCAAGCAAAAAATGAAAATCAATGACCAGGGCATGGGGGAATACTCTTTTGAACCCTTATGTCTATCAAAATTGCCAACATCGGCAAAATCTTATGGACAACCTTCTGCATCAACACATCAAGTAACACAGCCCATCACCAAGTTTGATGGAAAATTTATCCAATTGGGCACACTAGCCAATGAATCAGAAGAAAAGGACATCCTTAGTTGGCTATACAAGGATGAAGAAGAAGTGAAAGATGCTACCATAGAGGTGGTCATACCAACACAACAATATTGAAAAGGATTATGGATCATACAATAGATGGGATACAACAACAAAGGACCTATCGACAAGCGTCAAGAAGGCATTACAGAACCTCTGCAACTTCCTTCACAATTTGCAAGAGACAAAACAAGACTGGGATATGGACAACATGTACCGCCTATGCAAAAGCAAAATAAATATCAGAAACCTCAGTGGAGAGAAAAGAAGAAATATAATGAAAACTCATGGCAAGAGGTACTACACCAAGCAGCAGAAATGACAAGGAAAGAGCAAGAACATCAGGAAAAAGAGAAACGACAACAGGAACTGGTCATTCAAAGGGACGAAGCCTCTTATAAGAAAGTGCATCATGTGCAAGAACCTGGTCAAACCAAGGTAGAGCCACTGCTCGAAGAAATTACTATTTACCGAAGGGAAACAATGTATGAACAAATGCAAAGGGTACAAGCAGGCTCTGATTCTGAATTAAAAAAAACTACAAGACTGGTATCAATTGTCAGAGATCTTTTCTCACCATACAACATACCTGTTAGAAGTAGCGAAATAATCTGGGACAGTAATTTTGAAACCGATTCTAATGAATATGAGTGGGGTAGCTGTTCAAATGTTATTGAAGATAATGAGGTAGATACCATCCATTCATACACACCCCTTTCTCAGGAGGGACAAGGCGCAGAGTCTCGACCACTTGACATATCTACGATGCTAATGAGAATGAGCAACAACAATACGAACAAGGCTACATCGAAGACCTTGACAATATCATAAACCTAACTAGTATCCCAGACAACTATAACGATGCCTATATCATGACACTTACCGCAGCCGATCTCAACCCACCAAATGACTCCTTACCGCTCGTATATCCCGATCTCATAGACTAGGAAGAACCTGAACACCATTGTATACCAATTTTCTCAGATGATGAATCTATTGTCCAGTATCTATGTTTAGTCAACCCTGAAACATGCTCTACCAGCGAAAAATGTTGGCATATGTGCAGAACATGTTGACATGATGATATTGTGTATATGTTGACATGATGATATTGTGTTGTCATTGATGTCAATATGCTGAAAGAATGAACCAGTAATATGTTGAAGAGAGAACCGATAATATGGTGAAGAGAGAACCGATAATATGCTGAAAGAGTGAACCGGTAATATGCTGAAGAGTGAACCGGTATATGTGCAAAAGGTGAAGCGGTATGTTTGTCCAAGTGAACCGGTATATGGAATGTTTTCTATCAAGGTTTAATATGGTATGACTACCGGTTGGTAGTCTCAGCTTCAGGGTTTCCGGTTGAAGTGTTTCGAGCCTGTGTGATTCAATCGATGGCATTGTGTGATGAGTTAGCATTGTAATGGAGATCAGATCGTGTTGCCACGTCAGTCTCGTGCACGTGAAGGATCTTGCATGAAGGAGATTGATCCTATCTACCTCAGGAATGTGCGAAGTCTCTGCAAATGGTGGAGAATGTGTGATGGGTTATCGCCTCCAAGAAGCGGTGAAGAACGAACGATGGAGAATGTATTGAGATCTATTCAAGACCATTGTATTCATATGCAAAGTGTTCAATGGTCAGGATTGAACTGTCTGAATTGCTCAACCTAAATGTTTAGGGTTTAGGGTTTATGTTACCGACCTATCTGTTTCCTATAAGGTCGATGTTGTGTTTCATGTTGAAGTTGTTGGCAAATGTTGTGTGTGTATCTAAGTGCAAAGATACGTGATTCTTGCCAAACCAGATAAGAGGGTTGATACCTGCAAAGTGTGTATGCAGAAGAAAGGAACTAAAGCGGGTCTGCATTGGCATTGAGTGCTATTACCAGATCATTGTAATACTTGTTGATCTCTAATCACTTCAACAGTTGGAAAATCCCTTAACAGGGTAGCTTTAACCAGCTTGCTGTAAATCCTTTAACAGGGTGACTCAAAGCCATTGAGTTCATAAAATCCTAACAGGGTTTAACCCTTAACCAGGTATTCTAGCCATCCCTTAACTGGGTGATCCCTAATAGGATCAGTTTCTAACAGAACCTGTTGTAACAATCTTTAATCGAACTAGGCTTCTAACAGAGCGAACTTCTAAAGAGTTAAAAAATAGCTTGTGGGTATTCATCCCCACCGTGGTTTTTCCCAGTTGGGTTTCTACGTGAAAAATTTGTGTGTCATATGTGATGTCTTTTTCATGTGATGCTTTGTTGATTTCTGTCAAGAGGTGAATCATGTTGATCTAGCAAGTTATTATATTTCTGATGATATATTACCTGTTTATGCACAAGGATAATGTGGAAATGAGGGTGTAGGCTGTGTGGTAAGATAATTGTTTCCGGTTTATATCTTTCACAGTCTCATTGTGCTTTACTGGTAGTAATTTGGTTTATGACTGGTGTTAGTGATTTCCAGTCAAGTTCACTGTTTGCAGTCAAACCAGTTCAGGAAAAGTTTTTGTACCTATACTGATTCACCACCCCCCCTCTCAGTGTCGGTTTGGTACTCAGTATTCATCATTGTGTTATCAATTGGTATCAGAGCATCCTCCAGGTCCTCTATGTTGTAAGCTTAACCGCTTGAGGGAAAGATCCTATTGTAATGATGAAGAGGGAAGGTCCAAAGTTCAACAGAGATAACTTTAAAATATGAAAGGACAAAATGAAGATATACATCAGAAGCATGGGTGCTCAACATTGGAGCTATGTTGATAATGTTTATGTTATCCCTACCGGTACTCTCACCGATGACCAAAAGAGAGAGATTCAGAATTCATGGAAGCCCTAATCAGTAGTTTATCTGACATTAAGTTTATTGATGTTCAGGACAAAGAGAATCCCAAAGAAGTATGGGATATTCTTGAGAACATTTATGGTGGCGATGAGCATGTGAAACAAGCTAAGGAAGAAAACCTTAGAGGAAAGTTTGAAGACATGTAGATGGTTGAAGGAGAGACCATTCAACAATATGGAATAAGAATCAAAACTGTTGTTGGAGATATCAAGAGTGCATGTGGTAAAATGGAAGATTCCACTATTGTTAGCAAAGTTTTTAGATCCTTATTATCGGTCTATGCAATAAGGTTGTTGCTATTCAGGAGTTGAGGTCAATAGACAAGACTAAGGTGTCCCTAGACTCCATCATCACAAAGTTGACAACCTATGAGCTAAATAGTTTTGATGGCAGTGTTCAAAAGATTGAATCAACCTTTAGAGCATTTGTTGCACCATCTAAAAAAGGCAAAGAAGCTAGTACTAGTGGCGAACCAAGACAGAGCAGAGAAATGGATGATGAGGAGATCTTGATGGAATTTGAAGCTCTTCTTGCCAAGAGACTTCCTAAGGGAACGAGTAAATACAGAGGTAAGCTTCCTTTGAAATGCTTCTCTTGTAACCAGATAGGACACATTGTTGTAAACTGTCCTAATGGTGATAGCAAGGACAAACCGGAAAAGTTCAAGAAGTTCAAAGGAGGAAATTGGAGAAACTGTTTTGTACCAGTTGATGAAGGTGTCACTGATGAGGAATCAGAAGATGAATAAAAAGAGGATATTGTGTTTGTAGCAGTCAAGGAATATGTGTCAGACAAGAAGGCTCTTGTCTCCCGCTTTGATAATTCCAATGAGTGGATTATTGATAGTGGTTGTTCTCACCATATGACTGGCGACCGGAGTAAGTTTCTTTCTCTGGAAGAGTATGATGGTGGTGTGGTTCATTTTGGTAATGATGCACCATGTATGGTCAAAGGTAGAGGGTCCATCTCTCTGAATGGAAAGAGAAGTGCTAACAATGTGTATTGGGTGGAAGGTCTCAGACACAACCTATTGAGTGTTGCCCAGCTGAATGATAGTGGACTCACTCTGGAATTCAAAAATGGAGTGTGCAAAATCAAAGGAAAGAATGGTGAACTAATGGCCACTGGTATGCAGACCAAAGGTAACCTATTTCAGCTGAATGCAAATATAAGTACATGTCTTATGGCTAAGTTTTATGATAGCTAGATATGGCATAGGAGACTCTACCATGTAAACTTTGATAGCATTGTGAAGGCCAGTAAGATCAAGGCAGTTAGAGGACTGTTGATGCTGAGCAAACCGGAAAATCCTCTATACAGAGAGTGTCAACTGGGGAAAATGTCTTCCTCAACCTTCAAAGGTAAATCTTTCACTGTAGGCAATTTACTTGATCTTGTGCATACTAATTTGTGTGGTCCTATGAAAACTAGGAGTGTGCAGATAGATATGTATTTTATGATTCTTATAGATGATTGCTCAAGAATGATGTGGGTCACATTCTTGAAGGATAAGTCTGAAGCCTTTGGAAAGTTCAAATCTTTCAGAGCACTAGTAGAAAAGGAAAGTTGTAGAAGAATCAAATGCCTTAGAACTGATCAAGGAGGGGAATTCACTTCCGGTGAATTCAGCAAATATTGTGAAGAGAATGGCATCAAGAGGCAACTATCTGCCCCTCGGACTCCATAGAAGAATGGATTAGCAGAGAGGAACAAACAGACTGTGGTTGAAGCGTCTAGAACCATGTTAATCCAAGGAAAGGTTGCTCACACCTTTTGGAGAGAAGCGGTGAGCACTACAGTCTACACAATGAACCAGGTACTCATCAAGAAAGGAAAGGATAAGACTCCTTATGAGTACTGGACCGGTAAGACACCAGTGGTAAGCTACTTCAGAGTGTTTGGTAGTAAATGTTATATCAAGAGGAGTGAACATCAAAGCAAGTTTGATGCTAAATGTGATGAGGGAATATTCCTAGGGTATTCCACAAAGAGAAAAGCTCTCAAATGTTTCAACAATAGGACTCAGAGAATTGTTGAAAGCATCAATGTTAGGGTTGATGAAAACTCTGAGAAACTTGAGGAAACTAGCAGAGAGCATGTAGGAGATGAACCGACAGTAACCTTCTGGGAACCGGTTGCAAATCAGCCCAATACCAGTAATTGTGCTCCTACACCGGTGGATGCTAATGCTGATGAAGATGAGGATAAAGAAGAAAAGAAAGAGGAATCTATTAAGAATATACCTAGGTATGTAAAACTCAATCATGATCCAAATCAGATCATAGGAGACAAAGATGCGGGAATTCTTACAAGAAGAAAGGTCAGAGAAAAATCATGTATGATCTCTGAATTTGAGCCTAAATCATTCAAAGAGGCACATAAAGATGAAGACTGGATAGAGCCAATGGAAGAGGAACTTGATCAGATAGAGAAGAATGGTACATGGTCTTTGGTAACCAGTCCAGAGCATAAAAATGTCATTGGAACCAAATGGGTCTTCAGAAATAAACTGAATGAGGATGGGACAGTGGTAAGGAACAAAGTCAGACCTATGTAAAGGATATGCCCAAGAAGAAGGAGAAGACTATGGAGAAACCTTTGCTCTAGTAACAAGATTGGAAGGAGTTCGTATGCTTCTTGCATATGCAGCTTTTAAAGGATTCAAGGTATACCAAATGGATGTAAAATCTGCATTTCTAAATGGAATACTTGAAGAGGAGGTGTATATAGAGCAACCACATGGGTTTGCCCTATCAAAAGATAGTGACATGGTGTGTAGGCTACATAAAGCCTTGTATGGTCTGAAGCAGGCACCTAGAGCATGGTATGAACGCTTGCACTCCCATCTTGTGAAGATTGGATTTGAAAGAACAAGTGAAGATAGCAATATCTACTTGAAATCAGAAGGAGATCATATTCTGATCTGTGAAGTATTTATTGATGACATAATCTTTGGTGGAGATGACAAGATGAGTCATGACTTTGCAGATGAGATGAAAAAGGAGTTTGAGATGTCACTCATAGGGGAGATTAAGTTCTTCATTGGACTGCAGATTCAACAAATGAAAGATGGAATCTTTATTACTCAGTCCAAGTATGTCAAAGAGGTGTTAAAGACCTTTGGCATGGAAGACAGCAAACCGGTCGGCACACCAATGGTGACCGGTTGTAAACTATCAAAAGAGGATGACTCAACATTGGTAAATGAGAAGGAATACCGATCAATGATTGGTAAGTTGCATTATGTAGTACATAACAGACCGAACATTGCACATGCAGTGGGTATTACCGTTCGGTTTTAGAAAAGCCCAAGAGAATCCCACTTGGTAGCAGTCAAGCGGATTCTTAGATATCTGAAGGGAACTATTGACTATGGATTATGGTATCCATACAATGATGACTTCAACCTGAAAGTGTTCACAGATGCTGATTGGGCTAGTAATGTGGATGATTTGAAGAGCACAACTGGTGGTGCATTCTTTCTCGGTGGTAGACTGGTCTCATGGATGAGTAAAAAGCAGAGTTGTATCTCTCAGTCTACAGTAGAAGCAAAGTATGTTGCAGCTTTTATGAATTGCACCCAGACTATTTGGATGAAGCATGTATTGAATGGCTTCAAAGTTCTTGTATCTAAACCGGTAAGTATATTTTGTGACAATACAAGTGCAATTAACATTTCCAAGAATCCAGTTTTACATGCTAGAACCAAGCACTTTGAACTCAAGTATCATTTCTTGAGGGAAAAGGTTCAGAACAAAGAGGTGGTATTGGAACATGTTTCCAGTAAGGAGTAGTTAGCAGACATATTCACCAAGCCTCTATCGAATGGTACTTTTACCTATCTGAGAGGTGAATTAGGGGTGCTGCCCCTTCAAGACGTAATCTAAAGGTTTTTGCTCCACATCAGTCAGATCTTACTTTGCTATATCTTTTCAGGATTGATGTGTTGAAGGATGCTACTCCTCAGGGGGAGCAGCATAGTGGAACAGGGAAGCTTGTGCCTCCACTTTGGCATTGTTTTCAAAGGGGGAGAAGATGTGAAGTGGAGAAGATATCTGCAGTATTAAGGAGAAGATGTGATGTAGAAAGAGAGATATCTTTGTATATTGCCATCAATGCCAAAGGGGGAGATTGTTGACATATGTGCAGAATATGTTGGCATGATGATATTGTGTTTATGTTGACATGATGATATTGTGTTGTAATTGATGTCAATATGCTGAAAGAATGAACCGGTAATATGCTGAAGAGAGAACCGATAATATGCTGAAAGAGTGAACCAATAATATGCTGAAGAGTGAATCGGTATATGTGCAAAAGGTGAAGTGGTATGTTTGTCCAAGTGAATCGGTATATGGAATGTTTTCTATCAAGGTTTAATATGGTATGACTACCGGTTGGTAGTCTCAGCTTCAGGGTTTCCAGTTGAAGTGTTTCGAGCCTGTGTGATTCAACTGATGGCATTGTGTGATGAGTTAGCATTGTAATTGAGATCAAATCATGTTGCCACGTCACCCTCATGCACGTGAAGGATCTTGCATGAAGGAGATTGATCCTATCTACCTCGAGAATGTGTGAAGTCTTTGCAAACGGTGGAGAACGCGTGATGGGTTATTGCCTCCAAGAAGCGGTGAAGAACGAACGATGGAGAATGTCTTGAGATTGGTGTAGAGTGGAGTTATTCCACAGGGGGAGCATCAAGTTGCATTTTGTTGATGTAGAATAGTGAAGTATGACACTACATGTTCTACTTTCACTTTGGCATTGTTATCAAAGGGGGAGAAGAATTGTATGATTGACAAAGAGAAGATCTATAGCCAGTTACCAGCTGAAGACATGGAGACTCAGTTGAAGGAGAGTACATGGTAAAATGTAAACCAAGATTCCTATTCACAATCATAACAATCTAGGGTATTGATACTTGTATTGCCATCAATGCCAAATGGGGAGATTGTTGGCATTTACATGAAGATTGCATTGATGAACTATTATGTTGTCATTGATGTCAATTATAATCGATAATGATGTTGTTTTGCAATCGATAGGTGAGCTTGTGAAGGAAACTGGTATTACTAGACAAGAAGTGAGATCAACCAGTAACCCTACCTATTGATGTGCCAAATCCTAACCAATGGAGCTTAGCGAATCGGTTGTATTGGTTTATGATCAAATGATGAGCGGTAATGATTATGCCATGTATGCATGTTGTATGTGAAGAGTTTCAAATATTTTTTGGCACGTAGAGATAATGGTTTTATCTTGGGAATGAGCGAGTACATTGCATGTAATGGAAACCGTGTGATGAGTTATAGGGATCAATGAAGCGGTGATCAAGGAGCGTTCGAGGTTGTCTTGAATGTTGTGCAATGATTGCTATGTAATCCAATGGTCATACTTGAACCGATTTGTTTGTAATCTCTATGAGATCTTAGGTTTGTGATGTGTTATCGACCTATTGTTTTTCTTATAAGATAGATGAGTTTTTTTGTTGTAGTGTTGGCAATTTTGGTTGAATGTAAGAGTGATTGGTTGTCGAACTAGGAGATGTATCTGCAGTATGTGTAAAGGTAGATAGGAGCATGAAAAGGATCTGATCAAGCAGAGTATTGCTATTCACCAGATCAACAAACCCTATTGTTCTCTAACAATTAAAACAGTCAAATCCCTTAACCGAGTAAGCTCTAACAAGCTTGGTGTTATCTAAATCCTCTAATCAAGTGATCCATTAGCTGGGATTTCAAATCCTCTACCGAGGTTACTCCTAATAGGGTATTGCTTCTAATAGGTCATTATAGTCAATCCCTTAACCAAGTGGTTCCTAACAGGATCTATTCTTAACAGGACTTATTGTAAAGCTTTAACATGCTTGGCTCCTAACAGGGCGAAAAAAGTTCCGAATACTTGTGGGTATTCATCCCCACCGTGGTTTTTTCCATTTGGGTTTCCACGTCAAAATCATTGTGTCAAGTGGTGAATTTTTTTGTGGTTATGTTTGCTAAGGTTAATTTGCTTAACTGCTAAATCCACTTAGATATGATATGATGACCGACAACAATCTGAAATGTGCTTTTACTTTTGTCAATAAAGTATTTGGATGTTTTGGTCAAAAGGTTTGAGAGTTTCAGAGTTGTTTTACTGTTATTCTGATATGACAGTCAACCGGTATACTTGACAGTGATATTGCAATTTGTAGTTCAGTGTTTGAACCAATCAATTCTGAGTTTGTCTTGAGAGGTTGTTTTTGAGTTTGGTGAAAGTTTAGTCAATTTTCTATCTACTGATTCACCCCCCCTCTCAGTAGTTGACCGAATCCTTATTGATTCATCATACCATCAATCCAAGGTTTGACCAAGAGAGAGTTAACTCCCCAAGCCCACAATTTTCTTAGCACCAAGTCATGATCATCAAAGGAAGTAAAGGAATCAATAAAACACCCTTAGCACAAGGGTAAAGGTCAATGATATGAGCAACCAAATGCTTCCAAGAATCACTCACTCAAGGAGGGAAGACCTGAACCCATATTAATTTGCACACCAACCCACAATGTTGGGAGAAGCCAAAATTTTCTACCATATCTTGGCCACAAACCACAACAAGGGAACTCTTGGCACAAGGAAGAGGACAAGATTTGCCCTTGGGAGGAAGAGCAGCAGCAGTGGCAACACGAGCAAAGATCTGCCCAACAGTAGTAGAAAAAGGCTCGGGAGGGGGGACTCCAGCACCTACACAAAACTTGGTCGAACCACCATCAACAACAAGACCAAACCCACCCACAACACCAGCTTGAGATCCGAGAGAACCCACACAAACACCCACAAGCGCAAGAGAAGGGGCACATACTCCATCAGCTGAGAGATCTGTGACTCAATCAACATGATAAATCCCCCTCAAAAGAGTGCACAAGTTGAGGTGAAAGAGTGGCAAAGCCCACCTTTGGAAGAATCTTGCCCACCTGAGATTTCCAAACCCCAAGGTCGTTAGGAGCAACAAGGGTCGACCCACAAGCTGCAACAAGCAAATCATTGGTTGTTTTGTCAATGCCATTGATAGATCCCCCAACCACGAGCACAATGGAGGAGGATAGAGTTGTTCAAGCAATGGGAGTGGGAGTCGTTCGAGTAGTGGGAAGAGTCATTCAAGCAACGAGAAGAGCCATTTCAAAAAAAAATAAAATTCTAATGATATATTTTGTTGTTTCTTCCAATGATGTTGAGCATTATTATAGTCATCATAATATTCTTCTTATATAGTGAAGGGGGATGGTTTAATATGAAAATTAGTTGTTGACTTTTAAATTATTATTTTTAGAGAAAAACTTACATTAAATAAAGTTAACTATATGTTTGCAAAATTTGATTCACTTTATTGAGATAGCGCATTTTATCTAATATCACATTATTGCTTCCACGCAAAAAATGTCTAGTAGAAATTTAAGTCATTTATTCTAATTAATTTTTATTTAATAATTTTGAAAATGTCATTTATCTATTAGTTTATATTGGGAATAGCTTGTGTATAAATAAAATAATTATTTAAATTTTATTATATACTCAATATATTAAATTCTTATGATAAAATTTCAACTATATCAATAATGAAAGCCTTATCAAGACATTAATTTGAAGTTCATATTTCAAACTTTTTTATTGCTTGGTTGTTGCTTCAATGAGGTTGAACATTATTATAGTCTTCATAATATTCAATATATTAAATTCTTAAGATAAAATTTCAACTATATCGATAGTGAAAGTCTTATCAAGACATTAATTTGAAGTTCAAATTTCAAATTCCATTATTGTTTGGTTGTTGCTTCAATAGGTCTGAACATTATTATAGTCATCATAATATTCAATATATTAAATTCTTATGATAAAATTTCAACTATATCAATAATGAAAGTCTTATCCAAACATTAATTTGAAGTTCAAATTTCAAACCCTATTATTAGTTGGTTGTTGCTTCAATAAGACTGAACATTTTTATAGTCATCATAATATTCTTTTTATGTATAGTCATCATAATATTCTTTTTATGTAATGAAGCAGAAGAGTAAATTAATATGAAAATTATTTATTAATTTTTAAATTATTATTTTTAAGAAAAAACAACCTACACTAAATATATCTAATTACATGTTTGTAAAATTTGATTCACTTTATTGAAATAATACATTTTATCTAATATCATGTTATTGATTCCATGCAAAAATATAAATAAATAAATAATACACTTATATATAATCTAATAAATATTAATCTTCACACTAACTACAACTTCAACTAATCTGAAAAAAAAAATGAACCAAATGCAACTAAACAAGCTATTTACTACTATTCAAAGGATTCCAGTATTTAGAGTGTATTTATAAAGAGTGCTTACTGTCTTTGTTGAGGTATGATGCTTCTGATTTTACCTTGTAATAATATTACTAATGATCCCTCCCACCCCATACATTATACTATGTAATGCCCCTACCCCTCCCACCCCATACGTTATACTATGTAATCATAGTATAACATATGGGGTGGGAGGGGCAATGTAGAGTTATATATATATAAAATTAATGATTGTCAATTTGCACTTTATATTCTTTTGTCGATCTCTTGATCACTTTGTTTTTTGTTTTTTATGCAATGAAGGTCATTTTCAGCATTCTATTGTAAATCTTTTTTATTTGTCTCATGATTCTACTGTAAATCTTTTCTTTACGGTCTGTTTTGACTTTTCCTTCTTTTGTGTAATTTAGCATTCTTCAATACTCACCTCAATAAAAAGGTTTGGAGTTCAAAAAAATTCACAAGGATGAGAATGTTAGAGGAAAATTTTGTGTTGAATTATTTTTAGTGATATTTATGATAAAATGTTTGCAAAAAGATGTTATATGGGGTTATTATGAATAAGTGTTTGTGTTACTATTTATAAAAAAAGTGGGTGGAAGAAATCACACCTTAAAGTTTGACTGGGAAAAAAATTGGAACAAAATACAATAGACCGATATGCAACAATAATTAAAGCACTAGTAAGAGGAGGGTATTGATCAACTTGTTCAACATGGTTTGGACTATCCATTTGGGACTCCCAACTAACATTACCATCATCAATTATTTGGTCTTTATAATGATGTTGAGTTTTTCATGTGCGGTGCAAAGAAAATAAATTAGTGGGAGATGTTTATATAAAGGAAAGATCTTATATGTGAAATGTGAAATCATCTTTTGGAATTGTTGATAGAGTAAAATGTATTTTATTTTAAAAATTTGAATGGGAAATGCAGTTGAAAATTTATTTACTCTCCTTATTATAAAATGCAGTGGTCTAGATAGAGACAATTGCTTTTTTATAAAAGGTAAAAGGGATTTTGAAGGGCGCTTAAAACCCTTTACAAAATGTCATCTAACAAAAATAAACATTGCAAAATAGCAAAAAACCAAAAACCTACAACATTCCACCAAAAAGGCAACAACAACTAGAAATGAAACACCAAGGAATTGGTCAAAAGACCATAGAGGCCTCAACAAGATCAAACTATAGAACACAAGCAAGCCACACCAATCAGGGAGTTTTGAAGTTAATCTTGACCAAAGAGTTTGAAGAGAAGGTTGATCCAAATGGGTTGTTCTAAAATTCTTTGAAGAATCAATCCCATACACCAAATCTAGAATATTTGTATTCTTGAGGGGACTCCCCTTGGGAACTTAATAGAATCCTCCACATCCAAACCCTTCACAAGGGTCAAAGATGAATCATGATCCAAAGAGATCACAATGTCTTGCTTGTCCCTTAAGGAGGAACCCTTAGAATCTTCAACACTACAGAAGTCCAATGCATTTCCTTCAAAACAAGTCTTCCTAAAAACATGAGTTTTTGAAGACCTTACATGAGTGGAAAAAATATCGAACTCTAAGACAATGAGAGCACACCAAAGAGGAATAATTGAAGTGAATAATTTACTCCCAAACACCTAACTCGAAATGAATCTTGACAATTTTAGGTAAAAATTTACCAATCTCAACACAAACAATCAAAATATGACAAAAGCTAAATGTTTCATATCTTTTCTAATCCTATTTATGACTGAAAAAGAAACAAAGATCATTCGCAATACCTGAAAATCTCTTCATGCCAAAATTAAAGGGAAAGCACTGGGAACCTCGCCTAGATAGGGACCCAATGATGTTTTCCTTAGGTGCATCAAATTCACTTGACCATCTTTTCAAAAAGAGGATATGTTATTCAAAGAACCATAGCCCACCAAGCATGGCACCATTTATCTCCTCGAGGTTTTTAAAGGAGAAAAGGAAGAACCTGTTAGGCATGGCAGCCACCTACAGCCGCCAATGACACTCCATCTCGTTGAAACCCAGTTGTGAATAGAATCAATATTCATATGGGGGTTGAGAACCTTCCAATGAGATCATTCTTCATAGAAGGAACAATTTTTATCAACCAAGGATTTTAGGAGAAATGGATGGCTTTTATTAGTTTTCAATTGCTTTTAAGGTTTCTAAACCAAATATAGGTTTGTTCGTTGAATCTATAAAGTGTCCTCTATCCTACTATGTTCTAGGGTGGCAATCTATTGGTTTAAATATTTCTATAATGGGTGATTTATTGTATCTTCTAAATTTGATAAGATACTTACAACTAGATTCCTCTCCATGTCTAATTTTCTCTAAAAGTGACTAGTAATGTAAGAAATTTGACATGAATTTGGGGCTACATTTTAGTTTGGTGATGTATTTTGGTTAGTATTTAGTCAAGTATAGTTGTCAAATATTTCCATCAATTTCGTATGGAGGGATTTGACCTTTTATTGGATAAAGAAATTTGTTTAGCAATGTGAAGTTATTAGTCTTTGAATTCTATATTTGAGGAAAATTCCAACAAATATAGCATGAATTTATGCATGATTTTTCAGTTCTCTATTTTGCATTTACATAAATGTTTCCTCGTTGATTTTGAGTTTTACTTTGTTTCTCATAGATCAAGACACTGGTAATTTTTTCAGCCATTTGACCAAAATTTTAAAATGATAAATCAGCTAGCTATTTTCTAATAAATCACCCGCCAATTATGTTTGACTAGATTGAATGAATTGAATGCTAGAAGTAAATCTTATATTTTGGTGATCATAATTTTGTAAGTCATTTTAGAGAGTTTTTAATAGAAGGAACAAGTATTCAAATATCATGACCAAATTTATTTATGCTCCAACTCCTAACTCAAGCCTCAATTGCTCATGGAACTTCATTCCTCCCCTAATGCAAGTAACTCAAGTTTCTCTAAAGACATGAGTGTGTCGAGCAATATTTCTTTCAGGGTGGCCTTAAGCAAGATGTAAAAACCTTTATGGAAAAATGTGATGTGTGTCAATGTAACCAAGGTGGGACCATCTATGGGCCAAGTGTTAGAGTTATCTTGTATTAGCTAATAATTATTTATTTAATTATTAGTCTATTAAACTCTATGCTTAGGCTAAACTTAGACATTTAATAAATATTGTAGGTATTTAATAATTATTCTAATTATTAAATACACATTATCCCTTTAGGGTTTTTATTATCCTTTTATAAGGATTGTATTGTACATGTTCATTAAATCGATTCCCTTTCTGAATGATAATTTTCTTCTTCAGAGCATTTATGCTCTTTTGCTTTATGTGCCTCCATTCTTCTCTTGTGACAGGTATTTGCATGCAGGTGTTCTTGGGATCTTTGAAGTTGTATTTCCTCAACTTCTTCATGGTATGAGAGCCTACATCTATTGCTGTTTGTTCCTGATTTTTCAGAAGATTTTTTGGAGGAGGGTTTCAAGTTTTTTCAGAATTTTTTTTATTGGATCTGGGGTAGCTATTTTGTTTCTGATCATTTTGGGCTCAAACGGACCCCATTGTTGAGCTCAGAACGCCCCCAAACCCCCTATTTCCATATAAAATTTGTCAATTTTTGACAAATTTGGGTTCTGAAATTTTTTCTTTGGTTTTGCCTTTTTTGGCACGAATTTCGAGAAATTCATTAAAAAATCATTAAAAAAAATCATAGCAGTTTGGGCCAAAACAGACCTTACCGTTGGCTTCTAAAGGGTGTTTCCATTCATTTTGATATATAATTCGACCAATTTCGGTGACAAGTGCATCTGGGCCATGATTTTTTATTGGCACGCTTTATGAGGCACACAAATCCGTACGGCTATCCCTGCAAATACGTCAGAAAATTTTCGTCAAAAAAATAAAAAATAAAAAATAATTAATTTTTTTTTTTTTTACCCTTTTTATGCCCAAAAAGAGGGGTTTTTTTCTTTTGGCCATATCTTTGGCATATGGAGTCGTTTTTTTGAAAACGAATAAGCGTCGGAAAGCTGGTTCTGAGCCGGACCTTGTCATGTTGGTAATTTTTCCAATTTTTCTGTTTGACTGTGTTTTTTTCCAGTCAAAGTGGGGTCTCTTTTTTGCACTCTGGGAGCCATAAAATGAGCATCCGAACTTCATTTTTTGAAAACTTTATATCGTTGGAAAGATTGTTCTATGCACTTTCCAGCCATATGAGTTTTATTTCCAGATTCTAATCCATGCATATTTTATTCCATTTTTTGTTTTTCAGCACTCTGGTGGATATCTTGGTTGTTTCAGGTCCTGGGATCTCTTCTCTGGGTAGGATGTCTCTATTTTGGTTCTCATTTTTATTTCTAGTCTTCTTATCATTATAGCTTGTATTTATGCAAACACAATGAGATAAAGTGTCATCATGCATTGTTTACATGGAATCTTGCACCTCTTGTGCCTTATTGTACATGCACTACTTATAAAGTGTCATGGGGGGGTTGATGTTTGCCTTGTTTGCCATCTACCGTTGTCCAGTGAGTGTTCCTTCCATGACATTCACCTCATGATGTGTGTCAAGTGAGTGTTCCTTCCACGACACCATGTACTTTCTCTGCACCTTCGATGTTCCTGGTTCTTCGTCATGCAATTCTTGTTGGCCATTCTTTTCAGTGTCCCTGTCCCTTTTCAGCATTATGGGGAGGTTTGTCCTGTTGGTTCTAATGCTTCCTTAGTTCGATTGATCAACTCTTCAGGCTTTGGTGTCTCATGTCATCTGTATCTTCGAGTTCAGTTGTTTGTTTTTGTTTGTCATCTGATTCGAGTAGTGCCATTTGAGGGCACTCATGCGGATTACAACCTTCTCTACCTGGTCATGTTCTATTTAAGTGGAGGTTCTTCAAATCAGCAGTTACTCTTCGACAATGTTTGCAACTATTTCCTGCTTCAGTGGTGTTCTTCTTACTTTTCCATCTCTTTTTGGAGTAGAGTTTTTTCCCATGTGGTTTTCTCTATTTCTCCAGTTCATAGAGATTTGGTTGTGATTGGGTACCTCATCAAGCCTTGTTGTCGGGACCCAAATTTGCCTTCATCATGTAGTTGTATTTTTTGCTTCATGCATTTAGTTTTTTAGCTACTCCCTAAGTTCATCTTAAGGGGGGGTGTTAGAGTTATCTTGTATTAGCTAATAATTATTTATTTAATTATTAGTCTATTAAACTCTACGCTAGGCATTTAATAAATATTGTAGGTATTTAATAATTATACACATTATCCCTTTAGGGTTTCTTTAGGGTTGCATACTTTTAGGGTTTCTATTATCCTTTTATAAGGATTGTATTGTACTTGTTCATTAAATCGATTCCCTTTCTGAATGATAATTTTCTTCTTCAGAGCATTAATGCTCTTTTGCTTTATGTGCCTCCATTCTTCTCTTGTGACAGGTATTTGCATGCAGGTGTTCTTGGGATCTCTGAAGTTGTATTTCCTCAACTTCTTCACCAAGGTCTCTATTACTTTGCATTTCTAACATGGCTTGGGCATATATTTTATGGATTTCAATATTGGGCTTCCAAATTTGGGTATTAAATAAGTCATTTTTATCATTTTTTATTGATTGACTAAGAATGCTCATTGTTATGCCTTTCCTTAACCTTACAAATTCATAGCTCAACACTTGTTATACTTAATCTTCAAGCTTCATGATATGTCCCACTCCATCATGACCCTTACTTTCACCAACAAATTCTAAGAAGAATTATTTCAATTGTAGAGAACCCAATTAAACATGATTTCATCCTATCATCCTTAAAATTGATGGTCAAATTGAAGTTATCAATAAATGCCTTGAGGCTTACCTATGTTTATTATTTGAGCAACAAGGCCAGTGGGTCAAGTGGTTGCCTCTCATTAGGTGATAGTATAATACCACTTGTCCCAATGTCTCCATGATGACCCCATACAATCTCCTCCATGATTATCCTCAACCTTGTTTGGCTACTTATACTATAGTCTCTTCCAAGTTTTAAGTGGTTCATGATTCCCTTACCAAACAAAAGGAAACTATCAAGATCCTCAAAGACAATTTGGTGCAGGCACTAAAATGCAAGAAACAATAGGTATATCAATATAGGACAAGGTGTACCTTTGCAATTGGTGATTAGGTATCTTTATGTCATCATCATTACAAGAAAAAATTGTTACATGACAAGGTGGATCATAAGTTGGGTCCAAATTTTATGGCCCTTATCAAGTGGTATAATGTATCAATGAGGTGTCCTACAAACTTGTGCTTCAACCCTTTTTAAAATTCGACCTATTTTTTCTCTCTTGCCTCAAGAAAGCAATTGGGTGTGCTACAAGAGTCCCAATAGGACAACCCAAATTGAATGAGGAGGGGTCCATTTTTTAAGAGCTAAAGGATATATTGGAAAAATGAGCCAAACAATTTTGGTCTCAGAGTAGTGAGGATATTTTAGTCCAATGAAATGGTCTACAACCTAAAGATGTCACATGGGAGCCAACCAACATTCTTTCAAAGTTTCTTATTTTCATTCTTTAATGTTAAAGCATTTTTTTAGTGAGGTTGCAATGTTATGAGCCCCCATTATATTAAAAGTATTATTTATTACTTAGTATTATGTTGGGTACATATGCTTTCTGAGTTGTCCATTTGTAAACTAGAATAAATTTATTTGTCCTACATGTGTATGATAATAGTAGTTGCCTATAGCAACACTTTATATTGTAGTAACTTCTGGTATTATGGATATTTGTAATTCGATTGAACAATTTAGGGAGGTTTCTCCTTTGTAATAGTGTTATGAAGATAATATAAAACAATAGGTTTCTCTCATTTTTATGTGTATATATGTTCATTGTCTCTAGTTTTCTTCAAGGTTCTTCCAAGTCACCTAAAATGTGATCAAAGGAAATAAATGTAAATCACTCACCTATATATTAAATATCACTAGTGTGTCCTGAGCCATTTTATTAAATTTCGTGAAGTACCGAATAATATTATTATTTGCATGAGTTGATCATGGGTTAATTGTTAAGGAGAAAAATAACCATTAAGAAAAATGGAAGGCTTTGAATGAATGCACTAAGTTGAACTTTGATGAAGTGAAAGGGAATATGGGAGTGGCTAGAGTTGTTTTTTATATCAAGAATTCTTGAAAAAAAATCTATTGAGCATTCTTTGCATCTAGGTTCTAAAACTAATAATGAGGTAGAGTGAGAAGCCTTGTCAAGCTTGAGGTTAAAGGTGATTCTTAACTAATAATATACATGGGTAAGAGGAAATCTTGTTCTAATTGCATCTACACTTGTTATTAGAGGAATTTATATCTTGAAGTTAATAAATTTGATTGAACGTTCTCTACTCATTCTTATAGGAAGTGGAATAAGTTGGCAAACTATATAACTAATAAAGGGGCCCTCCAATTGATATTTTCCTCCCTAGAAAATAAAGATGTGAAGGACTAGGAAGAAGTAGAGCATTATAATTTACTTGAGAAAACCTTTTAAATATTGCAACCTTCTTATATTTAGGGATGAGCTATTCATGACGAGATTATTTTTATTTGTGATGTTCTCATGGTATAGTTATAATGTACTTAGGTGTATAGATCTAAGTTGTGCCCACACAATAGTCAAATGTATAGAAAATTAGTGTCCATATAACTATTGGATTTTCTATAATCATGATATAATTAGCATTGCAACAATTAACTAAAGATTAAAAATTATGTTATTAGATTGGTACTTATTTTTGGGAGAATATCTTGAGTAGCCAATTTCCATCCACCCATATACTAAGATATGGTGAGACCATTACATAGGGATATAATAATGATGTAGGCATGAAACAATATTCATTCATAATAACTAGCAATGGTGGTGTATGTACTCCATAATCTAAGGAAATGGTTACATTGCTTGAAGTTGTGGGCAAGTATACTTCTGAGGTGAAAAAACTATTTTATAATAATAGGTTAGACACATATTTGGAGTGTTCTTACAAAGACAATTTTGATAATTCACTCGTGCAAGTATATTAGTTGGTCAATTCACAAATTCTTGACAACATCAATCCATTTGTCATGAGATCTTAATTACAAGATGGCAACTTTTGTGGTATTAAGTTAAGCGTTATTATATTTGGCTAGTACTCTTTTATACAAGGAAGTTGTCTTAGAAACGTAGAGTTGATGAGTTACTCACTCTAATGAACGAATTTATATATTTGTGCCAATTTTCATTACTTTTATGTCTATTGATAGAAATTGGTGTTATTATACTTGTTAGTTTAAAATATAAAAAACTTAGATATACAAATTTGTAAGTTCATTGTGGGCCCATAACCCACAGATTTCAAAAGCATTTTCACATTTTAGATTTAGGTACTTGTATATTACTCAAATGCATTGGTTAAAATATTTTTTTATAAGATGTGAAATTTAATAGTTTTTTTTAATATCCAAAAACTAGAATTCAATTGTTTCCAATAAGCTCTGACATGTGAACATGCACAAAACCTTACATAGGGAGAGAACCTCAAAAAAAATTATATATAAATTTAAAAAGTGTTCTAAAAATCATCTATGCATGATACTAGTTTAGTAAATTGTTTTATTATTGTTAATATGCTTAACAAAATTATCATTCTTCACTGAACTTTGTTATTGGACTTGATCAACCCAATAACTATATGTGTTTTATAAGATATTGTATAGTTTTTTTTAATATTCAAAAAATAAAATTCAATAAATTCTAATAAGCTCTGACATGGGAACATGCACAAAACTATACACAGGGACAGAACCTTCATATATATATATCAAAGTGTTCTAAAAATTATCTATGCATGATAATAGTATACTAATTTTTTTTTATTATTGTTAATATGCTTAACACAATTATCCTCATTTACTAAACTTTGTTATTGGACTTGATCAACCCAATAACTCTATATATGTGTTTTATAAGGTATTGTATAGAAAAGACATTTTTATAATATTATAACATGTCATTAGTTACCTAACCTATGAGTCTATGATGAGGTGATATATATTGAAAGATGTTTTGACTAGATTAGGTGTTATAAAATCCCAATTGATATAAGCTATTTTATATTACATCCGTGTTGGATTTAAAACTTTCACCAAAGCTTTGTTTGAGTGAATGTATATGAACCTCATTTAAGGAAAATTTCCAGGCAATTTTATTTGATAAAGGAAAAGAGAATGCTCATGTAATTCAAAAATAATGAGCATCTTAGAATAATTTGGAGTATATAAATTAGGTAGTTCAATGATGAGTGACTAATAATTTGAGATACACATGTCCTTTGCAATACAGAAATTATATTCATTTTGTAAATTTTTAATATGCCAAATTTTCACCAATCTTAAATTGGAGTCATTGGCCTGCTGAGTTTTATAATTATATTTCAACTCATATATTTAAGTTTTTATTTTCAATAATTGTTACATAATTACTCATATGAAAGATCTATTAATCAAACATGTAAAACAGTTTATAGATAATTTTATAATTCAAAATGGCTAATAAATATTTAGGACTCTGTGAGACAACCAAAAGCTAGTATTTCATATTAATGACCCAAACGTAGCTAAAAGAGAGCCGTTAAAAGAAAACAGAAATTTTGAACATCATATCAATTGAAACAAGAAAAATTATTTACCGTAATCATCACAACCCTATTATAAACTGTTTCTTTTATAAATTGATCACATTTCTTAAAATAGGAGATGAAACACAGTTTTGTTTGGACATGAGCTGGGGTTCAATGACAGGCTCAGTTCTAGGCGTTATTTATATAAATAATGAGACTTTGCAGCTTTTAAGAATGATTTAATATTGAGAATGGTTTCTCAACTAAAAATTCTGGTGAATAAACAAATATTTTCTATTGTTTAATGAAGAATTGCCTACTTGCATAGCTTTCTTCCCAGTTCCATAAGAGTTTTTCAGTGGGGTTCTTTGTTTCAAGTCTTTGAAATCATTTAGAGGTTTTAGTAAGGGTAGTGTTGTGCCTCGCACAGCACACCCCCATCCTTTTGACAGGGACCCCATGTTTGCCTACCCCTGTAGAAGAGAGGAAGATCGGGAGGGACCCCCATGTTTGCCTACCCCTGTAGAAGAGAGGAAGATCGGGAGTCTCCATGAACAAGGCCATCGCTAATCATCCTCCTCCTTCGGCCCGGCCCGGCCCAGTAGAAAACATGGGGGGTGCCTGTCATGCTTTCATCTCATTTGCCTGAGGAGACCCCAAAAGGGGCTTCATTCGCCGAATTTAAGCTAAGTTCGCTTCCTTCACATTAGAGCCAAAATTTCATAAAACAAAGGGGGTGAAGTAATAAAAGAATCACACTTTTTTAACAAAATGGCATGTTTCTTTTAAAATGGAATACAAAAGGCAAAGTTCGTCATTTTGCACAAGGATAAGTAAATCGTACAAAACCTCCATGATGCAAGGCATTCAAATCTCACATGGCAAAATAAATCGCATTTGATAAAGAAGTTGGATGTTTAAAAAAAATAAGATACACAAAATTGTGCAATTCGGCTGAATTGGCCGAAATTAGAAGCCAACTCCTAAAATTGGCTTGTAAGCTGAAAAACATTAGAGTCTACATCTGCACAATAAGGTCATTTAGCCGAAATAAGGTCAAGAGTTTAACATCGCACAAAATCCCCATCTAAGTCGAAAACTCAAAAAGTTCTCAAATTCGACCTTTAAGCCAACAATTAGAAAACAAAATGACGTCTCGTAAATTAACATCATTTGGCCGAAAATGATCAATAGAGTCCAAATTGCACGAGTAGAGCCATTAAGCCGAAAATCACCAAAGTTCGCAATTTCACTTCAAACGCTGGAAAATAACAAAGGTGTTAAGTTCACAAAATAACCTCATTTGGCTGGAAAACAAAAGCTTCAAAAGGTGCACAATTCATATCAAATGGTCGAATTTCACTATCGGAAAGGAGGGCATTTTAATATTTCTTCCTCTCCATAGCCCGAGTTTCGCTTAACATAAGAGGGGCATTTAAAGTTAAAATTTAATATGATTGTTAAATTAATTTATTTCATTTTTCAAAATGATTATTAAAAGTGAAATTGATTGTTTGCAGATTACGATCGACGGCATTAGAATGACTAAAGCGTCAACTTGAAGAGTAAATTGGAGGCGCGATCGCGAGCGACACCAGGAAACAAGAATGAGGAACGCGCTGCAGAGCACATGATCAAAAAACCAAGCATGAGGAAGTGCGCCATCACCAGACCACAAGATGAAGTCCACCCTCAAAACCAAAGTCAGAAACACAAAGCTGGAAGAAATTCCAAAAAATCAATTTAAAAACTGAACTGTTTTATTGTAAAAGAACTTCTTGTGGGTCTCATTCAAGATATTTTAAAACAAGGGAACACATGTCAGTTATTTCCAACTACCCGATTGACCGAATTAATGCCAAATAGTGGTAGATAGTTGAGAATATGGTTGAGGGGATAACTGATAATTGAGTAGGCATGGGTTAAAGCTGTCAGGCTTCTAGAAGGCAAATCGGGACTGTTGGATGCAGTCAATCCTGGCATCCGATTCAGAATTGTAAAATCTATAAAAGACATGATGCCTCTCATTGTAAAGGGTTAGATTCTAGTTAGATTGTTAGATTCTGGTTAGATAGAGTTTTTGTAGAAGGTTAAATTTTAGTAGTAGCATAGAAATGTTGCAGAAATTGTTGTAATGACAACCAAAATCAATATATAAACATTGAAGTATGGTGTTTATCATCTTGGTTTCATTTTGTATGCATGGTTTCTTTCAGTAGGTTTAGATAAATTATTTTTGGTGTGCACGTATTTGATGGATTCAGGTTCATACCATTGGGGATACGTCGATTGTGTATCCATGTGTATGGTTAGCTCAAGCCTTTAAAATTGTGTTTAGTTCAATTGCAAGTGTCCGTTTGAGATGCACCAAAATTGGGTGCTTAGGCATGCACATGCAGTCTTAAAATCTTCTAAGTCCCCTAGAAGATTGCACCATTCTTGTGAGGTTGTGAGTTATTCTAGCCAAGCAGGGATTGGTTATGTTGGATCCATCTATTCGCACACCAGCCTTGTCAATTTTAGGTCTCTTAACCCTTCTCCTTTTCTTTTATTTCCCAATTCGAAAATCGCAGCAAATCAACTTGTTGTAAACATAAGGCCCCTTGCGCTCCTAGCAAAACACATCAATCATTGAGCTATCTCACAGTAAAGAAATGACATTTGGAACCTTGAGGTTGTTCCCTTTGATCAACTAAAACAACATTAGAGATTCCTTACACAAGAGAGGGTAGGATACTTAGCGAGAACATTCTATTCTATGTTGGTCGGATAGAGTTGTAGCAATATGATTTTTCCCACGTGAACAGAATCGGCGCTAGAAGGAGGGGGGGCCTATCAGGTTCCCTGTAGCAAGTTAGTCTATTGATCCATTCAATGTTATATTTGGGATATGCTAGATCCTTATTAAACCAGAAAAACCAAAAAAATCAAAAAATCTGAAAAATATCAAAAAATTCTAAGTCAAAATGTGGGAACAACTGCTTCCTATAGAATGTCCGCAGTCCGACATTTTCCTATTCCAGCAAAGGCCGATTTTGTAGCTATATCCCAAATAGATGTTTGAATTCATATTTGCAAGGCATTGCAGGATTCATGGCACCACAGAGCACAAAGAGTTGAGTTGCTTGACATTTCTGTCAAGAGTCAAGTTAGCATTGCAGGGGCAGATATTATTCTGGGATATCCCCAAGTTAGAGGAGTTCATACAGCTGGATATCCCTTGTCCTCTATCAAGCATCGAGGAGTTTACTCGATTTAAGGACTGGATTGAGAACCAGTTTGGTCTCAAAACAGAATTATGCTTGGAAAGCGTGTTGTCATCTTGGTGGTGCAGAATTCACCGCACCCTACACTTAGAATTTACCTACTCATTATACATGGAGGCAGTCAGTTAAGTTAAAGCCCAATATGGAATGCTAGAAGAGTCAGAGGAGTGCATCACCAGCAAAGTGTGGAGTGCCTACCTTGCTGCAGATGAGTATAGAAGATCACAAAATCAATGCAGCACCACACTCCTTGAAGATGAAATGATGGTGTTGCCAATTGCTGACCGAAATGAACTTGTCAATCGCATAGTGGTAGCAAATGACTGTATTGTCCCTGCACCTAAGGAAGACAGGGCTGAGAAAGATGTTTTGGAAGATGACAATGAAGTGCACCCTGTAGAGAAACCCGACGCTGAAGAGCGGTTTATAGCAGCCCTGCCAATGGAGGATACGGTCTGCGAGCCAATTGAAGGTATTTTTGAGGACCAAGCTATCGAAGAGTCCCTACTGTTTGGAGATATGTGAACAGAAGCGCATATGGCTGCATGGTTCATGCAACCTGAAGATGCACCGATGGATGATGCATTCCACTTTCCAAAGTTCAATTTCAATCGATTTTCAATCTGTGCAACCCGATGAAGAATCTGATGCTGATTTGCATGAACCAGATGTGAGAAAGATGTTGCACCACCGGTTGCGACCACTTGGAGCTGTTGAAGCTCTTCCACTGCACGACACCCTGCATGACTCAAGAACACACCAGGTTGTTTATTTCCCTCTTGTTGTTAATTCTGAAAATTTCTCATTTAATTTTGAATATGTTGGGAAAACAACCTGTAAATGGATTAACCATGGACCTAATGAACTACCCCAATTGTTAATATTGCCCGACATCCTGGTTAAATGTGAGAGTGGCCAATTGAAAATTTTCTTTTCAGAATTCAAAGACAAATCAGCCAAATTGAGAACTATCCCCACTACCCTGATATTGCTGCACATACTAAGAAATCGTCATGGGTCAAGAACGCATGCGTATAGTCCACATCTTATATAGTTGGTTCTTCTTGTATATAGTTAGTTTAGTTTTCTTTCTTGTTTTAGAATACTTTGTTTTCTATTTTTAGCCTATATTTTCTATTTTTTGTTTAGTTTAGTTTATTTTTCGTAGTGTAGATTTCCTTTCGGAAGGGGTTGTCTCCTTGTCAGTTTTTGTAGGGGTATATTTGTTTTTCCCAACATTGGTGTGTGAAGTCAGGATGTTTGTTAGTTTGTTTCTTGGATGTCAACTTTGGTAGAGCACCTAATTGACGGTTGCCCCGGTAGTCAGTCCATTTGGTTTAAGGCTTAGTCATTCTAAATATATAGTCGCTTACTGTGTTTTGTCACCAACATTGCGATCAATGCACATTTAAATGCTTAAAATCACTTAAGTTTTTTGTCTTGTCAAAGGGAAGTCATTGCAAGTGAAAATTTTGAAGCTCTGCTTCAGCGACCACTGTAACGTTCAATCCCACGTACGCTTCATTGCTTACCATCCAAGGTGAAAAAGTGAAAATAAAAGAAAATAAATTGAAAAGCAAAGAAATATCAAATTGCTTGGCTTTGGGAGTACAAGCACCTCTGTTAGTATTCAAAAAAAGAAAAAATATCGGAAATAGAGAAATCTTTGTGAGCTTACAGGTGATAACCTCACCAGGGCTATAGACGCTTTGCAGCGAGGCAATATCCAGGTTGCCTTTGAAGTCAGATTCACCTACTTAGCTTGCCATAACTAAATGATGATGTTTCAACTTTCTCTAAGTTGGAATGAACTTCACTGCACACACTTGATTTACAAGGTTGGTGACTTGATTCAGTTTGCGACCCCATTTTTGCTTTGAAACTGTCTTTTGTCATTTGGGTTGTTTTGTGGGTTATAAACCAGAGATTTTGGGGTTCGATCCAGATTGTCATCCTTGAAATGTTCAGGACCATTTCCCAGTCGATTCGCCATTTGTTGTGCCTAGCATAGCACACCCCCATCCTTTTGACAGGGACCCCCCATGTTTGCCTACCCTTGTAGAAGCAAGGAAGATTGGGAGTCTCCGTGAACAAGGCCATTACTAATCATCCTCCTTGTTCAGCCCAGTAGAAAAACTAAAATCATGTAGACCCCCTGAAATGGATGAAATTTGCAAAATGCTAAACAAATAAAGTCGCGCGAAAACTCCAACCAGCCCGAAATTCATTTTTTTGTCAAAAGGGCACACAAACACCAAAATCGCGAGTTTTGTGGAGGAGGGAACTCCATCATTTTATGTGAAATGGCCGAGTTCTGTATAAACCCCTCCAAATCGCCGAAGAGCTCTCGAATTCGACTTGGAAGGTCAAAGTGCGAAGTAAAGTAAGGGGCAAAATTGCAAAAATGCCTCTCAAATCCATGAAAAGTCCCGACCCTCCAAAATCGCACATTCACAATAAAATGGCTGAATTTTGATTTATGTCTAAGTCGCGCAGAGAGCCAACATCACATGAATGCCAGAAATCACGAATTTCATCCTTAAGCACTAAATTTGTAAGTGAACATCCCAAAAATTTCGCTCATTCCAAGCTTAACGCCCCAAGTTTGTGAGGCGTCTGAAATTTGGTGAAGAAACTGAGTCACGTACAAAGGTTGAAATCGCACAAAATGATCCCATTAGCCGAAAGGTTAAAACGTCCAAGTTCATGCGTTCATCTCATTTGCCCGAGGAAACTAAAAGACTACTATCGCCCAAAAGGGGCTTCATTCGCCGAATTTAAGCTAAGTTTGCTTCCTTCACATTAGAGCCCAAATTTCATAAAACAAAGGGGGTGAAGTAATATAAGAATCACACATTTTTAACAAAATGCCAAGTTTCTTTTAAAATGGAAAACAAAAGGCAAAGTTGGTCATTTTGCACAACGATAAGTAAATCGCACAAAACCTCCATGATGCCCGAAATTCTTAAATCAAACAAGGAATTCAAATCTCACATGGCAAAATAAATCACATTTGATAAAGAAGTTGGATGTTTAAAAATAAATAAGATACACAAAATCGTGCAATTTGGCTGAATTGGCCGAAATTAGAAGCCAACTCCCAAAATTGGCTTGTAAGCCGAAAAATATTAGAGTCTAAATCTGCACAATAAGGTCATTTAGCCGAAATAAGGTCAAGAGTTTAACAACGCACAAAATCCCCTTCTAAGTCGAACACTCAAAAAGTTCTCAAATTCGGCCTTTAAGCCGACAGTTAGAAAACAAAATGAAGTCTCTCAAATTAACTTCATTTGGTCGAAAATGATCACTAGAGACCAAATCGCGCGAATAGAGTCATTAAGCTGAAAATCACCAAAGTTCGCAATTTCACTTCAAAGGATGGAAAATAACAAAGACGTTAAGTTCACAAAATAACCTCATTTGGCTGGAAAACAAAAGCTTCAAAAGGTGTACAATTCATATCAAATGGCCGAATTTCACTGTCAGAAATGAGGGCGTTTTAATTTTTCATTCTCTGCATAGCTCGAGTTTCACTTAACATAAGAGAGGCATTTAAAGTTAAAATTTAATATGATTCTTAAATTAATTTATTTAATTTTTCCAAGTGATTATTAAAACTGAAATTGATGGTTTGCAGATTACGATTGACGACATCAGAATGACTAAAGCGTCAACCTGAAGAGTAAATTGGAGACGTGATCGTGAGCTACGCCAGGAAGCAAGAATGAGGAACGCATTGCAAAGCGTAGGATCAAAAAACTAAGCATGAGGAAGCGCGCCATCACCAAACCACAAGACGAAGTCCACCCTCAAGACCAAAGTCATAAACACACAGCTGGAAGAAATTCCAGAAAATCAATTTAAAAACTGAACTGTTTTATTGTAAAAGAACTGTCTGTGGGTCTCGTTCAAGATATTTTAAAACAAGGGAACACATGTCAGTTATTTCCAACTACCCAATTGACCGAATTAATGCCAAATAGTGGTAGGTAGTTGAGAATATGGTTGGGGGGATAACTGAGAATTGAATAGGCATGGGTTAAAGTTGCCAGGCTTCTAGAAGGCAGATCAGGAATATTGGATGCACTCAATCCTGGCCTCTGATTCAGAACTGTAAAATCTGTAAAAGGCAGGATGTCTCTCATTGTAAAGGGTTAGATTCTAGTTAGATTTTTAGAGTTAGACAGTTAGATTGTTAGATTCGGGTTAGATAGTTAGAGTTTTTATAGAAGGTTAAATTTTAGTAGTAGCATAGAAATGCTGCAAAAATTGTTGTAATGACAGCCAAAATCAATATATGAACATTGAAGTATGGTGTTTATCATCTTGGTTTTATTTTGTTTGCATGGTTTTATTCAGCAGGTTTAGATAGATTATTTTTGGTGTGCAGATATTTGATGGATTTGGGTTCATACCATTGGGGGTATGTTGATTGCGTATCCATGTGTATGGTTAGCTTGAGCCTTTAATATTGTATTTAGTTCAATTGCAGGTGTCTGTCTGAGCTGTGCCAAAATTGGGTGCTTAGGCATGCACCTGTAGTCTGAAAATCTTCTGAGTCCCCTTGAAGATTGCACCGTTCTTGTGAGGTTGTGAGTTATTTTGGCCAAGCATGGATTAGTTATGTTGGATATGTCTACTCGCACACCAACCTTGTTAATTTTAGGTCTCTAAACCCTTCTCCTTTGCTTTTATTTCCCAGTTTGAAAATCGCAGCAGATCATCTTGTTGTAAATGTAAGGCCCCTTGCACTCCCAAAAAAACACATCAACCGTTGAGCTATCCCACAATCAAGAACCAACATTTGGAACCTTGAGGTTGTCCCCTTTGATCAACTAAAACAACATTAGGGGTTCCTTACACAAGAGAGGATAGGATACTCAGTGAAAACATTCTATTCTGCGTTGGCCGGATAGAGTTGTAGCGATATGATTTTTCCCATGTCAACAGCTAGTTCTAACCTCCAAATCATCAAGATACGGAAGTTATTATAGTATCAATAAAATCCAACTTAATTTAATGAAACACTGTTAGAATATTCGCAAACTTTAGCATTTGGTTTGGAAATTATTGTTTAAGGTTAAAATACTTGTGGGGAACATAGATGTTGCACAATTAGATAATGAAATTGAACCCAGTGATGACATAACCTATTCCTACGTGAGGTACATCTGTTTCAACTGGATTGTTATCAATGCACATTATGTGGACAATCTTGCCAAGAAATTGAAACCAATCATAAACTTTCCAGAGAGGTATTGTTGATTACTAGAGTCAACCATATTGCTTCATTATACAACATCTTATAATTCATCATGTGTTTTGGAATATTGTTGGGCAACCCACAAATGTAAACATTGCCAACAAGTACCCAGGTGGAGTCGAGATCAAATGCACTAAGTACTAGTGGGTGGAATCATAAAGCCACAAAAGCTTGAATTAAAAATCAATCAATATTTATGTTCTCAATGTAACACATTTGTTGCATATGAAATATGATTTCATTCTCTAAATCCTGTCATAATTTTTAGGTGTAACCTCCTACTGATGACTTTCTTGTTAAATGTGACTATGCCCTTTCCCAAATTGTCTTACTATTGACTTTCAATTGTAGCATATAAGAAACTTGAATTCCTTTTACAAATTCCAAAGATAATTTCAATGTGTAACCTCTTCTGTGTGCTGACGACTAGCCTATTAAATGTGATTGCGCCCTTGAAAAAGTTGTCATACTAATGTGTTTTCATTTTGGCCAAATACAGTAATAGCTTTGATTGAATGGATCAAAAATACCCAATACAAAACTGAGTACTCTAGAACAACTAAAACTCAATTTATTTAAAAGATGGATTCTAGAGGATATTAGCATTCGTGGCGTTGGAGGCAAGACAATAGTTCTTGAATCATGGGTGGGTGGGCAAGAGTTCTTATAACAGGAATTGTTTGAGCATTGTTGGTCGGCCTCCTGGAGCAAATCTCCTCGGACCCAACGGTCCATGCAATGCATTCAATCAGAAGAACTTCAACAATTTTTCTTCTTGGGAAAACCAGGTGGCAACCGGGCCAAATGGAATCCCTCATCCGGTTAAGGGGCACACATGGCCATCCAAAAGGCTTGATAGAAATATTGAGGTCTTTCCCTCTTCAACACAAAGCCCTTTAAAGGCTAACCGATTCATAAGCTTGTCTTACCAGGGTTTCTCATGCCCACCCCCTCTTAAGGATTTTGCTAGACTCTTGTTGAACTCTTTCAATGCTAAACAAGGCTCGGTAGGATCCAGAAAGAAAGGGTGGAAGGTAGGTTGGAAAAGCCTTCCTCCATTGAAATCTACTCCTATAAGTTCAACGCCTCCACACTCTGTCTGGAAGAGGAAAGACCTAGGAAGTAAACTCTTTGTCATGTCATCATCTGAGTTGAATCCCAAGATTGGGCGCTTCAAAGAGAATGCCCTTTTTGCCAAGTGGTGTGGTATTGGAGGCTGTTGTCAAGACATCATGGAATGGTGGTCGTCTTCCTTTTCTGGTATGGTTTCTATTCGCCCCATGCAAAATGACTTCTTCTTTATTGAATGCATTGATTCTAGTCTGAAGGATAGCATTATCAATGGAAGCCCCATCTTTTATCTTGGCTCAACCTTCCACTTTGTTGACTGGAAGCCAGGATTTGATCCATTTTCTCATAAGTTTGAAAAATCCCTAGTCTGGCTCTCCTTAGAGGGTCTACCCTCGGAGTTCTGGTGTCCGGAAGCACTCTTGAAAATAGGTGATGCATTAGGCTCTCTAGTGGATATTGAGGAGGATTTTTTGAATGGGTTGAAAGGGGATGTTGCCAATATCTATGTGGAAATAAAATTGGAACGAGGCTTCTATGGAGAACTGGAAATAGTCTCGGAGGTTGGAAGATGGAAACAGAGAATTAAGAGATTGGTTGATGAAATACCTGGCAAATGCATTCTTAGAAATCACATAGTTAATGGGAACTCTCTGTAAGGCTCAAGGGGAGCGTTATTTCAGTCAAGGGAGAAAATACAACATTCTACCCTCCTTGAAAACTTTCAGTAGGGCCTTGTTGTCCAACCTCAGTCTCAGGACATTGCCTTGGATCCACGGGATCTCCAAGGGAAAGATTTATCAAAGGAGATCCAATTTCAAAATCCTATTAGGGAACCCCATCAGATAAGCAGTTCATTGACTTCTATTCCCTATGTTCCCTGTGTGTCCTCTGAGGATCCCTATTTGATTCTCTATCCTAAAATGAAGTTAAAAGCCAAAAACACTTCAAGAAGACTTTTTGGTAAAAAAACGAACCCTATCTTAAACCAGGGAGTGTTTAATGTCTTTATTCTGAAACCCATAAAGGTTTCCAAAAAAAAGAATCGAGTGAGAAATCAGAAGAATGCAAGGAATTCTTCTCTACCAATTACTTATAAGGAGAAAGACTTATCTTTATCCAATCTGTTGTCAAAAGTAGAGACTCTCAAAAATGATATTATTCATGAGATGAATGCAGCCAAAGATTCCTCTTTCCAAAATCTATCGGCTTCCCCTTTTCTGGAGGCTCGGCAGGAGGAGCAAAAATCTTCTCATTCTGATTCATTTCATACCTCCCCTACTCTGCAAAAGTTAGTTAACCTTTCCTCAGAATATCCAAATCCCTTCATGGATTCCCCTCCCCTACGGGCTCCTAGTGCTGAAATAAATTTAGATGCTAATACGCAACATCTTCTTAATGGCTTTATGTCTGAAGAAGAGGATCTGGATTTGATTATGGGTACCCCGCTTACTGCCATGTATTCTAAAATCAAGGAGAAAAGGAAGTTGGGAATTAAGCAAATGATAGATGGAAAGGAAAGGTCATATTTTGGCTTTACTTCTCCTAAGAGAGGTAGAAAATCACTCAATGAGCAGTTAGTTAAATAAGGGGAGAATGAGACTCAGACCAAACTCTCTGACATGTGGAAAGTAGGAAAGGGATCCCCCCTTCCTAAACACCAATGAAAATATTATCGTGGAATGTTAGGGGCTTCAATGCCTCTAACAAGTGAAGGGTGGTTAAGAGAAGAATTCTCTTGACCAATGTTGATATAATTTTTCTTCAGGAATCAAAAATTGACTGCCAAAGGGAAGAGTCTCTTGGTGTGGGATTAGGACACTACTTTCAGGCTTGGCAACAAGTTGCGGTCTCATTTGATGGTGCATCAAGAGGTCTTATGATAGTTTGGAAACCTTCATCTGTCCAGCTAGAGGGAGTAGCCTCTGAGAGAAATTGGTTACTTGTGAAATTTTTGCTTCTCTAATTTAATGTCTCCTTCTTGCTCAATGTCTATGGACCTTCATCCCCTTCCTATAGACATAATCTTTGGCTCAATCTATATGGGGTGATCTCTCAACTTCAAGATCAAAATCTTCTTATTGGAGGGGACTTTAATGCCATTAGAGGTTTGAGATATAAAAGGGGTGGTATCTCAAGACTTGGCAAATCATAGCAGGACTTTAATGATTGGATAGACAGAAATGGGCTTCTAAAAATTGAAACAGGGGATAGCACTTTTACTTGGAACAACTGGAGGCAAGCTTCTGTAATATAGTGGAGAAAATAGATAGATTTTTCTGGTTGGGGGATCTCTCTTCCTTCCCTTTCATCTTGGAGTGCTCTGCTCTTCCATGCTTAGGCTCTGATCACTTCCCCCTTCTTCTCTCTTCAAGGGGATACAATTTGCATGAAACTACCCTTCAGATTTGAGTACATGTGGATGAAGGATCTTATTTTTTATCCATGATTGAAAAATGGTGGAAAGAGGTTATCTTTGAGGAATCGAGGCTTTTTTGTTTCGTGTCCAAGCTTAAATATGTGAAAAAGAAGCTTATACAGTGGAACGGATCACATTTTAAAATATACTCTATCAAAAGAACCTTGAATCTCAGCTTGAAGCTTTGAATGACATGATCATTAAGGAAGGTATGGTGTATGATACTTTCTTATAACAAAAGCAGTTGTTGGCAGAGTATGAGGATATTCTATCCAAAGAAGAAATTTTTTGGAAGAAAAATCTAGAGAGAACTGGTTGCAAGTTGGGGATAAGAATACTAAGTACTTCCATAATGTAACAAAAGTTTAGAGAAGCATCAATAAGATCACTAGATTGGAGCTCCAAGGAAACAGTTTTATTGAAGATCCTCGGGCCATCAGAAAAGAAATTGTCAACTACTTTTCAAAGCTCCTCAATAATGAGGAAGGCTCAGACCCAATGGAGCAGAGGAAGCTCCTATCTTGCATCCCAAAAATTATTATGGAAGAGCAAAATAGGAAGTTAAATGAAAGTTTTGCACTGGAGGAGATCACAACTACTCTTAACCAACTGCCTTTTGATAAAGCACCATGCCCAGATGGTTTTCCAACTACCTTCTTCAAGAAATGCTGATAGATTTTTATGCTAGAGTTGGTGGAGGCGTTGGAGTATGCTAGAATGGCAATCTTCTCAAGGAAATTAATAACACCTTTATTGCACTAATCCCAAAAAAGGAGAAAGCTATCCATCTAGGAAACTTTAGACCAATCTCCCTTTGCAATACTGTCTTCAAAATCCTCTCCAAAGCGATGACAAATAGATTGAAACCTCTGCTAGACAATATTATCTCATAAGAGGAGACAGGTTTCGTTCCAGGGCGTTCGATTCTAGATGGAGTGATAGTGGCTCAAGAAGCGATTCACACTCTTCAAAACATAAAAAGGCCAGGTATGATAGTTAAATTGGACATATCCAAAGCATATGAAAATGTGGATTGGCGTTTCTTGTGCAAAGTCCTGCAGGCTTTTGGTTTCAGTAATCAATGGATTAATTGGGTCTTTGAATGCATCTCTACACCTAGATTCTCAAATCTTATTAACGGAATACCAGAAGGTTTCTTTTCATCCTCAAAAGGTATCTATCAAGGAGATCCAATCTCTCCTTACCTTTTCATAATTATGGTTGACTCCCTGGGAAGAGCCATTAAAGTAAAACACTCTAACAGAGAGCTGGAAGGAATCCAGATTACTTCCAACTTTATAGCTACGCATCAGCAATTTGTTAATGATAACCTTATGATGGGTATAGCTAAAGCCAAAGAAACACACCAATTCCAAACACTCCTAGACTCCTATGGAAAAGTGTCAGGCCAATTAGTAAACAAAGATAAGTCATAGATTTTCTTCTTCTCCATGACACTACCTTTGGAGCATGGGATCTTAAGAATTCTTAATTGCAAAAAGGGTGTTCTAGCCTGCATCTACTTGGACATCCCCATAGATAGGGGCTTGAGGAATTCAAACTTGTGGGATTCTTTGAAGATAAAGTTGGACCAGAATGTTAACTCTTGGAAAGGGAAGTGGTTATCTTGGGCGAGTAGGTTGGTTATGCTTCAAGCGGTCATCTTAGCTCTTCCAATTTATTGAATGTCTTATTTAGCTCTAACTACACGAATTAATAATTATGTCATTCAAAAGATGAACTTTTTTTGGCCAAAAACTGAAGAGAAGCAAAAAATTGCCTTAATAGCTTGGGAAAAAATTTGCAAACCGAAATCTTCAGGAGGTTTGGGAGTCCACAATCTCCAGATTCAAAATATGGCATTGGGAGCCAAATTGGCTTGGAAGATGCTTAAATAACCCAAAGCAAGATGGGTAAGAATAATGAATTCCAAATATGTAGAAGCAGGGGAATCCCTTAATATTTTAAGGACTACTAATCACCCCAAAGGTTCTCGGATATGGAACTTCATTAATAAATGCAGTTGATAGCTGACTATGTCTCCCAGGATGTCCATGATGGTTCTTCTAGTCTTTTTTGGGAAGACTCTTGGGGGGGTTATCCAAGTTTAGACAGTTTATTAACCATTCCAACTACTAGACAGTGGTTACAACATCATTGGGTTAAAAATGTCAAGGACTATGTCAATTTTGAGAAGGAGAATCCTATCCCAAGCTGGATTTCAAAGAATTTGGAGGGGTTGCCTCTTCCCCTTGCCGAGTTAAGTCAATTAATTGAGACAATCAAAGAGAGACAATTGTTCTTTAGAGAAGGAGCAGATGCCCTAATATGGATCCCATCCAAATCAGGTAATTATAGTGCTAAGGACGGTTACAAAACTCTAGCAAGTCAAGGGGTTTCAAAGGATCAAGGAATCCCTCAAAAACTATTTTGGAACAATAGAATTATCCCTAAGGCATGCATCTTTGCGTAACTAGCAACAAAAAAGAAAATTCTTATAGCAAATAGGTTCAGAAAGATAGGTTTTGAGGGTCCATCCAGATGCATTATTTGCAAGGCTCAAGAAGAAAAAGTTGACCACCTTCTCCTCAACTACCTCTTTTTGGCAAAGTGTTGGAGATGGCTATGTGCCAAATTAGGCTGGATAACAGCTCTTCCAAATGACATAGTCTCAGTTTTTCAAAGTTGGCCAATAAGACCAAAGGATGGTACTCTCAGATCTCTTTGGGAAATCTCTCCTTCCTGCCTTGTCTGGGAGATCTAGAAAGAATGTAATAGAAGGTTTTTTAACGGAAAAGCAAGAAGTTTAGAGTCAGTGCTCTCTTCCTTGGAAGCTTCAATTGTGGAGAATATCAACAACAGTCTAGCCCTTTCTCCAAACTTAAACAATAATTTCACAGCTTGGGATGACAGAACTAGATCAAAGTGGAATGGCTTAAAAATTCCTCCCTTATGTTGGGAAAAAATGTAATGGCAGAGATAGTGCAGTTTGGACGCCTCCCAAACCTAGATGCTTAAAGATGAATTTTGATGGGGCTTCAAAATGAAACCCAGGTGCTTTTGGTATAGGATGTGTGATGAGGGACCATAATGGAATCTTCATAGGAAAGATGGCTTTGTCAATACCCCAGGATACCAACAATATAGAAAAAATTGAGGCCTTATTGCTAGGACTCTCAGAGTGCTCAAGTCGAGGGATTAAACATCTAGTAGTGGAAGGGGACTCATCTATAGCAATTAATGCAGTTAAAACCATGAGATGACCTAATTGGAGACTACAAGCTCTGTTGGAATTTTTTTTGAAGGAATTATCTAGATTTGATGATTTCTCCTGCAAGCATGTCTATAGAGAAGCAAATTCAAAGGCAGTTGCCCTCTCTAAGATTGCTGCAGATGAAACCAATTTGTCTTGGTGGGCGGATGAATTTAAAGTAACATGTCCCAGTGACTGATGTTCGGCCTGGATTGATTAAGTGACTTGGATACAAATTGAGGAGATTTAGTAGACTTTAAGGATAAGTTTGCATGCCAATAGTAATAGACATGCCTATGGTAGTAATCTCAAAAGTAGCTTCTATATAATAGTCTACAGCTCTTAGTCTCATTCTGCTTTAGTGGAGTTTGAGGTCAAAAATTAACTCAGTGATTGACACTTTGAATGGACCATTTTTCCCTTCGTTGGAACGCAAAGTTTGAAATAGAGTGCTTTTATTCAGAAACAGGGGACTCGTTGCTTCTTTCAATAGCTATCTTTTTGAATCAAATGTTCCCACCGGAAATTTAAGTGCCTTGTCAAAGGCTGAGCTGCCACTTAGCGCCTCCTCCGCCATGTCACGTCCAACTTGGACAAAGCTTTTGGTGGAAGAATTCTTTATTATTTTTCAAAAAGACATTCTAAATCCTTTCGCCTGTTATCAGATATCATTTAATGAGAACATATTTTGGCATGCCTCTCAGGAGATTTATGACATTATCAAATCTGCCACATCCCCCGCAAAACTATAAGGATGCCGCCTAAAGGACCTAGACAGGAAGAGCTATTTTGGTGGCATGACATCTAATGTTGAGCCTTTAATTACTCTTGCTTGGAAATTTGTATCTCGTCACCTTCCGTTCCAGGGTTATCCTACTTGAGGTAACTTACATTTAAGGCTGCAGGTAGTGGTGTGTTTGAAGGGCAGTTATTAATGTTTTTGTGGTGATTCATTCTAGTCTTTTTGCCCACTCTTCTATCTCTTTTGACAATTGTTTCCAATTCTTCCCCGTTCTCCTCATCCAATTTCCTACGATGGATTCAGAAGAACCCTTTGGCTTCATCATTAGAGCCTTTCCACACCCTATTTCCTGGTTTGGAGCTAACACTCCTATATCCCTTTCCTCAAAGAGCCGACAAGTCTCTTTCAGAGAGATCTCAGATCTTAGGCTCAAAAGATTACTGTGCATGCCAGAGCCTTTAGTTATTCTGACAGTCAAATTAATCCTAGGGAGCAGGCATCTTAGCAGGAAGGAATACCTGAGCGATAATACCTTCATCTCCTCCAGGTTTGTGGCATCTCTCCTCGATAGTCAAGTCGCCAAAGAGGTCTTTTCAATGACAAATGCATTATTTAGCCAAGATGTCTTGGGAGGTCTCGAAGTTGTCCTTAATCGAGTGCTCCTTGACTCTGGGATGCCACGACTAGGAGATTTGATTCTCTTTTTTGTTCCTGGGGAAGTTATTAATTATTATCCATTCCTACTGGACCTCAAAGGTCCTTCTTTAAAGCATCACAGGTCACTTGCGGCAATGGCAATTAGGTTTCTAAATTGGAGGACATTGTCAAATGATCTTGACAACAAAGACAGGGAGGAGGAATTTGTGGATTTCTTAAGGTTAAATGGATTTCTTCCCCAAAAGATTGAGGAGGAGGTGTGGAGGCATGCAGTGATCAGTTTTGTCGGTCACAGAAAGGCTCATGGTTGCGGAAGGCAGGCAGTTCTAGGCAGAAGGAGGGGTCGCTTGCCTAACAGTGGTCACTCTCAGGCAACAACTTCATCTTAGAGTCGACTACCTTCAAACCACAGATAGGATATTTTGGTTGAATTTCAAAATGCTTTGCTCTTTTGGATATTATAGGCCATTTTTTTTGTAAATATATAATCTCGAAGGTGATAGATGGTAATGGCCTTGAATAGTAGACTGCAAAGACTTATAGAAGTCCCTTTTTTTATATTTTCTCATGGACTTTCGTCCGTTTGTTTAGCTCTGTGATAGATAGAATTTAGTCTCTTTAGGAGACTCTGTTTGGTTTTTTCAATTTAGAAGAAAATTGAACTCTGTTTATGTATGTGGACTTAATTAATATAATGATCTAGCTTAGCCATTTATTGACCAAAAAAAAAAATACCCAATACAAAATTTTAATTTTGAATTTTTATAGAACATAAAAAGTTTATATATTTGAATATTTGAAATTCTTTAAATTTAATAATTGTTTTTTTTCTAATGCATAAAAAAAAAGATGATGTAATCAGATGCACAATAATTGACCAACACAAGTTTGAAATGGATTAATTCCTAGCTGATTCTCTATGATATAAGCAACTTCACCAACAGACTAATAACAACTTAATGGACAATTATAGTTTAAATAATACTAATTAAAATTATATTGTTTGATTGTTGTATGAAATAATTATTGCCAGAAAGGATTAGAAGAATTGGCAATAACATGAAAATCTTCCTAACCTTCACATCAATTTCAAAACACTCATGAATTTGAATGTTTGAACTTCATCCTCTTTAATTCATTTATCTAACTCATATCTAAGGCATAGATCTATCAGATGAAAGTAGTTTTCTAGTCTCCATCAACTTGCTTTCATTGGTCTGTAAGAACCTTTAAAAAGGCTATAATTTGCCTTAACAGAGAACAACACTCCCAACTATTGTGACCATTTCACACATCACCCCATCAAAGATGGGGACCCCCCTTTTTCGCTTTCCAGTGGTAGCAGTTAGTTGGTCAAGTGATTAGTGTCCCTAAAAGTAGGCTCCAAAATGAAGTTTCCTTTGCCCTAGAGTGTTGTCAATCTTAGTAGCTGAAGATGTAATTCATAATTTAAAAGGTGTGTGGAAGGATTCAGATCATTGAAGTCGCCTACGTCAATTAGCATTTGAGATGAGGGTTTGTCTCTGTTAGAGTTATCTTGTATTGGCTAATAATTATTTATTTAAATATTAGTCTATTATACTCTACGCTTAAGCTAAACTTAGGCATTTAATAATATTGTAGGTATTTAATATCCCTTTAGGGTTTCTTTAGGGTTGCACACCTTTAGGGTTGCTAATTTCCTTTTATAAGGATTGTATTGTACTTTTTCATTACTAATTCCCTCTCTGAAAGATAATCTTTTTCTTCAGAGCCATTATTGTGTTTTTGTCTCCAATCTTCTCTTGTGATAGGTATTTTTGCTTGCAGGTGTTCTTGGGATCTCTGAAGTTGTATTTTCTCAACTTCTTCATGGTATGAGAGCCTACATCTGTTGCAGCTTGTTCCTGATTTTTCAAAAGATTTTTTGGAGGCCAGGGTTTCAATTTTTTCAGAGTTTTCTTTTGGATCTGTGGTGTCTCTTTTTTTCTAGGGCTTTTTGGGCTCAAGTAGACCTCAACGTTGAGCTTAAAACACCCCAAAACCCCCATTTTTATATAAAATTTGTCCAATTTGGACAAATTTGGCTCTGGCAAAATAAATTTGATTTTGGCCCTTCTAGAGCATGAAATTCAAGCAAAAAAATTTTAAAAGTATATTTTTGAGCAGTTTTACGACATGCCAAGGCTGAAATTCACAAAGTTTTGTGAAAAAAACCTTTCAAAAAAAGGGGTTTTGTTTTTTTAAAACAAAAAAACACATACAAAAGGGAGGGAGGGAGGGGGGGAGGGCTTTGCAGTTTCGTACGGCCTGTAGCAGGTCGTGGACCCGCCTCCCGCCTCTCTGTTCGACACCTCCGTGTGCTCAGGTCCCACTAGCTCGTGTCGTCTCCACCCATGGCCCCACCCTCACGGCAGTCGCCATCCTTGCCATTGTCGGCCTCCTTGCTGCCGCCGCCACCCCTCCCATCAGCCTCCCTGCTGCCGCCGCCGCCCAGGATCCCACCCACCGGTCACTGACCGCCCTTTTCCGACATCAATGCCTTCTGGTAGGCCATTTTTTCAAGCAACGAATTTTTTTTCCGACGGAGGAATTTTTTCCGATCAACGGGGAATATTCCGCTGATGTCAACACTATGTAGGTAGTCTTCAAGCCCCTTCTGGGCCCATCTGGAGCACCTTCAATCTTTTGGCCATATCTTGGACTCACGGAAGCATTTTTCAACAAACCTTATATTGTCGAAAATCTCTTTCCGAGCTCTATCCAGATCTGGAGGTTTGAATTTTTTATTTTGCTTTTTGAATGGTGTTTTTTTCTATCAAAGATAGAGGTTCATTTTTGCACTCCGAGAGACATAACTTGAGCATTCGAACTTTGTTTTTTGAAAACTTTATATTGTTGGAAATCTTGTTCTGTGCACTTTCTAGTTATATGAGTGTTCTTTCCAGATTCTGCTTCAGGTACATTTTATTCAGGTTTTTTTTTCAGCACTCTGGTGAATATCTTGGATGTTTCAAGTCTTGGGATCTCTTTCTTTGAGTAGGATGTCTCGTCTTTGGCTATTCTTTCTATATTTCTAGCCTTATGTCTCTTCTGATCATTGTACACTTTTTTTGTAAGCTTTTTCTTTATGCAAACACACTGAGATAAAGTGCCACTATGCATTGTATACTTGGGATCTTGCACATCTTGTGCCTTATTGTACATGCACTACATTATAAAGTGTCATGGAGGGGTTGATGTTTGCCTTTGTCACGTGAGTTTTCCTTCCATGACATTAGCCTCATGATGTGTGTCAAGTGATTGTTCCTTCCACGATACTATGTACTTTCTTTGCACCTTCGATGTTCCTGGTTCTTCGTCATGCAATTCTTGTTGCCCATCCTTTTCAGCGTACATGTCCCTCACCCTTGTCCACATTATGGGGGGGTTTCTCTTGTTGTTCTAATGCTTCCTTGGTTAGTTGGATCAACTCTTCAGGGTTTGGTGTTTTATGCTATATGTATCTTCGAGTTCAGTTGTTTGCCTTTGTTTGCCATCTGATTCGAGTAGTGTTATTTGAGGGCACTCATACAGATTACAGTCTTCTCTATCTGATCATCTTCTATTTCAGTTGAGATTCTTCAGATCGACAGTGTTTGCAGGGTCTTCATGCTTCAGTGATTCTTCTGCTCTTCTTTTGTTCCTATCTTTTTGGAACATTCTTGTTTGGAGGCTTCTTCAGTCCTTCACTTTTATTCCATCTGTTTTTGGAGTAGAGTTTTTTCCCACGTGGTTTTCTCTATTTCTCTAGTTCATAGAGATTTGGTTGTGATTGGGTACCTCATCAGGCTTCATTGTTGGGACCCAAATTTGCCTTCATCAAGTAGTTGTTTTCTTTTGCTTCTTGCATTTAATTTTTTAGCTACTACCTAAGTTCATTTTAAGGGGGGGTGTTAGAGTTATCTTGTATTAGCTAATAATTATTTATTTAATTATTAGTCTATTATAGTCTACGCTTAAGTTTAACTTAGGAATTTAATAATATTGTAGGTATTTAATAATTATTCTAATTATTAAATACACATTATCCCTTCAGGGTTTCTTTAGGGTTGCACATATTTAGGGTTGCTAATTTCCTTTTATAAGGATTGTATTATACTTTTTCATTACCGATTCCCTTTCTGAATGATAATCTTTTTCTTCAAAGCCATTATTTTGTTTTTGTCTCCAATCTTCTCTTGTGACAGATATTTTTGCTTGCAGGTGTTCTTGGGATCTCTGAAGTTGTATTTTCTCAACTTCTTCAATCTCAATTGTGTCGTAACGTCAAGATCTAGCGTGAAGGAACCTTAGATGCTCAATTTGGTGAGCAAATATTTTGACAAAGGATGAAGTTTTGAATCATGATTTTCCTTAAAGTTGAAATTTGATAAACATAGCCTCAAAACCTTGACAACGCTTTGATTCACAAACAAGATTGCAAAGCTATCTACAAGAACTAAATTCGATCAAATCTTGCAAAGGTTTTTTATTTGGTTGACAAAGAACAAAAGGTTCAAAGGTCCTTCAAATTTCCACCTTCAAGCAAATATGGCAAAGGTCCTTCAAATTTCCGCCTTCAAGCAAGTATGGCAAAGGTCCTTCAAATTTTTGCCTTCAAGCAAGTATGGCAAAGGTCCTTCAAATTTCTGCCTTCAAGCAAATATGGCAAAGGTCCTTCAAATTTCCGCCTTCAAGCAAGTATGGAAAAGGCCCTTCAAATTTCCGCCTTTAAGAAAATATGGCAAATGTCCCCAAGAATACCGACTTGATGTCAAGTTGCAATGCTATCCCTAAAAGCTGATCCAAGGTTTGATTGCAAAGGTAAGTTAAAAAAGCCACCTTGATGATGAAGTTGCAATTCTCCCTCAAAAATTTGTTGGTATTTTGATGATGTTTAGTTGTGATTGTCATTGATGGACACACACTTATTTGATGTATGAATTAATCTCAACCAGTAGTTGTTCTAACCGGTATTGTGTGTATAGTCTTTGTTTGTTGAAGACTATCAATGTTGTGCAGAAAATGCTTACCGGTCTTAGTATGACCGAAGACCCCAAGCGGTATGAAGATCTCAAGTTGAACAAAGACCTCAAGCGGCAGTTAATCTTTTGATCAGAACACTATGTTCTAGTTTTCCAGTCTTCACTTGTTAACTAGTGATCGGTATATTTTGTTAACCGGTATACATGTAATGTGTGATGAGTTATCATCCACTGACACTATGGTGGTGTTTATATGTCGTGTTACCAAATGTGTCTAGATGCACTATACCTAGGAAATTTTAGTCTAATCTTATTGGACCGACATGAAATCAAGTTCCTATATAAGGACATCATGTCTAGGGTTTTTTAAAAAGATAGAAGAGAAGTTGATATGTGCGATTTTTTAAGAGAAGATTAGGTCTAATCGAGAAAAGGTATCTCATGATTGAGATTGAGAGTGCAAAACATAGAAGACTGAAGTAATGCTTGAATGCATTAACAAGGAGATGTCAAGGATCTAATCAAGCATTATGTGCTACTATCTAGATCATTCACTTGTTGATTACTAATATCTTCGACAAGTCTGAAACCCTTAACCGGGTAGGCCCAGCCAAGCCTATTGTAAATCCTCTAACAAGGTGGTTCACAGTTGTGAATCTAAAATCCTCTAACAGGGTAGTCTCTAACAAGACTTATCTCCTAACAGAGATCTGGATTCCTAACAGGATCTATTCTGGTGAAGAACATTGTAAGACCTTAACCAGTCTGACCTTAACCAGTCTGGTTACTATTCTACAGATAGTTGACTTGTGAGTTTTACTCACCGTAGTTTTTCCCATTTGGGTTTCCACGTCAAAACATCTTGTGTTATGGTGATTGCACTTCTGTGGGTGAATGCTTTATTTTCTATTTGGCTTGTTTATGTTCTAATCAGTTTATTGTTTAGCCTGCTACACCAGTCTGTAGTTAAACTGCTTAAGTGTTTGTTTTTAAAATTATTGTGTATATTAATTCACCCCCCCTCCCTCTTAGTATTCATCAATTGGTATCACAGCCAACCTTTCTATAAGTCTAACCACTTGGAAGGAGATATGGGGGAATACAACATGAGGGAACTCACTCACCGTTTGGTTGAATCTGAGAGAGCCTATGATGAACTCAAGATCAAGTTTAAAGCCTCTTTAGCTAAGAGAAGAGAGCTTGTTGAGCAGTTGATGGAATTTACTGAAAACAACTCTTTTGATGAAGTAAACATGGATGCGAGAAATTAAATGAATCCAAAGCTAACCTGAGGAGGGAGTTGGAAGGAGTGACTATCAGGATGAGTCAGGAACTAGAAAATAGAAGAAAAGATGAAGATTTGGTAAAGGACAAGGAGCATGAGATCTCTAAATTGAAGCAAGAAATTGGTACCATTACCGCCTATCTGCAGGAGGATAAAGAAGAGAAAGAAGAAAAGCAATCTGAACTGAATGTAACTATCTCTCAAAATGAAACCTTGATGGAGGCCAATGATGCTCTTTCCAAGGAACTTGCAGAGACAAAAAAGATACTTGCTAAGTTCAACCGGAGTGTTGCTAAGTTAGAACAAAAGCTGGAATTGGTAAAACCATCAAAGGATACCGCTGGACTTGGTTTCTCTGGATACGAGGAAGGTGAGACCTCTAGAACCAAGAGTGATGCACTAAAGAAGCAATCAACACCTAAGAACAACAACGAAAGTAAAGGTAAGCAAAAGTTTAAACCTGTTTTCTTTAACTATCTTAAGGAAGGACATACTGCCAATGTATGTAGGAGCAAGCCTTACAATAACTTTCCTTATTTTCAAAACAATGTGGCTAGACCTGGTAAATTTAATGGGCACTGTTATGCATGCAACAAGTTTTGGCATAGAGCTTTTGAGTGCAGGTCGGTTATGAACAACTATGGGAGTTATCCACCAAGATCCAATGGAGTTGTCCCAGAACCTCCTATGAACCGAAACCCAAACTAGTATAGAACCCATGACCACCGGTCAAATGGTTATGAAGTGGCCACCAGTTGGAGAGCAACCTGTTTGATCTGTCGTGGTAGTGGTCACACTGTTGCAACATGCAGAAGGAAGAATGGAAATATGAACACCAGACCATGGAGAACACCTGGAATAGTATGCTATCACTGCAACAAATCGGGACACACTGCCAAAGCATGTAGTCTGAGAAAGAATCCATCAAGAGACATATCGATCAACACTGAAGGGAAGATTTATGTTGAAACCGTTCAGGTGGATATGGACAAAACCTAGAAAAAGAAATCTGAAGAGAAGCCACATGATGTACCAGTTTCCGCACCAAGTGTGGAAATCCATGAACCAACAAACTGAGCTTCAAAAAGCTTAGGGGGAACATATCGGTATAAATATTTTGAAACCCCTAAAGTATATCGGTAAAGCACCTTTATCGGTATTTGTTACCTATCAACTAACAGAAGAATTGAAGTGGTAAAAGGTAAAATTAGGGTTTGAACCCTAACAAGTGATGCATTTATTATGGTAGGTGGGAGCATGTTTAAAAGTGACTTTTGTCATCATTTCTACTTACCTATTTTCAGAGAAGAATTTTTCTAGCCCGAGCAGCGCAACCAAAGTGATTCATCTTGCATTCGAAATAATTCAGAAGGGAATCTTGCACAAAATCTTGCAGCCACTTCGTGCTACCAGTGTGAAAATCAAAGTGGTAATCAAGCATCTAGAGAAGTATGTTTTTCTCGACATCGGCAAACCCTAAGTTAGGAGAGTAAAGGTATTTTTCGTTGAAACATTCTTGTCATTTGGAATCCATTTGATATGGCATTTGCATCTAATATCCCCTCTAGTTCTACTGAACCTGAGGATACACCTGAGCTTCTTAAGATGAGATATAATGCCCTATCTCAAATTCTCGTCAGAGTCATTGTCGAAGGCAATGTTTCAAGATATATTGATTGCAAACTAGAAGACCTAAGGTCCCTAGTAATTCACTCCCAATTGAGTATGTTATGTGGAGAGGATAAAAATATTAAACCTAAATATAGCATAATAGAGAAGAAGAAATTGCATAATGCAGTATACTTTCTCAAAGAAGTTACAGAGGAACACATCAGGATCATCCTTAGTAGGGTTCAAGGTGACAAGATGTACCTTGAACGAACCCATGACATTACACCGGAGGCAATTCATGTCATGACCGGATTCTGCAATGTTGGGGAAGTCCCCGTTCTTCGAAAGATCCCCAAAACTAAAGTAACAGAGCTCACCGGTTTTGTGAGTGACCAACGGGAAATGACGGTCAACACCATTAGAGATGATTTGGTGAAATATGCATGTATGTTAATTGGGTACAGAATATTCTATGCTAGCAGAATGAATTATGTTCCTTCAACTGCAGTGCATGCCACTTACAGGATGATAAAGGAAAATGCAGAATGGGACTTATGTACCTGTATGCAAAAACAACTCATAGATAACCTGAAGTCGATCAAATCGGACAAAACTCAGAGGCTTAAGTTTGGTAAACTACTTGTTGGTTTATTTTTCTACTTTCAAGGATATTTTCCTGGAGTCGGTGATGTTCAATGGTCAACTGACATACCAATTTCCAGACAAATAAAGGAGAGTCTGCAAGTAGTAGGAACTGCATATCCGAAGACTCTGAACAGATATTTTGATGAATTCAAACTAAAGATGAACCAGAGAATGAGAATATCTGGTGATTTAGTTAAGAAATATGAAGATGACATCTGTTTCACCATCAAAACAGATCACTGCATAATGGAAGCCATAGAACCCCGAAAAGATGTAGTTGGGCCTATGGGCTATGAAGTGGTAAATGATATATTGACAGGGTATGCCTCTACCCTACTAGCTTCACCATTGCAACCCAAGAAGAAGAGGATCAGTACTTATTTAGAGAGGATAAAACCTACTGAGGTGTTAGGCCCAATATGGAAAGCTAATGTACTAAGAGGGGAGGGGTGAATCAGTACTTCAAAATATTTCTTCAATAATAACTTTACTGTTATGCATAAACCGAATAGTACAGTAACATAATATAAAGCTAAAACAAATAGATAACAATCATACATGATTCACTCCATAACACATATATTTTGGTTACGTAGAAACTCTTGGTTAGAGTGAAAAAATGTTGTGGGGATGGCACCCACAATTTCACTACTGCAATAATAAAGATTGCTCGGTTAGAGCTACATGTTTAGCTATTTCTGATAGCTTACCCTGTTAGGAGTATCAAAATCTGTTAGATCTACCTTGCTAAAGGATTTTACAACACTTAATCTCAATGTTGCACTTGGTTAGAGGCTTTACAATTGATTAGAGTCTTTTACCCTGTTAAAGGTTTCTCTTACAACTTCAAAATATTACAATAAAATCATTACAAATATATGCAACTTTACATCTGGAATGTTATAGCAGGTTCTATGTGCTCAGAATAAGATTACCTTTCTTATAGCATACCTTGGTAACCCATATAGTAACTCGGTAAACCCTTCTGTTTACTTTATTCTTTGACTGTTCTCTAAAATCCTTCTCGGTGACCTCTGTGTCTCTGTAACAGTCATAACACTTAGTGCTTTCACATGTCTTGCTTTGTATATTTCTATATCTTCCTTTCTGTCATGCTACATGTATATCTGATCTTAATTCATGTTGTATAAATAGATCTCTTATGTCGGTGATCCACTCATTGCTTCGATCTTACAAATATATTTTATCGAATGAATAACCATGCAAAATATTTCATTGGTTAGATGACCTCGAAATCATACACAATCTTTAAGTGCAATTTCCAATGTGATAACAGTTTTATGTGCCTCAATCTTGTAACATGTTTTCATATGTATGTCCAGGTTCAATGAATCTAGTAACACGTTTCACTCGGTGTATATCAACTCAGTGTGTCATCTTTGTTGCTCGGTAGACATGGAATGATACTCCGTAGACAACTCGGTGTACACTACGCTCTGAGACTACTTTCTTCTATAACCAACTGGATTGTGCATACCAACTGAATATTTCGGTAGTAGTGACCGATTAGAGTATAGAATAACTTTGAACATAAAACTAATGGCAACTTGATAAGTAGTAACAATCTCCCCTTTTGACATTAGTTGAGATGTTTGACAAAAACTACTTTCAAAGTTATAACTCAATAATCTATATACTTGCAAAATTTGACTATACTGACAGTATATACATTAGTCAATGAAATAGTAAATCCAGATATACTCCCCTTATCGATATACTGTACAAAACTCTGATTTTGCATGCTCGGTGACCAATGTTCTGTGTGTTGTACTTGTTCTTTGCTTACTGTTATGTTCACTGCTCTTGGGTACTTTGCTTACTCTACTCGGTATACTCCCCCTGTATAGTACAGTCCTTTTGTTTGATACTTTGAATACTATATCACTCCCCGAATACTGTATCACTCCCCCTTTTTGAAAAACATCAAAACTTAATTACCATTTGGTGGTGGCAATTGGTCAAAAATGGATTTGTACTTGGTCTGTGCTTTGGTGAGAGTGACAGAAAGTGCATCCTTTACACTGTCCATTAAAGAATTATGCTCTTGAATAGTAGCCAATAATGATATTAAGCCATCTAAAGTGCTTCCCTCGTGTAGTAGATAAGTATGTGGCTCGGTTGATCTGTTCTTGGACGGATGAAAGATGAGGAAGGAATAATGTCTGAAGTGTCATTATGTCCATCTTGATCTTGTGTTCTTCATTTCTTAGATCCAATTGTTGAGCCATGAGCTGTTGTAGCTTTGTATAGAAATTCTGAACTGAATTTAGCTCTATGGTCAACTTATTTGAGAGATCGGTGATCTCTTTCTCAATTGCCTCTATTTTATTTTTGTTGTCTTTAATGAATAAAGAAAATATACAAAGTTTCTGAAATAAATAAAGAATGTGCTTGAGTTGAGGAGTCAACTCAACAATAAATTTGACAAGTTTAACTTTGCCAGTAGCTATAGCTTTCTGTACCTCTTCTATCATTTTTGCAGTGAGTTCCTTGTCTTTTAGCTTGCTCAAATATTCTGATGCATCTACTCCAGATGTCTCTATCTTTGTTAGGAGTTCATCCAATTGAATGTGGATGGCTACATCTGTTGACACTATAGCTTCAGGTAGCATATCTATTAAGAGTTCTTTCACCTTCTGAAGTACCTTATTTTTCTTTTGAATCACCATTTGCTTCTCTTGTTTAGTTTTTGCTTTACATAGTTCACCGAAATCAATGAGTGCTTGCCCTTTTAATTTTGATATGTCTACATTGGGCAACACTATTGGTTTTGACAAATCAACTTTAAAACTATGCTTTTTCATCTTCTTTTCTTTACCTTTCACCGATGGAACTAAGACAATGGCTTGTGAGGCTTGATGACCCTCGGTAGGTTGCTCAGTAGAGGCAACACTTTGGTCGGTTTCTTTAGCCTCTGTAGAGTCTTTGGTGTCTCAGTACTCGGTGTCTAAGTTTCAACATTTTTCAGTGCTAGAAGGTGCTTGAGGCGTCTGTTCTTGAGTAGTACCTTCTCTTGTTGTAGACTTGTGACCTTCGGTGCCTTGATCCGTATCTTGAGGGGTTTCGGTTGAGACAGGTTGATTGACCGGTGGATAAGGCTAAACTTGTTCCAAGACTAATTCACTGGATACAAGTTTTGCATATGCATTTCCTTCTATCATTTCCTATTACGGTGCCTCTGTATCCATGATATCTTCATTTATTTGATTGGTGTCAGCGGGGTCTTGCTCGATAACATCAGGATCTTGCTCGGTGACATCAACAATTTCAACTTCAACTTGCTCACTAGCATCCTTGATTTTAAAGATTTCCTGCCACTTTGCTTTTGTCTCATTTTCTACTTCAATATACAACCCATTCATCAGTTTTAAGGCTCTTTGTTTGATGAGAAACTTTGAGTTGTAGGTTGTCAGATGTTCTTTTATTTCAGCTACTGACATGTCAGGAAAGAGATGTACTAGACTTCTTTCTCTGATCTGTTTCTCCGAGTCCATTGCATACTTCCACCTATTATCAATATGCAAATAAAGTTCATTTGGAAGTGACTTAGATAGTTCTAATGAAGCCAACCGGAATTTTAGAAGTGTGCAGATGACAGCTTCTTCAATTTGTCTCTTTTCATCATTATTTTTGGTTTCATACTTAACATATCTGAATCCTCCAAATCCACCATATTCTTTCAGATTAGCACAAAAATTTTCAACACTATGTACATTTACCTTCTTGGTCTTGACAATCTAAAATTTGCTTGCATCCTCAAATTCGGTGTCACTAGACTCTTTTGCCAAAATGAGTCTCCGAGTAGTTTTCTTGTAAGTTTTTGTTACCTTAGGAACAGTAACACTCTTTTCTTTCTTACTCGGTGAAGCTGCATATTCTCTAGTGTTAGGTCGCTTTGCTGGTGGAGTCAGTGAGGCCTTTGATGTGTCTTGTTTCTTTCTTATCAACACTTTTCCCTTAGGCAATTCGGTGCTCAGTGTTATAGCTACATCTTGGGCTTTAGATTCCTCTTCGGTAATGACTAAAGTGCCTTTGATAGGTGTGGAGGAAGAGTCTTCTCCGAATTTCTCTGATAATGCCTTTATCATCTTTGTTGACTTTCTTGTAGCTTTGGGTATTACAATGTTCATTTTTACTTTTTCCTTCACTTCTTCATAGGTTCCATACCTCAGCTTGGTAGCATGTCTTGGCAATGTAAGAAATGCATCAATTTGTCATTGTGTGATGTCAAAATCAATCTCGTAACCCATCGGTGACAAAGATTGAGTTCTTGGTTCCACAACATTCACATAACAGTAATTAGTGTCTACTTCAAAACATATGTCATTTTGTATTTCTCCACTAGCTGGGGTGGAATCCGGTACCTGCTATGCATTTTCTCTTGAAACTTACTGAAGTAATAATCCATAATATCATTAAAATTATCACCTAACTTCTTGATGAAGTCATTAATCTGATGGGTGATTGGTCGATGTAGTTCCCAAACAACTTTATCGACTAATGGAAAGAATTTTTCAAAATAGAAAAACATGCATACAAGTAATGATCCAAACTTTAGTGTATTAGCCAAGTTGTTCTTCTTTGGCTTCCTAATGGTGTTCAGATTCTCAAACAAGTTTTTTAGCAACACCTCACAAAGATCAATTTTCATTCCCTTTTTCACAATTTTATATGCTAGGTCTACTACTACACAGGGTACATTGTTTTCCCTTGCCGATTGGAAGAAATAGTAGCCTATTACCCTAATGGAAAATTTTAGTTCTTCATCTGTGACATTGTTCAATTTTAGTCCTCTGCAATCTGATTCCACTTCGGTTAAAATGATCAATTCCTTTCGTGATATCATCTTTTGGGCTCGGGCATGATCATAAATAGGGTAACTCGTAATCAAATGAATGATTTCCTTGGTAATCTTAAATGGTTGCTCTTCTAATCACATGAAATCATCGTGAACTTTGCTCAGGACAAACTTGACCCACTGGGGTTTGAACACACGGGGATAGGTTAGGGCTTCAGTTAATCCCTTGATCTTAATGTTCTCATACTTGCTATTCAATTTACCATCTGTGCATAATTCATCATAGGTGTCTTTGATTTCAACATGACTGAGTTCTTCAACACGACATTTGGTGAAGAATCTCACATCCTCGACTAATAACACTCTATCCAGGATGAGTGAAAATGCAGTTTTGTCATCTGGTTCAGATGCAACTTTGGGAGTTAACGAGTATTTTAGTGAGGGCTTCTCAACATTCTTGACAACAATGGGATCTTGGATCTTAGGTGCCATTTGTAGATTTCAGATAAAAACTAACAAAACATCCTTAGGGTTTCAGGATTTTCAAACGGCAGACGCTTCACACTTAGCATATAATAGCAACTTGATAAGATCGGTAAACCAACTTAACAATGCATTGAGATTGATGTAAATACCTTGAATTTGCTTTGTAGGAGGTTTGATCGCCTTAGATTCACTTTGCTCTTCTCTCTTGAAAACTTGGTAAGTAAAAATGACCGCAAAAATGCTTTAAGTACACAATATACCTTATCGGGCTCCGTGCGGGTTAGGTCAAAAACATTAAATGCACCTTCTCTTTTTTTTGCCCTTTAACCGAGTAGCCAAACTTCCTTCATTTACCGACTTGACAAGTTTCCTGTATTCACCGACTTGATAGGTTTCCTATATTCACTGACTTGACAGGTTTCCTGTATAGTGCTTCAAAAGATTTTGATATAATTTCAAACTTACTACTACATCTTAACTATGCAGATTTTGAATTAAGTACTTAATAAGATAGGAATTGTTAAGATTTAACCTTGAGAGATTGTAGTCCCTTCATACCTTTACCGATTAATTTGGAATAGGAGCACCTAACTCGGTAGGTAAGGTGCTTTCTTCATTTGACACAATTTCCTTCTTTTTCCAAATCATTTTTAATTTTTCTTTTATTTCTTCAGTGTCTTTTCTTGGTTGATCTCTGCAATCTCCAGCCAAGTGTCCAACTTTGTGACAATGAAAACATGTCATACCAGGATTTCTCCATGATCTTCGGTTGTTCATCCCAAACCTTATAAAGCAGTTGGCACTTATATGTCCATATCTTCCACAACATTCACACCATATCCTTGTATTGTAATCCAATGGTACTGCAGAATACTGTCGGTAAGTATTTGTGTGAGTTCGGTAACCTCTAGCATTTGCTCGGTGTGCAGACCACATATAGTTCTTTTGCCTAAGCCAACACTTCTCGGTACTATGTCCATATCTATTGTAGTTTTTACAAAACCCTTTGAATTTTGCCTTCTAATAATTGTTAACAGACTTTGTCCTACATTGATTAGATGTGTGACCATATTTATTACAATTGTAACAATAACCATTAGACTTAGTGACATTCGGTTGCTTACCTTTTCTGATTTGACACATGTTGGCAGTGTGACCTTGATTTCCACAGTAGTTGCAAATATGCTTCTTTCCTTTGATGTTCTTCTTGTTTCCAGCTTGCTTTGATGATTCTCCTCTCTCGGTAGTATGAATTCCCTTCTCGATAGAGTCTTTGCCTTTGTAACCGAGTCCTGCATCTTTGTTGGGTCTTCTTGTATTCAGTTGCTCATCCAACATCTTTGATGCTTCATAACTCTTCTTCAGTGTTTCTTTGTATTTCTTCTCTATTTCAAGTTCATTGGTCAACCTTGATACTTCAAGTTTCAATGCTTGATTCTCATCATCTTTCAGATTTGCTTCATGATGTGCATAGCCTAGTTGATTTGACAGGTTTTGTTGAATTCCAATCAACCTTGTGATTTCATCATCCTTATCAGATACTAAGACTTCAAGTTGTTGTTTCTCTTTTTCTAGATCTCTTACTTTATTCTCGGCTATCCTCAATGAATCAAGATTTTCAGTCATCTGTGTGCTGAAATGTTCATGTTCTCTTTTCATTGCTTTTAGTTGATCAGCTAGTGCTTTGTTCTTTTCTTTCAATACTCCAATTATTTCTTCAGTCTCTTCAAATATATTGTTCTCAGATGATGTCTCAATTTGTTCCACTAACTCTTGAGAGTCCTGCAAATCATCAGATAATCTTCTTCTCACTTTCAGAGATTTTTGCATTTGCATTTGCATGTCTGCAATCACTTGATTAGTATGATCCAGCTCTTCTTGCAGATACACAATCCTCTGAGATTGTTTATAGCCTTCCATTGATAAGATCTTTCTCTTTAGGAAGTTAAACCCTTTTCTAAGATTGAAGCTCTGATACCAATTGTTAGGCCCAATATGGAAAGCTAATGTACTGAGAGGGGAGGGGTGAATCAGTACTTCAAAATATTTCTTCAATAATAACTTTACTGTTATCCATAAACCGAATAGTGTAGTAACATAATATAAAGCTAAAACAAATAGATAACAATCATACATGATTCACTCCATAACACATATATTTTGGTTACGTAGAAACTCTTGGTTAGAGAGAAAAACTGCGGTGGGGATGGCACCCACGACTTCACTACTGCAATAATAAAGGTTGCTCGGTTAGAGCTACATGTTTAGCTATTTTTGATAGCTTACCCTATTAGGAGTATCAAGATCTATTAGATCTACCTTGCTAAAGGATTTTACAACACTTAATCTAAATGTTGCACCTGGTTAGAGGCTTTACAATTTATAGACTTGATTAGAGTCTTTTACCCTATTAAAGGTTTCTCTTACAACTTCAAAATATTACAATAAAATCATTACAAATATATGCAACTTTACATCTGGAATGTTATAGCAGATTCTATGTGCTCAGAATAAGATTACCTTGCTTATAGCATACCTTGGTAACCCATATAGTAACTCGGTAAACTCTTCTGTTTACTCTATTCTTTGACTGTTCTCTGAAATCCTTCTCGGTGACCTCTGTGTCTCTGTAACAGTCATAACGCTTAGTGCTTTCACATGTCTTGCTTTGTATATTTCTATATCTTCCTTTCTGTCATGCTACATGTATATCTGATCTTAATCCATGTTGTATAAATAGATCTCTTATGTCAGTGATCCATTCACTGCTTTGATCTTACAAATATATTTTATCGAATGAATAACCATGCAAAATATTTCATTGGTTAGATGACCTCGAAATCATACACAATCTTTAAGTGCAATTTCCAATGTGATAACGGTTCTATGTGCCTCGATCTTGTAACACGTTTTCATATGTATGTCCAAGTTCAATGAATCTGGTAACACGTTTCACTCGGTGTATATCAACTTGGTGTGTCATCTTTGCTGCTCGGTAGACATGGAATGATACTCGATAGACAGCTCGGTGTATACTACGCTCTGAGACTACTTTCTTCTATAACAGACTGGACTGTGCATACCAACCGAATATTTCAATAGTAGTGACTGACTAGAGTATAGAATAACTTTGAACATAAAATTAATGGCAACTTGATAAGTAGTAACATGAGGTACCGAAGCAGAAAAAGGGTAAATCAGTGCCATCAGCATCGACATTGGTTACATCTGTTGCTAGTCCTAAAGTGACCAAAAGGACACCTGCTTAAAAGAAACCGAAGGCTATTCCGACAAAGGTATTCGAACGGAAGAGGAAAACCAGGGATAACTCACCAGATCCAGAAGACTCTGAACCGAAGGTAGAAGTAAAGAAGACAAGACAATCCACCAAGAAGATGAAGTCAACCAGTAATGTACCAACAACCTTTGCACTAGTAAATATAGATATTTCTTCTTACAAACCTATGACACATTGTCAAAGGACCATAAAGAATATTAGAAGAAAAGTTCTTGATAATTTAAAAGACTATTTTGATGATTTCAATGATAGTGAAAAGGAGGATGTTGAACAAGAACTTATTAAATATCTATGTATTAATGATCGGTCACCTTCTGAAATTAAATTAGCTACTTCTAAATCTTTGTATGATTCTTTGGACAACAAATGGCGCATTGCCATTGAAAGAGAGCAAGACATCAGGGAGAAAGATTTTGCTCAATATTTTCGAGATGCCTCTAATTCAGAATTGTTTGAAATCATTGACAAGAACAAAGACATTTTCTTCATGCGAAAAAGGAGACTTCAGCTACTCGAAGGCAAATCTTTTGAAGTGGAAAGAGACACCCATTTGAAGGTTAAAACTGTTATCGACATGCAAAAAGTATACGAAGCTAATCAGTTTGTTGAGCAAGAGCCTGACCTATCCACAGCCAAACCGGATGTAGTCTCTGACAGCATGGGTGAAATAATAGTAGAACAAAATGACCCCATTGATGTTGATGCACTAGATATGGAGGATACCACTCCAGATAAGGAGGAAGCTGAAAAAGAAAGAGTAGAGAAAGAAAAGGAAGAGAAAGCAAAAAAAGAGAAAGCAGAGAAAGAGCAAGAGGAGAAAGTGTGACAAGAGAAGAAGAAGGATGAAGAAAAGAAGAAGAAGAAGGAAGAAGAGGCTAACAAGAAGAAGGAAGAAGAGGAAAATAAAAAGAAGGAAGAAGAGAAGAAGAGGAAGGAAGAAGAGGAAAAGCAAAAGAAGGAAGAGGAGAAAAAGAGAGAAGAAGAGAGGAAGAAACAAGAGGAGAAAGTGAAGGTTGCCAAGGTAGCCCAAGAAAAATAAGAAGAGGAGAAGAGAAGACAAGCAGAGGACAAGGCCAAAGAAGGAGAACAGATTCCTAAGGCAATCGGAGATCAAGTCAAATAGGTTGATTCCACCGGTTCCACTGATTTGACTCTTGCCTGTCTGACCCAATCGATTGATGAGACTGAGCTACTGCGAAGCATTCAATTAGCACAGGAGAGACTGGAAGAACTGAGGAAAAATAAAGAGCAAGATGTCATTCAGTTTGTTGTTGACACCCTCTCCAATCTAATCCCTGGTACTAACCTCCCCAATACCGATTCCTCGCTGGTAAAGCTCAAATTTCTTTGCACAGTAGTCGATGACCAGGTACAATGTTTGGAAGATGTTGCCCAGGCCATAGCAAAGAAAATCCATGAAAAGGCATTCGCAGTTGCCCTAGTACAACACATGAATGAAGACCAGGCAAAATTGCTTAAACAAAAAGGTGATATAAGTTCAGCTATGGGTGAAGGTCACCTACTCTTTAGTAAAATCAGCCAACCCCGCCTATTTTGTGAAGATGCTTTGAAACAGAAGATAATATTACAATCGGAGTTACAGAAGTACATCGACAACTTCAAACTGCCCTATGATTTGTTCATAGCCTATGGACACATTGTTCATCATTATCAGCATCATATTGCAAAGCTTGACTCAAAGATCTGCAAGAGCTTTAGTTGCTCCTATTGCCAAAATTGCAGGTTCTTCATAAGTGCTTCCTAAACTTAGAGGCTATCACTGTGACACAGGAGTTGAGCACCATAGATGCAATGGAAGAATTAGCCTTCCAGATGAAGACCGAGAGAGAAATTGTTGCCTAGCTTCGTGAGTCGTGGTCTTCAGACATGAAGAGTTTCATGCAAAACTTTAAATCTCTTTTTTAGAAGTTTTATTCTTTATTGTCATGAACACATACTCTGTTTTTATATTATGTAAAATGGCAATATTTTGCATTACTTTGTCATTGTTGGCAAATGGGGAGTAGTGTATCTTCAAATTTTGGTGAGTATTACAAATTCCTGCACATACCTGTAATTTTTGCAAAGGGAGTAGTGTATATGCTTAGGGGGAGTAATTTTGCTTATGGCATCTATTTTTTGTTTTGCAAAAGAACTTGCATGTCAAAAAATTTCCTAAGTGTTGCCATCAATGCCAAAGGGGGAGATTGTTGGTATTTTGATGATGTTTAGTTGTGATTATCATTGATGGACACACACTTATTTGATGTATGAATTATTCTCAACCGGTAGTTGTTCTAACTATTATTGTGTGTATAGTCTTTGTTTGTTGAAGACTATCGGTGTTGTGCATAAAATGCTTATCGGTCTTAGTATGACCGAAGACCCCAAGCGGTATGAAGATCTCAAGCTGAATGAAGACCCCGAGCAGCAGTTAATCTTTTGATCAGAACACTATGTTCCAATTTTCCAGTCTTCACTTGTTAACCGGTGATCGGTATATTTTGTTAATCAGTGATCGGTATATTTTGTTAACCGGTATACATATAATGTGTGATGAGTTATCATCCACCGACACTATGGTAGTGTTTCTGTGTCGTGTTACCAAATGTGTCTAGATGCACTGTACCTAGGAAATTGTAGTCTAATCTTATTGGACTGACATGAAATCAAGTTCCTATATAAGGACATCATGTCTAGGGTTTTTTAAAAAGATAGAAGAGAAGTTGATATGTGTGAGTTTTTAAGAGAAGATTAGGTCTGATCGAGAAAAGGTATCTCATGACTGAGATTGAGAGTGCAAAACATAGAAGACTGAAGTAATGCTTGAATGCATTAATAAGGATTTTTCAAGGATCTAATCAATCATTTTGTGCTACTATCTAGATCATTCACTTGTTGATTACTAATATCTTCGACAAGTCTGAAACCCTTAACTGGGTAGGCCCAGCCAAGCCTGTTGTAAATCCTCTAACAAGGTGGTTCATAGTTGTGAATCTGAAATCCTCTAACAAGGTAGTCTCTAATAGGACTTATCTCCTAACAGAGATCTGGATTCCTAACAGAATTTGTTCTGGTGAAGAACGTTGTAAGACCTTAACCGGTTTGACCTTAACCGGTATGATTACTATTCTACAGATAGTTGACTTGTGAGTTTTACTCACCATGGTTTTTCCCATTTGGGTTTCTAGGTCAAAACATCTTATGTTATGGTGATTGCACTTCTGTGGGTGAATGCTTTATTTTCTATTTGGCTTGTTTATGTTCTAATCAGTTTATTGTTTAACCTGCTATACTGGTCTGCAGTTAAACTGCTTAAGTGATTGTTTGTAAGATTATTGTATATACTAATTCACCCCCCCCTCTTAGTATTCATCAAAAGCCGCCAAGATGATAAGTTGCAATGGTATCTTCAAATGCCACCAAGATGTTAACTTGCAAAGGTGAGTTAGAATTCCGACTTGGTGATTAATTTGCAATGGTACCTCAAAAAGTTGCCCAAGGTGTTAACTTGCAATGATCTCCCAAAAGACCGCCACTAGCAAATGTTGCAAAGGTCATCTAAAATGCCTTGATGTCATGTTGCAAAGGTGTCAAAGAAATCTAACTTGATGATTGACTTGCAAAGGTCCTAGAAATTTCCGCCAAGGAAAGAGATGCAAGGGTCAACTAAATTTGCACCAAGAAAACAAATGATGCAAAGGTCATTCAAAAATCCGACTAAGTATTGAAGTTGCAAAGGTGCTAATGAATATCGCCAAGATCAAATAATGCAAAGATGACTTTAAAAGTCGACCTGATGATTAAGTGCAATGGTGTCTCAAAATAACGCCAAGGTGATAAATTACAATGGTGACACTAAAATCCGCCTAAGAACAAAATTGCAAAGGTGCTCTCAAAATCTGCCTAAGAGAAAAATTGCAAAGGTGCTCTCAAAGTTCACCAAGACTATGAAGTTAAAAGGTGAAAATTATGAACAAAATGCAAAGTCGGCCTTCTAGTGTAGAGTGCTCAGCATCAAAAGGCAAATTTAAAAGGTTTGTTTTTAAAAAAAAAGCAAGTTGGCCTAAAGTGGAATATGAGATGAAAAGACACATCCCTATCCTTTCAACGCCTATATAAGGGGGTGTTGATTCTTATCCAAAGACATCATTCAAACCAAATACAACAATCTGCTCTGCAATTTAAGGAGATCAGCGAACTACATAAGGCAAATTTTCTGATTTGTATCATCTCCAAATAGCATTAAGAAGGGTGAATCCTCTCTACATCAATGATTGTAATAAGGAAGGAGACATCAATTTGAAGATCAACATTCAGATTTTCATCTCTGAAATCACGATTTTGAAGGCAAATTTCTCTACATCAACGATTTTGATAAAAGGTTTGATCCATAGTTGGACTACTCGTTGAAAACTCGACGAGTAGTTAAAAACTCACGAGTTTTTTTTAGGGCGAGTTTTTATGACTTTTACTCGCCATAAAAACTCGCCAAGTTCTTGGGAAAAACTCGCTGAGTTTTTCTAGCGAGTTTCTATAAAAAACTCGTCTGCATTAAAAAAAGAGGCCCAAAAATGTCAAAAAATTATATACATATGTGTGTGTGTGTGTGTGTGTGTGTGTGTGTGTGTGTGTGTGTGTGTGTGTGTGTGTGTGTGTGTGTGTGTGTGTGTGTGTGTGTGTGTGTTTCAAGTCAGTCTCATTCTCTTCATCAGAATATATGCATGAAATGTAACATTTAGTCACATTTCAATATGTCTTTTTCCTTTCTTATAATTCAAGTTATATTTCATGTATATATTGGGCGGATGTTTGAGAGTGGTTTCAGATCTCTAGGAGTTATAATGTAAATTCTAGGTTTTAGAAGATCTTTTTAATTTTCGGACTTAATCAAATTTCAGTACTCGGTATGCTCCTATCAACATTCTCTCGCTCTCTCGATCTCACTCACTTTATCTACCCCAAATTTTAGACCTATCTATCTCCCTATCACTCTTCCTCTATCCCCCTCTCTACCAATCTCCATCTCACTCTCTCCTCTCTCCCCCAAGATCTAGACTTATCCCTCTCTTTCTCACCCTCAGACTCCCGCGAGGGGTGCTACCCTCAACCTAATTTTATTTTGTAGATGCTTGGTGGCAAAGTTGGGGTGGAAATACCCCAAATCTCAAAAACTTTGCCCTCAAAATCTTATGTTAACCTTATAGTTCATCCAGTTGTGAGCACAATTGGAGCTTGTTTGAGGCCATCCACATGAAGAAGAGGAGCAAGTTAGCTCAAAAATGCCTCAATGACCTTGTCTTTATGTAATATAATCTTCGGTTGCGCATAGGAAGGTAGAGAAAGAACCAGCTGGTCCAATTGATTTGGATGATATAGATCCTTACAGTGATTGGACATTGCAGGAGAAACCTTCATTGTTTACAAAGGATGACATCCATGATTTGGAGAGGCGGGCTACAAAGGAGGGGGTGGATTTGGTTTCACATTGGATGACATTGAGGAGGATGAGGAGTCATTGCCAGTGCTAGGTGCAGCTAGAGGCAGAGCTACATCTAGGATGGAGGATCAGCCACAGCCTGAGCCAATCATACCGAGCGAGGAGGCACAATCATGCCCACAATAGAATTCTAGGACTAGACCCTCTAGTTCTACCTCCCTCCTAGTTTTTACTATTTTGCTTCTAACCATCAACATTCCTCATGAGGATGCAATTTCGTACCCACTTTGCGTTTAAATCTAGACTCGGCTTGTTTCTTTTGTGTTCTCATTTATTGGTTCATGGGATGCATTTTATCTTTGAATTTTGCAAAAAAAAAAATGCATTTATAGTTAAATTTAAGCAATTTTTTAAATACCTGAGTGTTTTTTTTCGGGGCTTGGCGAGTAGTTCAACTATGGCTTGATCATTACATTCATCAAAACACATTTGTAAGAAGGGCGAATTCACCTATATTGGTGATTTTGGATAGCAGATTTGATTATCTCATTGATCAAACACACATTGACAAGGGGAGTGGAATCGATTTGAAGATCATTATTCTGATTTTAAAAGCATTTTCATATCAAAATATGTGTGTAATCAACCCTACATCTGCATATAAAAGGTAAAATAAGGTCAAATCAGACCTTGACAATTGGTAGATTGTCATTTGTAAGAATGTATTTCCATGCAAACTACCCTTTATAAACCCTGATGTTTTGATAAATTCCTATAAAGGATTGAAAGTTTAGGCTCATTTTATTATTTTCAGGTCTGATTTTGTCATAGAGTTGTAGCTTTCAAGTTTTGTCAAAGTTTTGTTTACCTTAACAAAGGTAAGATAGGGTGTTGATCAAGTTAAACATCAAAAGGCATTCTTATCTATCATATTTCATCCCTCAAAACTCCAAGAACCACATCTATTTGGTGACAAACTTATAGTGTTTGCAGGTCAATGACTGAAGTAAATACACGAGGAAACAAGAGGCAGGTCCGAATGAAGAATGAATTCAAAGATACACTCTTTGAAACTAAGCTCACCTCCAAATTGCAAAAGGTTGGCGAGACCAACTTCGGACACACCAACATGGAAGATTTTCAAGATCGAGTGTTCGAGAAAGGCAAATACACTGCTTCAAAGATGCCGAAGAAGGTCACAAGGAATGGCATTGCTCACATTGCAAGTTTCCCACTAGTAGTGCAATGTAGTGAATTGGTTCTAGAATATGCAAGGCATTATGACCCGAAGAGGAGAATTATAGTGGCACCAGATGGGAGCAAGATAGCATACCTCACTGAGCTATCAATAGCTGAAGTGTTCAACATGCCTACTTATGACAAGATTATCTACAAGAGTAAGGATGATGCATTAGCACTATATCAAAGCAAACCAGATGTATGCAATGACATCCTCAACAAGAATTGAGTCGTAGAACCATGGAGTCATACTAAGAGAGTGCCAAGAAGATGCTCCTCAAATCAAATTTCAGGAAAGGAATAGTTGAGCTCATAATGATGTTGAACAGGTTCATGGTATTCCCACAGTCTGCATCCTATGACTCTTGGATGTGGTACTACATAGAAGAAGTGACTAAAGGTGCCAACATAATCAACTAGGCTAAGATAGTCAGTGATAATCTACATGAGCAATTGAAGAATGTTGAGCAAACTAAAACATTTTATATGAGTTCATACCAAGGTTGAATGGGTACGGGGGTAATCAGAGACGCTAGAGACTGGTACCGGTACGGCTATTTTTTCAAAATAGGGGACAGGGGTACTTGGAGACGCCAATTTTTTTTTAAATATAATTTAATAATTTATAAAAAATATGAAAATATAATGACATTGAACTTTCAAAACGAGAATTAACATTAACTTTTAATTTGCGTACACAAATGTGAAATGAGTCAAATCAAAATATCATACAAATGTCTGAAAATGGAGCTCACATCGACAGTTTTTGCTTATGTCCATGCATCGCGTCAAACTTTGGCGCGTGTTTTTTAGGGTGGAGATGGGAGGGTTCGTTGACGTAGAGTCTCCTATGTTTAGAGATGTCTCCTGACGGGTCTCTGGTGCGAGAGACACATACCAGCCTCTGGTTCACGTTCTAGGGGGTTGGGTTCGGTTACCCATGCAACACAGGTTCATACTTGATCAACATTTTGGCAAAATATGGGAAATACAAAGGTTTGAATAGTAAAGCACCTATTGGACCAACAGAAGGTGATGCATATCCACAGTTGCAATTGAAAAATAGTGTTGCTCATTTCAAGAGGGTAAATGATGCATTCACCATGCACATTGTGAGGAGATTGCAAAGAGGCACTCATATCAGACTATCCAAGGAGTCAATGAACCTGATAAAGTATGGATGTTGGTATTCAATTTCCAAAATTCACCTATTTGAGGATACAAGGATGTTCTTCACATGCCTATCGACTACCAAGATATCCTATTGATGGGATGGTGTTGTTAGAAATATCCAGGCAACTTTTAGAATATGATGCAATCAAAAAGAAAAAGAAGAAAGCAAAGACTACTTTCCCAGTCATGGTAGAAAACTCCCTTGAAACATGCCCCACTCTTTTAGCAGCACCAGGATCAGAAGAGGAGCTACAATACCATAATCTCAGGATTCACACCTCAAGGAGCAATTTTGATCCCTATCATAACATCCAAACAGTGAATAAAGAGAGGTTTCCCCACATCATGCATATAGAAGATCATTGGGCTAATGCAGTTGATGATTTTTAGATAAGAGAAAGAACATACTCAAGATTATCTCTTAAATTGATCAGGAAAACAAGAGTATTGCGAGTATCGGATCTAATTGAAGGAGATGAAGATGTGATATTACCACACTACAAAAAAAAAAGGACAATCCCCTTCCTTCGATAGATTGGTATGCTCCTGAGGTCACTCAATTAGAAGTTGTATATCAAATAGTGTTGGACAACACTACGAAGTGGATATTGTATCAAGCAGATAAGTTGAGAGAAAAAGGCATCACCTTGACATATAACAGAATAGATAATGAAGAATCGTCATCTTATCAATATGAAGATTCAGAAGAGTCTAAAGATGAAAATGCAGAAAATGAAGCAAACACACAAGTTGGGAGTAATCAACAAGATATCCCTAAAAGTTCACAAGCCCAAGCAAAGAAGAGGAAAAGAGTGAATGATGATTCAGCTCAGCAAAAGAAGCAAAAGTCAACAAGAACTCCATCTACCACTAGTACTCCTTCCTAAAGAGAAGTGAATATCTTTTTAGATATGAATACAACTTTGAAAGGGAAGAACATCTCACAAGAAGATGAAGGAGTTATTCATAATACGCAAGATAGGAGGAGTGTCAATGCGTCCAATGACACTAATCAACAAGAGCAGGAGGTTAATTCACCACCTCATGATGAAGAACCTATCTATGATCAGCAAATCAACGCCAATGAAGAAGCACGAGGCATGGATGTTGATAATCAGAATCAAGGACATCATGAAGACACATTCATGGCCCCTGAGAGCAATCAGCAACAATCTAATTTAGAGGAAGTGGATGATCATTTACATGAATGGTTGAAAGAGAGAATGAAAAAGAAGCTGGTGACAATAGTAGATGAGGTTAGAGATTTGGATACTTTGCTTGCAAGAGTAGAATAGAACAAAGAAAAGAAGCCTAAGAAATATTCCAAAATTGTGAATGACACATCTGGCTCATGAAAGGTGCAAGTAGTTGTTCCTAAATATGATAAGCCAAGGGATCAAATCACAGCAGAAGATTATGACATAAGGGAGATAGACATTGGTCCTATCACTCGCAATCAAGTTGTCAAAGAGTTTAGAGGATCTGCCTCTAACATGGAAGAACAATTGGAGATTGAGGTAAGCAAGAAGAAGCAATTGAAGGAAGAGAACAAGCAATTGATAGACTACATCTATCGTATGTCTTCCAGCCAAGAGGAAGATGCACCTCTTCCACCTCAAATACTTTCCAAAGAAGCAATTGAAGGAGTAGAAGAAACAAGGATAATAGCTCAAACCACTAAGACATGGATTGAAAATGTTTTTCAACAAGCTAGTGCCTTCACTCATGAGTATCTACAAACTTATGATAGAGTCACCACATTCTTGTGCAGAATCCAGAACATTATGGAGATATGGGATGAATTTCAGTTTATCCGAGACAAAACCATTCCATGTTTACAAGCATTGAATGAAATTCTCGAGCAAATGTTAATTAATGCTGGAGTGATGGATGCAAAGACAGTTTATGACTTCAATAGATGGTATTGCATTTTGGTGACTAAGAAAGAAACTATTGATAAGACAAAGGATGATTGCATCAAGATGGAGGAATCGCTCAAAGCGATTCAAGAACAATTCATCATCTCAACTAGAGAGATGTTTCTTCAAGATATGCTTGATGAAGATGGCTTTAGTGCTAATGAATTGTATAATCAAATAAAGTCTATCTTCTTGCTAACTACAGGATTCTCAGATGTTGTTTTGACTGGAGCATGTTCATTCATGGTCTTCATGGGAATGTTTCAGAAGCAAGAAATGGAATGGCAAAAGGTCTTTGCTACTTGTGTTGATGCATTGGAGGTGATCGAGTACAAACTCAATAATTTGCCTAACTTGTCCATGGAGGAGCTCAATGCAGTAATGTCCAGATTCATTGCATTTGCCATCAGAGAGAAGGATCAAGGAAACGAGCTTGTAGAAGAAAGTTTGTTTTGAGCTACATGTGATATTCATTTTCCCATTAGAGGAGATCTCCCCAAAGTTCGTGCCAAAAAACATGCCAGATTTCTATTGGTTGATTATGTAATCAGTTAGTTGGCTACAACTAACCCTAATTAGGGTTTTGATATCAATTGTTCATTTCAGGGCAATCTTGGCCCTTTATTTCATTTTGGAGCTCTATATTAGCTTCCATGTTTCATTTCTAAGGGATATATAGATACCTTGAGATATTGAGATTTAGAGATAGAATGATGGATAGATGAGAAAGACTTGAACAATTGTTGCTATTTTGTTGTTGGATTAATAATAACATTGAAGTGTGGTGTTTTCTATTCAATCTTTGGAACATATGCATGGTTATTCATCTTCTCAATCTCTGCTTTTAGAATTTTGTATAAGTATTAGAATTGAATGATAGAATGTTGTGTATGATTCATGGTGAAACTCCTAATCCATACCACTAGTTGTTTGTTGATTGCAAATATGCCTTGGGTGGTCAACTGGAATTCCTACATGCACTTAAATTTCCATTGTTATTCAATCATTGATATGCATTAAATTCGTCTTATATAAATTTAATTTATTAAAATATTAATAACATATTCTTAAAATCATGAAAATAGTTTAAAATTGATAAATAGATTTAGATTTATTCACACAAAACATATAAAAAATAAGTTAAAAAAAAAAATTAATTTAATACCACATACATAACATTTATTATATATTTAATAAACAAAATCACTATAAAATCAAATTCATAATTTATGAATTAAATAATATTAAATTTTAATTATATATAATATTATATTTATTAATAAAAAACATTAAAATTTACATATAAAATTTTAGACATATAATATTATACTAATAAATTAGAAGTATTTAACTTTTGATTGAATTAACAGGAAGATAAATCACATAGCCCTAGTGCCTGCGGACGAAGATAAATCGCAGAGCCCTAGTGCCTTCAAATCCTTTCTTCCGGGAAAGTAGATAGGCGTGTAAGCGTGTCATATTCAGGAAATACGGCATTGGACATTTGTTGCATTACACCCTTAGATCAAAGCAAAAATTTCCGGAGATTGAGTCAGAAACAGTTCTAACATTTCTATCAAGGATTTTTCTTCACCTCTGATATTAAAATTAAAATACAGTAGATCGCTCGGATAATCAGAGGAATGCTCCTAGGGTTTTTGACTGAGATCACAAATGTTTTTATTTTGTAATGACAAAAGACTGAAAAACTATCAAATGGTCAAACTTGATTGCGCTATACTGATTAGATGTTAAAATTACGCCGGTGAGAACGATCGAGGTTTTCGCAGATCATGAAATTTTACCGGAGATTGCTTCATACGCGCAGAAAAATTATTAGCCAATAGGCTATCTCCTGTGCAGTTTCTATATTGGGTTTATTTACAATTTAAAATGGGAGCACAGGGATGAAAAATAAAATAACTGATTGATTTTGGACTGCGAAATTTCGGACTATTCTGGTGCAAATTTTGGAGTGTTTTTTGAAGCGATTTTTTTTGGAGCATTTGTTGCGGACTGCGTGCTCTCCAACATCGTCGGCGTTGCCTGACATGGCCAACTCTGCCAGGATGTGGAGGAGTTAATCTCCTCCACGTGGTTTGCATCTTCTCTGCGTGCCCTTATTACTGTTTTGCATTTTTACTCCGTGCCCTTATTACTGTTTTGCATTTACTTTCTGCTCAGCGCTTAATGTATTTTTTCTGCACATTAATCTAACCATTAATCACACCTCTGATCGCTCGTGTCACTCCTCCATAGCTCCCAATGGAGCCTGAGTCTGATGGCACTGCCATTAATTCTCCTCAACCCACCAAGCAGGCTCATTCAAGCCAAACAAAAACATTTGCCGAGACTCCTAAACCTTCTGAGCAGGCTCACTCAACCCGAAAGAAAACCTTTGCCGAGACTGTTGCTCCGTCTACCCATGGAGTCCACCCTAGTGCGAGATTTTTTAAGACTCCTAGAGGCGAACGACCCGATGAGGAAGGTAAGAGCCCTACCGTGCCCTCGAATTCTTTCTGCATTTCACCAAACGATGAAATGTTGAAAGAAATTGTTTCCAAAAAAACTAGGTTAAGCGATACTGCAATTTTTTTTGCTTGTGTTAATATTGGGAAATGCCCACCTAGGAAATTCCTAGATGATTGGTTTCATAATCTTTGGAGTTTGAAGTTAGGGTTTAAGATTTCATTATGTAGGCAAGTCCAGAAAGGTCTGTATATTATCTTTTTTAATAATCATGAATCCCAGGTTGAAATTATTAAAAGACAATACTGGACTGTTGGGAATGCCTCCTTTCGTGCCCTAGCCTGGTCTTCAGAGGCCGTCAATGAGGAAGTTCTTGCGCTCTCAAGCCCTAGATGGGTCATCCTTAAGGATGTCCCTCCCTTCCTATGGCGTTTTCTTCCCCAGGTATTGGAAACATTTGGGAGAATAATTCGGGTTGATGAAACGACGCGTTTAGTCCCTAACCTTGATGCAAGAATACTTATATCCATTAAACCTGGGGTTGACATCCCTCCTCTGCTAAACCTTAACACCGGTGATGAAACATTTGTTTGCCCTGTTGAAATACTTGGAGGACTGAACGCCTGTTTTTGTGCAAAAAAGAAGGGCATCTTCGGAAGAACTGCCCAATCATCAACCGCAAGAAACAAAAAAATAACACTAACCTAGCAGGAACATCTGAAAACCCTAGCTCCGATAAGGAGCCAATCCCTAACCCAAGCAACCTTCATTCTGTTGGAAACAATACCAGCCCTAAAGATGATCCCTCCCTAAACTCAGCTCCTAGCCTCATCCCTGCTGAATTAAATCCAATGATTGTTGACACCACTACCAAACCCCTCAACCCTGATTCTGTTCCCTCCAAAATTTCTGAGGATTCGCCTTCTGATTGTTTTCAAACAGTCACATCAAGAAAGCGGAGACGAAAGAATGCCCAACAACTCTCCTTAAATCAAATCCGAGCTGGTGATCAAACTGCTAATCAATTGACTACCATTAGCAAATACCCCATCACTATGAATGATGACATACTAAAAGCTTCACAAACTCCGACCACCTCCCTGGTTAAAAATATGGTTAAAAATTTAGAGAAGCCTGATCACGGTGTTGGTGATGCTAGCATGAGTGATAACCCTGCAAAAATGGTGCTCAAGTCTGGGACCCCCAAACGACCTGAATCCACATTATTTGCAAAGGCTACCCCTAATGTTAACACCTCCAACACCGCGACTGCATCTCTGCTAAATGAAATAGAGGACAACCATATTATTGAAGTCATTTATGCTAATAAGGGACTAGAGGACATTAAGTCTAGCTCAATGCTCCTTGGCTTTCCAGGCTCCCAAGTACCTGGGTCGAACATCGTAGAAACTGCAGAAGGTAAAACTGAGCTAACTGATCTTAGGGAGGAAGAGGATGACCTCATGAAAGGTTCCTCCATGGCTAAAAAGAAAGGCAAGCCTTTTGGCTCCAAAAATAAGAAAAAGTCTGGAGATCAAAATGGTCTCCCAAATAGTCCCTCTTAATCCCCTTTTCTCATGAAATACATCTCATGGAATATTAGAGGCTTGGAGTCGCCTGATAGAAAGTTTGTTATTAAAAGGTTTATGAATTGTCATAAACATATAGATTTCTTGATGCTTCAAGAGCTTAAATCTGTTGAGTTCTCCCTTGACACTGCGCTTGATTTTATTTGGAGAGATGCTATCAAAATATGCACCAATCATCCTAAGGGAAAGGGTGGAGTTGGTCTCCATATTAACCCTAAGTGGGCAAATCACATTAGGGATAGGGGTGTCTCCCCTTGTAACAGAGTGGCTTGGGCCTCCCTGGATATCAGAGGCTCCTGTTTTGGGGTATGTTCTATATATGCACCTAATGATCATAGGGAAAGAGTGTCCCTCTGAAATTGGCTGGCAGCCCTTCCAAGTATCCCCTGGGTCATGGCTGGAGACTTTAACATGATTGAAAACCAAGATGATAAGGCCGGAGGTATCCCTTTCGAATGGAAGTGCCAAGAGAAACCTCATTGGGATAGATTTAAACAACACATGCAGCTATTTGACCCCCTTGAGGGCAGCAAATCTGAATCCTCTGCCCTATGGTACACTTGGTGCAACTTTCAGCAAGGCCCCAGCCGAATTTACTCCAGATTAGACAGGTTCTATGTTAATAAAAATTTCTTCTCCTTCTCCCCTAACCACTTGGGGAACTCAGTGGTTGTTCTGTCAGTAACCTTATCTGACCATTTCTCTATCATTGTTGTCATCAATACTAGGAACTCCATCCCTAACAGCAATCCTCCCAATAAGAAGTTTATCCTTAATACCTCCCTGCTAAATGACAAGGATGCCCTAACTACCATTAAAATGGTTAGACTCTTTAACGTGCACTCTCAACATCCCCAATCCCACACCCTCAGATGGAACAGAAATGTCTCCTCTTGGCAAAAAATATTCCAAACTATAGGCCAAAAGAAAGCCAAGGATCTCAGGCTTGTGGAAAAAACTCTCACTAAGCGGCTCCACTCCTTGGAGCATGAAATACAATTACATCCTTCCTCCTCTGTCCTGGCGGAACGGGTAGCTCAGGCTAGAGACATTCTTAGGAAACATCAATAGGTCAAAATCAAGGGTGCCCTCATCAAAGCACGTAATCATTGGCTCAAATTCGGAGATAAAGGCTCTAAAGTCTTCTTCAATCTCCTTAAACAAAAACAAAATAGAGAAAAATTTGACAGAATCATAGTTGAGGATAAGGAACTCCTGAACATCAATGAAATCAAAGATGCTTTTGAAATGTTTTATAAACCTCTTTACCTCGGAAGATAGTGAAGCCTCAAAAGAGGCTAGAAATAGGTGCAGTAACATTATCCCAAAAAGAATCTCCGAGGCTGAAGCTCTTCCTCTCAAGACCAAAATCTCTATGACAGAAATTGTTGATGCCATTAAAGCCCTCAAGGATGATAAGGCCCCAGGCCCCGATGGACTTCCTGTTGAATTTTACAAAACCAATATTGAGTGGGTCACCAAAGACCTTTATGACATATACACCGAAGCATTTGATAGTGGCACCCTTGGGGAGTCCATCAATAGGGGCATTGTTAAACTTATCCCAAAAGATGGGGACAAAGCCCTCATAAAAAGCTGGAGGCCAATTACTCTCCTCAACGTTTCTTATAAAATCCTAGCCAAAGCCCTAGCCTCTCGCCTTGAGAAGATCCTTCCCAAGTTCATCTGCTCTAACCAAACAGGATTCATTAAAGGAAGGTATATCTTGGAGAACCTTGTCACTAGCTGGGAATCTATGGAATGGGCCAAAACTTCAAATCAAGATACTGCCATGTTCCTTGTAGACTTTGAGAAGGCCTATGATAGGGTGGAATGGGACTTCATCCTCATGATGCTCAAAGCCTTTGGTTTCCCTAGCGAGTTTTGTAAATATGTCCAAATTCTCCTTAAAGATGCCTTCGCCCTGGTTGAAGTTAATGGATCACTTTCTCAGTCTATTCCTCTTTCTAGATCCATTAGAAAGGGTTGCCCCCTCACCCCTGCTCTGTTTGTCATTGCCTCAGACGCTCTCTTTTACCTCCTAAGAGATGATACCCTATCCCCTAAAGTTCATGGCATTAAGATGCCAGATGACTCTAAATTGCTCAACATACAATTTGCTGATGACACTGCTCTCTTCCTAGAGCTCTCTAGGCATAACATTGACTCCCTCAATCAAAAGCTTGCAACCTTTGGCAGAGCCTCTGGTGCTCGTATCTCCAATTTCAAGTCTATCATGCTTGGGTGGAACAAGGAACCCCCGGATTGGCTTCAGCAGGTTGGATACTCATGGGGAGGACCCAATAAAATAATCAGGTACCTCGGTATCCCTTTTTTTGTCTCTCCCTCTCTCAAGGATATGTGGATTTGGATCAAAGAAAAGATTGACAAAAAACTTAATAAATGGGACAATAGGATTCTATCCCTAGTTGGTAGGATCCAAGTCTGCCAAAAAATCCTCTCCTCCTATAGTTTGTACTACTCCTCTATCTGGATGTTCAGTAACTACCAAGTTTATGAGATCCAAAAATCTATCAGGCGCTTCCTTTGGTCTGATGGTAAGGGTAAAAGAAAGGCCCACGCGGTCAAATGGCTCTGGTGCCACATAGATAAGAAACTTGGTGGGCTGAGACTTAAGGATCTCATAATGCAAGGAGTTTCCCTAGCTGCCAAGTGGATATTTCATGCCCTGGAAGGACAAGAACCCTGGAAGATCCTTGTCAGAAATAACATACAAGATGGCGTCCCCAAGTCTGCCAAATCTTGGAAAGCCCTCCCCTTTAGTGATCTAATAGCAGGCGGATTCTCTGTGTTTGTTCAAGGCACTTGGGTGTTTAAATCCATTTGGAAAGCCTGGGAGCATGTGCGTAAACTTATTACCAACTCTAATATTGATTGTAATAATACTCTGCATGGGGAAAGGTAAATATGGTGGAATCTCTACCACAACTCTAAACCCCTCGCTTTAACCCAAGGCTGCTCTGCTAGGAATTGGTATAATAAAGGCATTAAATACCTCATGGACATCTTGGAACATGATAATCTCATCAGCTGGAAGGACCTTAGCAATAAGTTTGGCCTCCCTGCCTCGCATAAGAGAACCTACAATATGATTAAAAATGCTTGTGCTTGTCTAGATCTTCCTAGGAACACTGATGTAGATGCTCACAAATACCTCTCGTTCCGATGGAAGGATGGCTCCCTCCTCTCCAAGGTCAAAGCCAAGTCTATCTACAAACTGCTCACTCATGATACCACGATGATCGATCATATTAACTCCCTCTAGTATGTTAACCTTAATACATCTGCCTGGCAGAAAACATTTGAGAAACTATAGAAGTCCCCCATCCCCCCTAAAATCAAATGCTTCAGGTGGCAACTAATGTTGGATAGACTGCCTATTAGGAATAACATTGTTGCCTTCGACCTATGCTCTGTATGTAGGAAGCCTGAGACTATGTGGCACATCTTTTTTGACTGCATTTTTGCCAGAGAGGTCTGAATTCATTTATGGCCTCAAGAAGGATGCTAACCTGTTTTGGCAAATTCTCTCTTCTTTCATACTTTGGTTTATTTGGAAGCTTAGAAATGAGGAAAAAATCCAAGGTACTAATAGGACTTTTACTAGGTTTTTAAAGAAACTCACACGTTATAAAATTGATGTGCAAGTATGTTTTTTGATGAATGTTGAGAGGGAGAAGCTGTTGCATTTCCTCAAGGATGGTCGGGCAACCATGTTCATATATGATATGAAGGATGTCTTTGAACGGGCTAGAATTGCGAAGAACCAGACTGCATTCGATGAGGCTCTAAAGAAACTGATCAAGGAACTCAGGGACAACAGAGGTCCCTACTTTGATAAGCTCGAAATGTTTACCTAGGTCCTGGAGCGGAAGAAAGTGGTGTGGATGGAAGGGCCACAAGGATGGACAACATGGATGGAAAACCAGGATGAGATTCTGCAATAGGTGTCCAGTAGCCTCTAGTTGATGTATATGGTTCACTGTATATACTCTCATGACTCTTTTTTTTGTAGGAGGTTGTCTTTGTTCAGTCCGATAATCCCACTGGTTAATGGCTGAGGCTTTGCCTCCCATCCTCATTTTTGTATAAACTCTCCTTATTTTGGTCTCTCGATATTTAATATAAAAAAGTATTTAACTTTATATAATATTTAAGACATATAATATTATATTGATAAATTAGAAATATTTAACTTGAAATAGAATTATATTATATGTTAAAATCTTAAAGTTTAATTCTAATAAATTCGTGAATTAATAATATTAAGACTATTGTTTAATGTCTATAGTATGTTATGTCAAGAGTGAAATTTTCTAATCTATCTCCACGCAAATTGTCACAGAGTCCTTAGAAAAGCCCTCTGCCATTCGCCGAATGGATGCGATGTAAATTAAGGAAAGACTATTGAACCCGTTGATAAAGGCGAAACCCTAACACGACGGAAAAATACATCCTAAACCCTTAAGCGGCGGGAAGAAACACCTACAGAAAGCAGTTTCCTCAAATATATTTTATTAAAAATGTTACACTATTTCATCCGTACGGATTTGAAGCGAATTTCAACGATTTTTAAGCAGTTCTTTGAAGTTCACTGAATTTCGAATTTCATGGGGAAAATTTGGCGAATCTTATGATTTAGTATGTGTGTGTGTATATAAATATCTATGTGTGTGTATATATATACATATACATAGATGTATGTATGTATATATACATATACATATATATACACACACACACACACACACACACATATATATATATATGTGTGTGTATACATACATACATATATGTACATATATGTATATATATGTATATATATTTGTGTGTGTGTGTGTACACACACATATTCTATACCCAATGGAAAAAAAATGTGTCTTACTGGCATACTTGGTTCTTGTACCCGTACCTGTACCACCAACTTAGGTTCAGTCATCAAGGAGGTGTTTAGTATAGATATACTAGAGTAATGATGCAACAAATTAAGTAGTTTGATGTATGTCATTAAATAAGGTTGTTGTAGATATTGCAGCTCTTTAATGAGCATATTGTAATATCATGTAATGAAGTAGATGCAACATTAATTATGGCTGTTGTAATCGTGAATTTCTATATCTATATAATGTTGTGATCTCACCTTGATGACATAAGCCATTTTCTCTCATCTCATTTATGTGCTTATAACTAACAAAACAACTTATTTTCAACACATTTATGCCCTTGATTGTGTTTGTTGTCGCTGTGAAAGTGCAACCCAAGGTCCTTTTTACTTCAATTTGTTAAGCAGTCAATCTAGCAGGTTGACAAGATAATTATGTTGGAGAGCTTACTCTCTTATGCCTATGAACCCCTCCCTGCTATCGGCCAAAACTTTTTCCTCTACTTGCCTTGCAATATTCATTGATTGGGAAACAAAAGTTCGATTAAACATGCATACCTCATTTAATGTGGTCCTTTAGACCCCCTACATAGAATTCTTTCAAATTTTCCTCAATGACATGCTCAACTCTTAAAGACAAGGTTCATAATTGCTTACTATACGCCTTGACTATACATGTTTGTTTTGATTTGATAATCTAGTTAAAGTAGCTAGCCATAAGATTATTGTCACAATGTGTCGTGAGTTCCTCTTGGTAAATAGATCGTGTGACCCAATCTATCATCCTGATGATGGATCACAAAGTGTGATCTGAAACATTGATGCAAAAAAACTTCACACAATCAAATCTAGAAGCATTGATCTTAACATATGGATTCTGGAAACTTAATGACTGTTATTAACACATCCCTTCTTTTTCTTCTCTTCACATTGCCAACAATACCAAATGATGTGATATATTTCCAATTATAATGATGCCATCGCAACCCTCTATTTACATGGAAAATGATGAAGATCAAAAAATTGCTCCACTTGGTAGAGCCAAGTGATTGGATCTTTCCCTTCGAACATATATCCATATTTGGCATGAAGTGTCTGGCCATGAGCATTATTTAAGTGACAGCCCATATTTAGATCTAAATCAAACCCAAAAGCATAAAGTCCCTTAGAAGATGTTTTCTTCTGAAGTTTTGTGGTGTGAATCCACCCACTACGAGTCCATTTAACTCATGAGAAAAACAAATCTTTTGACTAAAGAATTGATATCTTCTTAATCACTATAGACAATATTTCTAACTTAACCTTTGTAGTTGCTTCATTTATAGAACCTGACACATCTATGGAATTCATCTCTTCAAATATTGGATCATGTTTATCAGGAGACATTCCAAGCATGGCTAAATTCCTTTCCTTGCCTCTTGTTGAAGCTCCCACCACAATATTAAAAACAATCACAAAAAAGTACTCAAAATAAATCAAAATTGGTTGAAAATTTTATTGTAACTTACTTGAGTGTAGACTTCACTTTTCTGAAAAACTATTCAAGAAATTTGCTCTTTTGCAGTCTTGGAAGTGAATTTGGTGAAAACCCTAATTTTGAAAATTAATCCTTACAAAATGCTTCAAATGGCCTCAAATCTAGACTACAGCTATTTTAATGTTCCCTTGATCCACCCTCCAAATTTCATGAAAAAATTTACCAAATTGAGAGATATGTGATTTACGACTTGACCTTCTAAATTGAAAAAGATTGCCTTGTTTATTTGCCTTCTAGATGCCAAGATCATGCTCTAATATTGCTTATAATGAAATAACTTGCATGAGAGAAGACTATAATAGGAATACAATGTAAACGCCTGATAATGCTTCATAACTATATGCCACTTTGAGGGGACAAACCACTAAAAATCTTCAACAAGAACCTAATTTATAATATCATGATCAACTACTACTCACTTACTCCTATATATAGGCATCACTAGGTAATATTAGTATGCTAATCATAATAAGGCTGATACTAAAGAATTTGTCAATGACTTGCTTAAGTATTATGCTAGCCACACATATCCCAATACAATCAATGGGTTAAGGGTGTAGCAAACACCACCTTGTGTGAAAGTGTCTTCTCTCTCATCATCAATAATATCTATCATCACAAGCTCTCCTCTCCTTTGTGTTATCTCCACAACATCAAACCTCACCTAAAGGGCTCTCAACATATTAGCAAGATCTATCAGACATGTTCTACCATCTCGGTTGTTTTCTACTTCTCTTCTTCATCTATGGACCATAGCTCCTTGGTCGACCTACAATGCAACACACAAATAAGTTGCGTTATGAATCTCACACAACTCACACTTACAAGACGCGAAACATGCTTTGCTAGCAAATGACCCAAACCATAAGTGGGTCAAATGAATAAATGGCTAACAATTGTCCAGAGTTAACAATGGAAGTGCAAGAACAAGGGAAACAATGAAAATTTTGGTAAACACGCTTTCTATAATAGTTGCATAGGAATTGTACAACATATGGGTCACTCCAAATTTGTATGGAACCTGATTAACCTACACAATCCAGCCCATAGAATATTTAACTTCTTGGAAAGACTACACAATACAATCTATCCCTTTTACAAGTTCAGCTATGTTAGAAACCACCTTGTCCTCACTCCTAACTTTTACTCTAGCTTCAGGTCTGAAAAGGAACTATTAACCCTTGCACATATCAAGAACTGAAAGGTCCTCGCCACAACACACATCTAAAACATCCTCGCCACAACACACATCTAAAACGGAAGCTTCCAGAAACCTGATACATCAACTTCCATCCTAGAGTCCTATAGATTCTTTCTTGTTCCTATATGCATCCAGATACCACTTGAACAATTCTAACCATTCTGGAGTCTACTATTATTTATAACCAACTAAAGGGTGTTTGTCATTTCTAGTCGTCGTACAAAGAATGGCTCCTCAACATATTTGACCTGCAATGCATAAATTGGATCTGCCCATGTGGCACCATTGTCACACGACTCGCACCTAATGGCCTTTGAGTAATGTTATAGATTACTTATGCTCCCAAACATACAAAAACAAAACCTCACACTAAAGCAAACAATTCATACATCAAAGCAAAACAAAATAAATGAAACTCTTTAGGTAATGAAACATTGCCCAACCCCAAGGATGCTCCTACATCACCTAATCAATAATTGAACTCTAAACCAAATAAATCAGTTCTCATTGGAATATCTGCCCATGTAAAACACTTGATCAATTATTACAAAAGAAGAGAAACCATTTAATTAAAATTATCTACCATGAAGAGAAGCAATAAGAATGATTTAAGGGAAATGCTGAGTATCGTTATCTGTGTAAAGACCCATTGAGTTAAGACTTTCAAACATTTTTTCTGACATTAGAGAATCCTATCATATCTGAGACTAACATAACCATGGCTCTAATTATAGTAATTCGTGCCTACATGAATATTACACCTTTGGAGTTTTATACTGATAACTGGAGAGACACAGACACAGCATGAGATTGAAGATAGTGAAATTTGTTAAAAAGTATAATAATAAATGCAACATTTTTACACAAAACCGGGTCCTTCAGACCCTCTCAACATGGCAGTTTGAACTCTCAGTCTCTTCTGGAATTCTGGATTTGTTTTCAAATGCTCCTTCATGATTGCAGTATGTGCCTCACGAACATATACATCTGCTTTTTGTGCTTCTTCAATAAGAGCATATAATATCCTCAAAACATCCTTGCGATTCTCCTCACGGTTTGCGAATCTGAAGTTGAAATGCTCAGGATGGTTAGAGAGACAAATGTAAGATTAATAATTACCAACTCAATTGATTCCTAACATTACTTTCATATACAACACGATCTGCACAAACAGCAGCAACAATGCAAAATTATCTTCTGGGATTCAAATTTATCTTGACCGGAAAACGCCACCTCAATGTGGAGAAAGGCATCTACATCATATGTGAATTTTTAATAGAAAACTAGTCAATTATTTAGAGAAAAAGTAATGATCTATTTCAAATAGAATATAAACATACCTTCGACCCACGATAGTAAGCTCATCTTTCCCAATATTGTACCGTTTTCCTACCATAGCCCTTAGTCGCTTAGCTGCATATTTTGAAAGGCCAAGCTCCTTTACAGAGACAGAAACTTTGACTCTCCTGTTTTTTGGGTGAAATGCATTTCCCCCAGGTGATAAAACAACACGAGTCTCCCATCTCAAAATTGGCCCCTCACCAGAAGGATATTTCTTGAAGTCATCTTTGTTTGCATTTCCTTTTTTGGCATATTCTTCCACCATCTTCTCTTCAAATTCTTTAAATAAAGCATTAGTTTCCTCAGGTTCTACTTCACCCCGTTTACATCTCTCACAAAGCTCATTAAATTTTGCTTCAATCTCCTGTTTTATATCCTCTGACTCCAAACAACCGTAATGTTAGACATAAATCCAACCCCAAATATCAAGAATTGAAAAACACAAGTAAATTTTCAAAATACTTTAGCTACCCATAGGACTAGGCATGCAAGATCACTTTCAGTTGATTACCTAGAAGAAAGTGTACATTAAAGGGGAGAAAGAGGTTACTATGGGAGAAGTTGAGAAATAATCAACAAAACAAATTTTATCCAAGAGAAGAATTGTTCCTCTTACACAACTGTCCATACAATAAACAGACTACAACACAGTTTGTGCAACAACAAAAAAAAATTTAAAAGATTCCTATCAGTCCCATAAATATACAGGACAGCTGGAATAAAAAATTGAAGCATGTAAGAAAAGACCATGAGCATGTAAGAAAAGATCATAATCCACAGAGGCAAAATTGGGCAAGGATGATCTCCAGCTTGGGCATCCAAGGAAGGTAGGCATCCAGTAAATAAAAGGAAAAATATAAGCCCATATTTTAAAGCTGTCAAAGATATAATGCAGCATGATAGCAATTCACAAAATTTTATGCTAAACAGGTCTGTGCATGATTGTTTGAAAAGCCAGAAAAGAAACTACCATAATTCATAAGAGTGCATGTCAAATATGTGACGAGCATATTAAGAGGCCTATTCTGATTCAATAGCTACAAAAATCAATTGGAAACAAAATGCTAGATTCCATCCAGTATCAGCATGCATAAATTTGTGATATCTCCATTGCTAGCTTAGAATGGAATACTAATGAACAAATAAGTCCTACTAGAACAAGAATCATCCAGTGATTTAACAATGGAATGTCAAAAAGAACTGCAAATGGCTGAAAGAGTCGTACTAGGGAAGATGAAAGGAAAGATTCCTCAATTAAAACTTTGTGACTAAGTGCATTTACTCTACCAAAGAAAAACCACATGCCTGATCGAGAAAAATTCCTGGCAGGCAACCTGACCCTCCACATTGGAGACCATTTTTTACTTCCAGAGCCTGGAGTCTCCATTTTAGACTGTAGGGAAGAAGAGATGAACAAGCTTAGTTCAACTCAAAAGATCGCATTGCACAGGACAAATTTGACGCTTGAGAAGACTGAACTTGGACACTAAAACTGATCCATAATTTCTTAACTCAATGCTTGTAGAAATTAAGAACACATAAATTAATGAACTATGCTACTTAAATTCAAATAGAAAGACCTTCAGAAAAGAAGGAAAGCTACGGAAGAAAGAAAAAACAGCTTTGGTTGTGGTGGATGAAATCTACCCCTTACTCCAGTTGGTTACATACACAATTGTCAAGCCTATAACTTCTAATTTAAAACTTGGAATCCTACTCTCAATGCCTACAACTTCATTCTACCTCCCTTAATATGATTCACTTTGTGCAAGCCCTTTTAAAGACATCGGAGAGTCCTTCCTGTGCACAGAAAGATCACAAAATCATCAAAATGAAGAGACACAGGCATCTGTTTGTTTAAAATTCCCACACAAACAGTTCATGTGAAACCACCACTTTTAAGCAGCTGCTGATTTCAAAACTGCTGCAGAATTACAAACTACCCCTTGTTGGGAACTGGTAGTTTGCACTGCCTGAATATTTGGGTTGTTGTAACGAAAATTTGTTGAAGCATATTGTTTAAAGGCAGCTCACAGGACTAAATCCCTCCTCTATCATAAGGGGAGGTTCCCTTTTATTGAACACCTGTAAAATATTTCATGTACTGAATATACAAGAATATCTACATAGCACAAGTTTTCATTTGTAAAAAGATGAACAGTCAAATTGCATGAGAAAAGAAACTACACTACCTAGATAAATTGAAACCCTATTTCCTCTCTATGCCGTTGATTTATGAGAAGATATGATTCCACCTGAAATAAACAAACTACAAAGAATCAAGTTGGGAATGACTGATTTCTTTCACCAACAAGTTTTAGTCCTGTAGAAATAAAAGCAAAGAACTACAAAATTCAATGTGATCTCACAAAATGGACATCTTCAAGGGCTAAAAACCTTGCAAGGTGCATCCTCAATTATATCCAAGTTGTTTACAAATGCACCAACTACCAATAACTCTCTCTTATGCTCCCTACTTGTTAGTATTTAGTAAAGATCTGTACAAATGAAAGGGAATACCCTTTAGAATAATCATTAATAATAACTTATAACTACCTTTGAAACTAACTCTTCATCCACCTAAACCCTAAAATAACTTAGGTGACTTCAGTCACTTTCAAAACATAAGGTGGGCCCAAGACAAATAGAACACATATCCTTGAAACATGTCAAGCCAACTGACAAATGTCACACAGCCATCACACCTCATTCAGCTCAGTGATGACCTCAATTCTTCCAAAAGGGGAAGATTCACCTGCAAGCAAATTCCACTTTTCTATGACCGTCTTGATGGCAGCAAAATCCAATGGCTTAAACTCTCTCACATGCAAAATCTTCTGCAGAAGGAAACAACCAATTTACACCATTGTTTCTGAGTTCCTCCACTCAATTTAACAAGTTGACAATGTTGGTGGAGAGATCACATACCTCTTTGATGAATGCCTTATCGATCATCACTTTAGCTTGAAGGGGGATGAAACTCTTTATCCTTTCACTAACCTAAGAGAAAACTGAATTCCAATTTTCCTATGTTACCGGATCCGTCAGGGGCCAAGCCCGATCTGAGTCCAGTTCAAACCAGATCCCAGTACCAGTCCAATGCAACTGCAGATCCCGGCAAGGTGTAGGATTTTGCCACCTAATTTGTTTGGGGTGAACTTGGACACACCCAGGGCAAACCTGTCAGCACGACGGATTTATTTTATTTTACCTTTTTTTTTGTCTGACTTTGATTGGGCTGCTGATGTGAATAAGGTCTTGTAACTAGTGTTTTCGCTAGTTCCTAGTAGGGAACTTATTCACATCACTTAAGTTTACTTAGATCCTAGGTGTCCTTATTGAAGACTGATTACTTGTATATGATCATATCTTATCTTTTGACAATTTAGTGAGAGACACCAATCTCTCCTTTAGGAAGCACCAACTTCTAAATTACGGTTCCACCTTCAATATGTTTCTTCTTCAACGGATGATGATCAATTTGAATTGTTATCTCAAAGATCTCTTTGAATATGATACACTTAAATAAATTCGAAAAAAAAAATTCAGCATTAAATTCACTTAACTAAATTTAATTTTTTTTAAAATATAAGTAAATATAATTATATATCCACAAAATTAACATTGGTAAATAAAAATTCCTAAATTTTATTTAAAAATAAAATTAATACTTGATTTTATTCAAATAGTAAATTTGTATTGTTAACGGCTCGTTCATGGGCAGTCTAAGGTTAATCTTAGTGATGGTAGGGGCTTGGATTGTGTTTGGACTAAACCGGAGATGCTAGTGTAGGTTTTTATTTTCCTAGTTGGGTTTATTATTTTCCCTTTTCCTAGGTTTTTCCTACACTTTAATTAAGCTTGCTTAGGTTAATAAAGCATGTTTACTTAAGACAAGTGGGTATTGAGGTGTCGGCATGCTATGAGGAGGTGCATTTACTATGTTTAGACCATCATGGTGGTCTCTCCTCATTGGCCGGTATTGCCACCTCCACCCCTCTATTGAGTCTATATAAACATGCTACCTTGCTTGTATTTTCATATAGTTGGAGATAGTAATCTGATGCTATTTTGCCTTGGAGCACTTCACATCAGTTTTTTCTCGGCATCACTGTTATGCTGTTTATTTCATTTGAATTTACAGTTTATTTGATCTATCTCTTTCAATTCAATTCTGGTTTGTAATCTATTTCTCTGATTTTAACATGGTATCAAAGTCTGTTTTGAAAGATTAGATTATTGTAGAGATCTTGTAAAATCTTGTTGTGTTTTCTTTTGCATTTTGCATGATCTGAAAAACCAACAAAGGTTTATGAAGATCCGGGAATGTTGTTTTACATATATGCTTTTTTGTAAAACAAGGTTTTTGAAGCTTAGATTTGTGAAAGAACTTTCAAATAGTGTGTTTTCAGGCCTAACAGACCTTTCCTTTGTGTTTGGAAGGCCCAAAAACCTCTATTTTCATATAAAGTGTGTGCCGATTGGACACCAGAAGCTTTGCATGTCATTTTTTCCTTGTTGAAGGCATTTTTTAAACACTGTGGCCCCATCTTCTGAAAGTGATAAAGAAAAACGCTTTCTGGGTTTGTTTCGCCGCTGGAAAAAACCGTCTGGGTCGTTGCCAAAGTTTTTATTCACTCAACAGATCTTTTGAAAATCGCGTCGGAAAGCTTCAGCCAGACCCCTCACCATTGCAGTTTTCATTTTTGCATCTGATCTTCAAATGAGGTTTTCTCAGTCATACGGAAGTATTTTTTAGTGCAATTTTTTTTGAAATGGGGTATTTTTTGTTCTCTTTGCAATGGTGCAATCAATGCTTTCTTAGATATTACCAATTTTCCAAAAATTAAGTTTTATCAACAGATTTGAAAGGCAGTCCTCGTTTTATGAACTTCAAACCACTATAACTTTCACATATGATCTCGGATTCAAGTCATTCTTTTTTTGAAAGTGGATATTTTTCAATTAGAATACATTGGTGTTGTTTTGATGCTCATATTCTGAGATATTATTTTTGCCTTCAATATTTGTGTCCATTTTTCGGACTTTGTAAATCTCGGGAAAATAACTCCAGCATTGTAAATGCACTAAATTATAAAGTGCCACCTTATAATATCTGGGGGGGGTGATTTCTGATCTAGTACAAAGTGGGGGTGGTCCAGTGTGTTCTCTCTAAGTTTTTCATCTCTCTTTCCTGCACAAGCAATCTTACTTTCTGCATTAAAATGGATCAAAATACAGTACCAATACTCACACCTTACAACTACTATGAGGGGAAATCAAAAATGACAATCTATCTTAAGAAGTTGGGGTTGTTTAGAGTAACTACGGGACTTGAAACTGAACCAACACTAATTGCAGAAAAGCCAAAATGGTTTAACAAATGTGATGAAGCTTATGGTACTCTATGTATGTCTGTATTTTATGATCTTCTTTTTAATGTTGAATCTTCTACAACTCCAAATGATGTATGGACAACATTAGAAGGGTTGTTTGGTAAACAAGATGAGTTAAGGGGACACCAATTGGAGAATGAGCTAATAGGGATAAATCCATATAATTTTGATACAATTCAAGACTTCTTCACAAAACTAAAGGCTGTAAGATTGCAATTGAAGGCATGTGGGATAGATAAGAAAGATTCACAATTGATTCTAAGCATTCTTTCCAAACTTGGTCCAAACTATTCAGTTTTTGTGTCTACTTTCTATGCTACAAAAAGTGCCTTAGAAACCAGCTTTAAAATGCCTTCTCTTGATGATTTTGCAAAAGAACTCACACAAGAACAGGATAAGCTGATTCAAATGGGCACAATTAAGCCCTCTAAATCTCAAGCCTTGGTTGCCAACCAAGGTACAAAAGATCAAAATGGGCTTTCTAAGCAAGAAAAGAAACAAAAGAACCAAGGAGAAAAGAAGCAAGAACAGAAGCCAGTTGCTTCAAAAGCAACTAATGATGCATCTTCTTCAAAGGGTGACAAGCCCAAGAAGGAGAAAACTAAGTGTTCCTATTGTAAGAAACCTGGTCATGATGAACATAAATGTCTAAAGAAGCAAATTGATCATTTGACTCATCTTCTAGAAAAGAACAACATCAAGGTGCCTGATTCTGTCAAACCAAGTTCATCTCGGGAATCTTCAAAGGACACAAGGGGAAAGGAAAGGGCAAGGCCCTTGTTGTTGTTGCTTCCTAGCCTAATTCTTGGATTATCGACTCAGGTGCTTTGCACCACATGGCTTCATCAAAGGATAGTTTTTCCTCCTTGGAGTCATGTTCTATGCCATCTATTCTATTGGGTGATGACACTCCTACTAAAGTGCATGGGAGAGGGTTTGTTGATGTGGGTGAAGGAACATTTCAGGATGTCCTTTGTGTTCCATCTTTATCAACTAATCTCCTGTCTGTCTATCAGATCACTCACACTAGCTCTGGCAAGCGGGTTGAGTTCACTCCAGACACAGTGGTAATTATTGAGATGCATAATGGGCCTACAATTGCAGTGGGAAAGGCAAATAATCAATCTAGACTGTATCACTTTTCTCACTTTGTTCATGATTCTCCTTCACTTGAATTGCTTACTCACTCAGATGAGGTGAGTCATTTGTGGCATCAGCGGTTTGGCCACTTGAACTACCCTTACTTGCAGCAGCTCAGACAGTATGACATGGTTATAGGGTTGCCTTCTATTCGATTTCTTGATGGAGTTTGTCAAGGATGCATTCTTGGCAAGCACCCTAAAGAAAAATTTGACAAAGGCAAAGCATGGAGAGCCACACAGCTTTTGGAGCTAGTTCACAGTGATTTAGCAGGGACCATTTCCAAATCCTTCTTTCAGCAAGGCCAAATATGTTTTGACATTCATTGATGATCTTTCTCGGTACACCTTTGTATATTTTCTCAAACAAAAGTCTGAGGTCTTTGAGTCTTTTCAGGAATTCAAAGCCTTTGTAGAGAAGCAATCAGGGAAAACCATCAAGGTTCTGCGCACCAATAATGGGGGGGAATATGTCAACCAGAGGTTTGAGCAGTTTTGTATCTCAGATGGCATTGATCTTCAACACAATTCCCTACACTCCACAACAAAATGGAGTTGCAAAATGTAAGAATCGGTCCTTGAAGGAAATGGCTAATTGTATGATCCACTCCAAATCATTGGCACCTCAATATTGGGCAGAGGCCATCAACTGTGCATGTTATATCCAGAATCAAGTTCCTCATCGAGCTGTGAAGGGGGTAACTCCTTTTCAAGCTTGGATTGGTCGGAAACCCACAGTCAAACACTTCCGAGTGTTTGGGTATTCTGCATGGGCCCACATTCCAGCAGAGAAATGCAAGGCTATGGATCCGCAAAGCAAGCCTTGCATATTTGTTGGGTATCCAGATGGTGTTAAAGGCTACATGCTTCTCCATCCTACCACACATGAGCTTTTCATTAAGAGGAGTGTTCGTTTTGAGGATGATACTTCCAGTTCTTCTTCTACCACTTCCCCATCTTTCATTCCTATGGAGACATTGCAACTTCATGATGACAGTTCTTCTAAGGATTTTAATCCTTCTGAGGAGTCCTCTTCCTCCACTTCAGATGACGATGGCGAGGATTCATCTTCCTCTTCTCTTAGCCATCCTTCAGAGGGTGATGATTCTCCTCCAGATTCTCCTCATTTTCCAGCTATTGGGCCTCTTTGGGCTCGTCAGACATTGGAGTCAGCAAATGATTGGGTTGGTGATCCTTCAGATGAGAGAAGAACAAGGTCACAATTTGAGCATGCTCCACATCTCTTCTTTGCTATAGCTTCCGATCCACAGACCTTTCGGGAAGCTTCAGGTGTCCCCGAGTGGGATGCAGCTATGCAAGAGAGTTCAATTCCTTGGAGAGGAACCATACTTGGGATTTAGTCCCTCTTCCTAAGGGAAGGAAACTTGTTTGGTGCAAGTGGATCTCCTGAACAAAATTTGCTGCAAATGGGTCGGTTGATAAGTATAAGGTTCGCCTGGTCGCCAAAGGATTCTCCCAAGTTGCTGGGATTGACTACTTTGAGACTTTTGCGCCAATCGCCAAGATGAATTCCATCCGACTTGTCCTTGCTATTGTTGCAGCCCATCGCTGGGAAGTTCATCAAATGGATGTGAAGAGTGCCTTTCTTCACGGTGACCTTCGGGAGGAGATATATATGGAGCATCCACAAGGGTTCGTCTAGGATCCTTCACTTGTTTGTCACCTTCGGAAGTCTCTCTATGGCCTTAAACAGGCCCCTCGTGCCTGGTATGCCAAGATGGACTCCTTCCTTCTGTCAGTGGGGTTCACTCGGTGCCATTCTGATCCAAACATCTACATTTTGCAGCAGGATGATACTCTCACCTTCCTTGTTCTCTATGTTGATGACTTGTTGATCACTAGGAGTCACTCATCCCATATCAAGGCAGTCAAAACTGCCCTTCATGATCACTTCTCAATGTCTGACTTAGGCCTACTCCACTACTTCTTAGGGATTGAGATCTCTCAGTCGCCTTTTGGTATCTTCATTGGACAGCCTAAGTACGCTCTTGATATGCTCTCGAGATTTCACATGGCTGACTGTAAGCCCGCACCAACTCCATTTCTGTCAGGAGTCAAACTTGAGGCTTCTTGTTCTTCACCCTTGGCGGATTCTACCTTGTATTGTCAATTAGTTGGAAGCCTCATATATTTGACTCACATGAAGCCTGATATTTCATATGCAGTGGGCCTAGTCTCCAGGTTCATGCAGGAGCCACATGAGCTGCATTGGAAAGTAGCTAAGCGGATTCTTCACTATGTACAGGGTACTCATAGTTATGGGATTCATTATACAGTGGGCGTGGATATTCACTTGGTGGGATATATAGATTCAGATTGGGCAGGTGATTCCCAGGATCGCAAGTCCACTTCATGGTATTGCTTCTCTCTTGGTTCTGGTCCAGTTTCTTGGTCGAGCAAGAAACAATCTGCTATTGCTCTTTCATCTACTGAGGTTGAGTATCGAGGAGCAGTTAATGCTGCTACTAAGGCCATTTGGCTTCAGAACATTCTCACTGAGTTTGGCATTTCCTTTCAAAAGCCTACAGTCATCTTTTGTGACAACAAGAGTGCTATTCAAATTTCTCGCAATCCAGTCCATCATCAACAGACCAACCACATTGAGATTCACATGCACTACATTCAGGAGTTGATTCATGAGAAGGTTCTTGATCTTCAGTACTGTCTGACATCAGATCAAACTGTAGACATCTTCACAAAACCCTTCACAGAAAGCAAGTTCGTTCATTTGAGAGCTTTGCTTGGGGTGCGGCAAGTGTTCTCTTTTGTTGGGGGGGGCTTCTTAGTTCCTTTTTTCTTTCTCTCTCTCTATTCTGGGGGGGGGGGTGTACTCTCCTTTGTTGGGGGGAGCTTCTTCTTTGTTGGGGGGGAGGATTATGTACATGGGTACCTCATCAAGCTTCATTAGTTGGGACCCATATTTTCACCCACCTAAGCTATGCTTAAGGGGGGGTGCTAGTGTAAGTTTTTATTTTCCTAGTTGGGTTTATTATTTTCCCTTTTCCTAGGTTTTTCCTACACTTTAATTAAGCTTGCTTAGGTTAATAAAGCATGTTTACTTAAGACAAGTGGGTATTGAGGTGTCAACATGCTATGAGGAGGTGCATTTACCATGTTTAGACCATCATGGTGGTCTATCCTCATTGGCCGGTATTGCCACCTCCACCCCTCTCTTGAGTCTATATAAACATGCTACCTTGCTTGTATTTTCATATAGTTGGAGATAGTAATCTGATGCTATTTTGCCTTGGAGCATTTCACATCAATTTTCTCTCGGTATCACTGTTATGTTGTTTATTTCATTTGCATTTACGGTTTATTTGATCTATCTCTTTCAATTCAATTATGGGTTGTAATCCGTTTCTCAGATTTTAACAAGAGCAAGGGTGGATCAAAGTTAATTTTGATGGAGCCTCGAGAGGCAATCCGAGAATATCAGGTGCAGGTTTTGTCGCTCACAATGAGGAAGGCAAAGTCTTATGCAAAGGGGTGCAACGATTGCAGGATCAAACGAATAATGAAGCGGAAGCTCAAGCAGCTTTGCTTGCGGTTGAACTGGTTGGCAATCTAAAAGTTCCAAAGGTCCACTTCGAAGCAGATTCAAAAGTGGTTGTAGATGCAATTTCTCAAGGTTTTCCTCCAAGTTGGCGTATTAGTAAGTTTATTTCAATCATCTGTTCAAAATTACAAGCCTTTCAAGATTTTAAAGTTTCACACATTAGAAGGGCAGGGAATGGCGTGGCAGATTATCTGTCTAATGTGCCGTGTGAGTTGGACCCTTCGCAACTAGGTGGTGGGAAAATGCAGGTGAGGAGGTACATTGGACTGCCTAGTTGGCATCCAATGGAGTTGGTTAATGTGTTGAGGCTGATGGCTAAGATTACTAGATATTGAGTTTGTGCAGGGAAGTGTGTACAATGGCTTGTCAAGGAAGATGCATTAATGGTGGGAGTGAGATGTTAACCGTTGGAATGTTAATATTCCCTGGGTAATACGAGCCTTTAATGCAGTCTTTTTTAACACCTAGGGAAACATGCGAGCCTTCTCATCGTTGTTGAAGGGCGGCGGTCGGAGGACAATTCTTTAATGGCGATTGAATGAGTTTAACTTAGTGCTTTTGTGAGGTTTCCTTTTTTATTCTCTGCTTCCCTCGAGTTGGATAATTAACACTTTGCGTGAGTTTGGTGGAGGAGAAGACAGCCGGTTTTGCCAGAATGACAACGAATTTTGCATTCAAGACAAAGAAACAACTTTGTCCATTCCTTGGACCGATCTCAGAAAGGCAGTTAAATGGTATGTTTCTGTATCGGGACGAAAGGTTGGTGAAGTGTGTACAGAGATTGTTGGGCGAATCCATTGGGGTGGTGGAGTACCGCTACAAGACGAACATGGATGTATACTCGCTCATTCTGGCATGGGGATTGTAATTGGAGCATTCTGCGGAGCAGGTGAAGGAGGTAATGTATGCTATAGTCCCAGAGGATTATCAACTGGGAATGCACTCAATTTTTGAGTGGGCAATCCCTAGCAAAGGGTTTGATCTATGTGCAGGGATTTTGAATTATCATCAGTATGCAGAGGAGAATTACATCCCCTTCTTGAGGTGGCAAGACAATCAAACAAGGGCAAGCTTCGTTGCAGAGGCTTGGATTGGGTGGAAGGCTTTAAAGATTTTTGTAGACTTAATGGAGGTTGAGGAGGAGTTGCAGCGAGCCATTGAAGAGGCCAGAGCATTGGAAGAAGTTGTTGCAGAGGAAGAGGTAGGTCCGCAAACGAGGGCGAGGAAGAGAAGGTGAGATGAACCCTAGCTCCTCTGAGTAGCGTCCAATTTTTGTGTTTATGGTGCTTTCTCTGTTTTGTTGTTAATGGGGTTAATCCTTGTTTTCTCTTCTCGTTTTCTTCTCAAAAACTGATTTTAGTGGTTATTCTTTGTACATCTCAGCTACTATATCGAGCCAAATTTGAGCGCTCGAAGAAATTTTGGAGGGTGGTTGCATGGTTAGGTGGGGTTAGTGGTTTAGAAAATGAAGGGTGGTTTGGGTTTTTTGCAGATGATCTCAGGACTCTTTGTCAGTAATTATGTAAACTTTCTTTAAATTAATAAAATACGATATTACCTGTTCGTGTCTATTTTATCATCTACCAAACATTAGAATAGGATACCCTAAGGCATTCTATCCTCTCCTGAAAAATCACTACTAATTCCAAGGTCTATATGTGCGAACAAGCAACTTTAGTGAAATAGCTTCTTGGGTAGTGTATGCTGAAAATCTCAAGGGGGGCTTACGTTTAACAACTGTCTTGAACTGCTGGATTTAGATGGATTTAGCAATTTTAGGCTCTTCTTTTTTTTTAGATTTTCTAAGATTTGGACTTTAAAAGAAAAGGAAAAAGGGATAGGGTTTGAGAAGGTTAATCTAATCCTACGAACTCCAGAGACGGTGTCAATTGGGTGTTCCCGAGAAACCAAACTTTGCTTCGCCACACTAGGGACAACTACACAAAGCCGGTGCAATCTTCAATGGATTGAGCTTATGATTAAGATGTCGGGATGCACAAAGGACGGGCTCAAACTAACTTTGCACAGTGAAATGGAAATCATCCATTCACCAAAAGTATGAGCGGAGATACACCATTGATTGACACTTATCAAAATCCTTCATTCAAATTAACAACAATGAAAGCAAATCTATATTAATTTTAACTAGGTGTTGAGGAAATTGAAACCATGCAAATCATTCAAACAATAGAGATTACAAAGCAAGCGCACATGCAATATATTATCTGGAAATGACCTTGCGCAACAATACATCGAAAACCTCACACTCTCCAAATGAGAGGAGGTAGCCTTATATAGTTTCTCAAAAATAAATGAACGGCAAAGATCAAACAGTGATCAAGGGCCAAGATTGAAAGCTATAAACCCTAATTAGGGTTTCCCAAAACACTATCAGCTCGAATGAATAAGAAAGTGACATGTGGCACAGCTACTAATCTCAATAGGGTGAGCGCCTACTTTCCTCTTTCGCAGATTCGATGTACCTGGACACAATAAGCCTGACCTCCTCCATAGTGACACTTGTCAAACTGCTAATTTGGAAGTCGATGATGTCCACATCATCGGTACATGTGGCGAGGATACCTTCCCACTCAACCGCCTGGGCAAGAAAGTTTTCATCGATGAAAAGAAAGTTTGCAATCTTTGAAAGATCGCCCTTGTCAATCATCCCTGAATCCTTGAAGAAGCTCTACTGAATCCTGGCTCTTAGGTTCTCTGCCTGCAAGTGCTTCTCCCTTATACTCTCTTTCTTCCAGATCTCAGACGTTACATGAAACACCTTGCTCAAAATCTCCCTGACACTCTCCTCTGTCTCAAAGCACTTGGTCTCGGATTTCTTCAAAACTTCAATCCGGGTAACCAAGGCATAATACCAGGTGTTGAAGTCATACCTATCTCCAACCTGTATCCACCAAACTTCTCTTCGACAAACCTCAGATAACTTTCAGATGAGGAAGTATTTCATCTTGAATTTCCTCCACGTCTTGCCAATTGGTAGCTAGATCCTGGATACGGCTGACCAATGAAGAGGCCGACTCATGTGCTGACACTAAATTTTCTACCAGTATATCAGCACGTGCTGAAGCATCTAAAATCCACTCCTTGGCCTGTGTGAATGTACCCTTCATATCCTCATAATCCTTCATCGATTCCTCCTGAAGAGGCTATGGAGGGGTACCCGAGATCTCATGGTTAAGTGGCCTGGTAAGATGGAGAACATACTTTCTCCATTGTTGGTTTTCTTCTTCAACCTTCTTTCTCTTCTCTTTCTCCTGAGCTAAACTTGCCTTCAGAGCGTTACAAGAATCATCAAAATACTGGACCTCTTGGTCTTGGGTGGGCTTACCCAGCTCTATGGTGGTGATCCTGTAGTCATCTGCAGCGACGTTGTCCCTAGTTTTTCCTTCTTTAGGCACTGCTATCTGGACTGTCCTGTATCCTGCACTGTCTCGCTGAATCAGAGAAAACTTTCTGGCGGGCTTGGGTGGTTTAGCTATAATCGGCTCATTTACCTTCTCCAGAAATGATGTTGTGGTTTCTTCAGAACATGCCTCCTTGGGGACCTTAGCCTTTACTCTTTCCCTTAGCCAATCTGGGATAGTTGATTGCTCTACGGTATTCTGGTCAAATCCATCATTTGTCCCTCCCGGGTTTGCAGCTATGCCATCTAAGAAGACTATAGGCGCTTCAGTTTGCTCTCTGTCCGAACTTTGGACAACTTCCTTCATTACTTCCTCAACCGAGGGAGAAGGCACTCTCACTTCATCATTAATCATGCATATGTTCATTTCTTGTTCCCCAACTGCATTCTGATCAGTTACGATAGAAGCGGCACTGAGGATGGACTGGCCTTCGCTGGACTCCCTTCTTTCTCCTCCAATCTTCTTTCCTGTGACCTTTACGGAGCTTCCAACTAACTCCTTCCTCTTCTGAGACCCAACACTTTCTGGATTCTGTGAATTACCTGTAGAGGTACAAGGGTTGGAGGACAAAGAGTCATCCACTCCCATCAATTCGTAGGTCAAGGTCACACCTTTGGATTTTAATTGCTTTGTCCTTTCAGATGTCCACCACCTAGAATACTCAACCACCGTCCTCATGAGGTCTGCTCGATCTGATTTCTCCCCTTCTGCCCAATCTATCAAAACTAGTGGTTCACTCTTCATCTTTTCAAAACCCGGCTGCTGAAGCTCAAGGTTATCCTCTACTTGGTCAGCAACTCTAAATACCTCTGTTGCTCTAACCATGCTCAAAGGAATTCTCAACCAAAACCTCTTCCTGATCTCGAAACTATCGGCTGCATTAGCCCAATAATCTTCTAGATCAGCCCTGTGTTCAAATGTCATTCCTTCGACCTTCTTTATTCTGTGGGATGGATCGAAATTCCTTCTTGCTTGTACTGATAAAAGGGATACCAGGCTAGCTCCTTCTCAGCAGTCGCAACAGCTTGTGATGATGAGCATGTTTCCAACCCATTACCAATTGTAAGAGAGGAAGTTCATGCCTTCTTCTGTTTATCCCTTTGAATCGCCATATACCCTTCCAATTGCCTCACAACCTCGAGCAACACAACTCGGTTAGTAGGGTAAGTTGGAAGTTTGTAGGGAGACCCAGAGAATCCCTGAATTCGAAGGTAAGTAAACTTTGGATATTGGATATACCAATACCCGAATCGACTGATGAAGTCCATAGACTCTTGAGAGAGTCTCTCGTGCAGTCCACCTTGCAATGTCCGCTTGATGTGCATGAGGAAGGTATCATTCACTCTTTTAAAATGGAACTTTTCTTCCATATGGAGCTGGGGATAGCAATCATAGATTGGAAACTGGTTCTCTTTGTTCCCTACTTCTCCTCTGCAAGTGAGGCCTCTATATCTGTAGGTTCTGGCCAAGGAATAAAACAGGTACGAACTCATGAAGAAAGTCCTATTTGCCTCTAGGTTCCTCAGCTGGTTGTCTAGGTTATCGCTAATCATCCGGGCCCAGTCTATCATCTTTACTCCATTCATTATTTCATTAATGAAATGATACATCCAGGGTTCGAATGGGGCTCCTTGAGGATTCCCCATTATTCTGTTGAGCAGAACGATCATGTCTCCAATGTCCTCCTTGAAGTATGCTCTCACCAGGCTCTTCCTTTGAAGTTTGGAGGCGCCCTTCCTTGGCTTGTCCAGCCAATAATGGTTGACTATGGCATTATATTCCTCCAAGTGGTCTTGATACATGCTGTCAACTTCATCCTTTGTTACATACACCGTGTCGTGGTATTCTGGGATCCTGAAGGCCTCTCTGATGGCCTCATCACTGATGTTTGCCAGCACTCTTCCATCAGGTGCAACAATGTCCTTACTGGTGGGGTTGTAATGTTTAGCACATTCAACTACTAATTCAGTGCATTGCATGGTGGGGAGAAAACCAGCAGCATGCACGATGCCACTCTTCATCATCTTCTGTGTGGTTGTGGTAGGCACAAGGTTGTCCAAACCAAACATCCTCTTCTTAAATTCCCTCAAATTGATGTGTCTGAGGTTGGTGTCGCTAACATTTTTCCATTTCGAAGTCATCCTTGACTCCGGAGGAGCATCTTTATGCACTTGAAATTTCATAGTGCCTAGGATCTGCAAACAGACAATGAAATTTTAAGTTAGGAATTAATTTGTAATTTGAAGAAAATAACCGGGCTGCGAAATGACTAAGTGTTTGAAAATTCCATTTTATTCTCATACTTAGCCATATAAACTGAAATTTCATTTGAAAACCCTTCAGTCTCAAGGATGGTTGTGATCGTAAATCAACACCAAGTGTTATAACTTCGAAAACTTTCTTATACTTAGCCAAAAAAAAATGATTTTCCTCCCCTAGAAATTCGAATAAATTCACTAAAAATCATTTCTCAAACTCTGAAAAATACTCAGAAAATACATAAATCTGCATCATGAATTCAATTTCACCTTCGAATGGACGGAAGGAAGGCTGGAAATTTCTCAAGAATACTCAGAAAATTCAGTAAAGATTCAATAATTCTTCCTTATACCAGCTGGCTTCACTAAAAAAATCTGTGAATCCTTCGTCACGAAGTTTGTCCAACTACCAGCAATATCAAAACTTTCTCCAGATGAACTCCAAACTGCCAATATTTTACTATGCTCTCCCTAGTAACTTCGAACTTCTTGGTGTGTAAGAATGAAGCAACAACAAAGTATTTGTAAACAAGGTTGAATCTTCAATTAGAAATACTTAAAATCGTCCAACTCATGTTTGTAATTTTAACTTCACTCTTTAGGAAAGTGTTGTCATCTTTCCAAGTTCGCAGAAAATATCTTCCAAAAGTTTCCAATTTGGCTACAAGTTCGAAATCTTTAGCCATCTTACAATATTCCCTTCCAAAAAAACTTTCTATCTTGGTCTTCAAGTTCGAAATCTTTAGCCATCTTCCAATATTCCCTTCCAAAGAAAAGCTTTCTATTTTGGTTTTTTGGTTTTTTTTTAGTTCGAAATCTTTATCAATCTTCGAAAAAAAACTTTCTATCTTGGTTTTTAAGTTCGAATTGCTTCATGGATTTTGATGACATCACTCCAAACTTGTTGACTTTGTTTGACCTTCATGTTTGGGCGGACTTTTGGAGACTTCCCAAGGTATGGCGGAGTTTGAAGGACACCAAGGGCGGATTTTTTGAACATCTCTTACAACCTTGGGTGGAGTTTTATCTTCCTCTTCATCATGGCAGGTTTTGATGGTATCTCTTCCATCTTCTTTACCAATTTGGGCGGACTTCTATGGCCTCTCTTCATGGCCTTTCCAACATGCATGGCAGACTTTCTTGACCCCTCCATGGCGGACCTTCAAGGTATCATGCAGGGCGGAGTTTGAAGGCACCTACTTCAACATGGAGGGCGGACTTCTATGTGACCCCAAGTCATGGCGGAGTTTAGAGGGTCTTCAACATGGGCAGACTTTTGGCTTAACCTTTTGCATGGCGGACTTTTGAGTCTCCAACTTCAAGGCGGACCTTTAAAGACTCCCTTGGGCGGACTTTGGTGATGACTCAACCAAGGCGGAGTTTTGAACACATCCCCAAGGGCGGGGTTTGATGACTTGGCAACTTGCTTGGAGGGCGGAGTTTGAAGGCATCTCCTTCAACATGTATGGCGGACTTTTGAAGTGACCCCAAGGCATGGCGGAGTTTGGGAACCACTCCCATATGGCGGACTTTGATGTTACCTCCACCAAGGCGGACTTTGAAGGCTTCCTCTATCTTCTTGTTTGCTAAGGTGGACTTACCTCCAACACCAAGGGCTACTAAGGCATGGCGGACTTTTGGTGGGTCTCTCCAATACATCTCCTAGGGCGGACTTTTGGTCTATCACCAAGGATGGCGGAGTTTAGAGCTTCTCTATGCAAGGCGGACTTATATGACATCTCCAAGGGCAGACTTTGGTGTCTCTTCCATCTTGGGCGGACTTTTGGCCTACCTCCTCAAGCATGGCGGACTTTTGAAGCTCCTCTAACATAGCGAATCTTGATCATTTCTCCAACATGGCGGACCTTTGCTTGGGTGGACTTTCTGCACACCTGTCATGACACTCAAACTTATCCATTAGCCATACTTACAAAAATTTTGGCAAATTTCAAAATTTAACATTTTAACCAAAATTAACCAGATTAACTTGAAATTTGAAATCCATATTTAGGCAAACCATCTGAAGCAACACGACCCCTAAAATGTAGGGAACTGGCTTTTTAGGTCAAAACTTGGAAATTTTGGGTCCCGATCAAAGCAGGTCAGTGGTGTTAGTGCAAACCCTAGATTCCCATCCCGAAAAAGCAAATAGCAGGTATCCCTAAAAAATAGGAAAAGCTTTCTAAAAATAGCCATACCGGGGATCGGGCTAAAAACGCCAAAAACAAAACTTCCTAAAAAATAGGAAAAAGCAAACTCCAAATTCGTCCAAATCAATTACGATCTTCGTCCTTTGGCCTTTCTAAGCACTTTGGTGGTGGTCATATTCGGGAATCACATGGTTTGCAAAAACTAACTTTCAATCCTTAGGACTTGAACTGTTCAAAACTGCGCAAGGCTTGGTAAAACTAAAGCGGAAGGCCATGGGACACTAACAAAAACCCTAGAAAGCAGGAAAAGAGAGGGTCCCCATTTGCAATGGGGCGACGTGTGAAAAAGGTCACAACATTAACGATCAAAAAAAAAATTGAATTGTTACCATTAAAAAACTTATTACCGAAAAAAATAAATAAAACAATCACTAAATTTTATTTAAAAAACATTAAAACAAAAACACTAAATGCTCTTTTAAAAAATATAAAAAATAAAAACTTCGAAAACAAAATAAACACTTCTATTTTTAAAAGCAAATAAAAAAATAGCTTTTTTTATTAAAACAAAATAAAAAGTATTAAATTTTATTTTAAAGAATATGATTATATAAATTAAATGATAAAATATAAAATCATCGTTTGGAATTTCATAAAATATAAAAAACATAATGGAAAACATTTAAAAATATCCTAAAACTAAACTACAAAAGTGGCATCGGACTATTTTGGAGACTTCGAGCAAGCAAAGCTTGCGATGCAGGTTGGTACAAAGGTTGCGACAAAAGGCGATGCAAGTTCAGTGAAACTTCGCATGGAAAATGTAAACACTAAACACAAGTTTCTTCAAACGGTGAAATGTTGGAATTCATTGTGAAAAATCAGCACTAAATATGATTTTTCTCGCCCTCTCTAACAGGTTTTCCAACCATCCTATCGTGAAATGTAAATTGCCTTCAAACCACAGTCCTCTATCATGTAGACACAAAAAAACACAATATTAAAATATATTTCAGTAAAACACGTCAACATTTTTTCCACACAAACATTACCCGAACTTTTCCAAATTTTAATAATGTTTTATAGGTTCACCAAATTTCGAACTTGAAGCCAAAAATTCGGCAAATACGGTGACTTAGATTATTATTATGCATACTCTTCTTTCACAAGATGATCACAAATATCTCATTGTCTTCCTTCAAAATCTGCTCTTACACATCACATATGTTCTTCATATATATCTGCATGTATCCTTTATACATGTGCTGCATATATTCTTCAATATGAATTTGAAAAACTCTTCATATTTTTGCGCCTTATTTTCCTTTATATCTGCTCTAAACTAAAAAAAATCATTATTTCCCTGTACAGATCTGGATGTGTAGATCTGCCATTTCTTCAATTTGTTGATCTTCACATCCAACATTCTTCTTATATCTTCATATTCCTATGAAAAGAAATAACCTTTGGAAGAGTGATGTCCTTTTGAGAGGACATAACCTTTTATTGATAAATGATCGCTGCCTTTAAACTCTTTTATTTGTCCTCAAATACTTTCATGCTGCCTTCATAAACATAAGCGCTGCCTTCAAAATTAATGCCTTTGATCACTGCCTTTACTAACTATTAATTACAGCTCTTAACAAAGTTCAATTTTTTCCTTTACATAAGTTAATTGTTTTAACAACCTTTAATGAGATCGCTGCTTTTACAAATGTATTAATAACCTTTTAATCTGCTGTTAATAAGATCGCACTCTTTGGAGAAGAAACCACTTTTCTTTTAATTGCTGCCATCTAGACATGAATCGCTTGTCTTTCCTTGCTGATTTGTGAAACTAACAAATGGCACCCTCTTGTTTTCTTATACTAATCGCTGCTTTTCTTTTTGCATATAAGACAAATTTTGTCTTATTCATCTTTTGTCCTGTGTGCTGTTTTGTCTTTTTTCTGTTTGTTTTATTCATTTTTTGTCTTTTCTGTTTGCAGCCTTTTCAGGATAACAAATCGCTGCTTTTTGTAATGTAAATTTCTGCCTTAATATTAATAATGATTGATGTTCACAGTATTAAATCAAAACATAATTGCTGCCATTATAATCCCTCTTTTTATCATTAATTTCTGATATTACCATATAGTTGCTGAAAATGAATTCCTTTCGTATGATTGATCATATATTGGTCATGTAGGCATTGTCATAGCTGTATGAAAGTTGGCCACAACTGATGTGTGTCAATATAATTGCTGTGCATTCATAAGATGATCACTGCTCTCTTTGTTAGATATCAACAATCTCTAATTAATATCTAATGGAAATCACTGCTCACTGTCTTTGGTTGCCATTAATGACAGTTTAACCTTCAACTCATCATGACATCAATGGCAATGATGTCCTCTCACCTTTGACATCAAATACAAAGCACTACCTTGATCAGTCAGCCTTATCATACAGCTGTGTGCTTATAATACTATTGTCATATACATGGGCAATTTTATTGATATAAATATATATCATTGTCTTTAATTTTCTACTGTCATCGGTCTTGATGTTATTTGTCTTAATGACATTTCTCTCTTCTACAACAAACTGCTGCAATATAGGCCATAGCCATTAGACCTTTGTCCTTCATTGTCAATATGCTCTCCATACATTTATGACAATATCTTTGTTAGCAATCTCATCCATATTCCTTGTCACACAAATGACAACTCCTACATATATATTGTTGACATCAATGATAGCTTTCAATAATATACTTCATCTTTAACATCGATGACAACATTTCCAACAATCTCCCCCTTTGCCATTGATGGCAACAAACTTTTTTGTCGTCTCTTCTAACTCTCCATACAATTTATATCTCTCCCCCTTGGACATCAATGGCAAAGGGATGTGTTGATATGTTTTTTATGCACATAACAATACAGAATAAATTACAAGATAATTTACCCTCTCTTGAACAAAATCACCTCAGATGCTAAGAATGAGATCAACTAAAATGATTCCAAGGTTTCTACATGTTAGGTCTTGACGAGTGGGTAACTCAATGGTTGATGTGAATTGTTGTGTTTCACTTGGGGACTTACGCAAATGTTTGGATTATCATGAATGATGTGGAATAGGTGTGCTGACAACTTAAGATTTATCAATATAGCTCTAGATTTACTTCTTTCTAAAAAACGGGGAAAAAGAATAGGGTTCAGGAAATCTATTCTAAACCTAGGAATGTAGGAAATGATGAATGGATCTAGTGGAATCAAACCAGGCAAGGTCTCACAATCAGGTATTGACACAAGCTTAGTGCAATCGTCTAAGGTATACTTAAAGATTTTCAGGCTATCACCATCAAACGTTGACACCATCCAAGTTGATGCTTGTCAAGGGACGCGTAGTAGTTGAAGTTATGCTTATTTAAATTCCAGTTGACCACACAAGGCACACTTACCAGCGGCAAGAGACTAGTGGTATGGATTAAGGATTCCACACAAATAAATTCAACAAATCTTCCACTCAATCTAACATACATGAAAATAAATTCTAATCTAAATTCTAATCTAACTTGGAGGAATTGAGAACCATGAATGCAAAGACAACATTTGAAGAGCAAAATCACCAACAATTGAACGATGATTAAGATTCAAATAGCTGAAGCATATACCAACAATTCTACAAAAACTCTCCCTTACAAATGAGAGACAAGGAGGCATATATAGAGTCTCTTACAAAATGGATGGCCTAGATTGATCTAAGATCAACGACCGAGATCATGCCAACAAAACCCTAGAATTGCCCTAATTAGGGTTACATCAAAAATGGCACCACCAACATATGGCCCAATGAAAAGATACCTAGTCATCAAATAAGGAATCTTCTAGAAGATTCCTCCCTGCATCTCTCTCTCCTAGCATACTCCAAGAATCTAGCCAATACTGAATCTAACTCCTCCATGGAAATGCTAGGCAAGGTATCCTATTGTAAATCAATCACATCCAGTGAATCCGAGCAAGCATTCAAAGTGTTCTCCCATTCTGGCATGAGCTTCTGCAAACTATGAACATGAATCAACAAAGATACCAAGTCATCTATCTGACTCTTCTTCAAAGAATCCAACTGGCAAAAATACATAAATTTCATCTTGTCTCTTAATTTGGCTAAGTGTAAACCACTAACATCAACACCCAATAATTCCTCAATCGAGGCAAGGATCTTCATCTGAATGTCCTGAATCAATCCCTCCATCTCCACACAACTCGACTAGGCGTTCTCATAAGTTGATTTCTTCACAGCTAATGAACAATACCAGCCATGGAAATCATATCTGTCTCCACTGTGCACAATGTTCTCGCTGACCAATGTGGAATTAGGAATCTTCTTCAAAGCTTGGAGGCATGGAATAGTCATCTCTTGGATAGGCCGGAATTCTTCCCAAACTCCCTCCAAATACTGGATTCTGAATACAAGCCTTGTTGTCCTATCATATGCATGGACAAACTAAGTAAGGAAATCATCTGCCTGCTCTCTTGTGCTATCAATCCACTTCTCCACCTCCGAGTGTGTACCTCTCGCTACCTCACAATGTGAATGTATTCCATGGTCAACTGCAATAGGGGAAATAAGGGTGGGATCTCCACGCCTTGTCCCTGCAATATACTCTCTAAGTCTGATATTCTCTTCTCTGTACCTTTCATTCTCCGCAATCACTCTGCCTAACCTTGCATCGATTGCCTGGAGGTTTTCACCAATCTCCTAGAATTCCTGCTTTCTGGATATACAACCATGGGCAACTGAAGTGATCTGGAAATCCATAGGAGTAGCAATGTCCGCTGTCACGCCTGCAATAGGAACAGCAATCTGCGCAATCCGCATTCCTGTCTCATCTCTAGCTATGTGCAGCAAAACCTCCGCTCTCTTGGGCTCCTTCCCCTTAGCACTACTAGCTAGGTAGTCATCAATATCATCAATAGGCTGCACCTTTATCATTTGTTTACTTTTTTCCATACTTCTCATCAGCCATTCAGGAATAGCGACCATCTCCATACCATCATCGAGACATACTTCTCGATCAAGTCCTTTCAATGCCGAAATAACATCATCATTATCACCAAGATTATCCCTGGTCCAATCATATACCTCATTTCCCAAGCTAACTTCCAAAAGGACAATAGGGGATTCCGGCTGATCATTATTCTCATCAGGAGGTGCAGATGTCGTTGTGGCATGGAACTCCTAAATATTCTCTGGTAGTATCACTGTGTTGGAACACCGTTGAATCTCCTTGTTCTTGTTACTTCAATTACTTCGATTGATGAGACACTGGGAGGGGGTGAAGGAATGATAAATGGAGGAATGATAGTCTTTTGTTTCTTCTTCACCCCCTCAATCTTCTTCCCTCTGGCCTTGACTTCTCCTGACGTGTTCTTCCTTCTCTTGGGAGCTTGACTCTCTTCGTCTGCATGAATCCTGACATCACTGATAGTCCTCTGATCATCCTCGGAAGTAGACTCTTTCGACTTCATTTTTTCATAAGTGAAGGGAACACCCATGTCAACTAACTTATTCATCTGCATATCCACCCATAGGCGGGCGAAATTCAAGACCTCTCTCATCAATATATTCAGGTCAATCTCTTCTGACTCTGACCAATTAGGCAATAGGATTGTCTTCTTCATTTCACTCTCATACTATGGATGTGTATGATCTCTATCATCTAATACCTAATCAGGAATGAGGAAAAGTCCACACTTCCTCACGAAATCCACAGACATTCTGGACCACATTCTTCTCTTCACTGCTTGCTCGTCCATCAGGTTAGCCCAATAATCTTCTATGTCAACCTTGTGAGTGAACTTCTCTCCTCTGATCCTTCCGACCTTCTTGTCTGGATCGAATCTTTCTCTCTTCTTATAGGTAGCAAATCAGTAGAATGCAAGCTCCTCACTCGCAGTGCTGGCGGCTATGGCGAACTGGAAAACCTCTAACGTTTCCCAACTGAAATAGGGAATGTCATGCTTGTTCTGTGCTTCTCTCTCTGGATAACATCGAACTCTAGAAGTTGTCTCACCACTTCCAACAATATCATTCTGTCGGTTGGATACCTAGGAAGTTTGTAGGGTTCAGATTGAAACCCATGAATCCTGAGGTATGTGAAAGTGGGAAACTGTATATACCACGATCCATATTTTTCTATTAACTCTGTTGCCTCCTTGGACAATCTTCTGTGGATTCCGCCTTGCAGCATCCGTGTGATGTACATAGTGAATGCATCATTCACTCTCTTATAGTCTTCAATTCTATGCATGCTTAGCTGGGGGTAGCATTCGTGACTCTTGAATTGTCCTTGCCCATTCCCGACTTCACCTTTGCATATTACTCCTCTATATGAAACAAATCGTGCAAGCAGGTACACCAGGTAAAAAGTCATAGCGAATGACTTGGACCACTCTACATTTCTCAGCTGAAAATCCAGGTTGTCACTTATAATCTTGGACCAATTCACTAGTGTTCCTCTAAGACAATCCTGGATGAAGTAGAACATCCATCCATCAAATAATGCTCCCTGCGGCATCCCCATCACTCTGTTGAGTAGGAATATCAAATCACTATACTCCTCCTTGAAATCTATGCACATGAGTGTCTTGGGAGCCTTGGAATGATGAGACCTAAGCTCAATCATCCACTCTTTGTTAATTAAATTCTTGCATACACCCATCTTCTTCGTGTATCTTTCTGCATAATCCTCCTTGGTCACATCCTTCATGTTTATTCCGCGTGGAATTCCGAACACCTCTGCAATAGCATCCTTAGCAAGGTAAGCGATGACAACACCCTTAGGACTCTTGATCATTCTTGTAAGCGGATCATAACATCGTGCACACTCCAGGATAAGCTCACTGCACTGTATGGACTGTGGAAATCCAGTGGCATGGAAGATGCCACTCTTCATAATGTTCGCATAGGCTGGGGAAGGAACCTGATCTCTGACTCCGAACATCCGGCGTTGCATCTGGTCGAAGTCTAGGAAATGCATGTTTGTATCAGTGATCTCTTTCCATCTGGATGAAATCTTAAGCTTTGGATAAAATCCAATCTCCAGCATCTTCAAAAGTTCTTTCCTTTCCTTATATCCCGACTTTGACATCGCACCTATACGAAGCTTAAAGTCAAACTTAGGAAAATAAATAATATTCTTAATAAAATTCCTGACTTTCTAAATATTTAGCTAATTTAGAGCATGGAGTCAGGAAAATAATCCATACACTTGGTAAATTTTAGCAATTAAGTTCAAAGTGTGACAACACTAAGGCATGGAAGCCTTCCATAAAATTCATTGATACCTCCTTAAGCTTAGAAAATATGCAAGCTAAAATGCAAAGGAGTATACCGGATAAATGATGACTAAGGAAAGGTGTGAAAGGTTGTGTTTTCACACAATGAATGTCTGAAGACACCTTCCGGAGCGGACAATGGAGGTCAAAAATTCTGAAAACAACCTGAAAATCAGACTTTTAAAACATGTTGCAATCTTCAAAATGTGCATAATCTTGATAAAAATCAGTTCTAATGATCAAAACAATCATATTCAGGACTGTAAGTATGGCTGGTAAAAAACTAATTTCTGAGGACAAGTCTGAAAATTGAATACTTCAGACTTACCAGCACCTTGCAAACTAGTTAAAAATCCCTGAAAATAACGAAAAATGGCTAAGGAATCATCTTTAAGCAAAATCGTCAAAATGGTTAGGTGGCTGGAAATGAAAATTTATGAAGACAATCGCCTAACAATGGAGTTTTCAGACCTGCAACAGCAATAAAATGGTCTTAAAAAATGCGCAGAAAACTCCATAAAATACCTCCACATGCAAAATGCCTAAGTTGGAATTGGCTGGGCAATAAAAACTTAAGTCTGAAAATTAATGGCAACCATTAATGGAGGTCAAAATCTGAACCAAACCTCAGATCTGAAGTGAATCAGCAGGCTGGAAATGATGGCAGCCACCAAGCATGAATAAAAATCCACCAAAATATGGCACCAAATCACCTCCCAAGCAAAATCGAAATTTTCCAACTATGGCACCAAACTGAAAAATCTGAAAATGTTTGTCAATGGCAGCTTGGATCTGCAGCAATGAAGGTCTGAACAGCAAGCAAAATGGTGAAGGAAAAATCGCCTAAGTCTCCAAACATGAAATTGCCAATTTTCACCAAAAAATGCTAAAGTTTGAAAAAATCGCCAAACTTAGCAAAATCGAAATTTTGAAACTGGTCTTTAATGGCAGCCAAGAGGAATAGATCAGCAAGCTGGAAAAAATGGAAGAAAATAAATCCTCAATCCCACACTTCACCAAAAACGCCTTGCTAAAATTCACCCAACTTGGAGGAAAAATCGTTTTCATGGAGACACCTGGCAGATTTAATAATAAAATAATGCTAAGTCTCCTCTCTTATACTTGCTTTCACCTCTCACTTTCACCACACAAACAATGTGGGATAAAACACTTGTATAAATACTTGCTTCTAGAAGATTAAAATATTAAATGGTTATGGCAAGTTATTAAATTTTGCTTTTAAAATATTAAATAATCGTTAATCATTATTTAAAAGCAATTAACATGGGGCTTACTTATAAAAATATTGCAAATTAAATCCAAAATAAGCCTCCAGGGGAAAATCGATTTGGGTTGGGATTGAAAAATCCCTTTAAAAATCATTAAAATGTCAAAATTTACCCCACAAGGGAAATTCGACCCTAGCTTGGATAAAAATCCATGCATAAATTCATCAAAATTGCACACAAAAACCTCCCAGGGGAAAATCGATATGAGCTTGGACAAAAATCCAAACAAAAATCCACTCTACTTGCAAAAAATCACCCCTAGGGGAAATTCGATGGCAATCTGGATAGAAAAATCCATACTCCAAACTCACTTAACTTGGAAAAAACCTCCCTAGTGGAATTTCGACTTCAGTCTAGATGAAAATCCAGACTCAAAAACTCTTCAAAATATTCCCAGTGGAAAATCCATCCCTGTCTGGATAAAAATCCGAACAAAAATCCTTACAAATGCTTTCAGGGGAAAATCGACCTCTGTCTGGATGAAAATCCGGACAAAAATCCGCACTCGGTTGTCACAAAAATCCTGGTGGAAAATTGACCCAGGCATGGAATCATCTTTAACGTTGTCCGCATTTCAGTCCGCACTCCTAGTGGAAAATCGATGGCAGTCTGGATAAATCCTGACACTTAGCAAAATTTTAGCACTTCCAGGGGAAATTCGACTTGGGTATGGATAAACAGTGGAGGAAAATAGTAGTCAGTATGGATTTCCGGGGAAACCCATGTGTAGTATAGATTTCGAGTGGGGGAATGGGTTGGGTAGTCTGGAATGTGAGGGGAAAAGCACCTCTAGCATGGAATTTGACCTTTCAACCCTTGGAATAAGGATTTCCCTTAGGATTTTATCATTTTAACCACTCAAAATCACTTAGAAACTTCAAATTTAGACTGGACTTGGGCAAATTTTCCAAAATATTGAGCGAAACGCTAGGAAAATATTGGAATAAAGTGCGAAATCAATTTAAATAATACCTTAGGAGTGAGAAAACAAATCCAAAAGGTCTGTGAATACCTTGGCACTTTAAAATCACAGATGCACGTGTTTAAAAACACGTTAACGCTCAAGAGGTCTTACACTTAGACAAAACGTAGGATCATTAAAATATCAACGTTTTACAACTTGATCCTATAACTTCAAAAAACCCTAGACGGCACTAGGCATGATCAAAACTCCGAGACTCGGGCACGGGAAACGCAAAATTGCCCACTAAGCAGCCAAAACCCTAACCTAACAACGCAGAAAGCCAGCAAAGAGGAGGTCCCCGTTAGCAATGGGGCGATGTGTGAAAAGGTTACAATAGGATGTAACCAACTTCTTTCCTTCATGTTGTGATTCTTTCTTTGATGCTCCCCCTGTCTATAAGGCTACCCCTTGCTTTAATACTCCTTTCTCTTAGTTTCTTGATCTTTTGTATTTTGATATGCTTGAGTGACAAACTTCTCTCTTGACATCAATGCCGTCATTTTTTTGTTTGAAACTTTCCTTACATAGACACAATCTGCAATCTTCATTTATTCACTGGGTGAACACCACCACCATTAGATGGTTCCAAGCTGAAGCCCTTGAGAACACCCATAAGATGATCCAATGCACAAACTTTTAGAACGGCAACTCACAATTTTGTGAGTGACAGCTTGGTAGCAAGAGGAGGATTGCCATTAGAAGAATATTCAGGTTTTCGTGTCATGATGTCTAATGGGTTTAAGAGGAAATGCAACAAGAGGATACCACAAATGAGCATTGAACTTGATGATTACACAATCTCCAATGATTTCTTCATGATTGAGGTTGGTGGTTCCCATATCATTTTAGGAATTGAATGGTTGCATTCTCTTGGATGATACATTCAAGATTTTCAACAGATGGAGTTGGACTTATGGTGGAAGGAAAAAAGATAATACTCAAGGCCTTGGTGGATGAAGCACCACAAGTAGCAGCAGCAAGGATGATCACAGCGATGAATAATCATGATGTGGATGAGGGGGCAGCCTTACTAGTTGATTCTCCGAGGTGTGGGGGTGATGTGGATGCAAGTGATTTTTCAGGTATGGCATTTTATGATGAGCTCTTGATCTATTATGCATCCATAATGGGCAGATTAGAGTATGTAGAATGGATGGCTATACAAACACTCGTGAGTATGCAGCATGTTGTTAATCAAATTTCAGTCTACAACATGAGCATTGAGTGGTGGGATTATGATGAGACAATGTTGGAAGGAGAGTGGATAAGCATAACAATGGGAATACATTCGCATGACAAAGTTGCAAGTTTCCATTATGTTGATTGCATCAGAGTGGAGCAGCAAAATGATAGTGTTTTTCATATGGCTGATTTGATGCAGCAGCAAATTGCTTGAGGACAAGCAATGTTTGGGTCGGTAGGACTGTAATGTCCCCAATATTTGGTGACAATTAATTCAATTGTTTTTATTGAATTGTCAAAAAAATACAAGAAATATTCAAAAGATGACTCAATATTAACTAATTTAATTAAATAATAATAAACTATTATTATTTGTCACTTAATTAAATAAAATTCTCCAAAATATGATTAGTATTTAAGTTGGCCTACTATTCTAGATGCTCCTTGGAGTTCTTTATAAGGAGGCTGGATGGAGGAAGGAAAGCATGATTTTGATCTTATATAATAATTGATGAACTTCTACGGACGAGAAACATTGGAGTTAAAGGTTTGGACGAAATCCCGTCCCTTCCCATGGAGTGTTTGCAATGCAGCAGGCACTATTGAGCAAATTTGTGAAGTCTCCTTTGGAGACAAATTTGATGATTGTTTCAGATATAAATATAGATCTTTTGACAGTCGGCTAATCTTTGAAAGATATATTTGGTGAGTTTTGATACTTGTGGCTCTTCAATATTGGAGTTTTATATTGTAAAGTCGTGGCTTCATTAGTATTGACAAGTTTTACTATTAAGAGCCAATTCAAATAAAAAGTTATTCTATTTTGGGCGATTATATTTCATATGGCCACTATGTCAATATTAAGTTATGAAGCAATGGTTTGAGTAATATTATTTCGATTAATATTTGCCCATCGAGCCGACTCAATAAAGTCGGCATATATAAGCCAATATAATCAAGGTTGAATATTTATTTGATTATCCATTGTTGGGTATTTCATATTTGAGCTTGGTAACATATTGGCGGAGGTCTGGAAATATTATTCAGCGCAAAGATTAATTAAGGAAGTTTGTTATTATAAATATTTTGTGGCTTCCCTTGTCAAGAATAATAGAATCTGATAGTCCTGAAAATGACTGCAAAATTTGGCTTCTCTGACAATGATTTTAGTTATTTTGACTCACTGTTGCTCTCTGTTTTCGCCCTCAGGGTTTAGGGTTTTCAGGTTTATATGTTCCCGGATGAAATTTTGTTGTAAACCACAGGCCTGTTATATTTTTGCGTTACCTTTTTCATTTTAAGGCTTGAGGGTCTTTACCATCGTCAAAAGGGGACCGCTTTCTTTCCCTAGATGTTATCTCCTACCGACCTTTTAAGAAAACTATGCTTTTTTGTATCATGGTCAGGGCCCCCTTTTTTATGTTCCTGTGGGTTTTCATTTTCCCTAAGTCCGACTTTGATATTTCGGCTTTTATTTCCTCGATTAAATGCCGAGCAACTAATGATCCCATGAATTTGCACGAGCTTCAAAAGAACGGAGATGTTATGACCCAAGCCGAAAAGATGCTCGAAGGATAACGACAAGTATTGGGCTGACTTTGTAAGCTACACATAATGAACGAACAAATCCGACGGCCCTCGCAATCCCGCGATGAAAGATGCAGGAAGATTAAGGACCACGGCATCACGAGATGATGCCACGTGTCCCAGGCGTGTCGAACAAGTCCGATAGCAGGGCAGCTGACAGAGTGGATATTCAAGGATGATTTGGCATTGCTTTGCCAAGTTTTAACAGGCCCACTTGCTACGTTGAAGGTCAATATCAGTATTGACTGATGGTGATCATGCGATATGTCGTGCTAGACAAATCAACAGCGGAAACAGAAGAGGTTTTCAAAAGGAGTGATTCGGACTGTCTCAGTGTTGTTCACGCGGGAAAGCAAAGGCAGAAGGAAATAGGCATGTCGACATAGAATAAACAGAGACAAGTCAAGACAAATGGATACCAACCGACTCTCAAAATGTCGATTTGAGAGGTGTTTTCTTGGATCGAGCCGTATTAGCAAGACAAGGCTGGCAGTTCCTGAGGTGGCAACATCTGCAAGTTTTCATGGCCACCACGGAAAGAAATCAAGATCCTTTGAGAGATGAAAGGGATAAGGATTATTTATGAGCTGGAAGCGAGATGATCAAGGAGCTGTCAACAAAATCATAGGATGCGTACTGTCAGGGATTCTCATAGTTAGACAAAAAATAAAGAAAACTATTGCTGAGAAAATTTCAAAAGATAAAAACTCAGTATCCGAGAAGAGGATTCTGGAGCGGAGAACCTACAGTCAAGAAATCAAGAAATCAGAAACAAGATCGTTCACGTAAGGTGAACTTGGTCAGAAAAGCAGTGAATTGATGGTTTAAGTCTGACAATTTCTTGATTTGATGAATATAGTTTCTTGAGTCCATTTGCTGGCAGGGTGAGTAGAAAAGCATTGGAATGATGATTTTTCCCATGCATGAACACTGCTAAAAGAAGTATTTCCTTTATAAATACAATTCGGTGGTGTCTCCAGTTGGTAGAAAGAACAGAGAGTTCATTGTTTTCTCTCAAGATTTTAAAATGATGAAGACAATTTTTGAGCCATATTGTGCCAGAAGTTACACTGAGCTTTGTGATACCGGATAGATTTCCTATGGGAATGAGTATGTTTATAGTCGATGGAGTCTTGGAAGTGGGGAGGATAGCCGATGGAGGTTTGGAATTTGTTTCTTTCCAGAACTAGCCCTGCATGGCACATCCTCTGCCTCCTCTCCGTCACTCGTTGGCAGAGATTTAAAGATGAAGCTTCATGAAGGAATGGGAGCAAAATATGGTTGGGAAGGAGTTGGCAGCCAGTCATTTCTGCAACGACATGCAAGCTGCAACCCCTTCTCCTCCTTCTATGTTCCCCCACAAGCTTCTCTTTCCACTTTCTCTGATCCTGGGCATAAAGGCCTGAACTCCTCTTTTAGTGGAGGGGCAATTTTACTTCTTGTCGGGATCTAAGCCCTCTTCGAGAAAGGGGAAGTACTCTATGAAACATCAAGGAGCATCTCACGGTCCATCAGGGATGATAGTGGCACAGCTCAAAGATTTTGTTTCTACCAAAATGCAATTGGGAAATTTTGATTCTACTTCATCATGAACGCCAGCAAGGACAGTCTTTTGGGAGACTGTGAGGAATGTTTGGTAACAAAATAACAAGCGATCTTATAAGCTTGTAACAAGTGTCTCCTCTGGCCTGAAGCTTGTTGCTCCCTTGTTTCAATAAAAGGGAAATCAGGGCCATGAGATAGAGGTCGATAAATTTGGTCCAGAAAGCTTGGATTCAAATCCTTGGTCATGTATAGTAGGTTTAGGTGAAATGAGTAGGCTGTAACAGGAATTTGCAGAGCAAATAAAATGGGTTTTGTGTCTTAGTTTGTCGCAGGTTCTTGAAGGAGTTATATGTAATGCAATTTGTAACAGAAAATAGCTTATGAAATGAATGAAAATATTGTCTGAATTCATTTTCTCCAATGTATGACTCTGTTATGTTTCTGAATGAGTAAGATCAAGGGTTTTCCTCATTTGTTGCATTGTTGTGATGTATGTTTCTTCTATCTTACGCTCTGACCTAAGGGGTCGGTTAAATTGCTTAGATAGGATTTTCAGACTAATAGGGCTCATACAGGGATTTTTGATAAGTATTCTAGGTTGGGATAGACAGATGAGATACATTGTAAGGCAGTGTTATCTTGAGATCTTTGGCTATTAGATTAAGGTTTCTGTTGCATTTTTATCTTTGTAATCTGCAATTTCAGTTGCCCAACGGATAAGACACTGATCGTTGCTTCCAGTCATTTTTATATGACATTTCTTTACTCATAACTCATTGACAGCTTGCTATAGCTATGATAATATCAGAATATCTTTTCGTTTTTTGTGCATGATGTTGTTTGTCAAAAAGTTGTCTCACACTCCAAAGCAGGTCGAGGATCACTGAGAGCTAGCCACTCTGTAGCATTCTCCCTCTTTGTTTGAGCCCCCTTTTAGGATTGAAACTATCTGCTTAGTTTTAATGTTGCCTGCAAGTGTGGTGCGGAGATTGCAGAAGCATTAAGGGAACACCCTCCCAGGTTTTGCAAAGCCCGAAGTGTAGAAGGATAATCTGAAAATCCTTGTTATATTGTTGGTCCAAGTCCCTGAGTATCCTATAACGGTCTGGAGGCTGGCCACTCCATGCATGATTCGAGGGCCCGACTTGGTTTTTGTCCTTGGGGGCAGTGCAAAAACCCCGCCAAGTGCGTTCTGGGAAACCAACAAAATCGCCGATTCTAATATTTCAATGTGAACATTTTATCTGACTTCATTGGCGGATGGGTTTTCTCTCCACCACGGCATCCTCTGTTTGACAAGAGTCATATTGTGGTGCAAATTCCTTTCTTCCTGTTTGTAGCTGATTCAGGAATTGAGCATAGCAAATCACAAGCCAAGGAGACAAGTAGCAGTCTGATGGACATAAGAGTCAGAATAGAAAGAACGCAACCCAAATTGGTGCGCAGTGAGGCGGCAACCTAGTTGGGGCGATTTGTAAGGGTGTTCGATATCCCTTGCCATGTCTTCAACAGGCAAGGCTTAGCATCAGCAAATTGGTGAACGAAGCAGATCAAACAGGTTGCAGACAATTGCCAGTGAATTAGAGGAAGATATTAATTGAGCACTGACTTGCAGATTCCAGAATGAACTTATTGAATATTGCTTGAGATTGCCATTATTTGTTCCTCATTGCGGAATTGAGGACCAATCTATATGTAACCTCCATGTTGCAATTATTTGTTAAGAAGAGTCATATATCAAATCTGGAATATTTCATTATCAAACTCTGACAAGATAGATACATCATACATGCACTGGTGATGGTGTTTACTCTCATTGTTGTCACTTGCTTCTATAATAATATTTTTTGTGCTTGAATTCCTATTGTCAATTTAAGGCCTGATTCATATTTGTTTGCAAGCATTAATAAATCATTCTACATCTAGCAGCTACTGGAATTACATGTATCAAAAGTTAAGGGGTAGTTAAGGATATTTCATTCTAGATTGCATGTATGTATGTATGTATGTATGTATGTAGGTAGGTATGTAGGTATGTAGGTATACATGTATATAGGTATATATGTATGTGTACATATATACATATATACATTTATGTATATGTATATCATAGAAAGGCGACTCGGATTTGGCAAGGCTGACCCAACTCGGGACTCGGCAAAAAAATTGGCAAGACTCGGCAAAAACTCAGCGAGACAAGGCAAAAAACTAGTTTCTAGTGAGTCTCGCCTAAAGCGAGTCCCTAGAGAGTCCCGAATCCCTAAGACTCAGCTTGGTCCTGGAACTATGATGTATATATGTATACATGTATAGCTAAGTTGTTGATTGTGGTACGCATCCTAGTTCAGGTTCTTGCATTACAAAATTCCATAAATTCATATCTTCTTTACAAGGAACAAGATTCCATGCACCAATTTCAAAAAGGCAAATGCCATACGTTTGGAAAAGTGAAACAACTCTACCCAAGATGTTGTAAATCTCAATAGCATGTGTAGAGAAAAACTTGCATGATCCTTCTATTGTGACATTTTCACACATCACCCCATTGCAAATGGAGACCCCCACTTTTTGCTTAGTAGTATTGTTGCTTTAGCTTAATCGTCTAGCTTGGCAATAGTTCGATTCTTTAACCTCTTGCTTGTAACGGGATGAAAGGCCTTTGTCATCAGGATGTGATCAAGTCAAGCAATCTAGCAACAGTTAGATTCCCCTCTAGACTAGTTTGGAGTCTTTGCAGCTCTAAGTGCTTAAGTGATAGAAAGAGGTCAACATGATCATTAAGTGATGCTTCACAATGCAAACCTCTAGGTCAGGTCAGTATGAGTCTCAAGTGTGATGAGTAGTCAAGCAAGCAAGTAGACATCCTTAGGTCGGAGCGTAGGGGTGATAATCAATCTGCGATGAGGTGATTGATGAAGATGATTCAAGGTCTATGTGATGAAAGGAAAGAAAACACCAAGTCAATTGTATGAACAAGTCACTCTACACTTAGTGAAATCAATGAGTGATGAAGTCGGAGTGAATTATCCATGACTTACTCAAATCCACAATCTTGGAAGCATTTTTTCCAAAGTTGCCAAAATCCACAACTTGTGGAGGCTCAAAGATTGAAGAACTTCAAAAAAAAAGATGAGTGGGAGTAATGCATTGATGAATGATGATGAAGTTGCCTTGAAGTGAATTGGGTGAAGGGATCTTGATGTTGAAGGTAAGTGAACAACGACAATCAATTCATGACTTGAGATTATCCTTGACTTGCTAAAATCCACGCCTCAAACATGAAGATAGCAAGGTTGATCAATGAATAAAAGAAGAAACAATGAACTTATTCAAATCCTTAACTTTGAAAATGAGGATCAGCATGATATTAAAAGCAACAGGATAGGCTAAAAGTTGAAGTTGGCAAAATTGAATCATAATCAAACTTCCTTCACTTGCCAAAATCCACGAACTTCATCCAAATCTTCCTTCACTTGCTAAAATCCCCAACCAAGTCATGAAATTTTCCCTCACTTGCTAAAATCCCCAACCAAGTCATGCAATTTTCCTGTACTTGCTAAAATCCCCGACCAAGGTAGCAATTTTCCTTTACTTGCTAAAATCCCCGACCAAGGTAGCAATTTTCCTTTACTTGCTAAAATACCCGACCAAGGAAGAATCTTTCCCTTACTTGCCGAAATCCCAGACCAAGGAAGAATCTTTCCCTTGCCAAAATCCCCAACCAAGTCATGAAATTTTCCCTCACTTGCTAAAATCCCCGACCAAGGAAGAATCTTTCCCTTACTTGCTAAAGTCCATGATCTTGATCATAGTCTTTCCATTCCTTGCTAAAATCCGTGACCCAAGGTAAAAAGGTGATGTGTTTGGCACTAAGGTTAGCAAGTCAGAATTGATCATAAATGTTTTAATTTGAATTACAAAAGGCAACACAAGTTGGCTTCCTTGAGGTGTGAACCATCAAGAGTTGGGATGCCTATCAAGAGGAGGGATGATCATTTCATTTGATCATCCCAAACGAATTGGAATTTAGGAGCAGAGCAGTTGTAAGGAAATTCGATCAAGGATAGTGAATTCAATCAAAAAACACAGAGAAATCATCAAAGGGAGGGTGGATTTAAGACAAGAGAGTTGCAGATGGAACACCAACAACAGCGCATTTATCCAACAAAAGTGATATTGCCAGAAGCAAGCATCCAAGAGGTGCGAAGTCTCCATCAAACAGAGGTGAAGTTTGAATCAGACACCAATAATTAGAGGGCGAATTCATCAACCAAATCCCACCAGCATTGAAGAGCGGACCTGATCAGCATCATCACAGCAACGCGGAATTTCATTTGCAGACCTGAAACTCCACTCAAACTGTGAATAATGCATCAAAATTGGTGGTTTTCAGTTTGCTGATTTTGGAATAAGTTGCATTTCTTCTTGTCAAATTCATTGTCTCTAATAACTTGAGCAGTGATCACTGTTGTATCCTATGTTTTATCCTTTCATCCTTAAGGTGTTTACTTGCAGGAAGTGGATGACAACCCCACGGTCAAGAAGAATATCAAGACAAACACATATTAAGAGGACTTCATCAGCAAGCACGAGTAGATCAAGACTCAGCATGATGATGAGGATCGGCCCCAAGATGACAGCAAGTCTAGAGCAAGTGAAATGCAAGAATGAAGGAACTCAAAGAGTGCAATAAGGATGGATGAACATGACAATGCAATCAATTAATCCCCAAATTGGAAAAGGCTGACTTAATCAAGGATGAGCAAGCTGAGGTGGCGCTTAGTCATCAACAACCCAATCGCATCATTCCAAGTCAAAGCATCCAGATTCAATGCACTTGACTCATCCAACGAAGAGGATAACTACCACATATGGAGGCACAAAGTTTGATGTACCTAACATCATCATTCATTGATCAAAATTCAAGGAGGGACATGTGTCCTAAAATGTAATCAAATCATTGGTTAAGCATTAAATGTAATGCAAAGGTAGTTGTAACTAACCCTAATTAGGGCTTCTATCTTTCAATCTTGGTAATTGATTGGGATTTGATCCAGGCCATTCATTTGTAAAGGGAAGTCTATAAAAGGCTTGCTCTCCTCATTTGTAAAGGTTAATAGATAATAGATAGTTAGCAGCCAGATAGTTAAGAGTAGAGTGGAGTAGGAGGAGAAGGCAGAAATTGTTGCCAAGCATGTAAATAAACATACTTTTCATTGAATTTATGGTGAATGGTGGTGTTTCTTTTGCATATTGTATGGTTTCTTGTTAATGTAAATAAACATACTTTTCATTGAATTATGGTGAATGGTGGTGTTTCTTTTGCATATTGTATGGTTTCTTGTTATATCCTCATGTTAAACGAAGTTCATTGATTGTGATGGAGTAATGTGTGGATGTTGATTATTCCTTGGTTCATACTATTTGTGGTTGATTGATTTTCAATTAAAGAGCATAGTTAGCCTGAACATCAAGATGTGCTAAGTTCAATTGTGGATATGTTTAGTCAAGTTGTGCTAGTGTATTAGGCATTTGGATGAACGTTCATGATATGAAAACCTTTCATTTACCTTGGAAAATTGCATCGGTTTTGTGTAGTTGTCGGCAAAATGGCGAAGCAAAGTAGATTAGATTTCTCTAAACCCTCAAACCTTTTGTCTTTTTTTTCAAATCAAGTAAATTTCCACATTCCAGCAAAGTTCAAAAGTTCATGAAACATAAGTCCCCCTTGTGATTCCCACAATATCACATCAAACCATTGAGTTATCCACACATCAAGACCTGACAATAGAAACCTTGGAGTCACCTCTTATGATCACATAGCTTAGCATTCAAAAGGATTTTGTTCAAGAGAGGATAAAATACTTGGCAATTTATTCTGTGTATGAAGTGCATAAAAAAACACATCAACAAAACAGGCACTAGAAGGAGGGCATGATAGTGAATACATGAATGAAACAAGTTGATGCCGGAACTTATCAAGTCATATTTTGAAAGGGTTGTCAAGTGGATTTGCAAAAGAAGGGAGACATTCATGTTCAAAATCAATCGCAGGCTGGAACTAGTTGAGACATTCATGTTCAAAATCAATCGCAGGCTGGAACTAGTTGAGCTTTCAAGTTACATTTGAGATTTGCTAGATCTCTCTTATTCAAAAAATCCAAAAAAAAAGTGAAAAACCAGAAAAAGCAAAACAAAAAAATCAAAATAATCAAAAAAAAATTTAAAAAAAGGATTTCTCTATGGAGCAGCCACAGCTGCGTGATTCACATGGCCAAGATGATAAACATGTTGATATTTCTCAACGATGGTGGACTTTGAATGTAATGTCCCTTTTTTGGCTATCTCAGAAAGCTGGGACAATTACCTAATTCTGACTTCTTACTTTATCAATAATTGCAATTAGAATCAAGTAAAGATGTTACACAAGAAATCAATTGTCAGTTCTGATATGTATATGAACGAAGGGGGTGCAATATTGATGTTAAATGAGTAGCAATGTCTAATAGATTAAATATGCTATGAATATTACTGCTTAATCCTTGTAGAAATAAGGACTGAAGCTATGTCTGATACAACTTTTTGAGTATGCAATGATAACGGTAATGCCGTTCCAGAATATGACAGTTAAATCATGCAATGAAATGAGCCTTGTCTGATATATGATCCGATTGTTATATGCTACAATATTGGGCCTTCGGCCTTATTATCTTGCGGTGATGTCGTTTCTGATTGGTCTTGAATGCTTGTATTAACGGGGGCGACTTCTCTAATATTGAATGTATTCCTTATGCCACCAATTCTTGACTCGGGGTCAAATGCTCAGATCAAGCTATCCAACGGGGTATATATACAAAATCCACGACTACTTTGCAAATGGATTTCAGACATGATTTATACATCTTCATGCCTCCTCCGAAAAGGTGTGGGAACTCTTCACTTATAAGATTGAGTCTCCTCATCGTGCCTTTCCACCTTAACATAGACAGTTGGTATAAACCGATTGTTTGTAATGGCATTTACTTGTTGCTTAACTATGATTATGTTCCACGATCTTTATTGTATCAACTTAAAGGATGTTAGCCATAAGTGCATCTTCTAACACATAAACTTCTGTTGTTAAGGGGAATCGGTTTGTTATCATAACCAATATTATAATTAGTGTCCACTGAACGATCCACTTGATATCATGTTATCAGTAAAGATATTTGTTCGTGTGATTGGATCCTTCTTTGGTAAAGGTATATGCCTTGATAGTATGATGGATGGAATGAATCATAAGTCTGAATACAAGTCCATCAATTATGATGATGCCTCTTATCTAGAGATGATCTGCTCATGACCTTATCCTTGTATGCATCGATCCTCCATGATTCAAGTATAGAAGGATATGATTGTGAGCAGGTGTGCAGATGATGGTAATCCTTATGTTTGGCAAATGTGTACCTTCCGGACTCCTTGTATGCTCCACGGATGCTTGCATGTCTTTATAATACGATACTAACCACTTAATTACAGGTGTACAAAGGTTCGTCCATTAGGCTCTTATTATTAGAGGTATGGCTTCTACTTATCCTTCCTTGAAGAATCCTTTGGTACTTGTGTCATTGAGGTACTGTTATCATCCTTCTTGTCTTTATTTTTGCTGAGTAGAACATTCATCCACTTGTTTGTTTTAATATTCTTTAAGGAAGATTGACTATGTAATTAAGTAACCTGTAACTCCTAAACTTATTACTCTTATTTTTAACTACTTGGTTGATCAAGACTGCCACCCTTGATCACACAACTATACATTATGTGTTTTTGTTTAAGTCATTGATGGGGACATCACATTGAATGCACAACTTCATCCACGCAGTTTGTCCGAACTTGCATTGCCAGGGCGATGTAGAATCCACGAGACTACAAAACATGATGAATTGCAATGCTTGACTTTCTTGTCAAGAATTGAGCTAGCACTACAAGGGAAAATCTTCTTTTGGGATATAGCTAAGTCAGAGGTGTTCAAAGAGTCTAACAGTTTCAATGCTCCACAATGTAATGACAGGTTTACAAGGTTCAAAGGGTTGATCAAAAATCAGTTGAGTCTCGATGAGGAATTGTGCATGGAAAGGATATTGCTACCTTGGTGGTGTAGGATTCACAACAAACCTCATTCAGAGTTTACTTGCCCATTATGTCAAGAGGCAATCAGTCAAGTCAAATGTCAGTATGGAATACCTGAGTCATCAAATGAGTGCATCACTGACAAAACTTGGAGTGCATACCTTGCAGCTTATGAGTATGGAAGAACACATGAACAAGGCATTGCTACATCGCCCAAAGGTGAGGGAAATGAGTTACAAGAAGATAGTACAAGGGTGTTTGATGATGGATGTGTAGCAGTGAATGATAACTTTGCATACCTTGCACCCAAGGAGGAGTATGTTGGAATACATGTTGAGGAAACAATTGAGAATGTTCATGCTGAAGAAGTAGCGGCATGCGATGATCAAGGTGTAAATTCGGTGATCAAGCAAGAAGAAGAGGCCCTTGATGAATTTTCATTCATGCTACAAAAAGAGATTCTCAAGAATCAATTGCAAGAAGTTTCAAGTGTCCTTGGAGAGGAATACAATCATATAGAGATATTGAACGAAGAACTACAAGTTATCACAAGTAAGCCCAAGTATGAAGAACAATTCGAAGAGGCACTAAAAGACATCATCACGACAATGCTATTTGAAGGGGCACTAAAAGATCTCATAGAAGAAGCACAAGGGGAGTCACTGCCAAAATTGTTCCAAGACAAACGAATTTCTGCAAGATGCATGATTCATCATCAACTTCAACCTCCTGAAGCATTACTAAATGAGTTGCAAGAAGATAGTATGACTATGAATGAGCCAAGTAATCAAGACGTTACAGTTGAGGGTAACCTAGCACCCAAGGAAGTTGGGGAAATAGTGGAAGACGTTAAACTTGGCAATATGGCAAAGCAAAGCTCAGTTTAAGGAACATGTCCATCCAAGCATGATCCATTGTTATCATTGACCTTAGGAGTAGATTATATTTCTCGAAACCCTTAAATCTCTTTTGTTTTTGTTTTTTTTTTGTTAAATCAAGTGAATTTCCATGTTCTAGACGCATTCAAGCAAGAGTTCAAGTACAAAAGTAAGTCCCACTTGTGATTCCAGGCTCCAGCAATATCACATCAAACCATTGAGCTAATCCACATGTCAAGACCTGACATTTGGAACCTTGGAGTCGCCTCAACTGATCACTTAGTTCAGCATTTGAGGAGATTTTGTGCAAGAGAGGATAAGATACCTTGGTATTTTATTTTGTCTATGAAGTGCATAAAAACACATCAACACCTTCAAGAGTGTTGCAGCGATGTTGAAGAGTGAAGAACCATTCCAATGTTGTGATCCTCATCAAAGACATGATCAATCGAATCCACAATCTACTACTAAAAATTTCTTGCTTGGCTCCACAATCCTATATTCTAGATGAATTCCTCATGCAATGAGATCAACCTTTATGCACAACATTGCAAAGCTTGTGTTGCATTCCAAAGAAACAAAACCAACTATTGTGCCAAATGGAGACTCTATATAATATATCCTTTGAATCTGGCTCCATAAGTAGTCCATTCATTCACATGAGTTAATTTGCCATGATGCTCACTGGATGCATTTGACATCTCTACAACAATAGGAGCTTGATTGCTCACTCTCGATGGGCAGACTTTGTTGATGTATTCGACAAGGGCTTCTTTCTCAACCTCCATGCATGCTACCTCTTTCAAGAGCTTTTTAAAATGCATGTTGTTGAATTATATGGCCTGTATGACCATATTGTGTTGGAATGATAAAGAAGCCATCATGAAGCTACAAACTTCAAGGATCAACCAAGAAAGATACCAAGCATAAGAGATTGAAAATGCTATGAATTCATAAGTTACATTGTACAACAGGTGATGAGGTAGGATTATAATTACCCTTGATACAAACGTTAAATGCATGACGCATAATGATAAATGCCTAAAGCAAATATTAAATAATGAGACATAACTCGTATCTTCTAGAATACCATCTAGGATAACTAACATGATCCTATGAACATTATTGAAATAACAAGTTGCATAAAGCAACTTTATGACAACTAATTTAAATGCAAGCTAGGTCCTAAGTAAACTTAACATGTGAATAGGTTCTAACCATGAACTAGTTTTGATATAACCACATTCACACCAACACCCCCTCTAAGTGCAACTTAGGGGGTGAAATTATTATGCAAATGGTGCAAGACTAATATGATGAATGCAAATATGGGTCCTGGCAAATAGGCCATGTTAAATACCTCTACACAACTAATCATGCATGTTGGGTGAAAATTTTGTAAACTGGAGAAGTTTGCAAAATTGTGGTTTCAGCCACAGTGTGTGAGATTGAATCTCTCCTAATTATAAGGGAAGGCTCCCCCTTTTGCTTATTACTCTCTTTAATTTAGAACAAAATACAAATTGTGATTCCTAATCTAAACTTGGGTGGTACATCATCCTATTCTCTTTTTAGAATGGATGTTATTATTTCCTCTTTTTTAGAAAAGAATTTACAATCTGGAGCAGTAATGATTAATACAACTTCAAAGTTACTATGTAATAACTCAAAGCATGTGAATGCAAAATATAAAATAAAAGAAGCAAAGTTTCCATAAAGGCACAAAGTCCTCTGTTGCTTCTCTAGGACGGGAAAGCAATGTTCAAGCACAAAGTAACCCACGATATTTTACCAAAATAACAAAGCAAAGCACAAAATCTTCAAATTGCTATCTTATTACAATTCAGCTAACTTTTTCTCAAAATAACAAAATGAAGCTCAAAGTCTTCAAATTGCTACCTCTTTTACTAATTGCTAATTCTACTTAACAAGAGCTGAAATGTAACACAAAGTTTACAAACCAACACTTATTCTACTCTTTAATACTATTTCAACACAATGCTTTTAGTTGATCAAAACAAGATTTTATCACAAGAATGACGTAAGAACACTCTCACCATAAACCACAATGTATTCAACACAAAGTCTGAATGCCAAAGATGTCTTCTTATTTGATCAAATTTACAAAATAACAATATGAACTCAAAGTTTCACTTTGCTCTTCACTTCGGCAGAGTTTCGTTGCATAAGATTAAAGATGAAAATTACAATGAGCAACCTCATATATATAGGTGAGGTGCAATGTCAAAAAATGAGTTCTACTTGACCTAGAACTTGTGCATATTCTAGATGCAAAACTGTAAATACAAAAAGGCACTTAAAGTGTAAATTGAAATTACAAAATGCCACTACACTAGAGATGCATACAAATGACTAAGTGTCTAGAGTCTCGTCTTGTTTCCAACATTCTTCACCAATGGTGTCTTCATGTCCTAGCTTGGTAACCCAAACTTTAAAATTCTTAGGTCCTGGTCTATGGAATCTAATGTCTGAAATGGAGTTGCAGGAATGGATTTGAAGAATTCCCGAAGTTAGACAAAAAAGACCAAAAATTGTCAATCGGGGTTTAAGAAGTGCATTTCGGACCTATAAGTCCGATTTGCACTTGAGAGACTCAAAAATATAAAATGGTGTAAATCGAGCTTGAAAGTCCGATTTGCACCTAGGTGTTGACGTGTTTTTTATGACTACGTCTAACACAAAATAAAGTTGTCCAACGGTCACTTTACTCTCTCTTGATCAAAGTTCAATCGTATGCTAAGATTGTTGTAGGTTCAAACGAATTGACTCCAAGGTTCCGGTTATGCAATGGACGTGACTCAGTTGGCTTGATGTGATATGTTGGTAAGGGGACTTACGTTTGAATCTCTCTTTCACTTCTTTGTTGTGGCTGGAACTTCATCATTAGATATGGCAATTTTGTGATGCTTCTGCTTCGAACGAACTGAACTGAAATTAAAGGGGAAGGGGTTAGAAGGATCTAAATCTACTCCTAATGGCAATGGCATCAATAGATAATGCTTTAGTGGACAAATTCCAAATAAACCAAGCTCTGCTTCGCCAAGATTAACTACAACTCCGCAAGAACCGGTGCAATCTTTTGAGGATGTTGAAGGATTTTCACATTGAGAAAGTGCATTTGAATACCCAACACGGCACAATCCAAACGACTATTCACAATCGAACTTCGCACAAATTTGGGGGTTCAGGCTAACTTTACACTACAACTTATAATCAACAAGATGCAAATAGTATGAACCATGGAAATTCATCAAACACCATTACATTCTCCATTGAAGTCAAAGCTCTACTCTACTTCTACTCTAAGTGAGGGAGGTGAAACCATGCAAGTTATGAAAAATAACTTAAGTGGACACCATCAAAGAACAATGTTTCACTGTTATATCTCAAAAACTTATCACAACAATTTCATACAAATCTCCCCCCTTTCAAATGAGGGGGTCACCCCTTTATATAGGCTTCAAGCCTTGGCTACATGCTCTAAAAGATTCCCCACACATGATGCAACAAGGTGGGAATCTACAATAAATGCCCATGATGCCCATATACAATTAATTCCAGCCTATTACAATTGGTAACCAAAATACAATAAATGCACCATTTTCCACTAAATTTGCCCAACATGCAATGAATATTCCCTCATGCAAAAAAATCACCCATAATGCTTTAAATGCTCCACCATCTCCACACGCAATGGTTGCATGCAAAAGGAATCTGCCACAATGCAATAAATGTGACGTCCACATGCAAAAGATGCTCCATCAATTCAACATGCGTTGACTTGGCTGCCACTTGGCGATAAACCCCTAGAGAGAGAAAACTTCATTTGGGAAGAAGTTTCTGAAGTTTTGAATTTTCCCTGTCTTGGAGAAGATAAATCATCAGTTTTGCACATTTCCTATTTTTTTGGAATTTTTTCAAATTAGGGTTCCAGGGTCCAGGAGAGAGAAAATCCTCTCACGAATCCAAATCCATCATCATTTTGAATTCCGGATGATTTTTGATGCTCGAAAATGGATTTTTCAAAATAATTTCTCGAGAGAATTTTTCTTTTTCCTTCTATCCTTGACTTTTGTTTTCCTTGCCTTGGAATTTTTGAGTTTCAACCTTGGGCGTGGAATTCATCAAGTGAAGGAATTTGACTAGGTTGACTTTTTCACTAACCCTCCCTATTTGGTGCCCCAGCTCCAACTTGGGCGCTATTTCCATTGCATAGAGGAATTTTGCATGCTTGTTGATTTTCCTTGGCATCTCTTATCTAGCACCCCCAATTAGCCTTGGTCGCTAATTCACTGCAAGGGAGGAATTCTTCCCTATTCAAACTTTTCCATGGCACCTTGAAATTAACGCCCAACATCTGGCTTGGGCACAAATCAAGCATGGTGGAGGAATTTTCAAATTTTTGTTTTTTCCATGGCACCTCAATTTTGGCACCTTGCCTTGACCCTGGGCGCTATTTTGGTGTATTGAAGGAATTCATGGTGTGGAAGAAAATTCCTCCGCACCCTTGTTTTAGCGCCCTCCATTCTGCTTGGCTGCGATTTGGGCATGGTCAAGGAACAATGAGGGAGGAGGAAAAATCCTCCACCACCCCTCTTTAGTGCCCATGCTCTCTTTTGAGCGCTCAAACCACTTGGTGAGGGAAAACATCTCTTGGGAAAAAATTCCTCCAAGACCTTGACTTGGCCCCCCCACATCTTTGGAATTCAAGTAGATTTCCGCCAGACTTAGGAGATTTTTAAATGCTTTCTGCTTCTAGAACAGAAACCCATACTTAGCCACTTTTGATCAATTGGCCTGCTTTTTCGACTTTCCACATTTAGAAATTTTCAGGAATGCTCAATCTTTAGTGTCTACCTGTGAAGAGCCTGCCAAAATAGTAAGTGTTCCAAAATGTTAGGATTAGGGCAAAACAGGATGCAGAGACACGAAAAATAGAAACTTACTAAAAATAGAAATTGCTCAAAATAGCGAGTTTGATTTTTGGTAAAATTAGACCAATCCAGGAGGCAGTGAAATCCCTAAAAATAGGAACTTTCTAAAAATAGAAAGTTGCTCAAAATTCGCTCAAATTTCACTAGCGGGTTCCTTGAAGGGTCATGATTCTAATACAACATTCAATTTTTTCAAAACCCTAAAGGAAAGGCTTCAAATTCAAGTTTGAAGGTCAAAACCCTAAAATAGACAAAACAAGCTCCAAACTTAGCCAAATTTGCTCAAACGAGCTGCAAACTTGATCAAATTGACCCCCAAACATTTGCAAATGGAGGAGATTGAGGAGACTGCTGTGAAAAGACCCAACAAACAAAAGCCAAAAGACCGAGAAGGCCTAAAAAGTAGGGGATCCCCATTTACAATGGGGTGATGTGTAAAAACGTCACAACACTAGGAAGATCAAATAATGACAAATGGTGGCAATCGGGCTTTCAAACCCGATTTACATCATGTAAAAGAGCAAAGGAAAGAATACACTGTATTTGGTGTATGTCGGGGTTATACCCCTGACATGCATCATGGGAAGGAACTTTGGTGTATGTCGGGTGTATGACCCCGACATGCACCATGTGCAGTACTTGTAAAAACTGTGCACAAAGCTAGTGAGTTCGGTGATGGTGTAGGGCGAGGGTACAACCCCGACATACACCATGAAGGGGCGACTTTGTGTAGATCGGTGTTACGGCCTCGATATACACCTCCACTAGCACCGATGATTATCAATGTTGGTGTAAGGCGGGGTTACGGCCCCGACTTACACCTAAAGGGAAGGACTTGGTGTAAGTTGGGATCGTAACCCCGCCTTACACCAGAAACAAGTGACTTAGATTTTTTAGGCCTTAGTTGTAGTTTGGGTTTATAAACCCGACCTACACCTGTAATGAGTTTCACATGGCTATGAACTGTAAATCGGGGTTACAAACCCAATTTGCACCGTACCATAAACTTTTGAAAGGAAGTGTAACTCAGGTTTGTAAACCCGATTTATACTTGTGTGCACAAAAGAGGTGTAATTCAGGTTTGTGAACTCGATTTGCACAAAAACAAAAAAACTTAAAAGACCTAGAAAAGGACTAGAACCTCCAAATCAAGAATCAAGGGTCCTAAATCACGCATGAGGGGGAATAAAGACTACCTCGAAAAAACGTTCTTAGAGCACATAGACTACAAATTGGACAAAATTTGTAGTAGTTATCTTGTTTTTGTGACAGCCAAAAATGAGGACAACAATGCAACTAATTTCTCACAAACAGAGAAAAGGAAAAAAACTCTATGGGACAAAACTCCTCTCCAAAAAAGAGATGATGCAAAATTGCAAATCATGTACAAGTGATAGATCATGTAATGTATGGAGGTCTCAACTGTAATGTCCCCAACTCAAATCAAAATGCTTAACAACAGTTTGGCTGTCCTTTCCTTGGATTACCTAAGAGGAAGAGAACGTAGAGCATCATTGGGTAAAATATGGAATGTCCTTGGCTTGTTCTAATTTCTAATTTTAAGTTGAGTGCAAGTCTTTTGATGCAACTTAAATCAACTTAAGTTATTTTTAAGTGAATTTAAGTTATTTTAAGTTGGGCACATCTTTTTAGACAATTTTAAGTGATGCCTGGCCAAGGGACTTAAGTTGTGCCCTCTTTTATGTACTTAAATGACTTAATGAAAACATGTGAAAAAAGCCAAGGTGGGTGTCCAACTTCAGGAGTTCTTATTGGTGTACAATTTAGGTTTTTATTTTGGAGCCTTGGATTAAGAGGTGGACTATCAAGGATGGAGATTGATTCATCTTTTTAGAAGTGTTTATAAAACACCCTAAGGGCTCATTTTGAGAGGAATATGTGATGAAGATTTCTGTTTATTGCTGCTGCATCTTGGCTTGAGGATTGAAACCCTTAAGTATCTCTAATTTCGGTGAGACATACGGGCTCTCCCTAGTCAGAAGAGTGTGTTTTGTTGGAAGAACTCCATTTTGTGAAACCCTAGTACATTGTTTATTCTGGGTTGCAAGAATTCATCGAGTTCGGAGGCCAGATTGACGATAATACCAGTGCTGGAGACACAAATCTGGGAACATTTACTGCTGCAAATCATTCATTTCTGCGTTTTCTGCGGACGGCTGTTAAAGGGCATCAATTTCACACTTATAGCTGATCAATTTGGGAGCCCAGCATCACTTTGGAAAGACGGCTAGGGTTAGAAAAATATTCAAACCCAGATCTGGACTAATTTGGTATGAGATTTGCACATTTATTTGATGGATAGGTCTGAAATTTAGTTTTGGAATTTTTTGGGCAATCATAAGGGTTTGAATTGTTATTTTCCTGAGTTTAATAATAATCAGTATTTCTATCCTTCAATTTTAATCCTGAACTGAAATCTGATCAGAATTTTGGGTTGTAATGAAAATGTTTATATGCAAATAAATTACCAGATTTATGCCCTAGATGCAAAAAAAAAATTTTGTATCAGATTTGTGCCCTAGTTTGCAGAAACTATTGTATTGTTTTTGGTATCCTATTTGGGGATATTACATCAACATCAATAGCCCTCAAGAACTACATCCATCACAAGAATACAATACAATAACCGCTCCAATGAAGGGAAAGATAGAGGAAACATTGCCCCCCCAAAAATGAAGTATCCTCAAAACCATTTAAGTATGTCTGAAGCCAAAAGAAAATCCATCCATGAAGAAATGAGAAAGAAGAACTCTCACCAATGAAAGCTCTGAAGAAGAGTCAAGTGCTTCCAAAAGTGTCCCAACAAGACTAGGAAAAACCCTAATCAATGAAGCAACAATGGATGAAAGAGACTCAAGAACATCCTCCAATGTGAAAGTTACAAAGAGAAGTGTTACCTCCTCAAGCATGTCCTCCAAATTTGTAGTAGAGGAATGAGAAGCCAAGTCAGATAGACCTACAATGAAACCATCTTGAAACTACAATTCTAAAAAACCAAAGATGCCCTACTATGCCGAAGTCTTGGAATCCATGTTAACCGTCAACTCTGATGTAGCAGGTAATGAGGCAATCATGATTAGATCACAAACCCATTAATAAGAACTGAATTACTCCCAAGTCCCAACACTATATGGAGGAGACCAAGGATCATAAGAATCATCATCATCATCAATGAAGTGGTCAAAGGTATACACCTTGGACTAATGATCAGCCCTACCCACTGCAAAAACCCCTCTCGTGGGACAACAAATGAACACTAGATATATAGTGAACTCAACTATGTTACTTGTTGTGTAATCTGATATACTAAAAGTAGATTATGGGTAATCTCAAGAATGCAATGAACATTAGCTACTGAACCATCAGCAAAAGCACTATCACCTATGGCAGCAACATGAACAAACTACTTGTTTGCAGTCAAGAGTCTATCCTGATGTGGTGCTCTAAGAGGATCTTGAATCAAAAGAATGAGAAATATGAAATGAAGCTCCTAAATTAATAATCCATCCAATATCCCTATGTGCATGAGTGGGAATCAATCCATGATCATTTCCATGATAACTAGGTTGAGTGTCCCCAAGTTTGGTAGAAGGAGAAGAAGGTGAACTAGATGAAGAAATGAAAATATGATGCTCCTTGAGTAATTGTTTCAACTCATGAATTTCCTTCTTGTAGCAACTTTGTTCACTCTGCCCATCTTTCTTACAAAAGTTACATTTGGGTTTCTCCTTCTTAGGATTAAACTCTATAAAAGAGGTTCAAAGTCTCACTAGATTTTGTCTTGGGCTTGTTCTTTTTCTTCCCTTTCCCCTTAGGTGGAGTAGCTACCTGTTGTGAGGTATTCACACATCGCCCCATCGCAAATGGGGACCCCCACTCTTTTCTGTTTTCTAGGGTAGTGTTAGAGTCCTTAGCTATTAGCCTTTGCATCGAAGAAGTATAGATGGTCAAGAAGCCAAGAGTTAGATGGATAGCCTTGTGTATGAATGAAGTGAGTGCGTTTGTAGCTTCTAGATATCAAGAAAAGTCAAGTCATCTTGAGTTCAACTAAAGAGTGTGAGAGACTACCAGATAAGGAAACTTCATGTGCACCTCCCACGGAGCGAAAATTCTTCCTAACACTTCATAAAGAGCATGGAATAACACATTAAAGTTGAGAGAGTGAGTGAAAGTGAGCGAAGGAGAGTTAGAATTCTGATTTCAATCCACTTCATGACCATCACTTTTGGAGCGAATTTCCCCTAGGAGCTTTGTTTGAATGTGAATTAGAGCGTACGAATGAGGATAGTGGGTATAATTTTGATTTGACATCACCTCAAGTACTCCTTCTTTAGGGCAAAGTCTACTTCATGTATTCTTTGATAGGAGGGAATTTTGCATTTTAGGCATCCATGAGGTAAGTTTGACATGTTTTTGTAGATGAAGACTTGAAAAACATAAGGATTGAGTTGATGAAACAATGAAGTGATTGGAGGAAAGTTTATTTTAGTTTGAAGTTCACATCATCTTCTAGCCTAGAAGAGCGAACTTCATGTACAAGTGATCAAGAGCGAATTTGCAAGATTGTTTATGAGAACACTGCTTTGAACCAATTTAATGCTTAGGAGAGAACGATTTTGAATTTGTGATGATAAAGGATATGAAAGGAAGATGATGTAAATTGCAAAGCAGCACCTTGAAGAAATGAGAGAGGGAAGATTGCAAGACTCCACCACAATGCAACTTCAAGAAGAAAACTTCATTAGCAAGCACAAGGGTATCAAGGAAGGAAGAATCTCAACTACTTTCACCGCATCAAGATGACATGAAAAGCTCAAGACCTTGAAGTATAAAGAGATATCACACAACCATCTCAAGGCGGGATAAGCAAACAAGAATGAATGAATGATGCTTCCCATCCTCACACCAAGCATCGAGCGAGCTTGAAAGGTTGAATATCAAGATATATTTCTCAACATCCCTTCATGGTGATGAGGTGATGAACCAAGTTTACAAGTGCGAGTTGAAGTGGCTTCCTAGTCATCATCCCAATCACTACCTCCACCAATCAAAGAAGTTTCACCTCAGCACGTCTAGATGCAATGAACTCGACTCATCCATGATGGCACAAACTTTGAGGTACCTACCCCCGTTATTCATTGGTCGAATATTCCCGAGATGACACGTATCAAAGCATTGTAATTATTTCATGACCAGAATAGAGTTTGTTGTAACGAACCCTAATTAGGGTTTTTATTGTAAAATCTCGGCCATTGATCTGAGCCATTGAATTATATTGAGCGCATTATAGAAGGCTCAAGCTCTTCATTTGTAAAGGTTAATAGTAATAGTGAATAGAGAGATAATAGATAGTTTTCAGAAGAATAGAATAGCAATTAGAATAGAAGTTAGATTGGGAGAAGGCAAAGATTGCTGCCAAACCTTGTTGTAAAGAACAATTGATTTCATTGAAGTTATGGTGAATTTGATTTGTTGCTTCAACAACTTGCATGGTCTTTACTTCTCAATTTATTTTCATGTTGATTAGATTGGATGGAGGAAATTGTTGAATGCATTCATGTGGAATCCGTTTAGTCCATACCACTAGCCTCTTGCTAATTGTAAGTGTGTCTTGCGTGGCCAACTGGAATGATATATGCTTAACTTCAAATCGTTATACATCCATTGTTTATGCATTGACTTGAATGGTGATCAATGTTTGATGGTAATGATTTGAACATCATTGAATTATCCCTTACAAGATTGTACTGAGCTTGCGTCAAATTGTTCGAGTTGATGGTGAGACCTCGCCCAGTAGGATTCCATCTAATCATTCACCCATATTCTTGAATTCTAGGATTTAAGAAAGAGTTCCTCAACCCTTCATCTTTTGCCCTTTTTTCAATTCAAGCTAGTTTAGGACAAAAAGTATCACAATATTGCAACATCAGATGATCGAGTTCCAGTGATTCAAGCATTCGACAAGTAAACGTAAGTCCCCTCATGATTCCAGCATAATCACATCAAACCAACAAGCTTATCCACACGTCGTGACCCGACATACCAAAACCTTGGAGTTGTCTCAAGTGATCCTTAAGCTAATCTTCAGCATTTGAGTAACTTTGTTCAAGAGAGGATAAGATAATTTTAGGTATTTTATTTTGTGTTTGCATGTGTATAAAAAACACATCAACAGAATTGGCACTAGGAGGGCCTGATCGTGATGAATGCCTGAACAGTTGAACTCCAGACCATATCAATTCATGTTTACTGGAGTAATTTTAAGGACTTTTTTCACCCTCCTCCCGCGCTCAACAAAATTGGCGCTAGAAGGAGGGCATGATCATTGTCAAGCCACGATCATTGGAACTTATCAAGTCATATTTGGAGAAGTTATCCAGATCTTTTCACCCTCCTCCCGCACTCAACAGAATTGAAGCAGAAGAAGGGCATGATTGTGGATACCTGAAAGAAGCAGTTGATGCTGGAGTTTATCAAGTCATACTTTAAAGCAACCGCCAATAGAAGAAAAGAACATTGGACTTACAAAGGAAAGAAGCATTTCCCGCATTTGGAACCAGTAGAGCTTTGAAGTTGAATTTGAGATTTACAAGATCTCTCTTATTCCAAAAATTAAAAAAAAAAAGTGAAAAGCCAGAAAAATCCAAAAAAAAAAGTGAAAAGCTAGAAAAATCAAAAAAAAAAAATGAAAAATCAGAAAATTCAAAAAAAGAAATATTTCTCGACGGAGCAACAACAGTTTCAAGATGAGCAACAAGTTGATATTCCTCAACTTTGGTGGAGATTGAATATACAACCATACCCATGTCGTTTGTCCGAGTTTGCAAGGCCAGGGCAGTGTAGAATCCATGAGACAACTGAACATGATGAGATGCATTGCTTGACATACCTATCAAGGATGGAATCGGTAGCGCAAGGAAAGATCTTCTTTTGGGACGTCTCCAAGCCAGAAACGGAAGAAGGCAATTTCAGTGTCCCAGAGAGAAAGGATCCTCTTTCAAGCTTCTTGTGGATCATTGAAAATCAGCTTATTTTAAATGGTGAAATGCGTTTAGAAGATATATTGCTACCATTGTGGTGTAGGATTCATAATGCACCCCACTTCGAATTTACTTGCTTGTTGTGTGAAATGGCCATCAATCAAGTCAGATACCAGTTTGGATTGCCAGCCTTATCCAAGGAAGAGTGTATTGCGAATAGATCTTGGAGTGCATACCTTGCAGCTGAATTTAGAAGAACATATGAACAAGACATTGCTACATCCCTCGACAGTGAAAAGAGCCAGTTGCAAGACAATAATACAAGTTCACCAGACGATCAATGTATTGCAGTAAATAGCTCACCATGCCTTGCACCTGAAGAGGAGTATCATGGAATGCAAGTTGAAGAAACAATTGAGAATGTTCTAGTGACAAGCGATGATCAAAGTGTTGAGCAAACAATCAAGAAGAAGAGGAATTCCTTGAAGAGTTTTCGTTCATCTTACAAAAGGAGATTATTGAGAATGAGATACAAGAAGTTTCAAATAGCAGCCTTGAAGGAGAAGACAATCACATAGAAATATTGAATGAAGAGCTACAAATCATTGTAAGTGAGCCCAAATATGTAGAACAATTTGAGGTGGCGCTCAAAGACGTCATCATCATCATCCTATTTGAGGGAGCGCTGAAAGATCTCATGGGAAAAGCACAAATGGAATCTGTTAGAATATTTAATCTTTACTTAGCCTAGGTTTATTTTTTATTTAGTTTAGGATATTCCTTTGGAATTCCTACATGTAATTTGTCCTCTAGTACATGTGTGAGGACAAGTCATTTCTTTTATTTTCCTTTATTAAGGAATATTAGATTTCCTCCATAAGAGGATGTGGACACATGGCACACACATTTTATGAATGGTGGCATTCATAGATTTGGGAGTTACTTTGTAACTTCTCCTCATCTCTATTTAAGAGATGTCTCCTCTCTCATTTCTTCTTAATGACAATATTGTAAAGAGCTTCTTGCTCTCTCTCTCTCATTTTTAGGCATTGCCTCATTCATAATATCACAAGGGGTTTTTCTTTGCTTTTCCCCTTTCAAAAGTTCTTGTGCCTCCTCCTTCACATTTGGGTGATGCTCCAAGGTTTTTGCTTTTCTCTTGGTAACAATTACTTCATCATAAACTTTCTTGGATTAATTTTCCTTTCCTTGCTTTTTTATTTCCTTACAGAATCACTGTCAAAAAAATTTCAAGACAAACCAGTTATTGCCAATGACGCGATTCATCATCAACTTCGACCTCCTGAAATATTATGGGATGAATTGCAAAAGGATAGTACGAATGAGAAAAGTAGCCAAGACATCACAATTGAAGATAACCTTGTGCCCATAGAAGATGAAGGTGTAGTGGAAGACATTCAAGCCACTAAGATGCTAGTAGGTGAAGATCAATGTTTGGAGACACCAAGGCATGAAGCTCTACAAAACATGGATTATAGTGAGGATCATCAAGAGTTTGAGAAGGAAAATGATGCAAGAGGCATAAATGACTTGAAGAATTATCACACATTTGATGCTTCACCATCCCAAGAACAAAGAACTGAGTGTTATAATATTCAAGATGATGACATCCTTGGTGAGCATCCATCCTAGGAGAATCAAATGAAGAATATCAAACTGTCCTAAAGGAAGAACTTTCAAATGTCCTTGAGGATGAACAAATGGAGTTAGAAAGAGGAAGACACTTTGAGTTGGTGTTTCCATCAATGTCAGCATTTAAACAACCACTAGAGGAAATCTTTGAAAATCAACCTATCAAGGAGACTCTAATTTTCAAAGATATGCTCACAAATTTTTATGAAGATGCGTGGTTTATGCAAAGAGATGAGCGAGATGTAATTGTGAAAGCAAAGAAAGTCGAACCATTCGAAGGGGCGCTAATCTTATTCCAAGAGGAGCTTGCAAGTGAGGATCAACATGTTGCGAATGCTCGTGGAATGGTACATCACCCATGGCGACCTCCTGAAGCTGCTGATGATCTTGCTTCCGACAATGCACTGAATGGCGAGCAAACACTTCCATTCGAGCAAGCACTTCCATTCGAGCACGAACGACACCAAGTTGTCTCTTTCCCTGCTCTCAATTTTGAATGCTATGAATTTGATTGTGGGGGGTTAGGAAAAACAGCTTGCATTTAAATAGAGCACAGTCCCGATGAATTGCCTCAATTGATTATCTTACATAAAACCTTGCTTGAATATGAGAGATGCATGGTGAGAGCTTTCTTTTACGTATTTAAGGATGAATTTGCCCGATTGCGAACCATCACCTTCGCCATGCTCTTGTTGCATAACCTGAGAAATCATGTACATATGTCGCTTCTTTGAGTCGTGTCAAATCTAGGATTCTTGTATATAGCTTTAGAGTAGGTTTTCCTTTCATGTGTTTTAGCTAGAGATCGTATTGAGCTAGGTTAATTTGCGTGCAGTCATTTGACTCATGCTCCTCGGTGGCTCAAGTAGTTCAGTTTGAGTTTTGTTGTGTGTTTGTTTAGTTGTTTGCTTTCTTCGATGTGGTTTGCTTTTGTGTGCTTTAGCTTAGTTTGCTTTGGGCTTAGTTTGCTTTCAAGTCAGTCGGTTTGCTTAGTTTAGGTGTTCTGAGTGGGAGCCTTCCTTTGTGAGAAAGGCATTTGTGTTGTTTTCTCACACACTAGCAACATTTCGGATCTTATGTTTAGTTCATTTCTTAGATATCTATCCATGAAGTGCTTGGAATTAGAAGTTATTCCTCTTCGACTTTATCATTTGATTAGGACTTGTACTCGACTTGGAAGATAATCACTTTCTGTGTCTTGATACCGACATCTTTTGACTACTATATCTTTACACAATAATAAACTCCGAGTCATTATGGTTTTCAGACGAAGCCGTGATTAGTGAAAAATCCAAAGTCTAGCTTCAGCGCCACTGTAATCGTCAAACCCAAGTGAACTTCATTGCTTACAAGCCAAAGGAATTGACGGAATAATAAAAGAAAAGAAAGCAATATCAAAAGAGAGAAAAGATGAGAAGAAAAAGAAAAAATCAAGAAAAAGGAAACATGAATGAAATGAAATATCAAAATTGGCTATGGGAACATGCGAGTAACTCCATCAGGGCTATGGACGCCTGGCTGGCAATGGAGCAATATTCGTGAGATTACAGCGATAACCTCGTTGGGGCTATAGACATCTGACTGGCAGCGAGGCTCTATCCAGGATGCTTATCAAGTTTAGACAAACTACGTAGCTAATCACGATGGAACCTGGAAGTCATAATGTTCTTGTTGAGGGGAATGAATACACTTGCACACACCTGGGTAATCAAAGACTAAGTACCTTGATCCGGTTCGGGATTCTTCTTCCACTTTGAGTACACCGTCTAGTCTCTTGATAGGCTGGGTTGAATTTTCCAGAGATTCTAAGTATGGATTGGATCTTTATCTTTGAAATGTTCAGGAACATTTATTCAAGGTGGTGCTAGATGTTGTGAGGAATTCACACATCGCCCCATCGCAAATGGGGACCCCCAGTCTTTTCTACTTTCTAGGGTAGTGTTAGAGTCCTTAGCTATTAGCCTTTGCATCGAAGAAGTATAGACTGTCAAGAAGCCAGGAGTCAGGTGGATAGCCTTGTCTATGAATGAAGTGAGTGAGTTTGTAGCTTCTAGATATCATGAATAGTCAAGTCATCCTGAGTTCAACCGAAGAGTGTGAGAAACTATTAGATAAGGAAACTTCATGTACACCTCCCACGGAGCGAAAATTCTTCCTAGCACTTCACAATGAGCATGGCATAACACATTAAAGTTGAGAGAGTGAGTGAAAGTGAGCGAAGGAGAGTTAGAATTCTGATTTCAATCCACTTCATGACCATCACTTTTGAAGCGAATTTCCCCTAGGAGCTTTGTTTGAATGTGAATTAGAGCATATGAAGAAGGATAGTGAGGTATAATTTCGATTTGACATCACCTCAAATACTCCTTCTTTAGGGAAATGTCTACTTCATGTAATCTTTGATAGGAGCGAATTTTGCATTTTAGGCATCCATGAGGTAAGTTTGACATGTTTTTGTAGATGAAGAATTGAAAAACATAAGGATTGAGTTGATGAAACAATGAAGTGATTGGAGGAAAGTTTGTTTTAGTTTGAAATTCACTTCATCTTCTAGCCTAGAAGAGCGAACTTCATGTACAAGTAATCAAAAGCGAATTTGCAAGATTGTTTATGAGAACATTGCTTTGAACCAATTTAATGCTTAGGAGAGAACAATTTTGAATTTGTGATGATGAAGGATATGAAAGGAAGATGATGTAAATTGCATAGCAGCACCTTGAAGAAATGAGAGAGGGAAGATTGGAAGACTCCGCCACAATGCAACTTCAAGAAGAAAACTTCATCAGCAAGCACAAGGGTACAAAGGAAGGAAGAATCTCAAGTACTTTCACCGCATCAAGATGACATGAAAAGCTCAAGACCTTGAAGTATAAAGAGATATCACACAACTATCTCAAGGCATGATAAGCAAACAAGGATGAATGAATGATGCTTCCCATCATCACACCAAGCATCGAGCGAGCTTGAAAGGTTGAATATCAAGAGATATTTCTCAACATCCCTTCATGGTGATGAGGTGATGAACCAAGTTTACAAGTGCGAGTTGAAGTGGCTTCCTAGTCATCATCCCAGTCACTACCTCCACCAATCATAGAAGTTTCACCTCAGCATGTCTAGATGCAGTGAACTTGACTCATCCATAATGGCACAAACTTTGAGGCACCTATCCCCGTTATTCATTGGTCGAATATTCCCGAGATGAAATGTATCAAAGCGTTGTGATTATTTCATTGGACAAAATAGAGTTTGCTGTAACAAACCCTAATTAGGGTTTTTATTGTAAAATCTCGGCCATTCATCTCAAAATTGATCTGAGCCATTGAATTGTATTGAGAGCATTATAAAAGGCTCAAGCTCTTCATTTGTAAAGGTTAATAGTAATAGTGAATAGAGAGATAATAGATAGTTTTCAGAAGAATGGAATAGCAATTAGAATAGAAGTTAGATTAGGAGAAGGCAAAGATTGTTGCCAAACCTTGTTGTAAAGAACAATTGATTCCATTGAAGTTATGGTGAATTTGAATTGTTGCTTCAACAACTTGCATGGTCTTTACTTCTCAATTTATTTTCATGTTTATTAGATTGGACGGAGGAAATTGTTGAATGCATTTATGTGGAATCCATTAAGTCCATACCACTAGCCTCTTGCTGATTGTAAGTGTGTCTTGCGTGGTCAACTGGAATGATATGCGCTTAACTTCAAATCGTTGTACATCCATTATTTATGCATTGACTCAAATGGTGATCAATGTTTGATGGTAATGATTTGAACATCATTGAATTATCCCTTAGAAGATTGCACTGAGCTTGTGTCAAATTGTTCGAGTTGATGGTGAGACCTCGCCCAGTAGGATTCCATCTAATCATTCACCCATATTCTTGCATTCTAGGCTTTAAGATAGAGTTCCTCAACCTTTCATCTTTTGCCCTTTTTTCAATTCGAACTAGTTTAGAACAAAAAGTATCACAACATTGCAACATCAGATGATCGAGTTCCAGCGATTCAAGCATTCGACAAGTCAACGTAAGTCCCCTTGTGATTCCAGCATAATCACATCAAACCAACGAGCTTATGCACACGTCGTGACCCAACATACCAAAACCTTGGAGTTGTCTCAAGTGATCCTTAAGCTAATCTTCAACATTTGTGTAACTTTGTTCAAGAGAGGATAAGATACTTTTGGATATTTTATTCTGTGTTCGCATGTGTATAAAAAACACATCAACACTACCAATGCATGAGACTTAGAAGTGGCATCATTTTTTATGAAGTTTTGATTGTTCCTGAGTCAACCTCTCACAAAATGTCTCAAATAATGGCATGACAAATGAAATACCCAACCCATCCATAGGGGAATAAAAGGAAGTCATAAAATATGAAAAGAAACCCGTCAATTTAAATAAAATCAAGAATATGCATTCCTTATCAGATCTATCTTTCCCACAACCCACTAATTGAGAACGCAAAGACTTGAACTTAACCAAATGGTCCTCAATAGTAGGAAATGTATCAATAGAAAGATATTCCAATTCTACCTCATTGCAAAGCTCTAACATCACTAACTGAACTAAAGAGATCCTTAAATTTATCCCATAACTCTCTAGGTTGTTACAAGTGTGGTTTTCGTTGCACCAAAAGATCGACCTGTTAATGCCCGATACAACCACTAGACTTATAGAATCCAGAGGAGACGGTTAAGCCATGTCACAAACCCGAGCGCTGCGCTGCACAACACAAGGAGACCAAGGGCGCACACCTTGCAACAATCCCCCCCAACACAAGCGAGGGGTTTGAACCTATTACCAAGCTTTGTTACCACTTGTTACAAGTGTGGTTGCCGTTGCACCAAAAGATCAACTTGTTAATGCCCGATACAACCACTAGACTTATAGAATCCACATGAGGTGGTTAAGCCATGTCACAAACCCAAGCGCTATGCTGCACAGCACAAGGAGACCAAGGGCGCAAACCTTGCAACATAGGTGTAGTGCACTCCTCAATGTGGAAGAACAAGGCATGCATGGCAATCAAGCCCATTGCCTCATCACATTTGTTCCTATGTGCAAATCTCTCATACTCCTTGGTGAAGGTAGGTTGTTGCTCATTCAACGTAGACCCTAATCCCTTAGACCAAAGCAATCTTTGCATCTTCACCTTCCATGTGTGATAATTATGAGTGAGAACCTCAAATCCTGATTGAGCCATGTGAACCACAAGACACAAATTGAGCAAAATAGGAAAATATCTAATAGAAACTGATCTGAAACTACCTAAATATGATAAGCAACTGAAAATGAAGCCCCCCCAGCAAATTGTACCTCTCCAAGTGTCAAGATGACCAAGTTATCAAGCAAATGCCCCAAAATGCAAAAAACTCAATAGATAGTACCTGGTGTTGAAACTGGGAAAAGTGCATGCACTGATGATAGAGCTCCTCAACACCTTTCCAACGCCACAAGAAGGACGAGAATCAAAGATCGTGGCAAAAAGTTATGAGCTCAAAAGTCCAAAAACAAGGATTGACTTCCAGCTGCAAAAAATCTTGATAAACAGGGAAATTAGGCGGATTGACTTGCACCACTACAAAGTTGGCAGAACCAACTTTCCAATGATATATGGATTGCGAAGATATAACTACGTATGCCTAAGATATGCTTTGTGGAAAAAAATCGCCTATATTGAACCCAATGAAAAATCAAGGGGGCCAAAAAAGGCCCTAACCAAATAGGCCCTAGGGCTGCAATATGACCAACTGCTCCAAAAAAATAGCCCAAGTGCAAAAAAGCCTGATTGGCTAAGATGGGGCCCACTCATTTGGCAAGGAGCATGCAAGTGGGGCTAGACAGGCCAAATGGAAGGCGTGCAAAGGTGGCAGGACCCACTTGGTTGGGCGAATGCAAATCCAATTGGCCTACATAGGGCATTGTCATATGAAGCGGGGCCTAAATTAAGTCCAAATAGGACGAAGTCTATGGCAGACCTAATAACCTAGCACAAAGTACCTGGCTCGTTGACGAGGGTTTTTCTTTGCCCAATGGGAGGGCCTAGATGTGAGGAGTGGGACCCGAGGTGGGAGCTCGCAGGTGAGAATTAATGTCCCAACGTTTAGAGGCGTCGGAAAAGAGAAAGCATCAATAGTTTGAAGATCAAGCCAGCCAAAAGATGTTGATGGGGCCTAGTATAGCGGAGCCTGTGATCGCCCCAAAACCCGTGCACTATCCAATTCCAATAGGACGGTGAACTACAACTTGGCCTTAGACCCCAAAACAAAATGCATGGACCAATCAAAAAGTAAGCTTCTCACCAATGATAAAACACGACCACCGGCATTTAAAATATGTGCTATGGATAAGACTAGCCACCCAATGTATATATATCACCATAGACAAGTATGATGTTGACCGTATTGAGGAACTTCAAAAAAATTAAACGCCAAAATACCAAACCTATACCAGACAAAAAATAGCTCAAGAATAGCCAATTTCTTTGCAAAAAATGTCAAATAAAGTAATTTTTTTGCGAACTGGCCTAACAGGGGGGCAATTTTTGTTTACCAATCTATACTGTAATGATCAGTATGGATGCAATACAAATGATGCAGGCAGACAAAACCTTTGTAACCCTCGGGATGAAAATCTCCAAATTCAACGATTTGACAGACATTCCTAAGATTTTCATGCCTTTTGGATGCAATGGCAGAGTCAAATTTGACCCAAAATGCACCAAACGATCAACTACCTCTCGAATTTGATAGCTAGCTCACTTCAAACCTTGAAAACCTACAATAAATCTCTATCCAAAAGCTCAATTCTCCGATACGAGGAGTTTTCTTGGCCAAAGCTCTAATACCATGGTGAAATGATAAAGAACCCATCATGAAGCTACAAACTTCAAGGACCAACCAAGAAAGATACCAACCACAAGAGATTGTGCGAACATGAGCTTCAATGAACAATGAGATTGAAAATGCTATGAATTGATATGTTACAATGTACAAATAAGCCCTACCCTTGATACAAACATTAAATGCATAAGGCATAATAATAAATGCCTAAAGCAAATATTAAATAATGAGACATGACTCATATCTTCTAGAATGCCACCTGGGATAACTAGCATGATCCTCTGAACATTATTAAATGACAAGTTGCATAGAAACATTATGACAACTAACTTAAATGTGTAATGTCCCCTTTTTAGCGCAACATGATATGGGGTGTCGTTAGCCTATTCTGACATGGTCCCGAAGGCTAACAAGGACATTGATGGGATCCTGAGGTGTTTTGGCCTAGGTGTTTTCGATTTCAGGCCAATCGGTGCTGCTTTGACAAGGTTTCTAGACACTTACTATTTATAGTAAGTTAGTCTCCAAGCAGTGACTTGAAATTTTTAGTGTTTCCCTGGTTGGCATAACTATCAGTAAAAATATTTGAAGGCGACAATGATTTAAAGGGATTATCAACAATGTTTTAATATTTAACGATAAAGTGTAAAGTTAAATTAAATATTTAACTTTATTGTTATTTTATAAGGTTGGGAATATAAAGTAATGTTTAAAATATTAAAAGTTCCCTTTAATGGTACATTGTGGGAAATAATATTTTATTCTAATTGTATTATCCCACATTTAGGAAATGAAGTGTTTGCATCCAGGGAGAAGATATAAATGGAGGTTGAGAGCTCTCTTTTGGGATATGCTGGGATGAATTAATGTGATGCTGTTGGATTTCGTAGAAATCTGATTATTGGGCTTGGAGGACGGAATCCCTCTTTGCTAGCATTCTCTTCGCTGTTGAAAGACACAGTCAGGAGGATTAATGGTGTTTTCATTCAGGAAACACATTGGGCTTCATTTGGTGCTCTCGCATGATGTTTTTACAGGGGTTTGAAAGTGCAGATTTGAAAATAGTGTTTTTGCTACAGAACCGCGTGAATAGTGTTTTTGCTACAGTACCGCGTGAATAGTGATTTGCTACAGTACCGCGTGAACAGTGTTTTTGCTACAGTACCGCGTGAACAGTGTTTTTGCTACAGTACCGCGTGAACAGTGTTTTGCTACAGTGCTGCGTGAATAGTAAAAATGCTACAGTGCCGTGAATAGTGCAGCTACAGTGCGTGAACAGTGTTTTCAGCAGGTTCTATACTTGTGGAGTCCAGGTTTGAATTTGTTTATTATCATATGGTCTGTAATATTCTTCAAATCTGATTTGTATGCTTGGAGTTGGAATTAAATAAATATCATCAGCATTAATCCTCTTGCTTTTGGCATTTGATATGTCTGGTTATTTTTATATTGAATAAACTTGAAAGCTTTACAATAAATACCAGTTTACCAAATTTATCCTCTAGCAAATCAAGAACCAAAAAAAATCCAGTAGTCAGCTTGCACGCCAACTGTTTGACAAAATTACACTAAGTAGAAAGGACATAAATTTAGTACCGAACAGGGGGTGCCCATTACAAAATGCAAGCTAGGTCCTAAGTAAACTTAACATGTGAATAGGTTCTAAATATGAAGTTTGAACTAGTTAGAATATAACCACATTCACACCAACATATTGCTCATCAATATGTGGAGAGCTATGACTATGGACTTCAAAATTTTCAACTCCACCTCCTATACAACACAGACTACAAAAATTCCTCATCAATTTGAGGAACCTTTGATGGTGAAATCTTCTTGGCGTAGCTATTTCTAACATGTTGGTGTAGATCTTACTCCCCCATAGCCCTCACCTGTGGAAAAAAAATGACGCAACCTTAAAAACCCAACAATGCTAAGTAGGAAAAAAATGCAATTCTTAGTCTTTGGTGTTTGTCAACAAAGTTGCAAATATGATAAAACCCTTACGTTAGGACAACTGGAGTCACTGGGAACTATTTTTTTAATCAAAAAAATAGTTTTATTTAATGTTGAAAACTGTTTTTTGGCCCCACCAGCTATAGATATGTGGGGGTCCTACTGGGAACACCAAAGGTACTACCCAAGCAATACCCTAGGTGCACCCGAGGACAAACTTGCACCACACCAAGACTGGTACCAGACCCACACGTGTACCCAGGTCATATATGAAGGACCCAATAACACAATTCGAAACCAAAGGCACTAACATATATGTATGTAATGTTCTTAATATACCAACCTATCCACCATCTGCTAGATTTATCACTTCTAGAGATATGTGAAAATCAAGACATTCGCACAATTCAATGGTAGCTTGGAAGATCAAACCATCACTTGTCATCCAAAAATATATTCATTATTGTTAAATTTGGAGAAATCCTTAAGGCATTACGAAAGAGTAATTTTAAAACAACAAGTTTGTTGAGAAAATCAATTTATATGTGGGACTTATTAGTTGGCACAAATCAGCACTCATTGGCTCAAAGAAGACATTCTATTAATAATCATCCTCCAAAGAATTTGATTGAACTAACAGACTTAAAATATTTGAAATTATTTAACAAAGCTATTCAAGCACTATTCAGATGGTTCTGTTATGAATTCCCTTAGTAAATTGGACATTATAATTGACAAAGGACTAGGAGAAAGCATCAAAAGTGAAGGTATCACAGTAAATGATATCGAGGCTTCTAAATTTGAGAATGTCATTTGAAATAGACATTATTTGATTTAAAGAAAGACATGAAAGTGATGCTAAACCATTCAGATTGGTTAATGGCTCTGAGTCATAATTTCCACTTAAGTAGCAAACCATATAGCACAGTTCAAACAGCGAAGTGCTAGAGGCATTAATGTCTCATAAAGGCAGCAATTTTACATTTTTATCACAAACCATAAAAATTTTGTGGGCTAGTAAAAGCTGCAACAGAGACAACATTACAAATGGATGCTATTATTCAACAAGTTAATCTGGTGATTGGACAAAAGAAAGATATCAATAAGACAGTTAATCTCTCACCTATAAGCCTGACTTAATGTATGTTCTGATGTTAAAGCTTAGTCCATTCTTTTGGAGTACAAGAGTTGTTGACATGATGCTGACCTGAAAAGTAAAACATCACTAATAAACAGGGCTAATGAAGAGAGTACAGGAGCTCGCATTGTTAAGGAATGCACCAAAAGCATGGCCATTCAACCAAAAACAGTACTATGGGAGACTCGTCATTCCACAGCTGTCAATCCCTTTAGCAAAGCATTAGCCAAGCTATAGAGGTATATCAATTATTAAACAATGCAAAGGAATATCAAGAGATTTAATGATGGCAATACATTAACTAGGAAATTGGAAAAAGCTAATAGAAATTTAGGTTTGTATAGATCTTTTCCACTTCCAAAGTGTCTTTGGAGATGCATTTCCATGTCTTCGTTGGAGTTTATTTGAAGATGAATACACATGACCATGTGCTGGTAGTTGATTACTCCAACAAGATGGGTATCTTCATTTCTCATTAAAAGGCGACCAACAGGCCACATGCAAGTCATGTTTCAGCACATTTAAATGGAACTTGATTTACATGCTTGATTAGCATGTGATTAAGGTGACATTTTTCCAAGTATCTCTTGGACTATTCTATGTTCATTAATGGATATTCAGCTGAGAAGAAGCACAATTTTCAAACCCGCAAAATGATGGAAAATGTGAGTATGTAAATTGAACAGTACTACAATCCCTATAGATGTATAACAAGAAACATTTTAAGATATAAGATATAATGCTTTCATCTTAGCAATCTTGATGCAACTCAGAATTTCGTGCTTCAAATGGACACATGCTTTGTACTTCCTTCAAGATTATATGAAACAAGTTCCATGTTAAAGAAAAAGAAAAAAGAAATTAAATTTATCCAAGTACAGAAATATTTTGCTAGAAAGAATGAGAATTTATCAATAGAAAATTGGAGATTTCAACTCATAACTATGTATTCAATATTTTGAGCACAGTAACTTTTAGATCATGCATTAAAATTGTTTGGGACTTGATTAATTGAAAAATTCTTGTTAATACCCTTCCAAAACTAAAATTCTACAAGGAGGTTGTCATGTTATTTATGGCCATCAAAAGTTGATCTGTTATTTTGCTAAATTTAATAAACATTAACTTAAATGAACTTGACCATAGAAGCTGTTCAAATTAACATGTCAGATAACCTTCTTAAACAGAACAGAAAATCATGTGTGTTGGTCAAAACTCTGGATAGAAAAAATTTACCTATAAATAGGTCAATTACTCAATAAAAATTTCATATTCATCAGTAATTAATATCTAATAATAATGCCCAGGTCAAGTTCTTAAGATTCAGATAAGCAAGAGTGCCTTTCTTGGAATAAATGCTTAACAACTATTGTCTCCTAGAAACCCACCGGTATATGACATAAGATTCATATTTTTTAAATCAAAACAGTAATAGAAAAGATTATGTGCACATTCACAGTGATAGATTGCATATATTCTAGATACTTTCAACACCTATCCTCAGACCAGATATGAATACAGATATGATACAGCCCAGATATAGACGGGATATTATGTCTAGATCAATATGAGTACAAGCCCATATCTGCATACATTATACTAGGCGGTCCAGAGCCATATCAGATCTAGGGTTGTTAAAAACTTTGATTAGCTACAAAAGATTCAGATTATAATCAACAAATATATAATAATCACAAAAAATAGTAACATAGAACAAAAAGAAGAATTTCTAAATCCATAATATAAAAATAATAAAACATTCATATGACATCATAAAATATATAAGCACACACATAATTTTGTATATCTTGTCTCTAGCAGTATCTATATTTACCACTAGGGGAATGGGCTTGAAATTTTCTGTATCCACATCAAATCCTGTAGCCATTTCCATGCAACTTTGTGATAGCAAGACATGCCCGGTGGAGCAAACAAAGTAACTATAGCTTGGTCCCCTCCTTCTAGGGCCATTAGGTCCCCTTTGGCTCATATGACTGGAAAAGTGACCTGCCCCCTTCCCCTTCCTAACCCGCCCCTTTCTTTATCCTTCGTCTGGCTCATATGACTGTGAAAGCGACCCCCCTCCCCACCCCCGAAAAATTCCAATCATAACAATCCTGTCAGACATTACAAATTAACATTCTGGTTCGTTTAATCTAAGATTTCCAGCTCAAAAGAAACATTGAATCTAGAAGGGATGCATTTGACTTGCAAACCAACACTCCACATTTGCACAAAACATTCAAAGAAATCGCCCAATAGACACAAAAAATATCCATCAATGCAAAAACGTGGGAATTGGCTCCCATGTATGTATATCAATCATGGGTTGTGTTGGTATACGTTTTATCATTCACCGAACATTAGAATAAAATGTCAAGGACACTCTACCCTCTCTTGAACAAAATCACTACATGTGCCAAGATTGCAAGAAAGACCACATGGCGACTCCAAGATTTATATGTGCGAATGGGCGACTTTATGTTGGATAGCTTTCTTGGTTATGTATGCTGAAATACAAGGGGGACTTACGCTCAACTAATATAAATCACAAACTGGGACTTAGATGAATTTGACGGTAAATGCTCTCTTTTTTTTTTGAGATTCAGTTTTGGATTTCAAAAAACAAGGATAAAAAGGATAGAGGTTTAGACACTCTATGCTACTCCTAAGAACTTGTAATGTCCCCATTTTTAGAGGCAAAATAATTAATTAATTAAGTTGTCCAAATTAATGATATTTCTTAAGAATAGCTTAATTGATTATTTTAATTAAAAGTATTAAGTTAATTATTTATAAAATTATCAAATAAATAAAAATTAAAAGGTAACTTTATATTTAATTAATAAAGTGGCTTAAATTAATATTATATCATAAAAGTCACTTAAGTGAAATAATATTAATTTAATATTATTTCTAGAAGCTTCTTGAAAGGATGGAGAAAAAGTATAAAAGAAGGTCAAGTTAAGCTTCTAATCATTGGGGATTTGATATTTGATTTGGAGTTCTTCGTGGTGAAGGAACCAACTTGGGTTTTGTTGATGTGTTTTTCATGCACATGCGAACACAAAATAAAATACCAAGGTATCTTATCCTCTCTTGAACAAAGTTTCCCCGAATGTTGAAGATTTCGCCTAAGGATCAATCGAGGCAACTCCAAGGTTCTTATATGTAGGGTCTCTACGTGTCGATAAGCTCAATTTGGTCTGAAGTGATTATGTTGGATTCACAAGGGGACTTACATCCGAATGCCTGAGCGTCTAATTTGCTGGAACTCAAGTCCTATCTACTGGCTGGAAGATAAAGAAATATCAAAAAGATACGGGGCTCAGAAAGTCTACTCTAAGACCTAGAATGCGAGAAGATGGATGAACGACTAGGTGGAGTCCTACTGGGCTAGGTCTTACCATCAAACTGAACAATTCGACATCAGCTCAGTGCGATCTTCTAGGGTAGTTCTGAAGATGTTCAAATCATCACTGTCAAACACTGATCATCATTCAAGTTAATGCATGAACAATAGACGCGTAACGACTCGAGATTAAGCTCATTCGATGTCAGTTGACCACGCAGGGCGCCCTTACAATCAGTAAGAGGCTAGTGGTTTGAACTAGGTGGATTCCACGCGAGTGCATTCAACAATTTTTCTCCATTCAATCTAATTATCTACCATCTAATATTGAAGACTCAACAAGAAACCATGCATATTGCAAGAAAGAACACATTTCACCTTAACTTCAATGAAAATGGAGTTCATTTACAATTTAGGCAACAATTTCTTGCCTTCTCCTCCTAATCTACTCTAATTGCTATTCTATTTTCTATTAATCATTAGCTATTCTAACCTCTATGAACTAACTATTAACCTTCACAAATGAAGAGTCGGAGCTTTATATAGAGAGCTCCTTACATTTCAATGGCTCTGATTGATTTACAATCAATGGCTAGGATTACAAGATAGAAACCCTAATTAGGGTTTGTTATAACAAACTCCTTTATCCAATGATAAAATTACATTTCATGAGAATGGACCAATAGATGTCAGGGGTAGGTGCCTCGAAGTTTGTGCCATCAGTGGTGATTCAGGTACATTGAATCTAGACATGTTGATGTGGAGTTGTCTGACTAGAGGATCAATGACTGGGATGCCACTTTGTCTTGCGTTTGTGCTTGGTGAATCAAGGAACGTTGTATTTCTTGATATTCAATGTGATGATGCTAAGAAGCTAACTTTGATTAACTCTTCTGAAACTATCTGCTTCTTCAACGTAGCCTTGCACTGACTTTGGTTGATCTTCTTCTGTCCTTGATATACTTGATGGATGACGTACCTCCTTGACTCCCATGTGTGTTTGATGAGGCCTCTACACGGTCGAGTCTTTCTTTCTTTTCTGTCATCTTATCTCCCTTTGAAGTGTCTGCAAGATCCTTCTTCTGATATCTTGTGGTTTCTCCACATAGTGGAATGAGGTCCTTGAGGATAGCTTGCAACTCCTTGAACACTTGAAGTCTTCCAACACTTTAGAAGCACCTTGAGTCCTCCTCCATGCATTTGAAGTGTCCTTAATGATGATGAAACTCAACGAGGTCGCCCTTGTCCTAGCCTGATCTTTCTTCTAGCCCGGCCTTCTTGATCTACAAAGAAAACAAAAGATGATTAAGAATATATGATATATATTCATTCTAACATAGCATTTCTTACCTTAAATCATCAATAAGAAGATATTTGAATCAATTTCCCTTGAAGCTAGGAGGAAAAGACACACTTTTAGAAGAAATTCGCTTCTGTACCTTAGAGAGGGTCAGGAGCGAATTTGACATGTGTGTTTAAATTCATCAAGTTTACACATTTCTACTAGCTCAAACCATGATTACAAGTCCTTAAGGCTTGGATGAGGTCGTTCTTCCTTATGCAAGTGTAATGTTCCCCAAATAAAGATATAAACCATAGAAATAAAGCTCACGATATTAATTATTTTTATATTAATACTTTACCTTGGGATTAATATAAATAATTAATATTATTAATTTGTATTATTAATGCAACGAAAGCAGTTGATGAAACTACCTCGAGAAGAATAAAGAGGCATAGCGGGGATATTGAAGACTTCATGGTGGAGAATAGAATTTACAGTCTGGTGAGACGAAGAATTATCTGAATTCATCCCCCTTTCGTCAGTGAGAAACTGGCCTATTGGTGGAAGTAAACAATGGGTGGCAACGTGCATTAGAAGACTCATCGTGTAGGTATATGGATGCGGAAGTCCAGCATTGAACGGAGTTTCAAGCACACCTCCAGATTTATATTGCTCGTGTGGGAAGTGTTCTAGATATAAGGACCCAACAGCATAATCTTTTCGGACTGGTTGGGGAGACCGGCCGATATTTACAGTCCGCTCAGAGAAGCAGAAGTCACTTCGTAGTCATAGCCGAAGTGCATGTTAATCCCATTTCCGATGCGACAAAGAGAACCGAGAATAGTCATCACGCGTGAGATTTTGCAGTTGCGAATGCCCTCGTGGAGTGATAGGAGAAGGAGATGAAATGTTGCAGGAGTTTCCATTGCCATAATATGTAACACGGGAGTGAAACTATCCGATTAACATAACCCAAAGAAACCCGATATCGGGACTATACCTGTATATTCGACATTCAAGAAGAATACAGAAGAATTGCATGGAACGTATAGTGTGGTCAATGGTGCGTGATAAAAATAGAAAGGACAAAGTGTTTGTGTATGGGATGACTGCGCGTGGGTCGTGCTATATGCTGGCTGTACATAGTGCGGGGTAGGAAGGATAAACTCCAGATTGGTGCTGTGAATTAAACCGGAATAGCAGTAGTATCAAACCGAGGTGGAAGTGACAAAGCATCTACAATTCAACACGAATATCAGGTGCACCAATAAATAAACTTGTATATTCCTTGAATTAAATAAATATTGTTCTGCCAGTAAATGATTATATCTAGTGGGAAAGAAGAATATCACAATTTGAATAGTGTTCATTTTCCAATCAACAACTCCATACTTATGTCTTAAAACTACAAAATTTCTGATGAATTAGATATTTGACGAATAGTCAATTAAGGGATTTTACAGCAAGGTTCTTGAACCAAGGATTCTACCCAAACTGGAGGTGAGATGTAGATTTTGAAAGAATTCGCTCCTGTACCTTTGGAAGGGTTAGGAGCGAATTTGATCCTCTAGGCTCAATTCATACTCCTTTCCACTTAGTCTTGTCTTAGACTTGACCCTTCAATCCCTCTCTCCTGAAGCATCATTGATTTGACCCCCCAAAAAGGCCTAAAAGAAGGATTTCGCTTTGGACCTTGGCCAAGGACAAGACCTATAAGGAATTTCGCTCTGGACCCTTTGGAAGGGTCAGGAGCGAAATTTGTGATTTAGCTTCAATTCTATCATTTCCTTTGCTCCAAATCACTTATCAAGGCAAGACTTAACAATTCTCTCCCAACAATGCCTTAGGAATCAATATCTTGATCTCAACAAGGAGCAAAATATAGTTTTTAGGAAATTTCGCTCTGGACCCTTTAGAAGGGTCAAGAACGAAATTTACATTTTGCTTGATTTTCCCTCATAAATCTTCATTTTTCATTCTTTTCTCATCAACAACAAGTCTTTTGCCTTCAAAAATGCTTGGGAATGAGTTAGTTCATAGGTTGGAGCAAGGTATAATGCTTCATGGAGAAATTCGCTCTGGACCCTTTGGAAGGGTCAGGAGCGAAATTCTCTTTTTGGCTCAATTCACACTTCTTTTCTCCTTTCTTTGCCTTGAATTTAACTTGTCAAACTTCCTTCTATCACCATCAAGTCAACTTGCTCTCAAAGTGGTGTCTACTCAATGCTTTTGGTGAGGAAATAAGCTATCCTAAGGATTTTGCTCTGGACCCTTTGGAAGGGTCAGGAGCGAAATTTGGAAAATAGGGCTTGTCCTTGATAAAGCTTTCTCCTAGCTTGCTTGCTTAGCTTCAAACCACCTTAGGAAAATACCTTGAGGGCAATTTGCTTTAAAATTGTGAGAAAAATACATGCTTTTGAGAAATTCGCTCTGGACCGTTCGGAAGGGTCAGGAGCGAAATTGCTCTTTTAGGCTCAATTCTTCCTCATTTTCACTCATCTTGCTTTAGACTTGTCTTTTTGAATCCTTTCCTTGCCATGCATGTCCACTATTTGATGTCCTTAGTGAAGAAATAGGTCTTTTGGGGAATTTCGCTCTGGACCCTTTGGAAGGGTCAAGAGCGAAATTTGCAATTATGCTCAAATTCCTTACTTTTCATCACTTCACTTTGTTTCACACCTCAATACTCTCTCAACTATGCCATAAGGACAAGGTTTATGAGGCAAATTGAGACCAAGAAGGTAGATATAAAGGAATTCGCTCTGGACCCTTTGGAAAGGTCAAGAGTGAAATTGAAATTCGCTTTGGACCCTTTGGAAGGGTCAGGAGCGAAATTTGACATGTTTAAGTATAAGTGACATTTCCTTGTATCTTTCTTCCTTCTTATACTTTAAGTTATATTCCATATATATTTGTCAGGATGTTTGAGAGTGGTTTCGGACCTCCATAAGTTATAATGCAAAATCTAGTTTTTGAAGGATTCTTCAATTTTCTAGACAGTGCCAAATTTCAAGATCAGGATGACATTCCAAACTTAGCCAAATTTCAGGAAATTTGAGGATCAGGATGACATTCCAAACTTCTTAAGGCGAATTCGCTCTGTCATTGATGTAAGGGATGGGACCTAGGAGGACATTATGCATTCAACCAAGGTTTGATTTAGCAACTTGAAGTGCGACCGGATAGTACACAAAAAACACCCTAGGAATGATCTAAATAACCCCTAATTACTCAATTGACCTGACCTCTTGAGGAGATCCACCTGCCTCAATCCCTTAAATGCAACGGCTAAGACACTAAAACGACTAACAACAAAACCAAAAGGACTAACCCCAGAAAGCAAAAAGTGGGGGATCCCCATTTGCAATGGGGCGATGTGTGAATACGTCACAACAGGTTTCTACCATTATTTGATCTTTGGGAACAGAAACTCCCATAGATTGGCATAACTGAGGTGGTGAAAGATCCTCCAAAGGGTTGCATTGTGGTGGAAGATACTTCGGTCTTTCACATAGGGCTTATTGAGCTTTGTTACAGCATCCAAGGAGTTTGGTTTGGTATGGAGCCTTCATTTGTGGGTTGATTGATTTCAGTTTTGGCATCCATTTATTGAGGGCAGATAGGCACTCCATTTAGGAGTAATTTGGAGGTGATTTTGTGAAGTTTGGAGGTGGTTCTCAGATTTATACAGGTCTGCCAGAAGGTTGATCGGACCACATGAGACTCACATTTATGTTCATTGCATTTGATAGAAGGGACAAATCGTTCTGGGTATTTGACCAATCATTTTCCCCAAACTAGAACATCATTTCCATCATGTTTTGAATGCTTTCCTAAGTTTGAAGGTGACATGAACAGTGGTCGTGAACAGTGACATCGCTACAGTGGTCGTGAACAATACCGCTACAGTTTATGGGCATTTGTATTGGGTATTGCTTGCTTCTTCACTTTCAGCATTGGGCGATATTCTTACCAGGTTTTTTATGTATTTTGTAGTGCATTGATTGTATATCATCTATAGGGGAAATTGTTGTTGCAGATGTCTATAACCAGACCGATCAGACCTATCTAAGCAATTGAATTATGAATGTAAACCAAGAGTCAAGGCATATTTATGTTCCATTGTATTTGGTGATTGCATACAATAAAGGAGAAATTAGTTGCAGGTCATTTTTTATGACATCTCTAATGATAGCAGTTTGCATGCCAAGTGTTTGTAAAAATGTCTCTTGGCTGTAGGTACACATTTTCGTTTGAAAACTCATATATATGCATTGAGAAAAATCAAAAGGAGTCATCTATGCATTGAGCTCATAGTTTAGATATTATAGAAATTGTTTGCAAGCATTTCTTATGCATTGGTGTCAATAACACGCAACTATATCAGACTGATAACATAGACCAGCAAGCTAGAAGGTTGTTTGTGAATTGTTTGACAATATTCCTTGTGTTATAAACGGCACAAATTACATCAAATTGGACAAGGGATATTACAGAATTCAAGACAGTAAAGACTAGGTGAAACCAATAACAATACTCTACTCCGCCACACTCAAGACAACTACACAAAGCAAGTGCAATCTTCTAGGGTTGTGCTCAAGATTTTCATACTGTGAATAAAACCATCCAACAAACAATATTTATACAAAGTAGAAGTTAAAGCATCCACGATATAAGCTCAGGCTAACTTTACATACCGAATAAAAATCATTTATTCAAAGAAAGTATGAGCAATTGTTTCACCAATCTATACTATCAAATACTTCATTCATCTAACAATCTTTTAAAGGCAAATTTACTCTAAGCAAATCTATTACACGTTGAAGAAAATATGCAACCATGCAACCATGTGATAATAACAAGGTTTCAAAGCAAAATGCAAATGAACTTCTATTATCAAAGTAGCTCTTCAAAACAATTTCATAAATCTCTCCACACAACAAAATGAGAGAATGAGAGTTTATATAGAGTTCCGAAAAACAAATGAAAGGTCGAGATCAATCTAAGATCAATGGCTAAGACACAACAACCCTAGATAGAGTTTCCCAAAATAACATCAAGGACAAATGTATTAAGGACAAGTGGCGCAATGAGCTATCTTCTAGGAGGATGCATCCTTATGCTCTTGAGCGGCAGTATGTTCAATGAACTTGGACACAATCAGGTTGACTTCCTCCATCATGACATGTGGCAACATATTGCCCTGAATTCCCATTCGCCCAAGTCATCTGCACAAGTGGCAAAAGCAATCTCCCATTCCAACTCCTATTTTTGGAAGGCATCCTAGATGGACAAGAAATCCGATGCCTTAGTTAAATTCTGCTTCAGGACTAGTCCAATGATGGTGGAAAAAACTTCCTGAGTTTTGAGCTTTAAATTTTCTGCCTGCATATCATTTTCTCGGATGGTCTCCTTTTCAAGTAGATCAACAGTCATAGGGAAAATCTTGTTTTGAATCTCTTTAATCTTCTCCTCAGCCTTAATGCTATCAGCCTTCACTTTTTCTAAGACTTCACTTCGTGCAACCAATGCCCAGTGCCATGTGTTGAAATCATATGCAGCCCCTACTGCAATTACGTTTCCATCAATCAATTCTTGCTTAGGAATTCCTTTTAACACTTCGAGGCACGGGATAATTCTATCCTGAACATCACAAAGGTTGTCCGCCATGCTCGCAATTTTGGAGAGAAAAAAGGAAGTTTGCCCATATGTCAGCATCAATTTGTCCACAAATGTGGCTGCTTCTTCTCTTTTGCTTGCCATCCATTCATTAGCCTCCCTTGCTATCACTTTTTCTTCTCCAAAATTTTCAATTGTTTCTTGCGAAGGATTCAAAAGTGGAGTTGTTGCATCGCCTTGGTTAAGTAGCTTGGTCAAGTGTTGAATATATTCCTTTAGGCGATCGCTTTCTTTCTTGTATTCTCTTTTCTTTGCAATCTCCTTGTCCAATCTTGCCTTCACGTAAGTGATTGAATTGTCCAAGTCTTCAACCTCTTGACCATTGGTAGTTGGTCCCAGGTTGATAGTGGTTATTTCATGCTCTTGAGGAGTAATATCCTCCTTCACCTTGTCCACTTTTGGCACAGCAATTTGTACTAAATGACAGTCGGTTTCATCCTTCTGAATTGTGGAAAACCTCTTGGCTGGCTTCTTTGCAGCAACAATCTCTAATCTGGCCAAGAAATCAGCCGTGTCATCTTCCTCTTGAACTTCTACTGGCGCTTTTATCTTCAACCTTTCTTTCAACTAATCCGGAATCATAGGTTGTTCAATGCTTTCTTCTTCCTGATTACCTTCTTCACATGGAATATCCTGAACTCCTCGAAGAGCGAAAATCATTCCCTCTTGAAAATCCTCATCCAGAATATCCATCTCATTCTCTGATTCAAGTATCTTTGTGCCTATAGGAGATGGGGGTTCTTCGTCTTTCTGTTGGATTGACTCCATATTTCCCTCATGGATTGGACAAGGAATCCTGATTTCAGCCGATGACTCATCCTAAATAGTTAATACATTGTTCACATTCCTGGATGCAGCAGAATGGGATGGCTTTGATCTCTACTTCTTCTGAGTAGGTTCCTTATTAACAATTTTCTTCCCCTTTGACCTCGAAGAGCCCTCAACTGCCTCCTTCCATTTCTTGGAATTGATGCTTTCAATTGGCTCGACACTTTGGGACACTCCTGCATTTGAAGAATATGATTCCATTTCGCCCACCAAGTTATAAGTGAGGGTCAAATTCCTTCGTCTTAGCACTTGGACTTGCTGATCAACCCACCATTGTGAGTACTTGACAATTGACCGCATTAAGGTGGTTAAATCTACGAGCTCTGGCTCTAACCATCTCACAAAGGGAAGAGGCCAATTCTCATCAAAGTGCGGCTGAGTGTACTCCCCATCATTTTCTAATTGTACACGGAAAAGCTCAGTTGTTCTAATCAAGCTTACTGGCAATCTAGACCATAGTCTTTTCCTGGTATTATACTCGTCTGCAACATTTGCCCAAACATCCTCCAAATCAACCTTATGCCTATACTTTTCTCCATTCACTGATCCAATATGGTTATGAGGATCAAAATCAACTCTGGATCGGTAAAATGTGAATGGATACCACTGCATCTCTAATCTGGCACCTTCAGCTGCTTGTGGCGTTGGGCAAGATTCCAACATATTTCCAGTGAAAAATGAAAAGAAAATGGTCGCTTTCTGCTTTGTTCTTTGGAAGCCTTGATATGTTTCTGATTGCCTAAGGACTTCAAGTAAGATCATTCTATTAGTGGGATAGATTGGAAGCCAATAAGGACATCGGGTAAATCCCTGGACTCATGTATGTAAATCTTGGATACTGGATAAACCAAGATCCATACTTGCTTATTAAGCTCTTGGCTTCCTTAGTAAGCCTCTGATGAGTTCCTCCCTGCAATGTCCTGGTGATGTACATCAGAAATGCATCATTTACCCGTTTGAAGTGGGCCTTTTCAATAAGCTGCAGCTACAGATAACAGTCATAGGACTTGAATTCATTCTCGCCATTGCCTACTATGTCTTTGTCGATCAGTCCTGCATATCTGTAGTTTCTTGCCAGTAAGTAAACAATGTAGGAGCTCATGTAAAAGGACTTCATCCTTTCCAAATTTTTCAATTGTTCATTCAAGTTGCCGCTGATTATCCTGGACCAATTGAACATTCTGACTCCAGAGGTGATCTCGTCAATGAAATAGCACATCCATGTTTCAAATGGCGCACCCTGAGAGTTGCCCATTACTCTATTCAGATGTAAAATGATATCACCATAGTCCTCCTTGAAGTCAGTATGAAGCAATTTCTTCGGCACTCTCTTGAGGGTGGGCCTCGGCTTCTCCAGCCACAAAACTTGTTGACATTTGTTGCGCAAAGCTCAAGCTGTCCCTCATAAAGTTTTTGGTTTCTTCTTTAGTTTTATAGGAAGTCCAGTTGTGATTTGGTATCCCAAACGCTTCCTGAATGGCTAACTCTCCGAGATGAGCCAATATTCTCCCATCTAGCGCAATGAATTGTCTTTCTTGTGAGTTGTAATGTATGGCACATTCGATCATCAACTCAAAGCACTCCATAGCCAATGGAAATCCAGCTACTTGGACAATGCCATTTCTCATCATCCAGCGAGCAATAGGTGTTGGCAAGAGTCCATTTTGCCCATACATTCTCCTTTTGAAATCTTTGAAATCCACGTGCCCGAAGTTGGTGTCTGTAACGTTTTTCCATTTGGAATTAATCTTTGACTCCGCCTGCAATCCTTTATTGGTGAACTTCATCTAAACTTTTCTTGAAGGTCCTCCTTTGGTGGTCATCAACCTGTAATAAACATGAAAAATTTGACATTACTTACCAAGAAAATTTAAGATTCTAACTCTGATTTTTGGACCTTCTGCTCGAAAATTTCACTTTCAGCCTGTCAAAAAGCTAAATTTCTTGTGAAAATCAGACTGAAAATGGAAGAATTTGGCTTAACACTTAGAAAATTTTGTGAGAATAATTGATTAAGACAAGAAGGATGAAAGAAATCAGTCAAACTCAGATTTTAAACCATTGAAATTATACTTTTGACTGAATTTCTTGATGAAAAATCTGTCTTTACTTCTAGAACTTCTTGGTAAATTTCTTCTTTACTCAAAAAATTTACTTTGTCCTTCGAAATCTATCAACTTTAACCTTGAGAGAGCAAAACCTTTCGCAATCGAACTTTGGAAAGAATGAATTGAAAATGACAAGTTAAACTTGATATAGAATTGAAGACTTCAATGATTTTAGCAACTTCATGTTTTTCTCTTATTAGATTCATCGGACCTAATCTCTTCCAAAATGGAAACTTAATCTTCATCGAAAATTTTTGAAAGAAAGTTTCTAATTTTTACCTTGGCACCACCTTTCATTTAACCAAAATATCTTCTTTTTTAACGAGTTGGCATGGAATCTTCTAGATTCCTCGAGTAAAAAAAATTTCCTAAGTGTTAGATATTTTGAAAATTTCTTCAAAGTGTTGGAAAAATATAATAAAAATATTCTAAGTGTTGAGTTTATTTTCCTAACTTCAAACTTGATTAAACCTTCGTCCATGGCGGATTTTAAGTGCTTCATGTCATGTTTACCGCTTTCTCTAACCATTTCTTCTTTCTTCTTGGCGAACTTGATCATCTTCATGCCAATTTTACCTAGGCGGACTTCATAGTTTTCAAGCCATTTCCTATGGCATGGCGGACATTGCTTGGACATCGTTTGCTTGCTCTTATTCATGGCAGATTTTAATTTTCCTAAGCCATTGTCATCTTCTTCCTGGGGCAGGCTTTGCTATTGGTTGGACATCTTTTTTTCATGCCAAGGCGGACTTTATGAATTCCATGCCATGTTCTTTCTTCTTTCCTGCAGACTTTAGGCTTTGCAAGCCAAGTGTGCATGTTGGACTTTAACATCAGCAAGCCACTTTGTGGCGAACTTTATCATTGTTATGCCATTTTCTAAGTGTCTAGGTCGGAGTTCAAGATTGATTGGCCATGTTCTTCTAAGTGCTGGGCAGACCTTGACCTTCTTTTGCCATCTTCATACCATGCTCACCTTGATTTCTTCTTGGTGGACTTCATAATTGTCAAGTCATTGTGCATGTGCTAGGGCGGAGTTCATCTTTACCATGCCATTCTTCTTTGAGCAGATGCTTATCATATGTTAGGGCGGAGTTTGCAGCTTGCATGCCAAGTGTGCATGTTGCTTGGGCGGACTTTGTGAGTTCCATGCCATGTTTGACATAGGCGGACTTTACTAACTTCTTGCCAATCATACCAAGTGCTGGGCGGACTTTGCCAACCTCATGCCATTCCCTTTCATGCTATGCCATCTTCATCTAGGTGGATTTAGACATTGTCTTGCCTAACCTTGGGCAGAGTTTTGCAGCTTGTATGCCATGTTAGGGCAGACTTCATGCTTGGCAAGCCAAAAGGTGGGCCGACTTTGTGCTTGGCAAGCCAAGTGTTGAGCGGACTTGGCACTTGGTTTGTCATCTCCCCTTGCTTTCTCTTTGGGCGGACTTTGTATGTTCTATGCCAAATGGAGGGCGGTTTTGGCCTTTGTCTTGCCATCTTTCTTTACTTAGCATGGCGGACTTGCTGATTCTTTGGACATTGCAAGGCTGACTTTGCACTTGGCTTACCATCTCCTTCATTGCTAGGGCGGACTTTGCAGCTGCTAGGACATTTGCCTATAGCGGACTTAACATGGCTTTGGTCAATCCTAGCTTGGGAGGACGGATTTCATGCTTGGCAAGACATCTTTGCCATTTTTTTGTTCTGACCTTAGACGAAGTCGCTCATAAGTTGGATATTTTCTCGGACATGGCCAACTCCACTAATGGCATAGCCTTCTCCATTTTTGCCATGAACACTTGGATGAATTCTTTTGTTCAACAATTCATGTTTGTCTAGAACATCTGGAACAAAACCCTGTCTGGAGATTTTCCCTTGCTTTTTGCACTTGAAGACACATTTTTTTGATTCTGAAGATAGGAATGTCGTTGCCATGACCTGAGGGACCGAATCCTAGGTCAACTTTCAAAAAAGCTGAAAAAAACAAAAAAGCAAAAAAAACAGGTGAAAAAGTTGCTTCCCGGATTGGTCCCAAAGTGCCAAAAATGAAAAAGCAAAAAAGCAGGAAAAAGCAAAATCCCACAAAAATAGGAAGGTGTCAGAATTGACCCTAAGCAATTGCGTTTTTCATCCTTGGGGCCTTCTAAACATTTTGATGGTATCCAGACACTGCTCAGAGCATGATTTTCCTAATTGACTTGGATTAATTTTCAAAAACCCTAACTCTAAACTCTCAAAAATAAACTTATGAAATTGCAACACTAAGGCAAAACCCTAAAAAGCAAACTGCTGGGGGTCCCCATTTGCAATGGGGCAATGTGTGAAAAGGTCACAACAGGTTGATAATATGATATGGGTTTGGACTGGTATATACCAAGGCTCACGGGCCTTTTGAAATCCCCTTCTATCAGTGCAAGTATCATGCTCTAATAGTGGCATCAAGTATTCATTCATGTAAAAGGTCTTTGGATCGTAGTTGTAACATAATAATAATTAAAGAGAAACAAATTTCTAAATCATCAATATCTCTTCAATATCTATCCTCAGATTTGGATTTTACACAACAGTTTCAAGTCGTCAGACTGTGATCTAGAAAGACAAAGCACTTTCCACCTTGACGATCCATGTTTGTATATTGGTAAGCATGCTCCTTGTATGTGTGTTTAATTCTACTTTGATTCAAGTGTGATATATATGTTATCGAATCAAGTACCCTCTGCAATGTTAAAAGGGGCCTACATTGAAAAACAACTTGGAATTGAAACCACATCCATGGTTAAAGAAATTGAGATTCAGAAAACAATATTATAAATACCTGGAAGCAGTTTATTGGCCATATTTTCAACATGTTCTTCCAAACTCTGCTGTTCATAAGTTTTACCCTTCCCTTTAGCATTCTCTGTCATCTGAAACTCCTGAAACTCCTCCATTATCCCATCCCACTTCTCGGCAGTCATTTCTTCTGATTCATTAGGTAGTAACTTCTCCTCCGTATATTCAGTAGCATTGTAAAGATCATTAATGTCTGTGGCAACTTCATGAAGATCCTCAAAGTCAGATTCGAACTCAGAATCACGAACATCTTCAACAGGACGCAGACGAAGGCTCTCCATGATCTCTTCGTCACTCTCTTCATGCTTTGCAGAAGCAGCTCTTCGTAGTACCATCTCTGCAATCTTCTCCAAATTATCCTCCTTTCCGCCCCAGAATTTTCTCAGCTCCTCTAAGAGCTCTGCAAATCACGGTTGATTTTCTTAATGCCAAGGGCCATAGAAATCCCAAACTTATAATAAGTTTTAAAAATATATCAACATCAATTCCCATTTGAGGAGTTGAGGAGAATGGTATATGGGGGCACTGGTAAAGATCATGAATCCAGCAGACACGTGGCAAGATTCTGGTGTGACCCAGGTTTAAGAGGGTATATTGTAAAGCTGAAGAGAACGGTAGATGGGGGCATTGATAAAGATCAGCAGACAGTGGCAAAGTTCTGGTGTTACCAAGGTTTAACAAGGTATATTAGGAATCTTGACAATGTAGCTAAAATTGGTCCAAGGTTTGCAGAACTTGTAGCTAAGCCACCTCTAAGTCAAGGGAGCAAACCAAGCTCAATTCTTCGGACAGAAGTAACGCAATGGAATAGATACAATGGGTCCATAGCTCCCATGAAAAGAGTTTGCCACTAATCCTTATTTTCAGTTTTAACTCAAAGTCAAATCTTCTGAGTGGATGCTTGCAAATCCAGAGTGTTGTGATGTCATGGTCACGATGAGCTCCTAACTTCTACGGATATGTAGCAAAGCTGTGGTGTAGTGACTATGGTACACTCAGGTGTGTCCCAGGTTTAACGCCATCCATTTCAGTGACCAAGTTTTAATGAGGTGCATTCCAGTCTAATCCAATGTTTTTAGAATCTTTAAAATGTTTTTGATATAAATAAATGAAAAACCCAAATTTTAACCAGTTTTGTTACTGTCAAATAGCCATAGAAATGTTCAAAAAACACAAAAACGTGCTTACCTTTGGTCTCCACATCTTGCACTAATTCTGATGCCAAAACTTTAATTTCATCTGATCCAGTGGGCAAGTCTTTGACATCTGGAGAAGCTGCTTCTTTAGATAAACCTGAGGCGAGTTTTTCTTCGCCATTTCCATTGCCAGTATCATTTCCGCTACAATATGAGCGGCAGAAATGTGAAAATGAAAACAGAGCAACTGTTGTATCTGTCTTTGGAATATGTGAAATCAAAGGGATTGGTGTTGTTTTTGTTTTATATCTTTGGGCGATGATGATTTGCCTAGTAGCCCCTGAAGCATATTTGAGAAATCTACTCATCTCGTTAAACCCTAAGCCCTACGCTATGTTAAACCTCCTCACCCCACCTTTGTTCGATTCGGCGGGGATATCAGGCTTTTGTGAATCAAATGGTCGCTACTACACATTCTCGGCATGAAAAAACTTCAAAAACCTTCAATGGGGAAACAGGCATTCAATTCAGCATTTTTTTATTGTAATGTTCAAAATGTTTCTTAAAATTTATTTTATATTTTGTTAAGTGGTGTTTTGAGAAAACTCTCTCCCCCTACCCTCCCTCACCCTAAAAGATTAACATGAAAGCGATTCAAATACTGCTGCCCTCAATACATATTGTTTGTAGATGGGTAAAGTGTAAATATTTTTTTCTTTTTGCTTTGTATTTATTTCATTTTTTTTTGTTAAATATGTTGTTTTGCTGTTTATTTTCATAGATTTTAGTATGAAATAGTTTGTTTTTTTTATTATTTTATTTGTTTAAGTTTATTTTTATAGTTGAGACAAATTAGATTCTATCATTTGCCCATCTTGATTAGAATTATATCAATAATTGTGTTTCTAGAATAGAATCTTTTATATGATTATATTTGTTTTTGTCAAAACTCTATTTCACTTTTCTTAAGTCAATTTAATTTGAAAATTTGACTATTGATCATCAATTTAGGCACTAAATATATCAAAATAACATCTAGGAATACATATTTAAGGGTTAACTTCTAAAGTATTAATGATCATATAATAACATCCATTACGAGAATCAACAAGCATTGAGAGCATTTCAAGAGCATTTAGATCAGAGCAACTTTGCATTAGCAAAAGCATTCACTACATCATGCATCCTACATTTTGACACTTGAATTCTTCTTCTACACATTATGAACAACAATAGATATGGGGCTTGGTTTTGAGGAAGTCTACCACTTCAATTTCCTACATAACAAATCCCTAAAGACGTTCTTTAACATTATCATAATCTCATTTCAATTATCACATCAAAGGTGAAGAATTAAAGAGTAGGTAACAAAGAAGGTCAAAACCACACCAATAATTATGTCCAACTATTATGCAAGGATTAGAGACACGTCTAATTTAGAAGGAGCACTTTAGATTGGTATGTTGCAATCAAGAAGTGATTTAGGAGCACATTAATAGTTTGATTCCATCACAACTATGTATTTTTGTTGGTGTAATTAATTATTCATCTTGGATATAATTACACTTTACTTAAGTTTACTTAGGTACATGCACCACATTGTAGTTTGCATATGAGACATTTAGGGAGATGTGATACACTGGGAGTGTGTATGTAGGAGAATTTCCACCTTTTATGGTGTGATCTTGTTGTTACTTTATCATATCCACTTATTGTGGAGTGATAATTCCACCTTCAGTGGGTGATCCACCTCATGTGAAATATTTTACTATTTCTCCTACCTACCTCTACCTACCTTTGCATCTCATTGAGCCACATGTCATCATTGTGTGCTCTCTTGTCTCTTTGCCTTGCCTTTATAAGCAGGCTCATCTACATTGTATGTAACAATTCTTGATGATCCAGTTGATCGGTATTTGCTCTTGATAGGAATACAATTTATTCTTGTCATATTTTGTCTCTCCTATTGTGCTATTCAATGTGCTCTAGATCTTGGCTATTTTCAAAAAATTCTCACATGGTTCAGAGCCTATAGGGCTTCATTGATTAGTCATTTTGGAGAGCTTTTGGAGGCTTCAATTTCGGATCTAGGGAGCTACTCTTTTTGGGTGCGTCTAAGACACCATTGAGTCCGAGTGGCCATTTCCATGAATTTTGAGTATAAATTTGGCTATATTGAGTGAAAATCAAATTTTGGGTATTGAAGGAAATTTTTAGCCAATATGGCTAGGCGGTATGGTTTTTTCAAAAAAAAAAACTTTTTTTGCAAAAAATTATTTTGATTTCATTTTTAAAGATTTTTCGCAGTTTTAATTGTATTTCAAAAGTTTTTTATAAAAATTAAAAAAAAATATTTTTTGGGCAAGACCCCTGTCCCTGCGCCCCCCCCGCGTACTCAGCCATGTTTATTTCTTTGGGCAGGGACGGTACTGTCTGGCCCTCGCCGCTTGTTTCCGACAACCCCCATCGTTCAATACCGTCCCGCCGCCAGCAGCCTTTCATCCTCCTTTTGATCGGCTCATGTTATTCCGAGCGACACCTGCAACTGCTTCAGCTATGGCCGATGATGTCAGCTACTACTCCTTCGACCGCCTACTCCATCTCAGGCTTCGTCTGCCACCAGGCCCCTCACCATACTTGTCGCCCATCCTGCACCAACGACCACCAGTGGCCACCATTCCCGGCAACCGTTATGGCGCTTATCCCGTCGGTGACTGGCTCTGCCCACTCCTGGTCGCCGCCACCTAGGACACTGCCATGCAACTTTTCATTGTGCATAGTCTGCACCACGTGGTGGAACAACACTAGTCAAAAACCATCCACACAGGTGTACAGTTAGACACATCAACGAGACACGTAGGCCTGCCACCTCACCGATCGTACAGACCTGGCAGTACACATCAGCATATGGCGCCACGTGTTCTGCCCAGTTGACAGTCACGTTAGCACGCCAATTCAACATTGTACAACCAGTCACTTGTCCACGTCAGCATACGAACATACAGTCACCTTCCATGCAGATGGTTAGGTTACCTGCTAATTCAGTCTTTCGTATGATCTACCTCAGATTTTGTATTGTACGGAACCAAACACAGCAAGCCACGTGTCATTGTCTATATTGTACGGATGCCACATAGGGGAGCAGTGAAGTTTTGGCAACGACCATACAGCTATTAAATTTAGGCTCATGACTTGCTGACATCAACCTGCATTAGCATTTTCTTTTAATTTTTACCCCCATCTCATTTAGCTTTTTGATTTTGCAGTTCAACTTCAAGAAGCCATATCTTGCTCATTTTAGCTCCTTTTTGGGTGCAAGTTTTTTTATTTGGGCTAATTTTCGTGCTTCGCAAAGGTGGAGGAGTTTTCTGATTTTGACAGATAGAGTTTTCACAATTTGTAGTTTTTGATGACTGTACATGTCTAATCCTCAATTTTGCAACTTCAGAGGCTTCATTTGGGGTCATACGAGCTCCTTTTCAGGTGCCATTTTTTTAAAAGTGCATAATTTTTCATTTACTTTTTTAATTTGCCATCAGTTTGCAGTGATTTTAAGTAGAAATCGTACTTTCAGTATTTGGTCATTTTTGGCCTATTTGGTACTTGTATTTTGCTTGGATCTTAGCTTAGATCACTTGCAGTATTTGTTGAGGTCTCTTATAGCCTATTTGAGGCAGTTGTAAAGTTGAAATCAGAATTCCACCTTGCCTTGTTTTGCAAGTGGCCCATTGTACACACACTAAGTATAAAGTGTCAAACCATCATTTTTTTATTTTTTATTTTTATTTTTTTTGGGGGGGGGGTTCTTCATTGAGTAATTTGGGGGGGTGTCTTGTGTGATTGTGCCTCTTTCTATCTTGTGTTTTTCATTTTGGTGCTATGGTTTCTCCTAAATTTCCACTTTTAACTCCACATAATTATGCATCATGGAAGATTAAGGCATGAAGTAAACTAATGGAAAAAGGACTCATTCATTATGTAAATGGAACAATAACAACACCACCTGATCCTAAGGTTGATCCTAATGCTCAAGTTGAATGGCTCACTAAAAATTGTATGGCACTTGGAACTCTTAGAAAGTATGTATCATATGACCTCATTTTTCACATTGAGAAGTGTACCATAGTCAAAGAGGCTTGGGATATTTATGACAAATTGTATGGTCAAGTTGATGAGATTAAGGGCTACAAGCTTGATAGTGAACTCACAACATTGGATCCCAAGGATTTTGATACAATCCAAGATTATGTTACAAAAGAAAATGAGCTAAGAGAAAAGCTTAAGGATTGTGGCATTGACAAAAAGGATGCTCAATTGGTTTACAACTTGTTGGACAAGCTTCCATCAGAGTGTGCAACCTTGTCTCTAGCTTTCACACCCATCGATTGGATCAAAGTGCCTCCTACACTCCACCATCCTTTGATGCATTCACGAAGATGTTGATACTTGAGCAATCTAAGTTGACTAAGATGGGGATTCTCAATTTTTCAAAGTCACAAGCTATGGTGGCTAATAAATGGAATCAAAGAAATCAAGTAAAAGGCAAGAACCAAAAGAAACCTAAGCCTAAGCCTAAACAAGATGGAGCATAATCATCATCTCCACAATAAGGTGATTCTACATCCTCACCTAAGAGGAAATCATATAAGGACAATCTTTTTTGTCCATATTGCAAGAAGTCGGGACATGATGAACAACGTTGTTACAAGAAGGATATTGATGAATTAAAACATCTTCTTGAGAAGAACAAAATCAGTTTGCCTTCTAGAATGTCTACTTCGACTTCTTCTTCCAAAGAAAAGGATAAAGGAAAGGATCACTCTTTTGGGACAGATAAAGGAAAGGGACAAGCTCTTTGTGCTACTACAAGTCATGATTCAAGGAGATGGCTTCTAGATTCAGGGGCTTCTCATCATATGGCATCTTTGCAGTCTATGTTTTCTTCATTTGAGCCTTGCACCATGCCATGAATTTTGATGGGCAATCATGTTGGCGATTGACACTCAATGGATTAATTTGGTTGTCATTGATGGCAACAAGATCTGATGGAAGTCACAAACCAGCACTAGGAGGCGTATATAGGTAGATACTGGCATTGGAAGCATTCATGCCTACACTAGCACTGACACCGGCATCAATACTTCAAGGAAGCCAACATCAAGGTAGATTTATTTAGTAAATCATTTTGTAATTATTGTCGAGCCCGACATTGAATATCTTTTATAAATGCATTGTAAGCCGACATAAGGCATATCATGTGTAATATATAAGTCAGTCTGCTAGGTCAATTTAATATGATGGTATTGTTGGCATATGATGAAGCGGTGATAATGTATGTTGTCATTGATGTTAATAAATGCTCAAGCAGGTGAACTAGTATGAAGATTGGAAGCGGTTCTGGTCAAACGGGATGGAGTGGACCGGTGTCGGGGCTCACTAAGTGTGACTACCGGTTTGTAGTCTCAGTTCAGCTCTAGGGTTACCAGTTTGGCTTGTGCGGTGCAACCGATGATGTTTTGTGACCAGTTAGTTAAGGAATAAGGATAAGGATCGAGATACCACGTCAGTTGTGTGCACGTGAAGGATTTATTTGTGGTTCTTGCATGTGAAGATTGAATGCATTAAATGCCTACCTTGGGAATGAGCATTTTTCTTAGCGGTGTGTGAAGAGTGCATGATGGGTTATTGATTTTCAGATGCGGTGAAGATTGGACGATGCAGAATGTCTTGAGATTTATTTTAGATTGTTTCATTCTATGTAATGTGTTTGGACGGTCAGGATTGGACCGCTTGTAAGTGTAAACTTGAAATATTTAGGGTTTAGGGTTTATGCTACCGACCTAGTTGTTGTCTATAAGGTCGATGAGTTTTGATATTACAGGCGTTGGCAAAAGTTGTATTTGTGTCCGCGCGTTGGAGATTTGATACTTGTCGAACCAGAGTGAGGAATTTGCAGAGTGTGATTGCAGAAGAGAGGAACTGAAAAGGATCTGCCTTAGCAAGAAGTGTTGTTATCAGATTAGTGTTTTACCTGTTGTTTTCTAACCATTTCAATAGAAGGTAAATCCCTTGACTGGGTAGCTTTAACAAGCTTTGTTGTAAATCCTCTAGCCAGGTGGCTCAAGGTTATTGAGTTATTTAAATCCTCTAGCAAGGTAACTTCTAACAAGGTTTCAACCTTTAACAGGGTATATAGCCATCCCTTAACTGGGTGATCCCTAACAGGATCGGTTCCTAAAAGGAACTTTATTGTAAAGTTTTTAACTGGACTAGGCTCCTAACAGAACGGACTTCAAAAGAGTTCACATACAACTTGTGGGTATTCATTCCCACCGTGGTTTTTCCCATTTGGGTTTCCACGTGAAAAATCTATGTGTTATGGGTTGTGAGATTTTCATGCGATGATTGTGTGGTTTTGATTAAGTTAGATATGCATGCATTGTTAAGTGGTTGTGGTATTATTGGTACAACTCGTGCATGATTATATCAATGAAGTAGTTATCAAGGTTTGAGATCTATTGAATGTTCTCTGAAGTATTTTTGTTTAATCGGTATAGCTATGGTTAAGTTCAGTGGTGAAGACAACCGGTCAGCTGTGTTTTGATATGACAAAGTGTTGAAGCATTTTTTTGTGTGTGTATTGATTCACCCCCCCTCTCAGTATCGGTTAGGACCTTAGTAGTTCATCATTATTCATCATTATTTAGTAAATCATTTTATAATTATTGTTGAGACCGACATTGAATATCTTTTGTAAATGCATTGTAAGCCAACATAAGGCATATCATGTGTAATAGGTATATAAGTCAATCTGCTAGGTCAATTTAATATGATGGTATTGTGATGGAATAGATGATAGACATATATAGGTATAGCAGAACTGTGAGATGTGAAATATATATATGGAGATCATTTTTGTATGTGAATATTATATCATGCAATGATCTACAGATAGCTTGGAAAGCATTCTTGGAGGAGAAGTAATACCAGTAATAGTTAAAGTTTGTGAACCGGTATAGAGTAGAACCAAAACCGGAACTCTATCTGGCATAGCAGATGCATTCTTGAGTTAATTTTCAATAATTTACTTTGGTAGAAAGCTTGTAGTCAATGAGGCTCTTTAGTGATGAGCAGTATGCTCTAGGCAGTGTGCCTTCTTGCAAGTGCAGGCCCCTATTTCATGTAATATCTTTTTATATGGCCAGTGAACTGATATTGTGGGTCACAAATCCCACCGTGGTTTTTCCTCATTGAGGTTTTCCACATATAAATTCTCTGTGTTATGGTGTTCATTTATGTGGATGGTTTATTTGCTTCTTGTTATATGCTTATTTGTTTACCGGTACATACATGCATGGTTTAGAAAGTTAAAAACTATTCATTCCGGCAGAACACTGATTCATCCCCCCTCTCAGTGTTCTCAGATCCCAACAATTGTTATCAGAGCTTGGTACCTCAGAAGAATTTTAACAGCTCGAGGAAAATCCTGAAATCGGAATCTTTGAACATGGCTATGGAGAAGCAACTTGAGATGGCTCTTGAGGATTATGATGCTGAAAGGATGAAGAACTTGAAATTGCAAGAAGAGTTGAATTCTGCAAATGAATTCATTCTTATCCTGCAAGAAAGGTTATCATCTGCTCAAGCCAAGAGAAAAGAACTTATGCAACAATCGGATGATGAGGAGAAGAATGCTCTTAAGGAACAATGTCAGAAACTAAGTCAAGCAAACATGCTTGTGAAGAATGAAATGCAAGATCTGACTATGAGGTTATCAAAATATATTGAGGATGGAAAGAAGAAGGAAGATAATCTTGTTGTATCTCTAAAGAACAAGTTTGATGAATGTGGAAGATTGACTCGTGAGAATAATTTGTTGAGAACCAATTTGGCACACTCCTGGAATAATGAACAAGAACTTGAAAGGCAAGTAACTACTTTGAGAGATGAGTTGACTACTGCAAGTGAGTATAAAGAAAATTTTAGGATCAGTGTTGCACAATTGGATGACTTATTGAAAAGACAAAGATAGACTGATGATTTTAGAGGACTTGGATTTGTACAAGGTGAAAGCTCCGGTACTGCTAATGAAGATCAGACAACCGATATGCAGAACTCATCAAAATAGAGGAAACCAGTAAGGAAATCTAATGGTTATAAATTCAATGGTAGATGTTTTGTTCGCAATAAATTTGGGCATATGGCTAAACAATGTAAAAATAAGACAAATCAAAACTACAATTCTATTCCCGGTCAATGCACAAACGGAAAGAAATATAGTCATAGATCAGAAGATTGTAGAGTGAATGTTAAATGTCATGCATGTGGAAAGTTTGGACATTTTGCTAATCATTGTAGGTCAAGAAATAGTAATATCAGATATATCAAAGCAATTCAGAAAAAATAATGTTACATGCTATGCATGCAACAAAATAGGTCATATTGCTAAGTATTGCAGAAGCAAGACTCAACCGGTTAATAATGAGAAAGGAAAGAAGAAGGTAGATGAAATACAACAAGATCACACCAAGAGATGGGTTAGAAAATCTAAAGAACAAAGTGGAGATGGATCTATACCGAAAAATCCACCTATAGAATAGAGTATTCCTCCACCGACAAGAAATTCCACCGGTAACTGAGGCATAATCCTTAGGGGTTGACAAAGTCACTGCTAAATTTTGCATATTACCCCGAAAGAGATCTAAGGGGATCTGGAAAGAGATCTAGAGAAATGTGTTCATCATCGATGAAGGTTACCCTAGCACATAACTGTGAAACTGACATCCGTAGGGTTGTTGGTGAAGTATTAATTACAGAAAATTAGGGTTTTTACTCGTTGATAAAAGAGGGTAAGTGAATTCATTTTCACTCACTGAGCATTCAAGCAATCGGAGTGAAGTAAAGGCGAATTAAGAGCGAGCAAAGCATTGAGAGAGGATTTCAAGTAATTATCTGAAGCACTCAAATCTTTCTTCGGCATTCACTCTCAGGTATTTCTCGACATGGCATTCGGATATTCAGCACCTACTTTTATTGAAAATCCCATCGTTGTCGAAGTCAAGGATAGGTTAAGGCCAGTCTTTAAGGAGGTTCCCAAAATTGCCAAGAAGGAAGACTCTGCGAGAGCATTTTCTAGGGTTCCCGATAGAGTAATGTATGTTGAAGATGTGAGGGCATACATTCACTGCACTCTTGAGGATTTGGGCATTGAAGACATCAAAAGCATGTATCAATCAATGATGCTGGGAGACACTGGAGCGATCAAACCAGAATTCAAGGCAATTGAGGATCTAGGGTTAACCAATATTATGTACATACCGGAATTGAAGGATGAGGTGATCAGATACATTCTGAGCAGGGTTCACAATGAATTCATTTGGTTAGATAGGCCTTACATGATCACGAAGGAAGCTATTTAGGCTTTCACCAGCTTACCTAGGATCAGACAAGAACCTGGCAAGAAATTTTCCAACACAGAGGTCGAAAAACTCACTGGTGCTACATCCGATAGCAGATCAATGAGGATAAGCACAATAACTGACACGGACATAAAGTTTGCAAGCATGATCATTGGATACAAGGTAACTCAATCCAACCGATTGAATTATGTTGCAAGTTCATGCATTCATGTCGCATATTAGATGCTAAGGAATAATGTGAAGTATGATTTATGTGAATGGATGAGGAGTGAATTGATGCTAAACCTTACTAAGATCAAAGGAACCAAGAAAGGCACCTTCGAATATGGAAATTTAATTGTTTGTTTAATGCTTTACTTCCTGAATGAGCTACCTGGTTTAGGAAAGAAGCAATGGGCTCATGACATACTAGTAGGTACGAAGATCAAAATAACTATCACCGGTCTTGGTATCGACAGAGATGAGAAACTTTGGGGGTATTTTAAGACTTTTCAAGAAAACATGAGGAAAAGGGAGAGAATTTCAAAGAATGTTGTGGAGAAGTATTCCACTGACATATGTTTCATAGTGAAAACTAATAAAACTCTCATGGAAGCAGTTGAACCCAGGAAAATCTGGATTACTGAGCTTGGATATGAGGTGGATGATAGCATTTTTGAGCTCTATGCAAAGATGTTGTTAGATGCTCCATTAGATGATAAGACATAACATTTTGGTACAACAGGAGAGAAGGCTCTTGAAGTGAAAACCAAGTTTAATAGGAAGAGAAGAGAAAAGAAAATAGAAGAGATGACTTCATATGTACAAGATGTGTTGCATAAGATAGACACTCAGATGGGCTCCAAATCTAAACAGGCAATCAAACCGATAGAGGTTGGTACTAAAGAAGTGAAGAAGCCACAAGTACACATTTCCCCTATCACTTCTGAATCTAATCCTAAGGATAATGAGCCTCTGGCTTTCAGAAGGGTACAAAGGAAGAATGTGGTAAAGCCACCGATAGAGCAACATAAGGTAGAACCTAGGAGGAGACTTGTTAGAAAGGCAGCTCAGCCTACTGCACCTCCGCCACCGGTAAGGAAGCCTATGCAGAAGAGGAAACCAGTCACACCGACAACCACAAGAAAAAAGAAGAAGGGTGATGATACTAAAACTGGTAAGACAATAATGACCCGTGCTGAAATTATTGATGAAGTTACAAAAGATGGAATATTAAAGAATATATCAAAGTATTATGAAGATTTTGAAGAAAATGAGCAAAATGAGTTAGACGAGGCTATTTTACTGTATATAGAGATCTATAAGAAATCCTTAGTTGAAATTTTGAAGAGATACCTTTATCCCTGTACAATAAACTTGAGGATGAAAGACTTGATGCTATCAAGAGGGATAGGGAAATCAAGGAAGTTGCACTTTTGGAACAATGTGGTACTTGTAGACACCCAAAATTGTCATGTCTAATTAAATAAATATTTTATTTATTTAATTATCTAAGCCTAATTCTTCTATTAATTAAATAAATTTTTATTTATTTAATTAATTCATTTATCCTCTTCTAGCCTTATTTCTCATTTAAATAAATACATTTATTTATTTAAATTATCCCTTTCCTAAATTAAATAAATATTTTATTTATTTAATTGTCCTATTTCTTCTATTAATTAAATAAATCTTTATTTATTTAATTAATTCATTATCTTTTTCTACACATGACACATGTCATTCATCTCTTAATTCATACACTACCTACCTCTTTCATTATTTTATTATTTCCTCTACCTACCCTCTAATCCTAGCCGACCTCTCTTTTTACACCTCTCAATCTTAACCCTCCATTTCTTATTGTGTCTTCTATTTAAGGAGATGTTTTCTTCATTGTCAAACCCTAATGACTGATTTTGGAGTACTTGGCTACACTACGATCCTACTTGCAACCACATTCCGTTCTTTGTTGAGCTCTTGTGCACACAAAAATCTGAGAGCAAATATACATCAAGCAAGATCAATGGAGATAGGAAGAATGGAGATCAAAACCCTATTGGACATGTGATGGTATAATCTTTGTGATTTTGAGTTATTTGCATTGTCTTAGGTAATCTTCATATGTTATAGTGGATCTTTGTTCATTGTTAGGCTAGGGTTTTGTGGTTGAATTCATTTAGCCTTTCAATATTGTTATTATTGTTATCCATTTTCACCATAAACATTTTGGCACACCCCGTAGGACATGGATTTTTCTTAGATCTGTGTTTTTTGCAGATTTTTCTAACCCTATATTGCTATTTTGTAAAACAATTTGGAGAATAACCTTGTGCAGCTAGGGTTTTGGACACAAAATCAAGATCTTTGAGAGATTCGATCATATCTCACAAACGGCTTGGAAATTTTGCACCAAATTTTTTTTGCAGGTTGAAGAAAGTATCAGGAGCTCTCAAATCAAAATTCAGAATTTTTGGAGCAAATTTTCATTTTCTATGAATTTTTTATGATTTTTCATAAAAAATTAATTTTGAGAGCAAATGAGAGAATTTTTTGGATTTTCTTACATTTTTGGAAATATTTCATAATTATACACAGGATCTATTCTTTGTGATTTTAATTTTGATGCAAAATATTTCCCTAAAAATCAGATCTTTAAAAATTAGGGTTTTTATTTATTTTGATCAGATCTCACAAACGGCTTCGAATTTTTCCATAAAATTTTTTATGCAAGTCAGGAACAGTATCAGAAAGATTCAGTAAAAATTTCAAATTTTTTGGATCGATTTTTCATTTTATATGAATTTTTTATGATTTTTCATAAAAAATTAATTTTGAGAGCAAATTAGCGAATTTTTTGGATTTTCTTACATTTTTGGAAATATCTCAGAATTATACATAGGATCTGTTCTTTTTGATTTTAAATTTTATGCAAAATCATTCTTAAAAAATCAGATCTTTGAAAATTAGGGTTTTGCATTATTTTACTCATATCTCACAAACTGCTTGGATTTGTTGCAGAAAATTTTTTGTGCAGGTTTGGAAGACCATAAGGACTCTCCAATAAAAATTTCAGATTTTTTGAATCGATTTTGCATTTTATATGAATTTTTTATGATTTTTCATAAAAAATTAATTTTTGGAGCAAATTAGCAAATTTTTTGGATTTTCTTACATTTCTGGAAATCTCTTGAAATTTTATAGGTGGTCTTTTTTTATGATAAATCAGATCTTTGAATTGGTCAACAAAACGCATTATTGAAGACCCCTATTTCACAAAGTCTTTTGGATCTAAAATTTACCTAACTTGTGTGCTTGCAAGAAGGGGTGATTATTTCAAACAATCCAAACTACTAATAAATCTTTGTTGCAGATCCTTGGCAAGGGTTTTTGGATTTTTATTGTGTGCCTTGTTTTCATAGACTAGCAAACACTTCAATTGGTGCACTAAAATTGAATCATTGTCTTTTGTGTCTTGAGCAATAGGCTCTTTTTTGTTAATCTTTAGAGGGCCTGTCTTCCCGTGTGGTCATTAGGACTACTAGTGAGAAGAGAACGACCCAAGTGGTAGCAAGGAAAACCCACCTCATCCAAACCACTATAATCAAATGTATTCATGGTGAAAACTATGAATAACGTGTGCTGATTAGTTCATACCGACACTATGTCTCCCCATAAACCCGTTTGATCAAATTTATTTGATCAGTTGTAGGGCGTAACCCCTACCGGCTGGGAGCCTTCTGTATTTACAGAGCTGAAAGTGCCGCATGTATGGCCACACGAGCGGATGCCCTTACTAGCACCATTTTGTTTTAGAGGCCCAAATCCTTCTAGTTGTTGGGGCAGGAGGTCGGACCTCTGGTAGCGGCCCACACACATACGGTTCTTAGTAGAGATACAAAGTTCGCCATGGGGAGTTTTCATGGGGACTGATGCTTGGCTGACCCGAGAAGTGAGTGCCGAGGGTGGAGCCAGTGAGGTCAAGCATCTAAGTATCCGCTCTAAATAGTGTAGCCTCGGGGGTAAAACCCCATGTGGGATCAACAACTATTGTCTTGGCCAGCCATAAGAATTGTGCTTGACTTATGTTAAACATTCAAACAATCAAGACCAAACAAAAAAACATTATGTCTTTTGTGTTTTCAAGTGTATGCAAAACAATTTTACATCAAACAACACACTTTCTTGGAGTCATTTTGTAGTCTAAACACTTGCAAACATTGAGTCCTCATCAACATTGTGTCCTCTTGTCACAAAAAATAGTCAAACATTCAGATTTGGTCACAACCAAAAACTTCACAAATTGGAAAAATTTCACAGTCCAGCAAACAAGAGAAATCAGTTTCGGAATACTTGAGCTTCCTAGGTTGTTTCTTCAGGTTTCATCTAGCATTCAACCTGTCCTTGGGTCTCACATAGTCCATCATTGCTTCACATCTCATTTTACATTCACATTTGTCTAAACTTGAGTCAAAAGGTCACTTGCTTGTCCTCATCATACTTTGTCAACACACTACATACAACTACACATTGCTAAGTGGTCCCTCATCAAGGTTTTTTACCTTTGGGTCTCATTTGGTCTTACTTAGGGTCAAGGTCAGCTTACCTCATCAAGAGAAACTATCCTCTCTTTGGAAGTCACACCTACTCTACTACTTACATACTTGGTCTTACACTTTGGACATTGCAAGTACACCTTAAGATTCATTTACATTCCATACAACTCTTGGTCTTCCATATTTTTTCCATTTTTCATCTAGTCTCTCACATCTTGGTCAAATACCTAGTTCATGGTCGAAACACGCCTTCAAAAATCTAGGAGAATAGCTAAAGAAGCTCAAGAATCCGCAAACATGAGTTCTTATGAGTATGATAATGATTTATTCTTCAATCTTGAGCACACTACATTACCAGACATGGATGTTTATAGAAACAATCCAAATGTGGAAAGTGCAAACACTATAAACAACAATACTACACACAATGACAATGTGGACAACTCTTCAATACTATCAGCAGACATAGAAGAATCCATAATGGATCCTCAATTCAATAGATTGGTTGAAGAGATAATGAGGAGAGATCGTCAATACTTTCTAAACTTGATGGCACAAAGTGGAGCTAAAATACCGCATGATTTTGACTTATCTCAACTTATGGAAAGTCGACCCTCACAACAAACTCAACCCAACATGGATCAAAGGAGACCAAATAGTGGAGGAAATAGAGGACCAAATAATATGATGCCGGAGTCACCATCAGTTTTGCTTCAAAAACCAGCAATCCCACATACACAAGCTCAAGCATATGATACTTACACTCAAAGACCCTCATGGAGGCCTTATGCTCAATCACATGCTCAAGGTATGAATCAATCAAAACAAGTGGATACTCAAGGACATCCTCAAAATTTTGACACAAGGGGACCTCATGCCAAAATTGGGGGCAACACAATGGAAAATGAAAGGCCCATTGAATATGGTTTATACACACAATCAGTATCATCCATACATGCAACAAGCTCCTCCATACATGCAACAAGCTCCTCCTCAAATGGGTGTTTCAAACATGGGGTATGCAACAAGAAATCAATCTCCTCCCAAGAATAATTTGGAGCAACAAATTAGAGATTTACAAAAGAAAATGGAGGACATGAGTACATCAAAACCTACATACACTATGAGAGATATATGTCCTTATCCCTTTGATAAGAGCATTCCAATGCCTCCATTTCCTCCACACTTTGTAACGCCAAAATTTGACAAATATAGAGGGAGAGGAGACCCCAAGGCACACATAAGACAATTCTTCACAGCTTGCATTGAGGTAGCGGCAGAAGAAACATACTTGATGAGGTTATTCCCACAGAGCTTAGGTGACCAAGCTATGGAATGGTTTTCTCAATTACCTCCCGGTATTAAGTCATGGGGCGACTTAGCAGAGGCATTCATTCAGCATTTCTCTTACAACATTGAAACAGATGTCTCAGTTACTACCTTGTGCAATACGAAACAAAAGGAAGGAGAATCTTTCGCAACATTTTTACAAAGATGGAGAAACCTAGCTAGCAGATGCTCTTGCAAAATTCCGCAAAAACAAATGGTGGAGATGTTCACACAAAATGTTAACAAGGCTATTGGCTATGATCTCAGAAAAGCTTATTTGTCTACATTCAAGGATGTCATTGAAAAGGGCCTAGCAACAGAAAGAGTCTTAATTGAACAAGGAGTTATCAAACTATTCAAAGAAAACAAAGAGGACTTCAAAGGAAAGGACAAACCAAAATTTTGGAACAAGAACAAGAACACAGTTAATGATGGTGTTGTTGATGCCAAGACAGTGAGACCCAAGGTCGTCTTTTCTGGATCAATTTCTACCAACAATCAAGTGAACAATCAAACAACTTCTAAACCACGAAGGAAGTACAATTGGGAGAACCACTTAAATCAGTATTCAAAAAGCTTGTAGCAAACAAAGTGATCACGGTCCCAGATTTTCCTCCATATGAACCAAAGGTAAAACCAAATTGGTGGAATGATGATGAGTTTTGTGAGTTTCATAAGAGCAAAGGTCACAAGACAAGTAATTGCCATCGATTGAAAAACATTGTGCAAGATCTCATTGACAGAGGAGATATAGAGATTGAGGGACATTCATCTAACCAAGAACATGAGGTGTTTAAGGAACCATTCCCAAAACATGACAAAGGAAAAGGCAAAGTCACAGATGATCAAACCAATTACACTAGAGCACCTTACAATTATGATTCTACTATCAATCACATCTCAATGGACAATCATATCTCTACTATTACCATCAAGAACAAAAATCCTGAGAATTCTTCTCAGAGACCCAAAATTGTCCTAAAAGGTGTGGGATCCTCGTCTGCATCTACCTCTGAAGGTCATGTTACAACCCGTCGAGGTAAGATTACATTGCCAGGTGCCTCCACTAAGAATACCAATCCTTTATCAATTAAGCCTGAGTACGACCTTGTAGAACAACTAGGGAAGACACCCGCGCTCATCTCCATTCTTGAGCTCTTACGTATATCTCCTGCACATAAAGCCATCCTCGACAAAATCTTGAGAGACACTGCTGTCCCTACTGATCTGAACGTGGACCAGTTTCAAGCCATGGTGGGATACCTATCCGTTCCACACTCCCTCACATTCACAGAAGCCGATGATGCCTCCATAAGTCAACCTCATAATGCACCTTTACACGTTGAAGCCTTCATACATGAACACCGAATAAAGCGAGTCCTGATAGATGGAGGAGCAGGTCTAAACATTTGTACATTGAGCACCATTAAACAATTGGGATATTCTGACAAAGCTGTGAATTCTACAAACAAAATTACTATCAAAGCATATGATGATGAAGAGCGTTCATCCAAGGGTACAGTCACCTTGTCTCTCAGAGTTGGGCCAGTTACAAAGGATGTGGTTTGTCAAGTCCTTGATTTAGATCTCACATACAACATATTGCTAGGACGTCCATGGATTCATGAGATGAGCGCAGTACCATCAACATATCATCGATGCATCAAGTTTCCACACAATGGAGTTGAAGTGACTATCAAAGCTGACCCAAATCCATTCATATATTGCAACAATCTACGATCGAGATCAGAAATAACAATTTCAGCCAATTGCGAAGCTATTCCTTCATCGGCATATGTGGATCCAGAATCCTTGAAAGCTTCTACATCCAAACAAGCAGAGCTCAAAGACAAGGTCAAGATTAAAGACATGGGATGTGGTGAGTATATCTTTCATGTTGATCAACTCCCACTGTCTCCTAAGCCATTCAGTCGACAAGAACAATCTACAAGCAATATGCAAGACCAAGGAATTGGGTGTGAACCACCTAGTGTTGTGGCTACTAAGTCTGAATGCAAATCTCCTCTAGCGGTGCAAGCAACTCTTGATATCAATAGTCCTAAGAGTGGTTCCAACAAAGAATCTATTGAGCGTATTGCCAGCCCTCTTGAGAGCTCACATAGCCTTACTATTTCATCTACTCATTCCATTTCCACTCCACTCCCAGACTTGGATCAACAAGAATCACAAAAGCCCTTACTCATTGGGGATCAAAAATCAAGCTTTGAAAAGAAAAATCTAAAAGTCAAAAATAAAGAAAAGTGCTTTAGTCCAAATCAAAATCAAAAGCTACTGGACTCTGCAAAAATCAAAGTCAAGGATAAAAATCCTATGAAGCAAAAAGAGCAAGAGTTGATCTCCCCTAATATCAAAATAACTGGGGGCAAAAGTTCTAAAATTTCAAGTCAAAAAGCATACTTGTTGATCCTAAGTCTCCATCATGCTATCCTACTTTCACTTCTTTTCGCAATCATAAGCCTTCATAACTCATCCACTTGTTCCACACATCCATCCCCTTTTGGCGATACATCATGGACCTTTAATGGAGCTTCCTTGAAGGACTTTGTTATCAGAGATGCCCAAACTTCTTTAGGTGACACGCATATGGGCCTGTGTAGTCCACACACTAGTAATTCTATCTCAATTCCTTCATCAAGGAAGACAAACACTCAAGCTACACATCATTCAGTCAAGGAACAGTGCATCTACAATCATAAAGTCAAGCCTCACACATTTGAGGTAGGTGACTTGGTTCTCAGAGAAAATCCCAAACATCAGCAAGACAGAGAGAAGAAGGGAAAGTTCGAACCAAACTGGCTTGGTCCTTACATCATTACAGCAACATATGGATTTGGGGCATATCAGCTCTCAACTACAGAAGGTGAACCTTTGGAGGATCCTATCAACAGCATGCACCTTCACAGGTTCTACACATAAGCTCTTCGGAATATCCTAATGAAAAAATACAAAAAAAATCAAAAAATTTCAAAAATACAAAAAAAAAATTATAAAACAAAAAAAATCGTTACATGGTGAAAACCTGGCAAACAGGCGCCTTGTGACAACAAAAAAATTGAAAAATCCAAAAAAGTAAAGAGAAATAATTTCGTCCAACGGTGAAAACCACTTCGGTGGCGCCCTAGGCAAGTACCATGGTGAAAACTGGGTCACCAGCGCCATGCGTAGGGACTTTGCTCCTCCCTCCTTCAGGATTCTCTTTCATCCTTTCACTTTGCACACACTCACAACCTATTCACTCACAATAAAATTACCCATTCTCATCATGGCTTGTTATTGATCTACCTAAGATTGGTTAGCCATCCATAACCCTCCCTTTTTCACTTCCTTTCCATCCATAATAAATCAGCTCCTATCTGTGACTAAGGCAATTCCTACGTCTAGTGATGGGTGTGGAACTGAGAACATCACATGTTTCGAGGAGTACAGTTTCTTCCAGCTTCCTTCAGTCTATCCGCGCACAATCCACAATAAAGCAGCATTTGCATCACAGATCCGCAATAAAGTTCCATCTTCTCCACAATAAAGTATCAGTTTCATGGATTCAGTCAGTTTCAGATGAGACACAGCAGCAACAATGAGCTTCAACAAAATCAAATCTTTCAACAGACTCAGACAACATATGGTTCAGTGCTATCTATCCTTTTTGTGAAAGTGAACATTGTGACCACAATCGAATAAGACTTAAACAAGTGACAAGAGACACTAAACTTGAGGACTACAGTGGATGTTGGTGTCGAGTCTTGGTTTTATTTTGATTTTATCTTTTTGGTGACATGTCTTTTAGCTTTTCCAGGATGTCTTTGACTAGAGATTCTATCTCCAGGATGTTTTTGACTAGAAAGGCGAGGATGGGGTATCGTCACCTATTTGCATTTGCTGTTTGTTGATTGTCTTTTAGTAATGCTATGACTTGTCCAAGGATATGAGGACACTGTGAGTCTGGTATGAACTGGGGCATTCCTTGTTTGTGACTGTCTTATCTCCATGCAAACAGGTACAATGACTTTCTGGGCCGAACAAATGCCTCGATTGTCATAACCTATTCTGCCATAATAAAGCTCAATGATGATAATGCACAAGAAGCTCTTTCACTTTCATATCTTCTGTTTTTCATCCCCCTTTCTTGATTGGCTTCCATCGTCCTTCTCAAGTCCGTGTAGCCTACTATCACATGACTGAGTATAATGACACACCAAAAACATTTGCATTTCATGTAGTTGCACCTACATTACCACATATAAGTATTTCATACATACATATAGATATCACAACTACATCACATCCTGCACACAACACCTATTAGCACAATTTACATCTGCATTATCATATTCATTTGCATTACATACATTCACATTTGCATCATGCATACACATATAAAACATAAAAGAACAAAAAAAAATATGGCATTACATACATATTTGCATCCATATCATAAGCATCACATAAGAACATCTCATCACATAGGTACACATGCATATAGCTGCCGCAAAAATGAATCATCTCTCATATATATATATAAAGTGTCATCATACAATGATGTCAAAATCATATGGCTACAATCACCCGCAGGTGTCTACATCATTATATAAAATGATACAAAACTGATACAGAGGAACTCACTGATCACTCCTGCCAACACTATTGGTAGTGCTAATCCTATCCATGTCATGGTATCCCATGCCACGTGTCCTGCCCTCATCTCCAATCTTGGATCCTAGAACACTCGTCTAAGGGCATCCTTGTCTTCGTCTCGATCATACGGAATCAACTCTCCATCAATCGGTATCCGTAGAATCCTGTATACATCCTCCAAGGTGACTGTCATCTCACCCATCGGCAAATGCAAACTACAAGTCTCTGAGTGCAATCTCTCAGCCAGTGCAGTCAGCAATCCCATGTTCACCCGAAACTCAGGCACATACAGAATGTATCTCAATCCCATAACCTCAATCGCAGCTCAGTCCTCGGCTGTCAACTCTAGTCGCAACCTCTGAGTCGATGGGAATCTCTCCCGTGACTCCAGCATCGGCAAGTACTCCTGCAGTCAAGCAATCAATCTTGTCAATTATCGTGGCATTCACTGTTTATCACAAAATGCTACTTGTTACCTCAATGCATACGCTTACCTATCCTAGTGACACTCACTGTTCATCACAAAGTGTTGCTATTTATCCTAGTGGTACTCCTTGTTCATCACAAAGTACTACGTGTGTGACACTCCCTGTTCATCACAAAGTGTTACTCACATTTGCACTCCTTGTTCATCACAAAGTGCTGCTCATATTTTAGTACTCCCTGTTCATCACAAAGTACTTTATCTTGGTACTCACTGTTCATCACAAAGTGCCTTGATCTATCCTAGTCTTCCTAGAGGACCTGCTTGAGTGTATCCTCTCAGCAGCTTATCCAATCGACAGCGTATGTTCATCACAGAACTGCTGATTTGACCTAGAAGATGCAAATTCATACTTTTCAAATGCAAACGCGCTTTCCTGACATAAACGTGCATTTATTACATTACCTAAACATGCATTTATGACAAAACTTGAAATGCGTGAAAGTACGAGGAGGTTTTCGGGTACTTACCGGCTCTCCTGCATCGGCTGGTCGCTGGAATCGACGAACACGGTCGAATCTATGAATGGAAGCCATCGCTGCTGACTGCTGCTGCTCTTTTCTCGCTCTGCACTGTGATCTTCTAAGGGTGTAGATGACAATGAGGATGTCTTTTGCCCGTGGTCTATCTTATAGCCTACCCTAGCCCTCGCCCTCATTTCCCGAGTCAGTATTCTTCATCCTGTGACTTTGTCACTCTATCCAGTTAGTCCATTCTAGCCTTTCTTTCTTATCGAGAGATTGTCTGCAATCTTTTCAGACATTTTCATTCAATCTCTCGAGGGGGCATATAATTCCCATCTTGGGGCAACTCTGTATCAGTTCATCTTATCTTCTTTGAAACAACGCGACAAGCCGCATTGTCTCAAAGAGGGGCAAAATGTAGACACCCAAAATTGTCATGTCTAATTAAATAAATATTTTATTTATTTAATTATCTAAGCCTAATTCTTCTATTAATTAAATAAATTTTTATTTATTTAATTAATTCATTTATCCTCTTCTAGCCTTATTTCTCATTTAAATAAATACATTTATTTATTTAAATTATCCCTTTCCTAAATTAAATAAATATTTTATTTATTTAATTGTCCTATTTCTTCTATTAATTAAATAAATCTTTATTTATTTAATTAATTCATTATCTTTTTCTACACATGACACATGTCATTCATCTCTTAATTCATACACTACCTACCTCTTTCATTATTTTATTATTTCCTCTACCTACCCTCTAATCCTAGCCGACCTCTTTTTTTACACCTCTCAATCTTAACCCTCCATTTCTTATTGTGTCTTCTATTTAGGGAGATGCTTTCTTCATTGTCAAACCCTAATGACTGATTTTGGAGTACTTGGCTACACTACGATCCTACTTGCAACCACATTCCGTTCTTTGTTGAGCTCTTGTGCACACAAAAATCTGAGAGCAAATATACATCAAGCAAGATCAATGGAGATAGGAAGAATGGAGATCAAAACCCTATTGGACATGTGATGGTATAATCTTTGTGATTTTGAGTTATTTGCATTGTCTTAGGTAATCTTCATATGTTATGGTGGATCTTTGTTCATTGTTAGGCTAGGGTTTTGTGGTTGAATTCATTTAGCCTTTCAATATTGTTATTATTGTTATCCATTTTCACCATAAACAGTACTATAAACAATGAAGAGATGAAAAGATGTATAGATATTGCTAATAGGACAATTTTCAGTACTAAAAACCGACAGATAAGCCTTATGATGGGAAGAGTAAATGAGGTGATAAATGAGACAAGTAAGGGATGGACAAAATTCTTTCTGAAAAAAAACCAGACTTTCTCACATCTCAAGAAGAATTTGCAAAGGCAACATCCCCCACCATTCCTGACAAATCAAAAGGAAAGGGTATTTTGGGCAGTTCAACTCTAGTTTTGACACAACCACAACCGACAGTTAAAGAGAATGTACAGGGCACTAGAAACACTATGGATGATACTCCACCGACAGTAACTGATACTGCACCAAGTGGAGAAGCCACCGGTGCAAAAGAGGTTGAGATGGACAAGGTAAAATCAACTGAGTCCATACCGACAGGTAAAATTGATTCCCCGACAAGAGTTTTGGCAATTGACACTTCTCAGGTCGAGAAGAAATCAGTCTCTGAGTTAAGTCCAACAAAATTAATGATGATGGCCACTCATAAATTGCTAAAGGAAGGAACTGTAGACAAAGGGTTAATTGATCAAACAGTCTCTGTACTACACAGAATAATGCCTGACTGTCAGATTGAGGATGGAGCAAGCCCTTTTGGTAAGCTCAAGACTTTAATAGAGCACATATCAAATAATTTTCAATCTTTGAGACAGATTGCAGACCGACAGGATTTGGATAGTTTCTCTGCAGCAAAAAGAGCAACTTTTGATCAACTCATAGAAACTGGGAAGAAGAAAATAGAAGACAAGCTTATTCCCATTGAATTTTTTTTTAAACAATGTACTAATATTTACAGAGTATGTTGTAATTTGGGAAATCTTACAACTAATGTAGATAGCAGATTGAAAGAGTTATATGACAAAATGGCTAATATTGTTAACTCTTTGGATGGACTGATTGCACTAATATGTTGATGGACAATTTTTTTCCTTGGAGAACCAAGTTTTTGCTTTTGAGAAGGAGAAAGATAAAATAATAAGGAGAGCAAGAAATTTAAGAGGATTGGTAAGCCCTAGACTTGATTCATTGGGTGTTCACAAGAAATAATGCATGGATATGCTAGCAAAACCCACACCGGTAGATACCCAGGAGAAGGAATCACTTGCCCACTTACTCAGTGGACTTGCATCAGTATCTGATACTTTTAAATCAGGTTGGGACACGTATCTTCAGTTGCTACAAAAGGCATACCCAGAAATCCTGAAGATGACTAAGCTCGAATGACACTAACAATATTCTTTCATTCTTTCACCGATCTGTGGCATTAATATCAAAGGGGGAGTATGTACATATGTGAAAAATATCAAAGAAAATATTATCAGATGGAGTATATGGAGTGTATTTCTTAGGGGGAGCACACTGACAGGGAATCCATTTTTCACATGAGTGTTGCCATCAATGCCAAAGGGGGAGATTGTTGGCAATTGACACTCATTGGATTCATTTTGTTGTCATTAATGGCAACAAGATATGATGGAAGTCACAAATCGACATTAGGAGGCATATACCGTTAGATACCGACATTCGAAGCATCTAGGCCTACATTGGCACTGACACCGACATTAATACTTCAAGGAAGCCGACAACAAGGAAGATTTATTTAGTAAATCATTTTGTAATTATTGTCGAGGCTGACATTGAATATCTTTTGTAAATGCATTGTAAGCCGACATAAGGCATATCATGTGTAATAGGTATATAAGTTAGTCTGGTAGGTCAATTTAATATGATGGTATTGTGATGGAATAGATGATAGACATATATAGGTATAGTAGAACTGTGAGATGCAAAATATATATGACGATCATTTTTGTATGTGAACATTATATTATGCAATGATCTACAGATAGCTTGGAAAGCATTCTTGGAGGAGAAGTAATACCAGTAATAGTTCAAGTTTGTGATCCGGTACAGAGTAGAACCAGAACCAGAACTCTATCTGGCATAGCAGATGCATTCTTGAGTTCATTTTCAATAATTTACTTTGGCAGAAATCTTGTAGTATGTGAGGCTCTTTAGTGATGAGCAGTATGATGTAGGCGGTGTGTCTTCTTGCAAGTACACGCCCCTATTTCATATAATATCTTTTCATATGGTCATTAAATTGATATTGTGGGTCACAAATCCCACTGTGGTTTTTCCTCATTGAGGTTCTCAATGTATAAATTCTATGTGTTATGGTGTTCATTTATGTGGATGGTTTATTTGCTTCTTGTTATATGCTTATTTGTTTACCAATACATACATGCATGGTTTAGAAAGTTAAAGATTGTTCATTCTGGTAGAACACTAATTCACCCCCCCCCCCCTCAGTGTTCTCAGATCCCAACAAACCATACATACATGGATGTGACTGGAAAAGTATCCATTGCCATTGGGGATAACTCCTTCAATGATGTGTTGTGTGTACCCCACTTGATAAACAATCTTCTTTCCATTTATCAATTCACACATGGTGCAACAAGGAAAACTGTGGAGGTCACACCTGATTCAGTTATCATCAGAGACTTGGAGAGTAGAGCTATCATTGAAACTGGGGTGGTGGATCGTACATCTTGGTTGTACTCATTTTCACATTTTGGTCCTATTGATGAGGTTGATTCTTCATATGTTGATGATTCAAATTTTGAGGAGAATTTTGGGTACTTGAACTTGGGTGTTCTCACATGTGACCCCATTCTTGAGCCTTACATTTCATCTCCTCCTATTGATATCACATCACCTTTTGCACTCGATGATGTAGATGTTGTGATAGTTTTGCCTTCTTGTGATTCAGTGCAGCAGGATATTCCTTGTCTTCCAGCTTCAGCTCATTGGGATGACTACTTGACAGACATTGCAGGTTTGTTTGTGGAGTCCTACATTGCAGATTTGGGAGACATCATTGATGACATTCATCTTCTCTTTGATGAAGATGATCCTTCTTTGAATGTTGCGAGGGAACACTCTAACCCTCTTATTCATTCTCTACATGATCATTCTTTTGAGGTTGACATGATTGTGGATACTTATGTACAACAATTAGAGGAGGTCTCTTTATGTTTAGAGGAGACATAAGAGTCTTTGGATGTTGTTCTACATTCATCTCCACTAGATCTTGGAGTGCCTTTTTCAACAATGTGGATCAGTACACCACCTTTGGAGGGGGTAACTTTCAGCATCGACATGGGGACACTTGAGCAGTTTTCCAGAGACTCCATTCATCATGTATTTTTTTCCCACCTCTTCCTTTCATGATTGGGGAGAGTTCATGGCTACACCTTTAGTTTTGTTTCTTCCTAAAGGGCGGAACGTTGCTCGACGTTTGTGGAGCATTTTCTTCATTCAACTTCTAGCTTCTACCATTGGTGCAGATTCTACATTGAGGGGGGCTACTTGGTCTCTCTTCTTCTCTCATATGGGGAGACTTTTTCCTCACATGGAATTTTGTCCTTCACATACTTCTTTGAGAGTTCCTTTGTATATATTTTTCATCTCTCTTTTGGGGGAGGGTTTTTTTCCCATTGGGTTTTTCTCTCTTTCCCCGCTTTATGGGAGATTGCATTTGCATTTGTACATGCGTACCTAACATGACCTTGTAGTAAGGACCTTTCTTGCCTTTCTTAGTTGCATTGTAGACTTAAGTGCATTCCCCTAAGTTGCACTTAAGGGGGGGTGTTGGTGTAATTAATTGTTCATCTTGGATATAATTACACTTTACTTAAGTTTACTTAGGTACATGCACCACATTGTAGTTTGCATATGAGACACTCAAGGAGATGTGGTACATTGGGAGTGTGTGTGTAGGACAATTTCCACCTTTTATGGTGTGATCTTATTGTTACTTTATCATATCCACTTATTGTGGAGTGATAATTCCACCTTCGGTGGGTGATCCACCTCGTGAAATATTTTACTATTTCTCCTACCTACCTCTACCTACCCTTGCATCTCATTGAGCCACATGTCATAATTTTGTGCTCTCTTGTCTCTTTGCCTTTCCTTTATAAGAATTCTCATCTACATTACGTAACAATTCTTGATGATCCAGTTGATTAGTATTTGCTCTTGATAGGAATACAGTTTATTATTGTCATGTTTTGTCTCTCTTATTGTGCTATTCAATGTGCTCTAGATCTTGGCTATTTTCAACAAATTCTCACAATTTTCATCATCAAAGAGCTAAGAAATCTTAACTTCTTACTATAAATCAATAATATTTATTATCAAAGACTTGATTTATTTATATTAGTCTAAGGTTTGATTTGCATCTTAGCCAATTATTTATCCTTAGATTAATATAATTTACAAAGGGTGTCATTTTAGTGAATCCAAATCGTTGAACCACTATTTTTCCTAAAGTTTTCCTTTCTCAAATTTCTTAAATTTAATACATTTGATTTTAATATCAAACATAAACATTATTTAAGTTCCATTACCTCCTCTTTGATATATTTTGTGTATTTGTCAAGATTGCAATAAAATCTATCGCCTTCCACCCTGAAGGAGACCTAGGTTAAACCCAACCATAGTCATGGATTGAATTGATGTATTTTATAATTAAAAATATTCATACTATTGTTTGTCTTAATGAGAAAGGGTCATTTTGTTGTGATGTTGATATTGCCACCATGGATATTAGAGATATTATTTATACCACTTAAAGTCTACAAAATATTTGTCTAATATTGATGATAATATTAATCAATTCAATTTATTGGATCCTATTTACAACATTCTAATAAAAACTATATGGAATTGAAGTTCTTTAAGTTGTAGTTTGTTGTGATATTTCTTGAAATAAATACAAAAATTAATAAAATAGAAGACCACTATGAAGTGTGACCTCCACTAATTAAACAATAATATGTGAGTTTAGTATTAAAAATTAGTGTGATTTGGGAGAGTTTTTATCTTCCTTATTTATATGCATAACTACTTAGAGACACACCCTTTCATTGTTAGGTCTCAGAGACAGCTGAGAGGTGGGGGGGTGAATCACTTGTCCAATAAATTCAACTTAACCAAAACTTAATGCTTGATGTCGATAAACCAAACTTTATGCCAGTAGACAGTTTTATCAATTAATTACAGTACCGGTAAAGATTAATGCATGAAACAGAAAGACAATAACATCCACAACACAACACAAATATTTGTATGTGGAAACCCTATAAGGGGAAAAACCACGGTGGGAAGCCTTACCCACAATCAAATGATACTACTGCAGATAGTATGTGTGTACAATATGGAGTCTACACATGTAGAAAGGCCAGCTGCCTAGAGCTCACTACTCAATTACAAAATGGGAGTCACACTGACTACAATTGGATGGTTAAATCCAATGATAATGTACTGCTTAAAATAGCATCTTCATATGCTGGATTCAGTACCAGTTAAGTTCTGATTATCTTCCTCAAAACCTTCGTTCAACCTTCAAATGATGTTTGTGTGTATAGCTCTGCTTATTTTCACATATATCCTATTACAATCCTTTTCCTTGCTGCATTCCAATCTCACAATTGAGATCTTACATATATACCGAAAGCTAAGACCAAAATGTGTAGGTCGGCTTATAAAGAATATTACAATAAAATAAATTACAAATAAATTGATATCTGATGCATCATGTCAGCTCAATGCATTTACAATAATAATAAATCATCTCCATAATGTGTCGTGCTGATCTAGAATAGATATGCTTGTTGGTGCATAACATGGACCTATTTGTCGGTAACAACAAATATGCAAACCCGAATAAACCAATAACCAAATTGCCAAAACCAAGTGATCAAATAATGTCTTCGACATAACCAAGTATTCTCCAAGTCATTCCAAATGTCGGTGAACAATATAACCTATTGGTGAACCAAATACTGGTGACTGTGCATAAGTCACTTGACTTGTCGGTGAACAAAACAAAGATCTCCAAGTGCTGATAAGTTTTGACAAGTGATGACAAGTGTTGACATCAATGACAAAACCATATCAACATATCCAAAATACCAACAATCTCCCCCTTTGGCATTGATGGAAACACAAGATGGAAAAACCATCAAAGTGCCAAAACAGAAATGCCAAAAACCAAAAACCAACAATCTCCCAAAGAGATCATTAACCAGAAATGAAAATACATAATGTCTCTCCCTTAGGAATAATCTCTCCCCAAAATGTTTTTCCATAATATATCTCCCCCTTTGACATCAAATACCAAAGCAATACAAAAACCAGATTCAAATACAAAATACCAACTCATTACAACGTACCAACTACTCCCCCTGAGAAGTAGCTCTCCTCATCAAAGCCGGAAAGAAGATTTCTCTGTTAATTCTGCCGGCAAGCTTCTCTATGAGATATTCAAAAGTATCCTTAGGCAAAGGCTTTGTAAAAATATCTACAATGTGCTCTTTAGTATTTACATAAACCAATTTCACTTCTTTTGCTTCAACATTCTCTTTCAGAAATTGAATTTGATAGAAACATGTTTAGTTTTTGAGTGAAATATCAAATTCTTAGATATATCAATTGTTGCCATATTATCACAGTAAATAGTTATAAGTTCCTTGCATTTTACCTTTATGTCCTTCAACATTTGTCTAATCCATAATACCTGTGTGCAATTAGTTGCTGTTGCAACATATTTTGATTCTGCTGTTGATAGTGATGTATAGCTTTGTTTCTTGCTCAACCATGAAATTAGTTTGCTACCAAGAAAAAATGCTCCGCCGGTGGTGCTTTTTCTGTCATCTACATCTCCTGCCCAATTAGCATCTATGTATGCACATAAATCAAAATTTTCATCTCTAGGATACCATAAACCAAGATTTGTCGTGCCTTGTAGATACCGGAAAATCTTTTTTTACTATTGATTCATGATTTTCTTTAGGATTACTCTGAAATATTGAAACAATACATACTGCATTCATAACATCGGGTCTTGTTTGTGTCAAATATAGTAAACCTCCTATCATAGATTTGTATCTAGTTGGATTAACAGGTGTTGATTCATCCTTCAAAGATAGTTTATCAGTTGTAGTCATACGTGTGCTTACCAGTTTAGAGTTTTCCATGCCAAATTTATTTAGTAATTCCTTCAAGTACTTAGATTGACATAGGAATATACCTTTATTAGCTTGTGAAATCTGCAATCCTAAAAAGAATTTTATCTCTCCAATCATAGACATTTCAAATTCTTGCTGCATTTTATTAGAAAAGTCTTTACACAATTCATCTTCTCCTTCAAAGATTATATCATCAACAAAAACTTCAATAACCAAGATGTCATCATTAGTTAATTTGTAGTATAGATTGTTGTCAACATTACCTTTAGTGTAACCAAGCTTCAAAATATATTTGTCCAATCTAGCATACTAAGCTCTAGGAGCTTGTTTTAGTCCATATAAAGCTTTCCTTAACCTGCAAACCATATCCCTGTCATCTGTTAAATAAAATCCATTAGGTTGTTCAATGTAAACTTCTTCTTCAAGATCTCCATTCAAAAATGCACATTTAATATCCATTTGAAATACTTTATAGTTCTTGTGAGCTGCAAAAGACAATAAAAGTCCGACTGCCTCAATTCTAGCTATCGGTGCAAAGGTTTCATTGTAATCAATTCCTTCTTTCTGTGAATATCCCTTACACACTAATCTTGCTTTGTTTATGATTACCTTACCATCTTCATTAAGTTTATTTCTGAAAACCCATTTAGTTCCAATTATATTTTTGTCTTTAGGCCGGGGAACTAATGACCAAGTGTTATTCTTTCAATTTGTTCCAATTCATCTTCCATAGCTTTAATCCAATATTTATCTTCACATGCCTCATTAATTGATGTAGGTTCAATTTGAGAAATAAGACATACCTCCTCATTTGCCAATCTTCCTCTAGTCATAACTCCTTGAAATTTATTTCCAATTATCCGTTCTTCAAAATGATTCAATCTTACATACCGGGGTGTTTTTACTTGTTGTTGTTCTTCAGTGACTGTTGAATCTTCTGATGATACCGGTGTCATTGGATCAACATTTTGTACCGGTGTACTCATAATAGGTTCATTTTTTATTATCTCTATTGCCGGTTCAGAGTCTGTGTACCTTGAATTTCCTCTAAACTATTCATCAATCTTCACATTTGCACTCTCAACAATTTTCTGCAATCTTTTTGTTAAAACATCTATATGCCTTTCTCTTAGATGAATAACCAAGAAATATTCCTTCATCACTTCTAGGATTAAATTTTCCAATATACTCATCTCTTCTAATATAGCATTTACTTCCAAATAGTCTAAAATATTTAAGAGTAGGATTATTACCAGACCATAATTCATGAGGGGTCTTACCGGTTTCACCTCTGATGTGAACTCGGTTGAATGTATAAACTATTGTATTGACCACTTCTCTCCATTATATATGAGGTAGATTTGCTTTTGATATCATACTTCTTGCTGCATCCAAGATAGTTTTGTTCTTCCTTTCCACAACTCCATTCTGCCGGGGTGTTGATAACTGTCTTTTGATCCCATTCACTTCACAGACACTAGTACATTCGGAGCTAATTTCTGATGGTCGATTGTTGGATTTGCGACTAATTTTCGTCGGAGTGCCGACAAAAGTAGCCATCGAAAAACTCATCGTCGGATTTGTCAACGATGCCCTGACCATCAGAAATACGACAATCCCATGGACTCTACCGACGATGGGCATGATCGCTCTTTCGATCAAAAAAGTCATCGGACATGCAGCATCCCTGTCGGATGCTTCAGTAGATTTTGTTGCAAAGCCAATGACAATTTGGAACTTCGCATTGACGGTGATGCTATTTGTCCGACACTTGTGTCGTCGGTCCATTCGAAGGCATCGACGACCGTCTGACTATGAAGTGTCGTCACATGCACAACATCCTCGTCGGATGTTTGTGTGGTTTGAGTCGAAAGTGCGACAACTCCAGAACATTTCACCGACGAGAATGTTGTATGTCCGCCGATTTCATCATTGGTGGAAAGCTTGGTATTTGTCGTAATTCTGACGATGATAATATTTTTATCAATTTTTTTTTATTATTATCCAGTCATTGATATGTACATCGAATGATATTCTATCCCCACCACCTACTAGTAGGGGGCATAGGTTTGAGGCTAATATGAGGCACATAGTTTCAAGCTAATATGATTAGACACACCATGGTTGAGATGGTCCAACTCCCTAGTCTCACTCTAGGACTAAGCTCATGCCATATCTAAATGAAAGACATCTCAAATACATCATCGGTGGAAAGTTGCAAAATGCCATTTTCATACATAAGCAAGACATACACAATTGGGCACAATAAAGGTTTACTTGGTTTAAATGAAGGAAAGGTTGACAAATTTACGGTCATCTCTTCGTGACCACACCATAATTAGGACAATGATCTCAAACACACTTTTTACCGTTCTCTTGGTGATTGTGCCCAATTGTGTATGTCTTGCTTATGTATGAAAATGGCATTTTGCAGCTTTCCATCGACGATGTATTTGAGATGTCTTTCATTTAGATATGGCATGAGCTTAGTCCTAGAGTGAGACTAGGGAGTTGGACCATCTCAGCCATGGTGTGCCTGCATATGTATATAATTTTGTGTATTCGTTAAAGATTTTCATTTAATTTTGAGCATTTTGGTTAGCAAATCAGGGGTGCACTTTACATTCTTGTTGTTATCCAATTCACTTACTTTAGCTCCATTTCTTTCTTCAAATTTGGGGTCTAGACAGAGATTGTTGGTTTTGTCTCCCCTACTTTGGCTGGAGAGTTTCTTGCTATCTCTGGTAGTTTGCCCTCAGAGTTCAGCTTCTCTATTGGTTGGACTACTATTTTCCCTACCTTCTTCTCCAAGTGCTCCTCCTCTTGTTTCCAAGATTTTTCCTTTGCCTTCTACTCAATGGCCCTTGGTTGTGCATTCATGCCCTCTTAATGTCTTCATTGGGTTCATGTTTCCTTCAAATGATGGCTTCTCTATGTTATGCAATATCTATCTTGGATCTTGCAACATCAAATTCTGGCATGGTTGATGTTGATGCGAGTGATTGGACAATTGTTTTTTATCACATTTTTTCTTTGAGTAAGAAGATACTTCTCAAGCAGTTTGGTATTGTCAAAAGATAAATAAGTTGTCAAGAAAGGCGAGGGCTAAAAAGAATCTTTAGATTAATGTTTCTGACTATGTTGGTTATTGTTGATGTGATTTTTCATTGATTTTCTTCAGTTATTCTTCACCAATAACCTATTTATAACAACTTTATCTATTTGGAAGTGGGTCCTCTCTAGAACCTACAACCAATCTATCAAAATAAAATACATATTGGAACATGCCATCACAAAAATATGTCATTTTTATATGTAAAACTAGAATGTTCAGGTTTTCTTGAAAACAATCAAATTGAAATTCTCATCTTGGTCTTACAAGTATTAGGGTTCTTACCTAGCAGGATGCTCCTCACAAGGATGATTGTATGTTGTCCAGACTGGCTCGCCCTGGAAAACCCTCAGGATCTATGATAAAAGTCAAAGAAACAATAATAATATCCTCTAGTTCATATAAGAAATGATTTATAGTGAGTGTCCTTGAGATAAAAGAGCATTTACATTAATGTAGTTGTTTGTGTCGAGGGTAAATCGATGATAGATTCATCCTAGGAGGATAATCATATCACCCTTCTTAACCCATCTTCATATCCATCGATCCTCTTTATCCCTTACATCAAAGGAGCCTATAACAAAAGAAACATAAAACTCAAGCGTCAGTATATGTCATTGACAACTCATGTTTTATGAATTCTTTCAAATTTGTCTTCACTAGAGTGAGCTTGCTAATAGGCTATTGGTATATACTAAGAATTAAATTGCTAAAATTCCATGACTTCGACCATAAAGACACATAGACTGGGTTCAATTAATGTATACGAGAATTAAAGGACAATGGAAACTTTTCCATTGTCTGTAATAGATAGCAAGAAGGAAAGATTGTTATCTATGTAGCATCTATTTGACAATTTTGGATTCATAACTTTACGTATAAACATATACAACCATGGTATATTGCAAAATGACATAAAAAATCCATTTCATGTAATCAATAATTCTGTACAAAGGGGAGGATGCTAATCATGTCACCCTAAATATTCACAAACAGGTATTGAAGGAATACTGACAATAAATATGATAAAATAATACTTGGCTTAGAGGATATATTCACCCATCAATTTAAAAGAAATATCAGGTAAAATTTAGTACTTCTTTTAAGTTGATCACATTATGATGTAGCACATTAATCAATACTACAACACTGCCACTGGAAAAAGGCAACAATCTGTCAGAAAGAAATAGTGATAAATGATAGGGATATAAACTGTGCTGAAATTGTTTTGTAATATTTAGCTCTTTTAATATAAATCCAACTTTTATTTAGCAAAAAAATATATTGATGATTAAAATGGTTTAAAAAATAGAGTTTTTTCTATATATTGAACATGGAAGTTTCAATGATGGTGTTTTGAGATGGATAATTGGAATCCCACTATTTTCTCTAGATTGTTTTAACCAAAATTTTGGACATGATTCCATTTAGTTTGCACTCCATGGTTCACAAGTTATTAGGATTAATGGTTATGTTTCCATGGTGTTTGGATCCAAGCAAAACAAGTTCAATGAATCAATAAATGTAGTTTACTCGATACAAAATGTTTGTATATAGATATGGTATACAACATACATGGTGCATGGCAGATCACAAGTTCTTTGATGATTGATTGACAGGAAATGGCATATATACTAACAAGTTTCTTCTTGTTCTTAATGGTCCACAAGTTTATTGTTTGCAGATTATGTTTCATAGTCACAGATTGATGGATCACATAGATCATTAATTATAGATTATTTCAAGTTGTTCATGGTTTATTGTCACCTAGTTTCTTACCTAATTTTGCATTATTTTCTACTTTATTTCCTAGCATTCATCTGCACTCGAGTCATTCCTGTGTTGCTTCAGATATGTTGTTCATGATTTATCCTCAACTTCCATGGTTAGTACCGATTTTGCATTTGACTCAACATAATTCCTAGTTGTGTATTGTACTTTACACATCACACAAAAAGGGTTATTTTAGGAATTAGGATACGATATAGTATTTTACAGTCCTAATATCTAGGTCATTAAACTTTCACATATTGATGTATCACAGTTAGTTATTTTATAATTCGATGTGTGCTTAATGTACCTAGTTTATGGAGTGATTACATGTTTGTTTGATTGGAGAAAATTAACCAGTCCAATTTGTAGGCTAGGGCTATTATATTGTTGGTAATAGGGTTTGGTACATACATTGAATTAGAAACATCTTTTATTGATTAATATAGATTCTAAAGATATTATTTTATGAATTTTGTTGTCTTATTTAAAAAATCACACCAAGACGTATGTATTGGAGCCAATGTTCCACAAGGACATTTCCTCCCCCAGAACTATTTGTTTTTGAAATGGGGACACCTTCAGAATATAGGGACTTGTATGGGACGTCCCCCTGCCGCCCCAGTGCAATCCAATTCCATCATCTTTGAGACATCTCTAGGACATCCTTGAGACGTTTGAGAGACTCCCAAGAGCCTCCTGACCATCTCAGGGACATCCAAGCATCTCCCATGGCCAAACAACCCATAAGTGATTTAAAAAAAATCAGAACATTTTTTCAAACTCCATGCTCAAGGTCAAACCGTCACAGCCTATGGGCCCCACCCAAACCCTACCAACTTTATAAAAATGCCTCCTATTTTTGTTTCAACTCACAAAAACAAAGAGCAAGAAGCTGACAACTGTGAATGTGAGAGTGAGAGTTGCAGGTGCCAGGTGAAAAAGTGAGAGTGTAGAGCAATAGGGTTGAGGAGAAGTAAGAAGAGAAGTGATGCCAAGTTGCCAATTTGTAATGGTCTACCCCTGTTTTGAAACCAATTTCTTTTGTACCTTTTCAACTATGCTTCTTGACAAATAGTTTACTTGAATGCTCTACTGCTAATTTTCAGTTTGTCTTTCTTGATTTTGTGAATGCCAATGTTTGTTTGCTGATACTTTTGAGATGGCATTTTGGCAAACAACATGCATGCACTGAAAGGGTTTCAATTTGGAATTGATAGTGCATATATCACTTTATAATAATCAAGATTTGCATTCACTGAAATGATTTTAATCAACTAAAGAGCAATATTCATGACTTACAAGTAATAAAAAAACTTACAAGGATGAGGCATATTCATAACTTTTGCAGTCCCGCCTTGGATATCAACACTAGAAGAAACTCATATTGTTCGTGTACTGACAAGACAATATGGGAGTTCATTATACCCAACAACTTGTGGTGTTGTTGTTTGTGTTGGCTCTATTGGACCCTACAATTAAGATTCAATATACATTATTCAATAAGATTAACTATGCAACATAATGAAATATTGAAAAGTGTGTTATCTTGTTGAGCTTCGCTTGGTTTCAAGAATAGTTTAATATTCTCTACTTAACAGGGCCAACCACGTGAAGGTGGAAGCTCATTTGGCCCCTCCCCCCCTAACATCACTCTAAATTCCCTGTTAACATCTTATAACATTCATTCATTCATTCTTTCTGCCATTAATAAAATATAGCATTCCTTCATTAATATCACATAATGTTCATTAACACATAACATTGATTAACATTAATTAACATGCAACATTCATCAATATTAATTAACACATATCATCCATAACCATTAATTAGCACATAATTACATTCACTAACACATAAAAATCAATCATTATCAAATAAGTTAGATTACAATCATTTATTTTTTTGTTTTTTCTTTGAAGCTATGAAAAGACTAAGTGGAACATTGGTTTCTTCATCATTTTCCCCCTCTGCAGATGTTCCGCCAACTGCTCGTGATCTCGATGTATGCTTAGTCCTATACTGAGGACGAGGACATTGAAGCAAAGGGGGGTCCTCTGCAATAACAAAGAAATGGGTTAAATTCAAAAAAAAAAATATTATTGTTACAAGTATTTCATTAATTTAGAGAACATAATTGTTGTGCTCTTTACCTGATGGGGCCACATCATTTTGTGTAGCCTCAACCTCAACATGCTGAACACCCTCTAGATCATCTGGATTTGAAATACTAAAGGTTACATTAATGCTGAACACCAATTGCAATTATATTTATTTAAAGCAATAACAGTGGTCCTCTTTACCTGAGTGGGGAACATCACGTTCCTGATGTTGTGTACCCAGATCATGCTTCACTTGGTCACCATCGACTACATGCTCTAAAATATTAACAAAAAAGGTTACATTAATTACTACTCTAATTACAAATTAAGATGTTTAATTGTATTAATAGCAAAATAAATAAATTTAAATAGAAAATGAATACCTCCACTACTGGGATGCACATCCGGACCTTCATGTGCAGGTGGTGTTTCACGATTAGCAGGCTACATTCCAATGACATGCACATTGTTATCATTGCTTGCTTATTTAAAACAAATATAGTCACTTTATGTTGGAACTCAACATCAATTAGATTATTGGTAAAGTATTCAATTTGAAACAATTTCCATTTAGCATATTTACCTGTGTGACGGATGCACTCGAATGTTGTGTATGCCCATGCAATTCTCGTAGCCGATCAGCCACGACTGAATAGCCTTGCTGGTAGGCAATTCTCTTGTCATCTTCTATGGGTGCTCTATTGAATTCAGAGCCCTGCATTTTTGCTTGGTACCGTGAATTTTGCTTGCATTGTTTGATAAAAAAAAAACGTTTGCAATTTATTAATATTTTGATGCAATATTTCGTTTACATGAGATACTTACAATTCGTGCAGCAAGTTTCATGTAACCACCAGAGTCGAGTTTGTGTTGCCCATTCTTTTCTTGCCTTGCCTTGGTTGTCTTTAATGTGTCACTCAGTCTATAAAAAGTTTGAAATATGTTAGATTATATAAATATAAAGAGTAATTAATTAGTACATAATTACATTCTTAATAGTATCTCGTACCTTATTCTGGCGTCTAGTGGTGTATTTCCTTTTTTCCTTTCAATTCTCTCCTTGGCATCCAAAATCAGGTCCATCCACTCCCTCTCTGGAATCATGGGGGGACGCTTGTACTTTAGGTTCCTCTCTAAATGGGTCCTGTATTGGTCCCTCACATACTTTAGATATGTGCCAGCTTTTTCAAGGAGCTTGGTTTTGTCAAAGGTGTCATTTCCAAACCACTCAACCATTTGGTTTGTCAATTCATCTTTTAACCTTTTTTCTTGGTCATTCCACCTTTTAAAGCAAAAACAAACCTGTTAGATTCGGAAATGAACTGAAGCTACATTTATTACACTTCAAGAAATGGATCAAAGGAAAACTATTCTAGCAATGATATGAAATCAAATTAGCGGATTAGGGTTAGTTCACATATGATGTACCACCTTTTACGTCTGGTGGGCCCAAATATCTGCAATGCAATGTCACTAAGATGTTTATAGAAAATATCATTGCCTGCAAAAATTTCATGGGATCATTAGTCCAAAATGAGTGATCATAAAGTAAATTACAATTAGAGTATATATAATAATAATTTTAAAGTACTTGGAACCTTTTGTATCTTTAAGGGAATCATTTCTTCGTCGCTCACCACCAATGTGGCCTGCAACATTCCCGTACTAGCGATACGAGAAGATCCAGGAAATGATGGTATGTTATCAGTAGTAGTCGCCTCTGGCACATCCTCATGTGCATCTCCTCTTGCAAAAAATGAATCCACTATGAAATGGCATTAGAATTCAAGATAGAACACTTGAAGGGAAATAAACACATGACAGAAGATAGAGCAAAAGAGGGATCTACCAACAGTGGGCAGGCCAATATGACGTGCAGTAGAGGATGTCTGCATGCTACGTGTTGCCAACATTGTATTCGGCAATACAGGTGAGGGTAACCTTTGATGAGGCGGCAACAATATTTGCACAGTAACATTGACAACACCTAAAGAATAATACATTAAATATATCAAACATTAAATATATGAAAAGTGCAAGAATTGTAAACAAGGATGAACCTTTATTTTGAAAATTGACAGTATGAAGTATGATGTGTTTTGGGTACTCAGAGTGATAAGACAAGCAATTGATAATACAAGAAAATTGTCATCACTTGAAGATCCTGCAACACCCTGATCATGGGAACAACTTTCATGAGGGCGGATAAATTGATGTAAAAACAATACGTACATATTTTAGTTAATGACATAAAACAGAATAAAATATAAACCATTATTGAACTTTTGTTATAATTAAAGCTTTCATTACTGCTTACTTGCAAGTTTTCTATTGTCCGAAGCAATAATTTCACCCCCTCTCGTATCTCATCAGTAATAGGATGCATGATTGCCAAAGCAACAATCTCTTTTCTAATTTTTATAAGAGGCATTTTAAAGAATTTCATAAGGTGTGCGGAATCGTCAGGGTCATCATCGCTTAACCCTAATGATTCCACATCCCTAGAAAGGTGCTCAGGTACTGCAACTCCCTTTCCTTTTCCCCGAACATTCGTCTGTGTCAAGAATATCATTAACAATTACAAAATTAGTATAAATTACTAAAAAAAAGAACATAATAATGTAACAATTTGCTTCTATCTAGTTTGTACAATTACAATGAGGTTTACCTACTCGGTAGAAGTGTCGCAAGCTACATCCCTGTTTGCGATATGTGATGGATCCATGTCGCCCTGTGACAAAGAAAAAATATAAAAAACGTTAGTGAAATTAAACTAATAGACTTAGTAAAAAAACTTCATAATAAAATGGTATATTGGATTCATTAATTGGAGGTTCGTTAATTTAAATGGTATATAGTACGTACCACCCCATTATATTAACTTTGTTTGTATCTATACGATTCAAACTATAATCGATTAGAAGCTCTTCGCCTGCACTTATTGATTTTATCGCACATACAAATACATGATTTCCCTCGTGCACCTCAAATATGCAATTGGGTTGTTTATTAGTTGACCCAAGTAGCGTACTATTTATAAAACCTGCAATATTCCCTGTTGCTTTTGGCTGACCATCAATGTATATAGCCACTCGTTTACTTTGATCATTATCTTTCTGTTGTATATAATTTGCTGATAGTGCATACCTACACATACTTTTTTTTATATTTAACAAACTGCATCCAATTATTGTAATTGTAACAAGGTCCAACAAACTCCATCAATTCAACAACTCTATTGTAACAAACCTTTATGCCGTCCATGGAAAATAAGCCTAACCATGTAATGACGAAGGTGCTATGCGATATATCCTATTGTTAACACAAAAATCAGTGTTTATTGGAGGAAGTTCCTTGGGCACCCATTGTTTTTGTAGATGTATATACCTCAGTGGCACCTCAATGTCGCCTTTGGTCTCATCATGATAAGAACATGACCCCCCTTGAGCAAGGAGAAAATTTCATGCGTTAATTGAATTTTCTTCTAATCTTTTGACCTCTTGTTGATCTCCCTATTGTAGACCTACTACATGTGTCACTTTCATTTTCTATTCCTGTATTTTCCTCACTCAACGAAGATAGATCTAACAAATACCTATTTGGGGGTACCTGCACTCCATGAAACAAGAGAGTTAATTGGTAATGAGAGAGAAATTTTGCAAATGAGGGTAATGTTGATGAAGAAGTCAACCCTAAAGTTGATTTTGAGATTAAAATTGGAATAAGTCCAACTGGGGCCTCAAGTGTTGATAACTGTATTAGATTTGCTGCTAATGTCGAGGTTTGAAAAACTGAGGAAGTTTGTTTTTCAAGTAATTTAAAAAAAATAAACTATTTCTATAAGGTGTATTGACTAGTTATACTTGTCCATCCATGAGACTGTGCAGGATCCTCGTCAAAGGGGTTCAGAGTCCTATACAATGTAATTCAATTATCTTATGTTAGCTAAAAATTACATAGTACACAACATGAACTTTGTAGACAAAAAGAGTATTAAATAATAAAAAGATGTTGTCATCAAAATCATTGTAATTTTTTCAATTCCTTACCTTTACTTTATGTAGACTATGCAGGATCCTCAACTAAATGGTTGATGATGTTTGTAGTCAATGACCTGTTCCCACCAAGGGTGACAGCATCACACAGGGACTATACCTGAAATCAACACCATCAATTGAGCATCATAAGCATTACTACATTTGTAAGTTGATAAACAATAAATACATACGTATCATAAGCATCAGAAGCATCACATGATGTGTCATCATATATGTAATTGAGCATCACATATGTGTCATCATAAACATGTAATCCATCACATATGTATCATAAATCACCATCCATCACATAGGTAATAAACAATCCACATTCTATAAATAAACACAAAGTTCAAAAAATGTCACATGCATCATCATAAACATGTGATCCATCACACATGTATTTTAAATCAACATCCATCACATAGCTAATAAACAATCCAATTTCCATAAATAAACACACTTTAAAAAATGTCACATAAATAGTCACTCTCCCTATCTCCATCTTGTTGATGTGTATTTTGTACACAATCATACACAGAATAAAATACCCAAGGGTACCTTATCCTCTCTTGAATAAAGCCTCTGATTGCTGAAGATGTCGCAAAAAAGGATCAATCAGGGTGACTCCAATGTTCTTTTATGTAGGGTCTCTACGTGTGGATAAGCACCAGTGGTCGTTGTGAATGTTGTTTCATCAAGGGCCCTTACGTCCTCCGATTTGCAGGAACAAGATTTCCTAAAACTAACAAGTTCTCAAAAAAGATCAAAAGGTAGAGTTTGCGAGGGGTAAATTCTAATCTAATCCTAAAAATGACCCAATGTAGGCTAGACTTGGCAAGATTCTACCAATTTCAATATTGCCATGAAATAACAACTCAACTAAAATTGATGCGATCTTCTAAGGTAACAAATGAGCTACATGAAGACAAGAATGATGATGAAGTGACATCTCCTCTCTGGAAAGAAGAGCCATTTCCTAAAGAAATACAAGTTAGAGAGACAAGGTCCGCTATTCCAGATTGGTTGAAGGAGAGACTAACAAGGGTGATTGTGATCGAAGACGAAGATAATGTGATTGATTTAGATAGCCTTGTTGGAAATCCTCAGGGAGTAACAGAAAGGAAGAAGGCCACCAAAATGTCCAAGATGATCAGAGATGAGATAGGGTCCAGGAAGTTGCAGATAGCTACACCGGCAGTGGACAAGTACGAGGGTGAGATCCTTGCAGAAGAATATGATGTAGAAACCGTTGAGCTTGGTCCACTCACCACCGAGCAAGCATTGGATGAGGCAACTGATTCATTTGAGGCACTTAAAGATAAACTTAAGGAAGAAATGGAAAAGAGTAGAAAACTTGAGAGAGAGGTCGGTGCTTGGAGAAGCTACTTTAGCCACCTCAGTCAGCCTTTGGGACGTCAGGATCCAACAGTATCTCCTGTGCAGGCACTTCCCCTTGAATCAGTTGGTGAGGCAGAGAGAGTTAAGAGCTTGGTCCAGCTTATGAGCTCTTGGATTGACAAGTCCCATACAGTTGCCATTGAGTTTGCAACAAGAATGATGCAGACCATTCATCGGGCTATCCAGGTCCTTGAGATCATCCACAACCTAATGATAACAGTAGCCGCCTTTGCTCATACTAAAGATGTCATCATTCCTGTTCTTCAAGTAATTAGGCAAACATCGAGGAAGACCTTAGCACAAGAAAAGATAATGGATGGAGAAGCTCATAATTTACTCCAGTGGTCTACTTTACTCCAGATGAAGGAAGTTCTTTTCGAGGACACTAGCGCCAAATGCAATCAAGTGGAGGAGGTCATCCATCCAATCCATGACAAGGTGTTTGGGGTTTTATGCACTATTCTTGGTAGAAGGATCGAAGTTGAGACAGATGTGGATCTTCAGGAGTTGGAAGAAAGGGTCAAGGTCATCTTTTGCAAAGATGAGAATGTTATTACAGATGAGCAAAGAGATCAAATGTTTGCTACTATGCTCCTAATTGAGAAAATCAAGGAACTCAAACCTGAATGGGACACAGCTCTTCTCAAGGCCTTTGATCAGATTATTCACTTGGAGGAACGAATGAGGAATCTTCCTGAGATTCCTCTGGCTGAGATTGAAGGAATCATGTCCAGATTCATTGCATATGCTAAAAAGGAGCATTGGAAAGGGAATAAGGTTCTAGAAGAGAGGTTGTTATAGATGACATGGCACCTTAATTATCATTGGTCTATGTTTCCTAGATTTTTGTGCCAAATTAAATATTTTGGCTATGCATTTAATATTGTGCAATAAAAAGGGAACTTTTGTAATAAAACCCTAATTAGGGTTTAGGTGTCAGAATCTCAGCCATTGATCTTCTTTTGATCTGGGCCGTTCATTGTAATTGAGGATGCTATTTATACCCTCATTCATTTTCATTTTGGGATATGAGAATTAGAAATAGAGAGAAATAAGAAATAGTTAGAAGTTTAGAGCTTTTGGAGAGAAGAAAGTTATTTTGTAGCAAGATTGAGTTTGAAGAAAGAATTCCAAACAATTGTTGTCTATTTTGGCTTTGAGATCAATAAAATATTGAAGTTATGGTGTTTTATTGCAATTCTTGTGGCTATCTTCATGGTTGTTTGTTTTCTTGAATCATTCTCAGTCGAAGTAGTATTTAAGTTTGAAGGACTAAGTGTTGGGCTTGATTTTGGTGAAGATTCACGTTCCAAACCACTAGCTTCTTACTGATTGTGGGAACGCCTTGTGTGGTCAACTGGAGAGACTTGAATTACTTAAACCTTCAATCGTCATTGAGCTTTGGATATGTGCCTTTGTGGTAGTGTCCATGATCCTTGATGAATTGAAAAAATCATTTGTTACCTTAGAAGATGGCATCGATTTCAGTTGAGTTGTTATTTCATGGCAATATTGAAATTGGTAGAATCTTGCCAAGTCTAGCCTACATTGGGTCATTTTTAGGATTAGATTAGAATTTACCTCTCGCAAACTCTACCTTTTGATCTTTTTTGAGAACTTGTTAGTTTTAGGAAATCTTGTTCCTGCAAATCGGAGGACGTAAGGCCCCTTGATGAAACAGCATTCACAACGACCACTGGTGCTTATCCACACGTAGAGACCCTACATAAAAGAACATTGGAGTCACCCTGATTGATCCTTTTTTGCGACATCTTCAGCAATCAGAGGCTTTATTCAAGAGAGGATAAGGTACCCTTGGGTATTTTATTCTGTGTATGATTGTGTACAAAATACACGTCAACAGAATTGGCGCTAGAAGGAGGGCGAGTACTATCATGCCGCGATCATTATCAAGCTGTTCATAGATAATCATATTTCCAAGGAGTTGTGCAGCCCTTTGTCCCTCCTCCTACGCTCAACAGAATTGGCGCTAGAAGGAGGGCATCTTGAACCAAATAATCCGAAGGAACAGTACTATCCAGAAAATTTACCAAAAAAAAAGAGAGGAATGCATTTCAAGCACGATCATGAATCACAATGGTGTTGCCACATGAAGGGTTGAATCAAGTAGTGCAACCCAATTTGCAGATAGGCGACATTCAAGAAGATATTATTTCAGGATTGAATCACCTAGCATGGAACGTAAGGAGAAGTGAAGCTGAGTATAACAGAGTGAGAATCACCTTGGAACAAGAAGAAGATAGGGCTGAAGAACACCGAAGAATTGTAGCTAGAGAGCTTCGCAATCAAAGGAACTTATAGTAGTCTCCGCAAGACCAAGACTTCACGCTGGATCGCATTGGTTCTTTCTTGCCCGAGAAACATCAAAGGATATTGAGTTCGACACCAGGCGTCAAAAATCTGAGTGAGCTTCCGTTCACTTCAAGGTCGAAGCGAGTCAAGAGACAAGATACTCCCAAAGAATTCGAGCTAAGATTGGAGGAGTCTCCTGAGTCATCACAAGCTTCGTCCCTTCAAGAACAAGTACAAGTAGCAATTCAAGCAAGTATCCAAGCAATTTCTCAACCGACAAGCCAAGCTAGTTCATCAAGTCTCTTGTCAAGTTTTCAAATTCCGAGAAAAATGATGGCACACCATGCTCCTCCTCCTCCTCCTCTTGCTCATGCACTTAATGGTGCTACTTGGCTAATCAACAATCCATCACCGTTGGAATTTGCAGTCTATCATGATATGCCAAAGAATCCAGAACACTTTTGTTCCAAATTCAATGTCAGCGATTTCAATCGTACAGCAGAGGATCATATCAAGATGTTTGAGGATCATCTTCGTAATAGACAAATCGAATACGAAGATGTAGCATGTAGGCTTTTCCCTTACTCATTAGGAGAAGAGGCGTACTTCTGGTTCATTCATTTGCCTATAGGGTCAATCAGGACTTGGGACGCAATGAAGGATGCATTTATTGCTAAGTTTGGTATACCAACCACGCCAACCGAGTTGTATAGACAATTTGTTGAAATCCGAAGGAGGGAGCATGAACCAATCACCTCTTTCAACAATAGGTTCCACCGTGCATACACTATGTTACGACATCCCTACCTCATTGCTGACCCAAGGGAGATCTATTATGGAGCCCTAGATCATTTTACCGCCATGTTCGTAAGGACACATCCTATACCAAATGATCTAAATGTAGCATACGCGAAAGCTATTGAAGTCAGTAAGCACATGGGACAGAATATTACTGGGCCACTATTACATATGGGACCTGTCGCAGCTCCAAATCAAATGCAAGCAGTTGGTATGGCATTGGCCAACCAAACTCCAGTTATGAGTCCCATTCCACAGGCGACATATCCTAGCATGCAGCCGGCAAACTAGTTGGTGCCTCATCCCGGAGTCCCACTCTCACAAGCCCCACCAGCACAACCTGTGTACCTACAAAACGCAACAAACTCATCAAGAACACAGGAAGAAAAGGATGAAATGAAAGAGTTGATCGAACAAGTCAAAAGGCTGTCAACCGAAGTAACTCATCTAAGGAATCAGAATAATCAACTCCAAAGCATGCAGAGGGTCAACCATGGCCAACATACAAACAATCAAAATTTCCAAGGAAATAACAATCAAGGTTTCAGGAACAATTATCAGGGAAATAACAACCAAGGATTTCAGAAGAGACCATGGAATACTGCCCCTAATAATGGAAACGTGGTGACGCCACTAGATAACCCATCAAATTCCCAAAATCAAGAAAGTCATCCTACCAGTAAAGTGTTTTTAGCAGAAGCGGCCCTGTCCAGTTGGTGTAGGCTTCACAGTACAAACCAGCATTCTGAGTTGCAATGTCCTGAGTTCAAAATTGCAGTCGACATATTCCAGCAAGAGATGCGTAGTAATGATCCACTTGAAAATCCACCCACGACTGGATACGAAATGGTCCCAACTACATGATATGATCAGGCCATGATTGTGGAAAGCTACAAATATTCACAAGAAGAAGATAACCAGGCTCGAAATGGGAGATTTCCACCAGAATCTGCTAATGGACCAATGGTACCTCCGGGTTCCCAGTTCCCTCCTGCGTCTGCAAATGGACCCATTGAAGACTCAGAGTATTATTTTCCACCTTTGAACAACAGTGTCTTAGTTGAAGGAATAAAGGAGGTATTCCACCAGTCCTCAGGAGTTGTGAATCAAAGGGTTTATCATAGAAATCAGAGAAATCAAGAACCCCTAACTACATCAATCCCTCCGAACAATTTCTCTACTCCTCCGGATCCACAAGCCAGTAACAATCCAGAATATCCACAACACACGCAAGGATACAGACAAAATAATATTGCACCTCCCATGGGCAATGAAATAAAAAGATTGGCTACGTTGGTGTTAGAAGAACTCAAGAAAGTCAAAGTTAGTCTACCACTCTATGAGTTACTCAAGATCTCAGAAATCAAAGATGCAGTGATCAATAGCCTAAGTGAGTGTAGTACAGTAAGGTCAAATGTTCAGGACTCGGCCAACAAAGCTCAAGCTACCATCAATATGACCCAAGAGGAAGCTGACAACAAAGAGCAACCTGAACAAGACGAATGCATGGTCCAGACCATAGCTTTCCCAGCCAAAAAAGAAGATATGTTGGAAGGAAAGGTGTTACTCAAAAGGGGCAAGACTAAGAAAACTCAACCTTCCATCAAAGAAAGTCTCACCACTAGTCAGATTCTTCCAGAAAAGGAGGTTGCCGTTAAGAAAGATGTGGTCAAGAAAGGGAATTCTCCAAACAAGACCGATCACTCAAAAGAGGAAGGCCTCGCCAAGAATGACAATCCGAAGGTCAATGAAATGAAACATCAAGAACACAGTAGGGATTCCTCAGTCCTTTCCCAAGGAAAAGATGAACCAGCCCCGTTCTTGCTATCAGTCAGAATTTTTGGGAAATTACTACATAACTGCCTTTATGACTCAGGAGCTTCCAGTAATGTGATGCCCCTGGCTGTTTGTCAAAGACTAGGAATAACTCCTGCTCCCACCAAAAGAAAAGTCACTCAGCTAGACAAGACAGAAGTTCCAGTCATGGGAGAGTTGAACAATATCCATATGCAATTAGCTGCGGACCTGAGGGTTCAAAACTTCATAGATATATCAGTCGTAGATATTCCTGATTCATATGGGATGCTTCTGAGTAGAGATTGGTCACGAAAATTGAATGGGTATGTGTCAACTGACTTTGCACATATGTGGCTACCATGGAGAGGAGTCCCAAATCAAATCAAGATTGACAACACTCCAAGATTGAGACTTATGATAACCGAGTATGGGGAAGACAATGAAGTCCTATTCTTAGAATCAGATTTGGGGACATACAAACCTAAAGCAGGTGAGGTCCTGATGATACAAAACGTACAAGACAAAGATGGTCAGCAAGAAGTGATAGAATCTACAGAAATTGTTGTCGAAAGTGATCAAGGATCCGACCAAGAAGATGACGGGATGTTTGAAAATTTTAGAAAGTTCGTACATAGAAACATACAGCAAAGTGTGCAACTTGGCAACTTGACATCTGTTCGAGATCTACTCCTTCCGAACTGGTGTAGGATACATAATGCCATCCATTCAGAACTATCCTGTGCTTTATGCCAGACTGCATTAGAGCAAGTATACAAAAGGGTCCCGTAGATATTAATTATGGAAGAAATGGAACATTCAAAAGATGAAAGCTCCGCGGAAGACGAGATTTTGTCCGACACATCAATCGAAAGCCAAGAGGACCAAGGAACCGAAGGCCAAGAGACGGAAGATCTAATATGGACACTAAGGTTCGATGGATCTAAGTCCAAACAAGGATCCGGAGCAGGCTACGAATTAATTAACCCCACAGGAGAAACTTACCTTGCCGCTCACAGATTACAATTTCCTTGTACCAACAATGTAGCTGAATATGAATCCTTGATTCACGGGTTACTGATGGCTATCAGAAAGAAGGCAAAAATACTACAAGTATATGGAGATTCAGAAATAGCCATAAGGCAAATTAGGAGGCAGTATGTCTGCCATGACAAAAGGCTGACCAGATACCGAAATCGAGTTTGGGATCTCATCGAGAGTTTTGAAGCCTTCAACATCAAATCTATATATAGGCATCAAAATCAAGTGGCTAATTCCCTTGCACATGCCGCCAGCTCTTTGATACCATTAGCAATGGAAGGATTAAAAAGTTCACGGTAGAATTAACATCAGTACCTTCAGTCCCAGATAATATCACCAATTTTCAAGTTTTTGAAGACGACAAGCACATACTGGATTTCTTGACCAACACGGATGTCTTCCTAGCTCAAATCATTGATGAAGAAGAAGCCGAGGGAGCAAAATTGGATGCTGAAGGAATTCTAAATTTGAAGACAAACACTATTCCAAAAGGAATGGTGGAATTAGAAAGAATCTTTGATCCTGACAAGTTGAAGGAGATGAAAAGCCACAATATGGAAGGAAACACATGCGACACAATCAACGTAGGGGATGACATACAAGTTAAAAATGTGTTCATTGGAAAATCCTGCACCACACCAGAAAGAAATGGAATCCTAAAAAATATGAAGGATTTCCCAGATGTCATCGCATGGAGCTATGAGGATCTCAAGACCTATGACACTGCAATTATCACTCACACAATCCCTTTGAAGCCAGGAAGCAAACCATTTAGGCAGAGACAAAGGCCAGTTAATCATTTATTGGAACCTCTGATATATCAAGAAGTTAAGAAGCTGCTCTCAGCCAAGATCATCTTCCCGGTAAGACATTCGACGTGGGTCGCCAACCTGGTTCCTGTCAGAAAGAAGAGTGGAGAGATCAGATTATGTGTTGATTTCAGAAATCTCAATCGAGCCTCAGAAAAGGACAATTATCGGCTACCATCACTGGATGAAGTGTTGCAGATTGTCAATGGGTCGCAGATGATGTCTTTTCTAGATGGATATTCAGGATATAATCAAGTTTTGGTTGAGCCTGAAGATTGGCTAAAGACCGCTTTCACTACCAAGTGGGGTACATTTGCATACAAGAGAATGCCCTTTGGACTTATCAATGCCAGGGCCACGTTCCAAAGAGCCATGGATATCGCTTTCAGGGACTTAATTGGAAAATGCATTATTATATACATGGATGACATCACAGTTTTCTCCAGAAAAAGAGAAGATCATGTGGATGACTTGAGAAGAGTATTCCAACGGTGCAGAAGATATGGTGTATCTCTCAACCTGAAGAAATGCATATTTGGGGTAATAGAAGGAAAACTTTTAGGACATGTCATTTCAGAAAGAGGTATCTCCATCGATCCTGAAAGAGTAAAAGCTATATCCACTATCAATTTTCCAGCTAGTAAGAAGGAACTCAAATCTTTCTTCGGCAAGATCAACTTTGTCAGAAAATTCATCACCGGATTTGCTGAGATAGTCAGACCTTTGAACGAGATGCTGAAGAAGGATGCAAAGATCGAATGGTCGCCACAAGCCAAGAGGGCATTCGAGGAGATAAAGACGGCAATTGCAGAAGCGCCAGTATTGATCAGCCCGGATTACCTCAAGCCCTTCTACCTATATTCCTTCGCCTCTGGCTACACTTGTGCTGCTATCCTCACCCAGAGAAGTGAAGAAAGGGATGAGAATCCAATTGCATTCATGAGCACCCCACTGAAAGATGCAGAGCTCAGATATCCCAACATTGAAAAACAAGCATACGCACTGGTAAAGGTCGTTAAAAAATTTAGACATTACCTCTTAAGGGCCAAAATCTATGCAATAGTACCAGATGCAGCAGTCAAGACCCTCCTCATGCAAAATGAACTCGGAGAAAGAAGGGGCAAGTGGGTTGCCATTATCCAAGAGTTTGATATCGAAATCCAGCCCATGAAACTTGTTCGGGGACAAGCTTTGGCACAGACATTGGCAATCGATGGACCTGGATTAATCCAGCAAGTTTATGAATTGGAGGATGTCACCCCTGACGAATGGTACAAAGATATTGTGACATACCTGCTCAACCACAAGTGTCCTGCTTGCATGACTCCCACACAGAAAAGAGCACTAAGAATAAAATGTCAACATTATATGCTTCAAGGATCTATTCTATATCGCAGAAATCACGAAGGAATATATCTAAGGTGTGTTGGCAAAGATGAGGCCAAACAAATAATTGAACATTTTCATTCCAAGTTTGGGACCGGACATGGAGCCAACCTCGCTACAGCTCACTAGATCCTGAGAGTAGGATATTATTGGCCTACACTTTTCAAAGACACATTTAATCATATCAGGACTTGCCACACTTGCCAAGTCGCAGCCTTCAGAGAAAGAAATCCGGCCATGCCATTGAACCCAGTAATTGAAGCAAGACCATTTGCCAAATGGGGAATGGATTTCATTGGTGTCATCAACCCCGCATCCGTGGCACAACACAGATATATCATCACTGCAACTGATTATTGTACCAGATGGTCAGAGGCACAAGCGCTCAAAGTATGCACTACTGAAGCCGCAATTAAATTCCTGGAGGAAAACATCATCACGAGGTTTGGATGTCCTTATGCGTTGGTTTGCGACAATGGCTCCGCCTTTACATCATTAAGATTTTCAAATTGGGCTTTCGAGTATGGAATAACCCTCAAATTTTCATCAAACTATTATCCTCAGGGTAATGGGTTAGCTGAGTCAACTAATAAGAACCTGCTTAGTGTTATCAAGAAGTTACTAGAAAGAAGTCCGAGAGAATGGCATACCCAATTGAGATTTGCTCTCTAGGCAGACAGAATAAGGACCAAGAACGCATTAGGGATTTCACCTTATTTTTTGGTTTATGGCCAAGACCTAGTTTTCCCCATGCAACTCAAGATCCCGACCTTGAGATTTATTCAGGAGTACATGGAAGACACTGATGCTGTTGAAGCTCGATTAACACAATTAATGAACCTTGAGGAAAAGAGAGATCAAGCATTGGAAAATTTCGCAAAACATCAAGGAGTGGTAAAGAGATGGTTCGATCGACAAGCCAAAGTCAAGGCATTCCAGATCTCAGACCTTGTCTTGTACTGGGATAAAGCACACGAGAAGAGGGGAGAACATGACAAATTTGATAAGCTTTGGAAGGGCCCTTATCAGATTTCAGAGATTTTGGGAGAAAATGCGTTCAGATTGAAGACTTTAACCGGAGAAGATGTCCCATTGCCTGTCAATGGGAGGTATCTCAAACATTATTTCCAGTCTTAGGATGCGAAAGGCCTTCCCTTGTACATAGCTAGTTTAGTTTGCTTTTGTTTGTTTTGTTTTTGTCTGTTTTTCGCTTTGGTTTCCAGGGTCTTAGTTTAGGTGTTTTGTCTTAGTTTAGTTGTTTTTCCTAAGGGGTATCCGTTTGAAATTGGGTGATTTTGTTATGTAACACTCTGACTTCTCGCTAGGTTGTTAGTTGCATTTGGACAATTATGAGGTCTTTTGGAATTACAAAGGGGTTTCTTTTGATAAAACTTTGAGTCAGGTTGTATTTGCAATGAAGCAAGATTAGCTTATTGAACTTGGCTATTTTGTCCTCCAGTTATTATATCTTTTCACACTTATAATCTCCGAGTCATTGTGGTTTCCAGGCGAAGCTGTTATCGGTGAAAAATCTAAAATCTGACTTCAGCGCCACCGCAATCCTCAAACCCTAGTGAGCTTCACTGTTCACAAGCCAAAAGAATTGACAGAACTGAAAAGCAGTATCAAAAGGAAAAATGAAAAAGTATGAATAAAAGAAAAAAAAAATCAAAAGAAAAGAAAAATGAGCTGACAAAGAAATATCAAATTGGCTAAAAGGGAATATACGAGTAACTCCATCGGGGCTATAGACGCCTGGCTGGCAATGGAGCAATATTCGTGAGCTTGCGGCGATAACCTTGTCGGGACTATGGACGTCTGACTGGCAGCGAGGCTCTATCCAGGATGCTTTTGGAGTTCAGATAAACTACATAGCTTATCACAGGGGAACCTGGAGGATCATGATTGTCTTGTTGAGGGGAATTGACTCATTTTCACACACATGGGTAACTGTGGATTTGATACTTTGTCTCAATATGAGGATCTCTTCTTGTAAGTGTTGTTTGACTCCTTGTTTTATTGAGGAAAGTTTTCTGAGTTTTCTTCAAGAAAGATTGATTCCCAAATTTTTACCAACATTTCTCAGTGGTGTCGCCAGATGTTGTGACCATTTCACACATCGCCCCATTAAAATGGGGACCCCCTCTTTTTGCTTTTGTTTTGCCTGTTCTTCTCTCTGCTTTTAGGATTTTGAGTAAGTGAGTGAGTCGTCTGGATTAGGGTTAAGCCTTAGGGTTTCCGTTGATATTTTCAAGCCGAAGTCCAGTCCAATTTTGACAGATTATTAAGCATCCTCGCATTGATTGCAATTTTGAAATATGATGAGCCTGCCAGGGAGTCAAGTTTGTTTCAGGATGGGTCCAGTTAAGATTTTGAAGGCAAATTCAAGTTAGGTCTAAAGTGTTAGCATTTCCATGATTGAATTATGCAATTTTGTCCGGGTGAATTTTGACCAAATTTTGGAAAGTTTACTAACTTGCCCCTGGCCTTGGAGATGGCCTAATTTTGCCTTGTCAAGTGATTGAAGACCAAAAATGTGGATATTTTGGCCTGCAGAGGTGAAATCGCTCCTGTCCCTCTCCCAGGGACCAGGGCGAAAATGATATTTGGTGCATATTGGTTATTGACTTGTTTAATTTGTTTTATGCAGGGTCTCCAGGAGGACAAATTGGACGTAAATTGAATATTTTGAAGACTTTGAATACTCAAAAATGATGAATTTTGAAGATTCAAGACAAGTTCGCTCCTGTCCCTCACCCAGGGACCAGAGCGATTTTCCTCAAACACACCTTCTTGGACATTTTTTTGGATTTGGACTTTTGTTCATAGCTTGCGAAATGATGGTATCTTCCCCAGCAAAGGAAATTTGAGATGATAATTATGAAGATTTGACCCTAAGGACCAAAATCGCTCCTGTCCCTCACTGAAGGACCGGAGCTTGATTTTCAAAATTACACTGTCCTTGCAGGATCAAGACGATTTTATGATTTGAGAAGACCAAGGAAAGCATGATTTATCCATTGAATATAATTTGGAAGGCTAACTAAGGACGGATAAGCTTGGGTTTACAAAATCGCTCCTGTCCCTCATTGAAGGACCGAAGCTTGAATTCCTAAATTGCATTGTCCTCACAGGATTTAAACGATTTCAAGATTTGAGGAAGGCAAGGAAAGTTTGTTTTGCTCGTTGAATATAACTTGAATAGGCCACAAAAGAGAAAATCAACCCAAAATTGCCTAGGCGCTCCTATCCCTCTCCTAGGGACCAGAGCGATTTTCAAAGGAAGCTCCTGTCCCTCACCAAGGGACCAGAGTGATTTTCTCAAAGGGAAAGTTTTGGGCAAAGAAAAAGTGAGTTTCAAGTTTGAGATAAAGGAAGGAAGGCTTGATCACCCCATTGAAGATAATTTTGAAAGTTGGCAAAACACAAGTGAGCTTATAGATGCAAGATCGCTCTTGTCCCTCTCCAAGGGACCAGGGCAAAATATAGATTGTCCAGCCTCCCTCTCCGAATTTGGACAAGTCCGAGCCTAGACACATGATGGCAATGATATTTGGAATGCCTCAAAGAAGAACGAAGTTGCAAAGACCACAAGCATTTGATGAAATTGGCTAAGGTGCTCCTATCCCTCTCCCAGGGACCAGAGCGAAATCTTTAAATTTGCTTGATTACCTAACATTTTGGAGTGCTACCTTCATTTGCAAGACTCAAGATGGAATAAGGAACAATGTTTTACGCCTTGAAGAGAATTCGATGTTGATATGATTAAGGATTTGTGCCATGGACCAAAATTTTCTCCTGTCCTTCACTAGAGGACCAGGGCGATTTCTATAAAATCAAGCATCTCCCTCCAGAATCACGCCAAGGCAAGGTTTTACGAAATGAGAAATGCCTTTTGGAAAACGATGGACAAGGAAACATCCACAAGAATTGACAATTTTTGGCTCAAGTATAAAATTCGCTCCTATCCTTCACTGGAGGACCAGGGCGAAAATCCTTAGAAGGGCTCGTTTTGTCTTGAGAGGGCGAATTGAACATGCATTGAGCGAACAATAGAGATCATTGATTGCCTCACATCATAAATTGGCAATTTGGAAAACAAGGATCAAGGACAAAAAGATGAAATCGCTCCTGTCCCTCACCAAGGGACCAGGGCGAAAATGGTTCTAAAGAGCATTCATTCAAAAAATTGAATAGATCAAACTCAAAGTCACGAATGAAAACCCCATTTTGGACGTAAAGGGAAGAAATTTTGAACGTAAAAGGCAAGAAGTATGAGGTCTAGAATTAAATCGCTCCTATCCTTCAGTCAAGGACTAGGGCGAAATTGCTTTAAAAACAAGTTCCTTCCAAAGATGAAATAAATTAAACCCCAAATGCCAAGCAAGAATGCTATTTTGGACATCCAAGATGAGACTTTGAACGTGAGAAGCGAGAGATACAAGGCCAAAATGAAGGGGGTGCTCCTGTCCCTCTCCAAGGGACCAGAGCGATCTTGTTAATATCTATTGTTTTCCATGCTTGGGCGCCAATATCATTCAAATTTGCATTAAATGCCAAGTTCGATAAAACCTTGAAACATTTTGAAATTAAATTGACATTTAATAAGTGCGCATGGTATTTAATAATTAATTTAAGCCTTTAAAAAATCAAAAATTTTAATTATAAAGGCATTCTAAATTAATTAATATTAAATAAATTTAAGAAAGAGCGCTTGGGGGGTATTATTTTAATATTATTTATGAAGTCGGCCTCTTCTTTTATTTTATTTTGTTTATTTTTTGGCCTATTTTCCAAGTCAGCCTATGGGGATTGCAAAGCATAAGCGCCTATATATGGGAGGTACTTTGAGGCATTTTAATCCATCATTCAATCATCATTTACATGCGATTTGGAGAAGCAACAAAAGGAGCGAAATCTCATCCAAAGAGAAGTGCGAATTTTGATCCAAGGAGAGGTGCGATTTTTCAATCCAAAGAGAAGTGCGAACTTTGCTAGAGGTTAGAAGTGGAGCGAATTTTCCTCAAAGTGTTGAAGGCTAAGGGTGGTGAAATTGCTAGAGGAAGCTCACGTTGAAGACTTCGATCCACATTTTGCCTAGCAAACTTGCTTAATTTTGCATCTTTTTTAGAGCTAGTTCTCCAAGAAAGGTATGGTGAAGATCTTCCTAGCCTAATTTTGAAATTTTGAAATTTTGAATTTCCAATTGCATAATCATACTTAGGAAATGATAATTCAAAGATTTATCATGAAGTTTCCTAAATTTAAAGCTTAAACTTAATCTATATTTCTACGTTCCAAGGTATATTGCTCATTATGAAATGTTGTGTAGGTGTCAAGATGGCGACCCCAAAGCCAGGAGCATCCACCAGTCATCCAACCCTCATGAAGGAAGATCAAAGGAATGAAGAATTGGAGACCAAGATCATGTCAAAATGGAGCAACATTGGAGATACCAACTTGGGAAACTTCAGTGTGAAGAAGTTTCGAGAGGTCCCCTACATTGGAAAGCCATCACCTGTCGCAAGGAGAATAATTGAAAGTGGCATTATCAAGGCGGCTGGCTTCCCTCCAGTAGTCCAGTGCCATGAACTGATGATCGAGTGTGCTCGCCATTATGACCCACAGTCAAGATCGATCGTGTCCAAGGAAGGAAACACTTTGGCTTATCTTTCAGATGAGGCTATCAATGAGGCTCTCCATCTGCCAGAACATAAAGATATGATTTACAAAAGCTTGGAAGGAGCTAGATCCATGTACGAAGATGATCCAGACACTTGCTTGAGCATCATCAACAAGAATTGGCTACTCAAAAGTCATCCTCGCCTGAGCAAGATTCCCAACACACCACATAGGATTGACTTCCAGGAGGAGTACAGAGATTTGATAACCTTACTCAATCGAGTTACAGGGGCTCCTCAAGCCTTCTATTTTGAGAAGTGGATGTTCTTCTTCATCCAAGTGATAGTTCAAGGAAAAGGAACAATTCATTGGGCTAGAATTATTAGCCATTGCTTGGACGTACAGTTGAGAAGACTGAAGGCTACTAAATCCTTCCACATGAGTTCGTACATCATGTATGCCTTGATCAGGAGTTTTGAATATGCAGGACTACCTCATAGAGGAGCAATTGGAAGAGGACCTAGAGAGGTCAAAGTTTGTGACTCTTATGTTCATTTGCATCATCCACCTGGGAGTAATTACAAGTTAGTCAATGATACCTTCACAATGAACATCACCAAGACACTGCAAGGCGAGATTCATAATCAGCTATCTCAGGAGGCACAAGAACTTGTAAAGAGGTATGGTGCTTGGTTTATCCAATTCCAGAAGTTTACATATATTAGAGTTCATAGGTGTCCTTCACCTCCATATATGTTGCCAAGATATCCAACAGACAGGATAGTACTACTTGAGGTAACTAGGCAGTCAGCAGCTTATGCGAAGGCATTCAGACACAGGCATGGAAATGGGATTCCTGTACCTATCATATTAGGAAATTCAGTTGAGGTATGTCCTAATGTTCCAGCTTTAGATGATGCAGAAAGGGAGTTGGCCTTATATTCCTTTTCATTCTTTTCATTGAGGGAGAATTTCGATCCTTATGGGTATATAGAGGAGACAATTGGTAGAAAATACAAGCATGAATGTCAGGTAGAGGACTTTTGGATGAATCTCTCAGATGATTTAGAAGTGAAAAGAAAGATGCATTCCAGATTGCCCTTTGATTTCATCAGGAAATGCAAAGTTTATAGAGTGGCCGATCAAGCTCAGGACAGTGGCAGACACCTCCAGTCATCATATGATAGAGAGGACAAGGTAGTAAAGATAGATTGGAATGAACCTGAGGTTGTGGACTTAAAAGCTTTGATGGCTCCAGTTTTGTCCTGTACTCGTAGATGGGTTGATGTGCAACATCAAAAGTTGAGAGAGAAAAATATAACTATGACTTTTACTTTGGAGGAAAGATCGACAGAAGGAGGAGCAAGTGCAAGTGAAGGTCATCATCATCCTAAAAGCACAAGCGATGACAATCCTCACCCCAGAAGCGTAAGTGAAGGCAATCCTCATCCTAGAGGTGCGAAGAGAAAAGAAAGACCTAAGAAAAGGGAATCTTCCAAGAAGCAAGAGGCCAATCGAGATCGCTCATCCGGCACATCTTCTCGGCAAGAGAAGAGGACACTTGAAGTAGAAGAATCTATGGAATCCATGGTTTAGAATGATAAACATGAAGAAGGACAGGCATCTCAATGTTCATCAAGTCAATCTCCCCAGGTCAATGAGCTACATGAAGACAAGAATGATGATGAAGCGACATCTCCTCTCCGGAAAGAAGAGCCATTGCCTAAAGAAATACAAGTTAGAGAGACAAGGTCCGCTATTCCAGATTGGTTGAAGGAGAGACTAACAAGGGTGATTGTGATCGAAGACGAAGATAATGTGATTGATTTAGATAGCCTTGTTGGAAATCCTCAGGGAGTAACAGAAAGGAAGAAGGCCACCAAAATGTCCAAGATGATCAGAGATGAGACAGGGTCCAGGAAGTTGTAGATAGCTACACCAGCAGTGGACAAGTACGAGGGTGAGATCCTTGCAGAAGAATATGATGTAGAAACCGTTGAGCTTGGTCCACTCACCACCGAGCAAGCATTGGATGAGGCAACTGATTCATTTGAGGCACTTAAAGATAAACTTAAGGAAGAAATGGAAAAGAGTAGAAAACTTGAGAGAGAGGTCGGTGCTTGGATAAGCTACTTTAGCCACCTCAGTCAGCCTTTGGGACGTCAGGATCCAGCAGTATCTCCTATGCAGGCACTTCCCCTTGAATCAGTTGGTGAGGCAGAGAGAGTTAAGAGCTTGGTCCAGCTTATGAGCTCTTGGATTGACAAGTCCCATACAGTTGCCATTGAGTTTGCAACAAGAATGATGCAGACCATTCATCGGGCTATCCAGGTCCTTGAGATCATCCACAACCTAATGATAACAGTAGCCGCCTTTGCTCATACTAAAGATGTCATCATTCCTATTCTTCAAGTAATCAGGCAAACATTGAGGAAGACCTTAGCACAAGAGAAGATAATGGATGGAGAAGCTCATAATTTACTCCAGTGGTCTACTTTACTCCAGATGAAGGAAGTTCTTTTCAAGGACACTAGCGCCAAATGCAATCAAGTGGAGGAGGTCATCCATCCAATCCAGGACAAGGTGTTTGGGGTTTTATGCACTATTCTTGGTAGAAGGATCGAAGTTGAGATAGATGTGGATCTTCAGGAGTTGGAAGAAAGGGTCAAGGTCATCTTTTGCAAATATGAGAATGTTATTATAGATGAGCAAAGAGATCAAATGTTTGCTACTATGCTCCTAATTGAGAAAATCAAGGAACTCAAACCTGAATGGGACGCAGCTCTTCTCAAGGCCTTTGATCAGATTATTCACTTGGAGGAACGAATGAGGAATCTTCTCGAGATTCCTCTGGCTGAGATTGAAGGAATCGTGTCTAGATTCATTGCATATGCTAAAAAGGAGCATTGGAAAGGGAATAAGGTTCTAGAAGAGAGGTTGTTATAGATGACATGGCACCTTAATTATCATTGGTCTATGTTTCCTAGATTTTTGTGCCAAATTAAATATTTTGGCTATGCATTTAATATTGTGCAATAAAAAGGGAACTTTTGTAATAAAACCCTAATTAGGGTTTAGGTGTCAGAATCTCAGCCGTTGATCTTCTTTTGATCTGGGCCGTTCATTGTAATTGAGGATGCTATTTATACCCTCATTCATTTTCATTTTGGGATATTAGAATTAGAAATAGAGAGCAATAAGAAATAGTTAGAAGTTTAGAGCTTTTGGAGAGAAGAAAGTTATTTTGTAGCAAGATTGAGTTTGAAGAAAGAATTCCAAACAATTGTTGTCTATTTTGGCTTTGAGATCAATAAAATATTGAAGTTATGGTGTTTTATTGCAATTCTTGTGGCTATCTTCATGGTTGTTTGTTTTCTTGAATCATTCTCAGTTGAAGTAGTATTTAAGTTTGAAGGACTAAGTGTTGGGCTTGATTTTGGTGAAGATTCACGTTCCAAACCACTAGCTTCTTACTGATTGTGGGAACGCCTTGTGTGGTCAACTGGAGAGACTTCAATTACTTAAACCTTCAATCGTCATTGAGCTTTGGATATGTGCCTTTGTGGTAGTGTCCATGATCCTTGATGAATTGAAAAAATCATTTGTTACCTTAGAAGATGGCATCAATTTCAGTTGAGTTGTTATTTCATGGCAATATTGAAATTGGTAGAATCTTGCCAAGTCTAGCCTACATTGGGTCATTTTTAGGATTAGATTAGAATTTACCCCTCGCAAACTCTACCTTTTGATCTTTTTTGAGAACTTGTTAGTTTTAGGAAATCTTGTTCCTGCAAATCGGAGGACGTAAGGCCCCTTGATGAAACAGCATTCACAACGACCACTGGTGCTTATCCACATGTAGAGACCCTACATAAAAGAACATTGGAGTCACCCTGATTGATCCTTTTTTGCGACATCTTCAGCAATCAGAGGCTTTATTCAAGAGAGGATAAGGTACCCTTGGGTATTTTATTTTGTGTATGATTGTGTACAAAATACACGTCAACACATCTCCATATTAAAAGGTGCATCGTGAATTAATTATGTAATGGCATTAGAATTCAAAACATAATGAATTAATTATGTAAAAAACATTCTATCAAGAAGTCAATATTCAATAGATAATATACTAATCGCATTCCTCACACATTTCATTCCTCGTCATCATGAGCATCAAGGTCATCATCATCACCATCATCATCATCATCATCATCATCATCATCATCATCATCATCATCATCATCATCATCATCATCATCATCGTCATCGTCATCGTCATCGTCATTGTCATCGTCATCGTCATCGTCATCATCATCATCATCATCATCACCATCATCGTCATCGTCGTCATCATCATCATCATCAACGTCTTCGCCATCATCATCACCATCATCACCATCGCCGTCATCACCATCGCCGTCATCATCATCATCATCATCATCATCATCATCATCATCATCTTCTTCTTCTTCTTCTTCTTCTTCTTCTTCTTCTTCTTCTTCTTCATCGTCATTGTGAAATTGTCGATCGTGATCATCATCCACTTCATCTTCTACTTCTTCGGTGTCTTCTTCTTCCATCACATTATACTTTATCGGCCTTCCTCTTGGATCATGTCTAACAACAAATGACCAACCCAGTTTATGTGGAACCTCTGAGTAAAATACTTGCTCACATTGGCTTGGAAGAACATAGGGCTCATCCCCAACTGGTTCAAATGACCTTGTATTTAGCATTATAAAACCATTATCATGTTCAATAACAGTTCTATCAGGATCATTTTTATTCAATCGTAGCCTGTACCATTTGACGACGAACAAAACTAATTTGAAGGAATTAAAGTCACACTCAAGTATATCATCCAAAATGCCATAGTATCAATTTTGAGACTATTGAGGATGAATGTCATTTCTCGATGAAATATTTGTCACTTCAAAGACTGCAGTGATGCCAGAATCACAAGTTTTCTTCGTGTCATCCAACTTTTTTATGCAAAATTTATGACCATTGCAGCACATAGCATTGTGGTGTTTGACCCGCAATATGTTAAACATGTAAAATTTATTGCATTGTGAGTTGATAAACATATGGGTGATTAATAAATTTATATGTACCTGTTTATCTCTTAAACCATATGCTAAATCAATTTCCCTTTGCGTAACATTGGAATCTCCATTATGATGTGCTTCTTTAACCAATGAAGCCACACCTTCCCATGGTAACGCGCGTCCAGAATGTTGACAAAGTTCAATCCATACCGTCATCCAATCAAGATTGTTTACAATATACAAATGTAGTGCATCCCACTCTCGACCAACTGTACAAAAAATAAATAGACGTCTTACAATCGATTTATTTTGAAGATTAAGAATTAATTAACTACACTAACATCTTATAATTATCTCTCACTTTCCTCAATCTACCTTTCGCCGTCAAGTACTCCCCTTCGAATTTGTTAATGGTGTTGGGATCCCAAATGCGATCCATGTGGATCTTTGTTGCAAACTTAGGAAGACATTTAGAAATGTACACCATAGTCTGGTATACCATATATCCCTCCACCATAGAACCCTCAGGATGTGCTCTTTGTCAAACCAAAGCCTTCAAAAATTTCAAGTGCTTCTCAACCATCCAAATTGACCTAGTGTGTACAAGTCCACACAATTCAATCTCCTCAACTTAGTGTATGAGGTAGTGTTCGTGTGCATTGAAAAAAGCTAGAGGTAGACACTTTTGCATTTCACACATTAAATGAGGATTTTTTCTCTTCCAATATTTTATATCATCTTTATGGATTTCTTTACATGACAACCATCTACAAGATATTCAAGACGCAAAAAAATATATTACATAACAAGTAAAACAAATAGCAAATATAACATCTATACAACGAACTGAGCAAATATCACTACTTACCTCATGTATTTTCCAAGATCATATATGACTTGCTTGACATTATTGTCGAAGTCGTCTGGGAGAGATAGAGGTAGAACGTACTGCAACAATTATAAAATTATCTTTTCATTTTTTTGTAACATAATACAATGAAAAGTACACGTACGTGCAGTACTTAAATACATACTAAAAACACAAGAACATGAATTACCTTAATAAAGGTATGCCAATCATGCATTTTCATCCCTGGCCCAAATTCACTTTTCTTTGATATGAGATTGTTTATGTTCGCAACAAATCCTGTGGGAAATCGAATTTTTCATATGACTTCTTTTATAACATTGCTTTGCTGGTTCTTTAATAACCAAGGAAGCTCACTTATATTAATCTGGTCTCCATGGCTATTTGATTGAATGACATTTATCATTGCATGATTGGAATCCTGAATGTCACTACATATTTTGACAATTTTTTATTTGTCACGCCTTCCATCCAATTTTTTCCATACTGTCTTTGTTATATTCTTTCCAATATGCATACTATCAAACAAATGAACAATTATAACTGCTCGTAGTAGGGAAACCTACTAAATTGTTGGGGATAACTTTTTAGTCCCTTAGGAAGGTGGTCATTTATGCCTTCACGACCTTCATGATCATCAATCACATCATCAGTAAACAAAACAAAATAGAAAAGATGTTTTATGACAAACCAATAGATGGAATGGCATTACCTTGACGATTAATTCTATTATATTCTAACTTCCACAGCTAAGGTGTCATTCTTTGTGGCTTTGATGTATTCTCTTCTTTCCCATTAAAAATATGTTTTTTAGTATTTCGATACTTATGATTTTTGTGGAGAAAGTGCCTATACTCATCAAACACCTGCTTTCCTAAACTTTTTGAATGATGAGATTTCATCTTTGGACCACAAATAGGACATGCAAAATTTCCCTTTGTTTGAAGACCTACAAGATAATGTATAATTGGATTAAATATGATAATTTTTTGAATTATAATGTTCATGCACAACTTAAACACTATAACATACCACAAAAATGTGTTAGCCCCGAGGCATCGTGTATTGTCCATAGAAGCATCACATGGAATTGAAATTGTCTTTGTCATATTGGTCTAGAGACATCATACATAGTGACACCATTCCATAACTCCAGCAACTCATCGATAAGAGGCTCGATATATACATTCATATCTTTAACTTGGTACTTACCTAATCGAATGAACAAAAACATTACATAATTATTATGACCATTTTACTGCAATATTTATAATTAAATTTAGATGACTATATTTAAATGATAAAATACCTAGAACAATCATTGCCAACATTATGTGCTCCCTCTTTATTGACATCCATGGAGGAATGTTATTGTTGATAACAAAAATAGGCCACACTGAGTAAACAAATCTCATCTCTCCAAATGGATTGACATCGTCCACTGCCAATGAAAGCCTGAGATTACGAGGTTCTTCTTTAAAGTATGGCCATTTTTCCTATATGTCCATAAATGCTGAACCATCCACAGGCATTCGAATAATGTCATCTCGACTTCTATTGCGTGCATGGTAATCCATAAATTATGCCAAGCTAGTGCACTTGAATAATTGTTGCATACGTGGAATAATGGGAATATAGCGAAGAACCTTGCGAGGAACCCTTTTTGTTATTTGATATGTTCAATATCTACTAATATGACATTTAGGGCATTCAGTTCAAAATTCATGTTGTTTGTGATATATAATATGATCATTGGGACAAGCATCTATTGCTTGATACTCCATTCCAATATCTTTCATAACGACAGATAATTCTCGGTATGAGCGAGGTAGAATATTTGATGGTGGTAACAAAAACTCACCTATCAATCTACAACAAAAAAATATAATTTGTTAATATAAAGAATACTAATGGTACAACATGATTCACAATTTATTATGAGATATATGACATACCTTAACATACGTGACATTGTTATGTTGGATAAACCATTCATAACTTTCAAGTTCACCAACAACAATACAACGGAGAGAAGAGTTGTCTGCGAGCCTTCGTAAAGTGCCTCAGATGCCTTCTCAAGTAGAGGGACATCATGAAAAACATCAAGGTCATCTTCATCATCATGATCAGCTGTGCGAGTACTAAATGAGTCATGGATCAATGTATTTATACCATCATCTTCAATTGTGTTTTCTGGCTCATGATCGTCATCTTCCATGGGATCATCATCTTCAGCTTCAATATTCACACCTCCATGTTTGTCCACTTCGAAAACCATATTCTCTGGGTTGTGTTGATCCATACCATGTGCTCCGGGGTGCTCGACCTATATAAAATTGATAAACATAAATAAACCATGATCATGATCTCATCATGACGTGATTTATTATGTATATAAATTGTTAAAACGATATAATGAAAAACTTACCAATGGATGATAATCATGTCCACCTTCAATGTGACCATGCAACCTACAATGTTTCTTCGTTGTTTTGATTAGAAGTCTTCTAGTCTTTAACCCCTTACAAATTTTGCACGGACAATAACATTTTCCATCACCTTTTCTTTTCAAGTTAGACCACAATCTAGAAATTGTCTCCTTATTTTGTTGTTCGTTGATATTGTCTGACATGGTCTTTCTTCACAGGGAAGAAAATCGGGCTATAGAACTAGTTATATAGAAGTTGAAATGTTAGTTATGAAATCACATTTTAGTATAATATACCGAATCAAATTACTTGAAAATAGAAATTATCATCATTGAACCAAAACCATTTAACTCTTCTTTTTCATCTCAAAACATATCTAATGGCTTTGTCGTATGCAATCCTTATATAAGATATTAAGTTGACTGATGTCTAATTGGGGTAATCCATGAGTGTCTAATGTGAAGTCAGTATCCTAAACATTGTAGAGACCTTATCTGACTTGCCTAATTAATGTGGTTGCTGTCCTAATATGAAATACTCAGTTCTACCCTTACCTCTGCATCAAACTTCTCACATCATGTTTCTTCAACAAAACACACTAATATGATTTGAGCCAACACCATGAGGATAGGGTCAAGTATCAATATGGCAACTAATCATAATACCTGAAGATGGGGTTCACACATAAGTGTTGGCTCTCAACAATACCACACTTCCAAAATTGTCAGTCTCAAGACTTGTCCTATTGGGTGAGCAGTCATTGATGGCCACAAGGCCAAATCAATGTATGTAGGCTTCAAACTCCTAACTCTTGTTGTCATTTTGATGATTATGTTGTGATTGTCATTGATGGACACACACTTGTTATGATATCACTTTGAGAATGTATGAATTATGCTCAACCGGTAATTGTTCCAAACCGATATCATGTTGTAGTCTTTAGACTACTGTTGTTATACAGAAAGTGTTTACCGATCTCAAGCACTATAAAGACCCAAGCAGCATAGAGAGATCAAGCGGTTTAAGATTCTTAAGCGGAGCGGAGCAAAGGAGCTAGAAGAGACAGATATCTTTTTCCCAGTCTTTAATTTTTGACAACCAGTAATCCGTTAAACCGGTATTACTCTGAGTCACCAACCAGTAACCGAAAAGTTGGACAAACCGGTAATACTCTGTGATGATTTACCAACTGGTATATTTTTGTGATGAGTTACCATCCACCGACACTTTGACGGTGTTTTTGTGTTGTGTTATCAAATGTGTCTAGATACAATGAACCTAGGAACTTGTAATGAAATCCTATTGGACCGACATGAAATCATATTCCTTTTTAGGACATCATGTCTAGGGTTTTGTATGCATATGTATGAGATTAGCTGTTAGGTTTTGGTGGTCATTGAAGCTCTTGAATGTGCGATCTTAACGGAGAAGATCAAGTTTGTGAGTTGTAACAGAGTAAGGAGTTACTGAAGACTGAAGTAATGCTGAAATGCATTAGCTATGAGCTACAATGGATCTAATCAAGTAGACTATGCCATTTGCTAGATCATTCACTTGTTGATTACTCACATCTTTGACAAGTTAGAAACCCTTAACCGGGTAGGCCCAGAAAAGCCTTTGTAAATCCTCTAACAAGGTGGTTCACATATGTGGATCTGAAATCCTCTCACAAGGTAGTCTTTAATCGGACTTATCTCCTAACAGAGATTGAGATTCCTAACAGGATCTGTTCTGGTAAAGAACATTGTATGACCTTAACCGGTCTGGTTACTATTTTGCAGATAGTTACTTGTGAGTTTCATCTCACCGTGGTTTTTCCCATTTGGGTTTCCACATCAAAATCTCTTGTGTTATGGTGATTGTGCTTCTGTGGGTGAATGCATTATTTGCTATTTGGTTTGCACGTGTGTTAAACGGTTTGTTTGCTAAACTATTTTACCGGTTTACTGCTAGACTATTAAAGTGTTTAAGTACAGTATTTTTTGGTATACTAATTCACCCCCCCTCTTAGTATTCATCAATTGGTATCAGAGCCAACCTTTCTATAAGTCTAACCACTTGGAAAGAGATATGGGAGAATACACTGTGAGGGAACTTACTCATTGGCTCACTCAGTTTGAGCAAGCCTATGATGAACTTATGGTCAAATATAAGGCCTCTCAGGCAAAAAGAAGAGAGCATGCTGAAAAACTGATGGAGCTTACTGAAAACAGTTCTTCTGATGAAGCAGACATGGAAGCCCTAATTCAAGAAGTTGAAAAATTGAATGAGTCCAATGCCAACCTAAGAAGGGGACTTGAAGTCCTAACTATCAGAATGTGTCAAGAGCTCAAGAACCGGAGGAAAGCTGAAGATCTGGTAAAAGACAAAGATCATGAGATCTCCAAGCTGAAGCAAGAGATTGGTGCACTTACCGCTCGTCTTCATGGAAGCAAAATGGAAAAAGAAGTGAAAGGTGAACTAAACATGGCTATCTCTGAGAATGCAACCTTGAAGGAATCCAATGCTGCCATTTCCAAAGAACTCACTGAGTCAAAGGAAATACTTGCCAAATTCAACAAGAGCTCTGTCAAGCTAGAGCAGAAGCTTGAATCAGCCAAACTGGTAAAGAATACCAATGGACTTGGTTTATCTGAATATGAGGAAGGTGAGACCTCTGGAACAAAAAGTGGAGCATCAAAGAATCAACCGACATCAAAGGATAAAGGTAAGCAAAAGTTCAAACCTGTTTGCTTTAACTTTCTCAAGGAAGGACACACTGCTAATGTATGTATAAGTAAGGCTTACAATAATTTTCCTTATTTTCTAAATGATAAGCCTAGATCCAATAAATTCAATGGTAATTGTTATGCATGCAATAAGTTTGGGCATAGAGCATTTGACTGCAGGTCTGTCATGCACAATACCGGAAGGTATCCTCAAAGGAATCAAGGAGTTTTTCCTAAACCCTCTGGGAACCGGAACCCAAACCGGTTTAATACCTATAGTCATCAGTCAGCGGTGGCTATCAAGCGGCAACCGGATGGAGAGAAATCTGTATGATTTGCCATGGTCATGGTCACACTGCTGCAACATGCAGAAGGAAGAATGGAAACATGAATAATGGACCTTGGAGAGCACCTGGAATGGTTTGTTATCATTGCAACAAACCAGGTCATTCAACAAGATTTTGCAGAAGTAGAAAGAGTATATCGGATGATATATCGGTCACTTCGGAAAGAAAAATTGATGTTGAAATTGTTCAAGCAAATATGAAGAAAACCTGGAAGAAGAAGCCAGAAGAAGTGATTCAAGAAGAATCGGTTTCTACACCTAGTGTGGAAGTCGTTGAACCGACAAACTAAGCATCAGAAAAGCTTAGGGGGAGCAAACGGTGAAATATCTTGAACCCCCGGTTGACACTGGTAAAAGACCTTAACCAGTATAAGATACCTGTCAGATTGGTAGAAGACCGGAAATGGTATAAGGCAAAATTAGGGTTTACACCCTAATAGTGGAGCATTTATTATGGTAGGTGGAGAACCTATTTAAAAGGAGTTTTCAAAATCATTTCTCATTATCATTTTTCAAGCAAAGAAGTTTTCAAGTGCAGAGCGAAGAAAAGCGATTTACATTGAAATTCAAAGAATTTATCAAAATCCTGAAGAAGAATCCGAAGCAAACATCTATTGGAGAAGTGTAGAATGCAAAGCGGTATTTCAGCAACCAAAGGAGTGTGTAGTGAAGTTCAAATTGTGAAGCCCTAAATTTTGATCTACGAAGGTATTTTTCAAAATTCCCTGTTTATCATGGCTTCAACATCACATACTAGCTCTAGTGCACCCGTTGATTCTGTAGACTTTATTCAACGGAAGGCAAAATACAATGCCCTATCTCAAATACCCGCTGGTGTCATAGTGGAAGAAGGCATTTTAGATTTCAGTGACTGCAAGATTGAAGACCTAGGATCTCTGATGATCCATTCCTAGTTGAGTCTATTCTGCAGAAAGGATAAGAAGATTAAATCAGAATTCAGCATTCTGGAAAAGAAGAAACTTCACAACGCAACCTATTTTCTTGAAGAATTTCTAGATGATCACATTCAAATTATTTTGAGTAGAGTACACGGTGATAAGATGTACTTAGAGCGGACGCATGATATCACACTTGAAGCAATTCATGCCATCACCTATTTCTGCAACGTTAGTGAAGTGCCAGCCCTAAGGAAGATCAGCAAGATGGAAATGACCAAGATCACTGGTTCTATGAGTGATTCACGGGGAATGACTGTCAATTCCATCAAGGACAATCTGGTCAAATATGCGTGTATGGTGATAGGATACTGGACGTTCCATGCCAACAGAATCAACTCTGTCTCTGCTGTAGCGGTAAATGTTGTCCACAGGATGATCAAGGAAGATGCATCGTTTGATCTGTGCACTGGTATGCAAAGACAACTTTTATTGAACCTCAAGTCGATCAAACAGGATAATGCCCTGAAATTTAAGTTTGGACAACTATTGGTTGGGTTGTTCTTCTACTTCCAAGGCCATTTTCCAGGAGTAGGTGATATTCAATGGTCTCCTGACCAACTGGTGACAAAGCAAATCAAGGAAAGCCTACAAGCGGTTGGAATCGGCTATCCAGAAGTGCTGAACAAATACTTTGATGAGTTTAGATGCAAAATGAGCCAAAGGGTAAGAATATCCGGTGATATAGTCAAAAAGTATGAGGAAGACATCTACTTCACCATCAAAGTTGATGAGTGCATAATGGAGGCGGTTGAGCCTAGACAGGAAGAAGTGGAACCAATGGGATATGAGGTAATGCATGTTATGTTGGATGGATATGCCTCTACCCTACTTGCCTGGCCTCTTGATCCAAAAGAAAAGAGAACCGACACCTATCTAGAAAGGGTTACACCTGTTCAAGAACCCTCAGGAAAGAAGGGAAAGGAAGTGCCTTCAGCATTGACACCGGTTACTCCAACAAGTCCCAAAGTGACCAAGCAGTCACCAGTAAAGAAGAAACCAGAAGTGACACCTGCCAAAGTCTTCAAGAGGAAGCGGAAGACAAAAAGAAATACACTAGACTTAGAGGACACTGTCTCTGATGAACAGCCTAAGAAAACTAGGCAAATGAGGAAAAAGACAAAGAGTGAACCGACAACATCTGCACCGGTAAATATTGATATTTCTTCTTACAAACCTTTGACACATTGTCAAAGAACAATTAAGAATATTAGAAGAAAAGTACTTGGTGATTTGAAAGAGTTCTTTGATGATTTTAATGATGATGAAAAGAAAGAAGTTGAACAGGAAGTTATCAATTATTTATGTATTAATGACTGGTGGCCATCAGAAATTAAGTCTGAGATGCCTAATTCTTTGTATAATTCTTTAGACAACAAGTGGTGCATTGCCATAGAAAAGAAACAAGAAATAAGAGAGGAAGTATTTGCACAATACTTTCCTGATGTGCCTAAGACAAAACTGTATGAAGTGGTGGAGAGATATAAGGGTCTCTTCTTCATGAGAAGAAGAAGACTCCTGTTATTGGAAGGAAAAGTTCCAGAAGTGGCCAAAGATACCCAATCCCTTGCTTAATCCGCTTTAAGACTGCATGAAGTGGCTGAAGCCAACAAGAAAGCAGAGCAGGAACTGGAAATCACTCAACCAGATGAAGTATACAATAGTGAACGAGAACCAAATACCACTCAAATGGAACCGATTGATGTTGATGCCTTAAATGATGACAATGTTACTCCAGATGCACCAGTAGAAACAAAAGAAGAGAAGAAGAAATAGGAGGAAGACAAGAAAACAAGTAGAGGAAGAGAAGAAGACATAGGAGAAAGAAAAGACAAAACAAATGGAATAGGAAAAGAAGAAAGAGGATGAGAAGAAGAAGAAGGAAGCGGAAAAGGAAGAGGAGAAGAGAAAGGAAGAGGAGAAGAAAAAGGAAGAGGAGAAGAAAAAGGATGAAGATGAAGAGAAGCGGAAAGAAGAGGAGAAAAAGAAGGTAGAAGAAGACTAGAAAAGAGCCAAAGAGGAAGAAGAAGTGGCACAAAGCACTCAGATGGAGACTCCAAAGGCAACCGGTAGTCAAGCCAAACTGGCTGACATTACCAGTCCTATTGACCTCTAGTCTGCAAATGAATCGGAGCTACTACAGAGCATTAAGCTTGCTCAAGAGCGATTGGATGCTCTAAGGAGGAAAAAGGAGGAAGATGTTATCCAAACTGCAGTGGAAACACTCACCAATTTGATACCCGGTACAAACCTCCCCAGTACCAATTCCTCACTTTCCCAATTAAAGCTTCTATGCATAGTTGTGGAAGACCAGGTCCAAAGCCTGGAAGAAGTTGCAGAAACAAATGCCAAAAAGGAGCATGAAAAGGCTCTGAACATTGCCTTGGTGAAGAAGTTGAATGAGCTTCGGTCAGAACTCCAGAAGGCACAAAAGGACATCAGAGATGCAATGGATGAGGGCAATCTACTACTCAACAAGATTTGTCAACCTCGTTTATTCTGTGGCGATGTGCTCACTCAGAAGGACAAACTGCAATCTGATATGCGGTCATTTATTAGCACCTTCAAGATGTCGTATGATTCCTTCTCCACATATGGACAAACTGCTCACCGGTTTCAACTTCAGTTTGCAAGAATAGAGGCAGAGATAAGCAACCGGACACGTAATTTGCAGGAACTTCAACTGGTCCTACTACCAAGATTGCAATTTCTCTAGAAATGCTACCTCAATATAGATGCCCTAACGGTTACTCAAGACATGAGTACCATGGATGCCATGGAGGAACAGGTTTATCAGATGTAAATGGAGAATGAGGTTGCTACCTCATTGCTTGAATCATGGTCTTTATCCATGAAGACATTTATGCAGGATTTTAAATCCGTTTTTGGCAAATTTCACTCTCTATTGTCATAAACTCTTATTTTGTTAATGCTAATAGAACAAGGGTTATTCAGCTATACTTTGTCATTGTTGGCAAAGGGGGAGTAGTATTTTGTATTTAAATTTTGATGCATGCTATGTATATTTTCATGACTATCTCTATAAGAAAGTAGTATACATTGTATTGTCTGCAAAAGGGATAGTGTATATGCTTAGGGGGAGTAATTTTGCTTATGGCATAATTTTGTTATAAAACACTTAGAAGTCAATTTTTTTTTCCTAAGTGTTGCCATCAATGCCAAAGGGGGAGATTGTTGGCATTTTGATGATTATGTTGTGATTGTCATTGATGGACACACACTTGCTATGAGATCACTTTGAGAATGTATGAATTATGCTCAACCGGTAATTGTTCCAAACCGGTATCATGTTTTAGTCTTTAGACTACTGTTGTTATGCATAAAGTGTTTATCGATCTCAAGCAATATAAAGACCCAAGCGGCATAGAGAGATCAAGAGGTTTAAGGATCTCAAGTGGAGTGGAGCAAAGGAGCTAGAAGCGGCAAATATCTTTTTCCTAATCTTCAATTTTTGTCAACTGGTAATCCGTTAAACCGGTATTACTCTGAGTCACCAACTGGTAACTGGAAAGTTGGACAAACCGATAATACTCTGTGATGAGTTACCAACTGGTATATTTTTGTGATGAGTTACCATCCACCGACACTTTGATGGTGTTTTTGTGTCGTGTTATCAAATGTGTCTAGATACAATGAACCAAAGAACTTGTAATGAAATCCTATTGGACTGACATGAAATTAGATTCCTTTTTAGGACATCATGTCTAGGGTTTTGTATGTGTATGTATGAGAGTAGCTGTTAGGTTTTGGTGGTCATTGAAGCTCTTGAATGTGCGATCTTAACGGAGAAGATCAAGTCTGTGAGTTGTAACAGAGTAAGGAGTTACTGAAGACTGAAGTAATGCTGAAATGCATTAGCTATGAGCTACAATGGATATAATCAAGAAGACTGTGCCATTTGCTAGATCATTCACTTGTTGATTAATCACATCTTTGGCAAGTTAGAAACCCTTAACCGGGTAGGCCCAGAAAAGCCTTTGTAAATCCTCTAACAAGGTAGTTCACATATGTGGATCTGAAATCCTATCACAAGGTAGTCTTTAATCGGACTTATCTCCTAATAGAGATTGAGATTCCTAACAGGATCTGTTCTGGTAAAGAACATTGTATGACCTTAACCGGTCTGGTTACTATTCTACAGATAGTTACTTGTGAGTTTCATCTCACCGTGGTTTTTTCCCATTTGGGTTTCCATGTCAAAATCTCGTGTTATGGTGATTGTGCTTCTGTGGGTGAATGCATTATTTGCTATTTGGTTTGCACGTGTGTTAACCGGTTTGTTTGCTAAACTGTTTTACCGGTTTACTGCTAGACTATTAAAGTGTTTAAGTATAGTATTTTTTCGTATACTAATTCACCCCCCCTCTTAGTATTCATCAACTCTAGGCTAGGAGGACCCTACAAAAGGTCTATGAACACTCACATGGTATTACAATAGAAAGAGCCTTCCTCTAGAACTTTTTTTGCAACGCACACATCAATATTGGTAATAATTGTTATGATGGATGGTCTATTAGGATGGTAAATAAAATGCTTATTCTTTTTCTACCCTTTGAAACTACAACAAGGTATTTGTGGTGTAGGTGCACCAAGGCAAACAAATTCAAATCTGAAGACCTTTGAGACCAAGGAGGAGTGTCCAACATCAAACAAATTCAATAAAATCAATTATGAGATCCTAAAGCCAATAATGGCTTTTGAAACTAAAAAAATGCAAAAGTTGTCAAATTGTCCTAAAAGTTGTAAAATGTTGTCAAACGTTGGATATTGGGTCAAAACACCCAAAAATGGATTTAGGAAGGTTTAGATTCATCAAATATGCCAATAAGGATTAAAATCCAATAATTGTAGGTTTTATTCAAAAAGTTGTCAAGCATTTGCAAAAAATGTAAAATTCAAATTTTCAAGTTCCAATGGTTAGGAAGAATTAGGAGGGAAAAGCAAGTTTTAATTGTTTTTGTGTTAAATAAACTTTGTAACAAACCATATGGTGTTTGAACAAACTTGGAGAGGCTATTTAAAGCCATAGACATGCTTTGTAAGGCAGATTGAATGCCAAGGAGTATAAATTGCTGTAGAAACTCAATGAAAATTCAGAATTTTGGAGTAATTTCTCATATTTTCTATTCTTTGTGAAGGTTTACTTTAAATTTGTTCATTCCCTAACATTGTAAAGCACTTTTATCAACATTCCACACCTCTATGGATGATTTGAGTTCATTATTCATTCTGAAATTCTGTTATAGGGCTGACTATCATAACTTTTTGAGTATTTTCCTTTGGTAGCTTTGACAAAATTCAATCATGGGGTCATTCCATGAATGTTGAACCCTTTTTCTCATGGGATGACTATTTTATAACATGTATAATACATTCTAACAACTAAAATGTGTAATTGAGGGGTTTAGTGTAGGTGATCACCATTTGAGGGAGTGAGAAGCCCAGTGAAGAGGCTCGGTAGGGTGAAGGTTGGAGAGATCTACCTACATGAGGGGTAGTTTTTATGATTTGTAAATTGGTAAAACACATATCTAAAGGTGAATCAACAACCAATTTGATCCAGGAGTGAGTGGATGTGGGAGATTGAGAAACCCCAGATTTTAGGGCTTTTTGATGAAAATTTGGGGCTTTTGGGGTTAGAGGCCTCACAAACTGAAATTGATTGTGGATTCCTTCATAATTTGATATTTAGAAAGAATTTTTTAAGGTTAGAAGTACCCAGAAGTAATATTTCTTGCAGTTGCTTTGTTAATCCACCATTCTAGTTGCTTGAAAATGCAGAACAGTTTAAAAACAACATATACTTTCCAAAAAAACTTGCTAAATGCTCTAAGTATGTTATATAAAAGCCAAAAGGGTATCCAAAAATATATTTTATTTGTCTTGTGTCTTGTAAGTTTGTAGATTTATCATTAAATTTCTCTCGCTGTAGGGCTAATAGGGGCTCTAGGGCTAGTAGGAGGAAATTGGGGTTTGGGCATTTGGGTATTGAACAGAAGGCCAAAAATAGTTTGAACATTTAATAATAGACCTAATTACACCTTCTAAACCATCATTTTCATTTGGGAAGGTCTTGTTTCATAATTGGCCCATTTGAACCATTTGGGGTGTTTGTATCCCTATCATTTCCTACCTTGTATTTCCCTTATATTTTACAAAGTCATCTATACCTGTTTGGGAATTGTCTTATACCACCATACCTCTACCAATTCTGCATCAATTTGACTGTGACAATCAAATACCCTTAGGATAATCTATTTCATTTGGTTTTGATCGACAAACCCTTCCGAAGGTTGCATAGGGTCCCCTCACCCCTCTCTCTATCATCAACCACTTCAAAATGCCAATTGATTGGTCTTCCCACCAAATTCTTCCCTGATATGATACATAGCATGAAAAAAGGTCTATCATCAAGCATGATATGATACATAGCATGAAAAAATGCACATAAAACCCCAATTTCATTAAGAAAAACTCTTGGATGGCATGCCAAAGGTTTATTTATTCCCATCCAAGTGTGTTAAAACCTCCAACCACCATAAACTAACTTTCCAACCATATTTTTAAGAAGTTTCTACAAGAAATGTAAAAGTTGTCGTGGCAATATGACAACTTTTTTCCCAATGGACCTCAAACTTTCACAATTAGGTCTCTATTTGTTGTTAGAATGAGATCTATTACTAAGTATTAGAGGATCTTACTAACTTGGGTATCAAGATTTTTTGTGTCTCTGACATGACTCCCAGTAACTATATAAGGATCTTACTAGTCCTAGATCTATACCTTGTCTTTTTGATATGGTTCCTAGTGAGAATATATGAATCTTACTAGTTCTAAATGTCATAACTTTGTGTTTTGCATGCTCCATGTGTGTCACCAATGTTACTCATATTACTCAATTTTTACTTCCCTTTTATCTCAATATTGTAGATTGACAATATCATAAGTCTTGGGAGCTACCACCTTTCCAAACTTGTAGACATCTTGACTCTTCAATATCTTGGTGAAAGAATATTTGGTTTCTTCATATTTTTCAAAGAGTAAATGAGCATAATTTCATACTCTTGCTAAGAGGGGGCTAAATATTGCATCATGAGTTGTATCTCTTTAAAAATATACACTAATTTTGGACTCAATTTAAGTGGTTGTGCCTTATTTATGCCTAATTGTACTTAGGTTTGACAATGTTTCCATAAATTTGGTTCATTCCCTTATTCATGATGTTCCTCATGGCTCATTTTTATAGGACTAGGGTCTTGGGAACCCTTATTCATGGAAATTGGACTAAAATTTGAAAGATGAATGGTGGATTCGCAAATAGTAGGAATTTCCTCTCCAAATTTGGACTTTTGCAACAGTTCAATTTGAAAAGGTGCAAGAACCATCCATATAAGGTCCATCTTGAAAATTAAATGATAATACCATCCATGTATATTAAATGGTATAGTCAAGTAATAAAGAAGGAAAATCATTTCCTTAAGTTGTCAAATGGTTTTAAAGATGCACAACAATCCACTAAATGCAATTCACTAAAAAAGAAAACAAAGTATGCTACAAGATAGTGGGTAAGATGCAAGGAATGAAGTTAAATAGACAAAGAAAAACCATGAATATTAACAAGTCAAAAGGAGTAGCTATGACCTCTTAGGTGTTTTTTCACTTGCATAAATTAGACTTCTTAAGGATAGAAACACATGTAGATAGTAGTATGAAGTCTTTTTGACGATTTTTGAAGTAGTTGAAGGAATGGCTTATTTTAGTTATATCTAACCCAGGACAATTTCAACTCAAAGTAAGGAATAAAACCATATGTCCTATAAGTTTGGGAAGCTAATTGAGTAGCTAGATAAGGTAGAGCATGACTATAGGGTAGTCTTGAGACTCTTTTAACTCGATTAGAACATGTACCAAGTATCTAGGAGCTTACAAAGCCAATTCAACCATATTTCAAGTGAAAATGCAACAAAAGGAGTAAAAGCTTTGAATACACCTCAAAAACCACTCTGACGGCCAAGTAGGTGGAAATAGTCTTTTCCAACATTTTTTTTCTTCATAGATGCAGCCCTATATTCTCTTTATTATTTGAGATGAGAAATACATTGTTGGCGGTTCTGTTATTACCTAGTCCAGTATCGATCTGATCTTGATACTTTCATAAAAGGAGTGACTATCCTAAGTGCTTGATACTGTCACAAAAACTGAGTGTTGCAGCAGTGAATCTTCCTTTGACCTTTGGGTGGTTGGGAGGGTAAAGACCCATGGTGGTATATGTTTAGTGGTTCTTGTAAGAGTATCCAAAAGTACATTGGTTTTTGGATATCTAGTACATTTTGTGAGTTGAGTACCAGGGGGGATTAGAAGACCTAGTTGAAGGAGGATTTGTGTGAATAAGGGTTGAGGGTGTTGGTGGTGATTGAATGTTGGAGAGTTGGATTGTGACTTAGACATGTTTATTTGTCCTATTTGAGTGTGATTCAATGGTTGGGTGAGGGTTGGTGAGTATGGGTGTGTTTTGGGGTATTGAATCCTTTTGAGTAACTTGTGGCCTTGTGAGGGGTCTTGTGAGTAAGTGAAGGGTTGACACCTAATTGAATAGGTGAGTTGGGAGAAATATCTCCCTTGTTGGTTGATTTTATTGGATTCTCTACATCAGCATGCCTTTTCGCTATCAATCCATTCAAACTTCCACCAAAAAATTCAATCTTGTCAAAGTTCAAAATAAATTTCCTTGTTGTCCTTACTATCTTGCATCAACTTTCATATCACTAGGTAGTCTTTTGCTTAGAACTATCATCTTTCATGGTAGGATACCATCTCAGTCCCTTGAGTTAAGTTAGCTTACCTTTAGAATTTATCATTTCCTAATCAAGTTGTTCAAGGGGAAAATGTCACTAATCAAGTTGAAATCTCAATTTCTCAATCTGCCTAAGGTAAAAGGTTGAAATAAATTGCAAAAGATAGAACAAGGCTACAAGAAAATGAATCATCACTATTACCTAAATCCACATTATCAAGAAAATCTAGAAATAACCTTGTATGTAAATAATTTATCATGCCAAAATTTCCAATTCTAACATGAAAATGAGACCAAGGAAAGCTCTAGAACAACAACTACTATTCATTCACATGTTCCTTATTAACCTCAATCACCACGAAAGATGCACAAATTGATTATAACAAAGAAGATGTTTCATAAATGTAAATATTAATTCAGGACTAAGGAAAATGAAAGAAATAAAAGAATACCAAGCAATCAAAAAAGACTACCAATACCGTTGCAAACTATGAACTTCATTTCCATTAATTCTTCAAAATATACTAGCAAAGCACAAGTATTCAATATACAACCTATTGCTAAATGTCTTTTGAAAGAAAATACACTAATGAGTGTTACTAAACTTGGACCTTAAATAATCAATTACTAGACCCTCAAAATGAATTTTGAAATTACATTTATAGGGAAACTTTTTCCTCAAAATTAGAGATTAAATTCCACCCAAAACCTTATCAAACTAAGAGGTACAATCAACACACAAGATACTAGCCTATAAATGAATTAAGAACTATAAGTTGACTCATGAAAATGAAATATAAGTTAGAAGGAACTTAGAATATGGAGTCAAAGAAGCATGGAGAACAAGAAAAAGAGGATCTATCTAGGCCCCCAACCCCAAGATGACTCCTCCAAAAATTTTAAACTTAGGTGCACAAGCAACAAGATGAAGAACAAAGGCCAAAGTAGGTTGTAACTACCATGAACCCGTCCATCCAAAGTGATGAGAATCTAGATGTTCCTAAGTGGCTACAATTCAACTTTGAAAGGATAAAGAAGAGAGTATTGAAGAAAGTAAGTTTGCAAAAGATGATCGTTGAGACTGAGGCAACAAGGAAGCCAAAGAGGGCAATGAATTTGTATTCCACCTAAAACTATGCAAAAGGAGAGATAGTTGCCAATACCCTAAAATAGAGAAGATTTAGTAAAAACTGCCAATACCCTAAACTAGGGTAACCCGAGATAGTAAGACCATGGTTTGGGGTTCATATAGACTAGCTTTATACTGTATGTTAATTACAAAGTGATAAGTTGTGTGGTTGGAGATTTTCAATCCACCCCTTCTAGGTTAGGATTGTACTGAACCGAACACAATTGTATCTCCCTAGGGCTTCCGGGTTAGGTGTGTTAGGCTGGCTGGCAAGAGAAAGAAAGGCTTGCCCGAACAACACTGAACGAAGGTTGCAAAACACTTGAATAATAGTCATTCCCATTGTTTTCTTGTGTGTTGGTTTGATCTCCATCGATTCAGCAGCCAGAGGCAAACACCGCCCTATATATTAGCTTGTACAATAGTGATCAATCAACACGTATACGGGAGGAAGGGATTGCTGTGACAAAATTGAACACTCACTCCTTAATCACAGTTCTATGGTTTTACGAGGAGTGGGTTCCTACAGGGTATTACGCATTCAAGGAACCAGACCTTTGACTAGGAACCATCTAGCCTGAGATTGGATAATCAGTATGAATACGAGATTGACCAATTTACACTAAAAACTAGGGAAATTAACCACCACATGTCTCATTTCCTAACATATTTTGCATAAAAAAAGGAATCTCTCATACTCCAAGGGTTGCTTCCACAATCGGTCAATATCCCACAAGAATGCAGGCATAGCTAGCATGTATAAAAGCAAGCAAAAGTTGTAGAATCTCTTGAATGGTATATTTTTTGCAACATGAAATTAAGGTGAAGAATCTACCTCCTGCACGGGATTACAAGCAATGCACAAATTCCTTCGATGTGGGTTTGATGTTGTTGGGGGTTGAAGTTGCCACGGACGCCTACGCAGGATTGCAATGCACAAATGAATCGCCCTATTCTTTTTTTTTAAGTAATGGCCATTGTTGTCGGAATTACGATGAACTCGAGCACTTTTTTGAAAAAAAGAAAATTTTCATTGCTAATGCCTTCTTCGTCGAAACCAAATGGCAAATTGCCATTGGAATTATGACGAATTTGGGCATTTTTTCAAAAAAAAAATCAAATTTGGTCACAATATACCTTCTCCGTCGGAAACCTTAGTCGGAAATCTAGTCCAAATGTATTAGTGAGAATGTATTAAATTCCTTAGATGTAAATTCACCTCCTTAATCTGATCTCAAATATTTGATTTTCTTGCCGGTTTCATTCTCTACCATCACTTTGAATAGTTTAAATTTCTCAAATGCTTCAGATTTCTCCCTAAGAAAAGTAACCCAACACATTCTAGAAAAGTCATCAATGATTAGCATAAAATACCCATCTCCTTGTATACTTCTAGTTCTTGTTGGACCACATAAATCAGTATGAATTAAGTCAAGAACATTGTTAGATTTCTCTGGAATACTCTTGAAAGTTGCTCTAACTTGATTCCCAAATTGACATTCCTTACATACCAGATTGTGAGGTTTAACAATCTTAGGTAAATCTCTTACTGTCTTAGTTGTATTGATTTTCACAATGCAATCAAAATTTACATGACAAAGTCTCTTATGCCATAACCAACTTTCATCAATATGTGCAATCAAACATGCTTTCTCATTGTTATTCAAATGAAATATATTACCTATAGTCTGATTACCGGTTGCAATTTCCAAACCAATTCTGTTTAAGATTTTGCATTTACCATTCTTGAATTTTAACTGAAATCCTTTTTCAACTAATTGGTCAACACTCAAAAGATTATGCTTCAAACCTTCAACATAGTAAACATTATCAATATTGTGCTTACCATCAAAAGATATGGTTCCTTTTCCTTTGATCATAAAAGCTTTATCATCTCCAAATCTTACTAGACCTCCATTGTAATCTTGAAAAGTTAAGAATTTACTCTTATCACCAGTCATGTGATGTGAACATCCTGAATCAATAATCCATTCATCCTTATCTTCAATTTTAGCTACCAGGGCCTGCTCTACTGGTTGAACAGTAGGTGTCGGTTGATCTTCTGTTATAGCAACAAAAGCCCATCCATTGTCTGTCGAATCCTCATCAGAACCATCAGTGACTCCTTCATCAGCATAATAACAAGATTTATCTCTATTCTTCTTAAACTTGTATCTCTGATAATTAGGGTTAGGCTTATATGTTCTTTTAGCTTCTTCTCTTAGTCTTGCATGTCTATCAGGACATTTAGAAGCCGTATGACCAATCTTATTACAGTTAAAACATTTAAAGGGTGCTTTACCTTCATACTTACTTCCAATTGGACCTTTAGGCATTTTTCTTGCAAATAGTGCTTCAAGTTCTTCAAGTTCTTCATTTTCTCTCCTGCTTTCTTCAATTTCTCTTGCATAAAAAGCTTTCCAATCAGATTTCTCAGATGATGATGATGATGCTGCAGATGATGATGATGCTTTGAAAGCTAGATCTATCTTAATAGTAGCAACAAGACCAAATTCCTCAAGTTCAAAAGCTGAAAGTTTTCCAACCAAGTTGTCTCTAGATACTGATGCATTAGGCATTGTTCTTAATTCATTTATAGCAGTAACTTTCATTTTATATGCTAGTGGAAAAGCTCTTAAAACTTTAGAAAAAATCTCATCTTCACTTAAGGTTCCTCCACAACATTGTATACCCAAAACAATTTCATTTACTCTTTCCATAAAAGTAGAAATCCTTTCATCTTCTTCCATTTTCAGATTTTCATACCTGACCCGGAAGCATTCACATTTTGCAATTTTGACTGTGGAATCTCCTTCATTCAATGTTTCCAATTTGTCCCAAATAGCTTTAGCAGTAGATCTGTCTGATAATCCCATGATTTTTTGATCTGACAATGCACACAAAAGTGCTTCTCTTGCTTTGCAATCATTTTTCTCATCTTTAGCCAAGGTTGGTGGATTAGGTTGACCTTAAGTAGCAGCAGTATAACCATTCTTTGTAACATCCTAGTTGTCCTTACCAATGCAATTCAAATGTGTCTCCATCCTGATCTTCCATATGCCATAGTTGGTTCCATCAAGTTTCAGACTGCCCTTCTTGAAATAGTTAGTAGACACTGGATCTCCTCAAGCTGTTAAACTTCTTCAAAAAGAGGACTATGCTCTGATACCAATTGTTAGGTCCCAGAGACAACTAAGAGGGGGGGTGAATCAGTTGTCCAATAAATTCAACCAAAATTAACTTAACCAAAACTTAATGCTTGATGCTAGTAAACCAAACTTTATGTCGGTAGACAATTTTATCAGTTAATTATAGTACTAGTAAAGATTAATGCATGAAACAAAAAGACAATAGCATCCACAACACATAACACAAATATTTGTACGTGGAAACCCTAAAGGGGAAAAACCACGGTGGGAAGCCTTACCCATAATCAAATGATACTATTGTAGATAGTATGTGTGTACAATATGGAGTCTGCACATGCAGAAAGGCTAGCTGCCTAGAGCTCACTGCTCAATCACAAAATGGGAGTCACACTGACTACAATTGGATGGTTAAATCCAATGATAATGTATTGCTTAAAATAACATCTTCATATGTTGGATTTAGTACCAGTTAAGTTCTGATTATCTTCCTCAAAACCTTCCTTCAACCTTCAAATGATGTCTACGTGTATAGCTCTGCTTATTTTCGCATATATCCTATTACAATCCTTTTCCTTGCTGCATTCCAATCTCACAATTGAGATCTTACATATATACCGAAAGCTAAGACCAAAATGTGTAGGTCGGCTTATAAAGAATATTACAATAAAATCAATTACAAATAAATCGATATCCAATGCATCATGTCGGCTCAATACATTTACAATAATAATAAATCATCTCCATAATGTGTCGTGCTGATCTGGACTAGATATGCTTGCCAGTGCATAACATGGACCTATTTGCCGGTAACAACAAATATGCAAACCCGAATAAACCAATAACCAAATTGCCAAAACCAAGTGATCAAATAATGTCTTCAACATAACCAAGTGGTCTCCAAGTCATTCCAAGTGCCGGTGAACAATATAACCTACTGGTGAACCAAATACCGGTAACTGTGCATAAGTCACTTGACTTGCCAATGAACAAAACAAAGATCTCCAAGTGCTGATAAGTGTTGACAAGTGATGACAAGTGTTGACATCAATGACAAAACCATATCAACATATCCAAAATACCAACATTCATCTTAACTAAGTTATCATAAGTAATAGCTAAAACTAATAAATGAAAATATCATGTCCATATTTTTACATGCGAATATAAACAGAAACAAACAAACAAAACTGAACACTAAAATTCCAACTCTTATCTTGAAATACTATTGTGTGCACTTGTTGACTAAATCAATTAGGTTAATTATAATGAGATAATTGTTTGTTCATCTTAAAAATACAATTCAATTTCTCTTAAATTAATCTAATTTATCAATTATTTAATATTTTTTATTAATAGGAAGTCATATCTATTAATTTAATAAAGAGTTACACTATTCACAAAAAAGTATAGGGAGATACAGGATCACCCCTCTGAGTTCAGACGAGCGGAGCCTGGAAAAGCCAAAAACATGGGCAGAACCCAAAAACTTAACAAAATTAAACAGAACAACTACCGCTAAGAAGATAAAGCAATTCTAGAGGGAGCGGGAGGGTGGTTCTTTATAATTTTTAGGACCCCATACATCAATGGGTTTTGAAGCATCATCTATGAGGGTCCAACCCTCATCAACAGTAGCAACCTCCTTAGTGCTCTCAACATCACAAATAGCAGAGATGGGCAGAGCTAGGCATGGAAAAGCCTTGGACAAATTGGGACATTAGTAGCATCTCCAGTGGGTCACCCATTACCTTCACCAACAAAAGGAGTGGAGCCACCAGTACCCCACCCACTAGGAGTCAGAGAAGGTGAGTGCCAATGGTGGAGGTCACAACCTCCAGACTAGCGGCGAGCCTGAGACCTTAGGGTTTGAGAGTGACGGGAAGAAGAGCTACGCCCATGACGTCACCCACATGAAGGCGAGTGACCCTATGAGGGGGGGCAAATAGGTAGGCACTCTGGCAACCATATAGGGAGTATTTGTTGTAAGGTGTGCACCCTTGGTCTCCTTGTGTTGTGCAACACAACGCTCAGGTTTCTGACATGGCTTAACCGCCTCCTATGGATTGTATAAGTCTAGTGGTTGTATTGGGAATTAATAGGTCAATCTTTTGGTGTAACAACAACCACACTTGTAACAAGTGGTATCAGAGCTTGGTCATAGGTTCAAACCCTTCTCTTGTGCTGGGGGGGATTGTTGCAAGGTGTGCGCCCTTGATCTTCTTATGTTGTGTAGTGCAACACTCGGATTTGTGGCATGGCTTAACCACCTTCTATGGATTCTATAAGTCTAGTGGTTGTATTGAGCATTAATAGGTCGACCTTTTGGTGCAAAGACAACCACACTTGTAACAGTATTACCCTAATGATAAAGAGGCACTTGGAGGTGGTCCACCTCAAGGGTGACCTTGTTAGCTTGAACCTGAATCTACAACATGACATTATTGTTGGCAATTGACACTCATTGGATTCATATGTTGTCATTGATAGAAACAAGATTCTATAGAAGGATTATACCGATAGATATCGACAGATACCGACATTTGGAGGCATTCACCAGAAGATACCGGCATTAGAGTAATCAGGGTCATCATCAGCACCGACACCAACATCTAGCACTTTAGTGAAGCTGACATCAGTCTGGATCTGAAAGGTTTTATTTGTTAAATCATTTTGTAATTATTGTATAGGGCTGACATTGAATATCTTTTTATATTGTAAGCCGACATAAGGCATATTGTTTGTAAAGGGTATATAAGTCAGTACTGTTAGGTCATTTTGATATATGACAAGGTAGTAGAAAAAGGTGATGCGAAGGATATGTATGTAGGTCATTTTTATGTGAATATAATATCATGCTATGATCAGTAGATGGTTTGAAAAGCATTCTTGGAGGAAAGGAGATACCGGTAGAAGGGATCAGGGTTTATGAACTGGTATAGAACAAAGCTTTAACCAGAACTCTTTTTGGCATTGCAGATGCATTTTATGAGTTCAACATTACTGTTTTATCTTAGCAGAAGCTTGTAGTCAGTGTGACTCTTTTGTGTTGAGCAGTGTGCTCTAGGCAGTGTGCCTTCCTGCATGTGCAGACCCCTATACTATGTAATATCTTTCATATGGCCAGTGAATTGATATTATGGGTCACAAATCCCACTGTGGTTTTTCCTCTTTGAGGTTTTCCACGTATAAATTCAGTGTGTTATGGTGTTCATTCATGTGGCTGGTTTATTTACTTCATGTTATATGTTTCTTCATTTACCAGTTTATATGTGTATGTTATAAAAGGTTAAAATATTGTATTACTGGCATAACACTGATTCACCCCCCCCAGTGTTCTTGGATTCATTGTATTCCAACAATTGGTATCAAAGTGTGGTACCTCGGAGGAATTTTAACAACTTGAGGAAGATCCTAAAACCGGAATCATTGAATATGGCTATGGAGAAACAAATTGAGATGGCACTTGAGGATTATGATGCTGAAATGATGAAGAACTTAAAACTGCAAGATGAATTGAATTCTGCTAATGAATTCATTCTTGTTCTGCAAGAAAGGTTATCATCAGCTCAAGCTAAGAGAAAGGAACTTTTGCAAAACTAGGATGATGAATAGAAAAATGCACTTAAGGAACAATGTCAGAAACCGAGTCAAGCAAACATGCTCATGAAGAATGAAATGCAAGACCTGACTATGAGGATGTCAAAAGATAAAGATATTGAGGACAGAAAGAAGAAGGAAGAAAATCTTGTTGTATCTCTAAAGAACAAATTTGAAGAATGTGGCAAATTGACTCATGAGAATAATCTGTTGAGAACTGATTTGGTACAATCCCAGAATAATGAACAAGAGCTAGAGAGACAAATAATAACTCTGAGAGATGATCTGACTACTGCAAGTAAGTATAAAGTAAAATTCAGGATTAGTGTTGCACAGTTGGATGATTTATTGAAAAGACAAAGGAAGAGTGAAGACGGTAGAGGAATTGGATTTGTACAAGGTGAAAGCTTTGGTACTGCAAATGAAGATCAGACAACCGGTATGCAAAACTCATCACACCAGAGGAAACTAATAAGGCAATCTATGATGAATAATGATGAACAACAGATACCCCAACCAATACTGAGAGGGGGGGTGAATCAGTACAGGCAAAAACTTTCTCAACAACTTATCAGGTTAAAGCAATACCAACTGGTTGTCACCATTACTGAACTTAACCATGACAATATTGGCTAAACACAATAAGACATCAGATACCATACACTGATAAGTCTGAACACTTCAAATACGATCAATACTTGATATCAACTTCACCCATAAACATATGCATGTGGTATACAAGTAATACCATAACCTATAAACTCTGCATGCATAATCTTTCAACCAAATAATTCATAAACATCACATGAAAAATGCATAATACATAACACACATATTTTTCATGTGGAAACCCAAATGGGAAAAACCACGGCGGGGATGAATACCCACAAGCTTGTTTTTGAACTCTTTTGAAGCTCGCCCTGTTAGGAGCCTAGTCTGGTTAAAGAATTTACAATAAGGTTCTGCTAGGAACCGATCCTGTTAGAGATCACCCAGCTAAGGGATGGCTATATACCCTGTTAAATGTTGAAATCCTGTTAAAGGTTACCTCGCTAGAGGATTTGAAGAACTCAATGATCTTGAGTCACCTGGTTACAGGTTTTACAATAAGCCTGTTAAAGCTACCCGGTAAAGGGATTTTCCAACTATTGAAATGATTCAAAGACAACAGGTAAAACATCTGATCTGATAACAACACTACATGCCAAGGCATATCCTTTTCATTTCTTCTACTCTGCAATCACACTATGCAGTTTTCCTCTTACTGGTCTGGTAAGTATCTCATCACTCGGATACACACACAACTTTTGCCAACAACTTTACAATAATAAACATCATCGACCTTATAGACAACAGTTAGGTTAGTAGCATAAACCCTAAACCCTAAGCATCTTAGGTTTACAACACAGGTGGTCCAATCTTGACCGTCCAAACACATTGCATAGAGTATTACAATTTCAAACAGATCACAAGACAATCTGCATCATTTATTCATCATCGCACATGGGAATTAGCAACCCATCATGCTTTCTTCTCATATCAGTAAGAAGAATGATCATTCCCGAGGTAGACTCCAAATGAAGTCGATCTTTTCATGCAAGATCCTCAAGGAAATCCTTCATGCGCACAAGGCTGATGTGGCACCTCGATCTCATTCACATCTCTTAGCTAACTCATCACAGAGTATCATCAGTTGCATCACACAAGAAAGATTGCCAAACTAATAACCCTAGAGATGAGACTACCAACCGGTAGTCATACTTAGTGAAACCCTAACACCGATTCACTACATCTCTTCATACCTCTTCATACCGGTTCACCAACTTCTTTCAATCTGCATACCGGTTCACTTACACTTATTGACATCAATGACAACATACATTATCATCATATCAACATGCCGGTTCATCATATGCCAATGATATCCAACAATATAATGCTTACAAATTCAATGATAGATGCTTTGTCTGTAATAAATTTGGGTATATGGCTAGAAAATGTAGAAATAGAGAAAATCAAAACTACAATTCAGTTCCCGGGCAATGTACAAATTGCAAGAACTATGGTCATAAGTTAGAAGATTGCAGAATGAATGTTAAGTGTCATGCATGTGGAAATCTGGGACATTTGGCTAATCAATGTAGGTCAAGGAATGACACTGGATATGTCAAAGCAATTCAAAAGAACAATGTTACATGTTATGCATGCAACAAAATAGGTCATATTGCTAAGTACTGTAGAAGCAAGACTACACCGGTTAGCAATGATAAAGGAAATGAGAAAGGAAAGCAGAAGGTAGATGAAATACAACAAGATCACACCAAGAGATGGGTTAGAAAATCTGAAGAACCAAGTGGAGATGCAACTACATCAATAATTGCACCTATAACTCCACTGGTAAATAGAGCATTCCTGCACTGACATGAAATTCAACTAGTAACTGAGGCATACACCTTAGGGGTTGGCAAATTCATTGTAAATCTTGCATATTCCCCAAAAGAGATCTGGAAGAGATCCAGAGAGTGGTATTGATCATTGATGGAGGTTTATCCGGCATAAAACTATGAAACCGACATCCGGTAGGGCACATCACTAAGAATTTATGATAGTGATAAATTAGGGTTTACTCGCTGATATAAAGGAAAAATGGACTCATTTTCACTTATCTAGTACCATACTGGTAGTTGATTCCCCAACAAATTTTTTGGCAATTGACACTTCTCAAGTTGAGAAGAAATCAATCATAGAGATGAATCCCTCAGAGCTAATGATGATGGCTACTCAAAAGCTAATGAAGGAAGGATTTGTAGACAAAGGAATAATAGATCAGTCAATAACAGTTTTGTATAGATTGATTCCTGATTGTATGATTGAAAATGAAGCAAGCCCTTCCGGCGGCTTAAGGTATTGGCAGAGCACATATCTAAAAACTTTCAATCATTGCAGTAGATTTCCGACAAGAAAGCACTTGAAAGATTTACTCTGGCCAAGAAAGCCTCTTTTGACCAGATTATTGAGACAGAGAAGAGGAAGGTTGAAGGGAGACTTATACTTATTGAAAATTCTTTGAAACATTGTACTAACATCTATAGGGTCTGTTGTAATATAGAGATTATTACAACAAATGTAGATAAGAGGTTAAAGGAATTACATGAACAAATTGCTAATATTGCTAATTCTTTTGATGGACTAACTTCACTTACGACATCCATTGATGGACAAATTTTGACTTTGGAGAACCAAGTTTTTTCTTTTGAAAAGGAAAGAGACAAGATTATTCGGAGAGCAAGGAGTCTCAGAGGTTTGGTGAGTCTAAGATTGGATTCACATGGTGTACATAAGAGGAATGTATGGATATGCTTGCGAAGCCCACACCGACAGAAGTCACTAAGAAAGAAACACTAGCACATTTACTGAGTGGAATTGTATCCATATCTGAAACATTCAAAACCAACTGGGATACCTATATACAGTTGCTAAAGAAATTTTACCCAGAAATCTTGAGATTGGTCAAGCTCCGGTAAAGTAATCTATAATAATTCTTTCAATTTTTTCATCGGCCTTTGGCATTGATGCCAAAGGGAGAGTATATGTATGTGAAAAATATGTATATATATATATATATATATTGTAGACACCTAAAATTGTCATGTCTAATTAAATAAATATCTTTATTTATTTAATTACTTTAGCCTAATTCTTCTATTAATTAAATAAATCTTTATTTATTTAATTAATTCATTTATCCTCTTCTAGCCTCATTTCTCATTTTAATAAATACATTTATTTATTTAAATTATCCTTTTCCTAAATTAAATAATTATCTTATTTATTTAATTGATCCCACTTCCTTTATTAATTAAATGAATCTTTATTTATTTAATTAATTCATTAGCCTTTTCTACCTATGACACATGTCATTCATCTCTTAATTCATACACTACCTACCCTCTCATTATTTTCTTATTTTCTCTACCTACCCTCTAATCATAGCCGACCATTTATCTTTTACACCTCTCAATCTTATCCCTCCATATCTTATAGTGTCTTCTATATAAGGAGATGCTTCCTTCATTATCAACCCTAATCAATCTAACTAACTACCTGATCAGATAACCACTCGACTACACTACGCTTTTGAACTTTCACATGCGATCAAGCCTACTTGCAACCACATTTCCATTCTTTGTTGAGCTCTTGTGCACATATAAAATCCGAGAGCAAATATATCAAGCAAGATCAATGGAGATAGGAAGAATGGAGATTCAAACCCTATTGGACATGTGATGGTATAATCTTTGTGATTTCATTTGATTTGCATTGTCTTAGGTAATCTTCATATGTTATGGTGGATCTTTGTTGTTGTTAGGCTAGGGTTTTGTGGTTGAATTCATTTAGTCTTTCAATATTGTTGTTTCCACTTTCACCATATACATATATAATCCTAGGGAGAGGATATTAGATAGAGTATATTATAGATAGAGTCAATCAGCTCAGGGGGAGCATGTTTCAGTTGAACTGGCAGGGAATCCATTTTTCACATGAGTGTTGCCATCAATGCCAAAGGGGGATATTGTTGGCAATTGACACTCATTGGATTCATATGTTGTCATTGATGGCAACAAGATTCTATAGAAGGCTTATATCAATAGATACCGACATTAGAGTAATCAGGGTCATCACCAACACCGACACTGACATCCAGCACTTCAGTGAAGCCGACATTAGTCTGGATCCGAAAGGTTTTACTTGTAAAATCATTTTGTAATTATTGTATAGGGATGACATTGAATATCTTTTTGTATTGTAAGCTGACATAAGGCATATTGTTTGTAAAGGGTATATAAGTCAGTACTGTTAGGTCATTTTGATATATGACAAGGTAGTAGAACAAGGTGATACAAAGGATATGTATGTAGGTCATTTGTATGCAAATGTAATATCATGCTATGATCAGTAGATGTTTTGTAAAGCATTCTTGGAGGAAAGGAGATACCGGTAGAAGGGTTCAAGATTTATAAACCAATACAGAACAAAGCTTTAACCGAAACTCTTTTTGGCATTGTAGATGCATTTTGTGAGTTCACCATTACTGTTTTATCTTAGCAAAAGCTTGTAGTCAGTGAGACTCTTTTGTGTTGAGAAGTGTGCCTTCCTGCATGTGCAAGACCCCATGCTATGCAATATCTTTTATATGGCCAGTGAATTGATATTGTGGGTCACAAATCCCACTGTGGTTTTTCCTCTTTGAGGTTTTCCATGTATAAATTCAATGTGTTATGGTGTTCATTCATGTGGCTGGTTTATTTACTTCATGTTATATGTTTCTTCATTTACTGGTTTATATGTGTATGTTATAAAAGGTTAAAATCTTGTATTATCGGCAAAACACTGATTCACCCCCCCCCCCCCCCCTCTTCTCAGTGTTCTTGGAATCATTGTATTCCAACAATTATTACATATATGAGATTTAACATAAAGTGAAACTTGAGTATCAATTGAGCTGTGAGAAAATAAAACAACATTTTTATCTTTCCACATAGCAAAGAGAATTTCCATCCTGAAAGCATGTCAAATCTAGGTGTAAGAATGAGGGAAACTAGGAGGGTCCTCGAGCAAGGCCATATGCCAAGAAAAAAATTTCAGCTTGAAAGGTTGTCCAATAGATCATGAATCCATCTCCAGAAAGATCGAGCCCTTCGACAGAACAAAAAAAGGTGCATAAAAGTCTCTAGGTGTCCACAAAAAGGGAAACTGGGATCCAAAACACCCATGTGTCATAGGCGAGAGTCAAGAGGCAAGCCTTGGAAAAGAGTACACCAAACAAAATGGGCAAGTTTTGGCTCCACAATGGTAGACCAGACACTAAGAAATCTATGTTGCCAGGTGGTAGAAGTTGTTAGGAAATAGGTGTTGTACACCTTGCATAATAATGTTGTAATTGTAATATTTATTTATTATGTGGTTTCCCATGGACATGTAATGTAATATTTATTTATTTGATGTTGCACATGGATGTGTAACATGTAGAGATTCCTTGGGAATATTCTCGGGGCCACTTGATGAGTTGTATTGTAACATGAGATTATTATATTGTAATTATTTAATATCGGAGAAAAATATTAAAAAAAGAGAAAACTTACTACCCAATATTAAATGTGGGGTCAAGGGGGTAGGTAAGCACATGGTTTTGTAGCACATGGTTTTACTTTATTGCTAGTTGTTTTTGTGCGATCTTGGGTCTATATAAGCAAGCACATGTTTAGTGGTTAAGGTTGGCTGGTGGTTTTGGGTTGTATTGCCCCCTTTTTAAATTTGGAGTCACCGTCCAATTTCTCCTAAGTTTTCCCTTTTGCTTCATGTTTCAAGCTTCCAGTTGCGGGCTTTATGAGTTTTCGAAGTCATGTCGCTCGACTTGTCATGGGGTTAGAAAGTTTTGAAAGTTTTTGATTACCCGATCTCTTGTTGTCTTGTGCTTTGGTTTCTCTAGCGCAGGTTGTGAAAAGTTTGTAAGTCCTGACTGTAGGTTCTTAAGTTCATATTTTCCCCAACTGAGCAACTTGTCAAGTTTTACCTATGCTTTGGGGTGCTGCCTTTGTGTCAAGTCTTTGTATGGACTAATGTTGTTTGCCTTGTCAATAGAGATAAGCCGAATTAAAGGACCATTTTAAAAGGCGAAGTAAATGAAACATTTAAGGCATGTCACATCACTCGAGTACATAGCGGGGTGGCGGATGATTTTTATACCAACCTTCATTTTTTAGTTTTCACAAGGTGCATTATCTAGCTTGTGTCCATACAAAGTGTGATACAAAGTCACTGGGCAGGCGTGCGAGACACAAAAGTACAGCAATTGCACTTAGAAACTTTTCTCCAAGAGCTTGAAGGAAGCAAGAGAACTTCGTTGTGGGAGATAAATTTTTAGTGTGGCTTGGCTTCCACGACTGCTTTTCCATCTATTATTCCCTGCGCAGATTTAATTATTGCATGCTCTGTAAGATACGACCCTGAGACACAAGAAATCTAAGCAAAGGGTGGTAGGGTTGTTGCATGGATTAATTCTAAAAGTGTCTCTCACACTTTGTGCCTTTTTGAGAGAGAAGCCTATGAAAACATGTATGTTCTAGCTGGTGAAGAGTATTTCTGAACGCATGGGGACTAGTGTATGAACTACATTGCCAGGACTTGGTTAAAGTTTGAAAAGGGAGGTAAGTCTCAATTGCTTGCCAAATTAAAAAGGATGCACTTTAAGGACGAAGTTGCAGAAATTATAGCCCTCTTGCACCGTATTGTAGGAAATGCCTGCACTGATTCTTTTGAGTTTTGGATGTGTCATTTCAGTTTGGTAATTTGTGCTCTTGAGAGTTTTATTGATTGGGGCTCTATTATTAGTTATCACTTAAATGAACAATTGTGGAATTTCTATCAGTCCCTAGTTTTTCATATTTGTTCATATCTGATTTTCATCCTAGCTAGTCAAGAGTTTTCTTGGTCGAGTCTGGAATTGCATCGTCCTATCCTTGCATTCAAACCCGTCTACTAGAAATTCACCCAGCTCACCATGAGAAAGGGTATGCAGTTTTTTTCTTGTGTCAATGATGTGTTCTCAATGGGTATGGTCAGGAAATTAGAAGGAAACCTTGGCCTACGAATTTCCCATGAGTCTGCTACCTTTGTGACAAAATTTGGGAGTTTCTACACCCAATTTTACAGGTTCACATACCTTAGAATTGGGGTTTTGAGAAGGCCCTGCTAAAATTGCCTTGGTTTCCACCTGATTATATTATGTTTTTGTAAGTATGCCGTCTGGTGGCTATTATAAATATTAAATACCTGATCATGGGAAAGAAAGGATACCCCTTCCCATTATCCATAACTTATTTATCTTGCAAAACAAATAGCATTGCTAAGGCCGTGGGAACGATTCTGGAGAAATTTCATTTTCTATCTCTACCATCTAGAAGTAGTTTTGACAGTAAGGGATATGTGAAGCACTATTTGTATGGAGCCAAAGGTTACATGCATCGGCCTAAAAATCAAAGATTTCTGGGAGGATTGTCTAAACAATTCCGAAGCATTTAAGAGAAGTTTTACAAGGCTCTCTCTGCAACAAATCTACACTCTTGGTGTTTTCTTTAATGTTCTTGATGTTGTGGTTGAAGATGAGGTCATTATTGACCCAAAGTATCATACTTTTGCTGATGCACCCCCCATAGAAATTGATTGGTCTAAAGAAGAAGTCTCATACCTAATGGTTCTTACTGCTCCAGTGTTAAGGAGGAAATCCAACTAGCTAAATGGTAAGTGGAAGCAATAGGTTGGCTCCTCACAAAGCCAAAAGTCATCATCCCGCAAGGAGAAAGGAGCAGTTTCCTCTTCCCTCATTCTAACATCAACAACTAAGTTTGCAGATAAATTACTAAACCGAAGCTCTCAGTCAAGTGGCGATAGAGAAAGACCTGAAGAAATCATTGCTAGACTAAAATCAACCTGTGAGTGGGATGATGGGATTGTGTAACCCAAAGGGAAATCACCTCTCGTTGATTCTAAAGGTATTTACTAACAAATAATTGATGATCATTCTTTTTTTTGATTTGCTTGAAATCCCCTCCTTTCCTATGCAAAATACTCCTAGCACTATTAATAAAGGATCAAGACTTGAAACAACCTCTCCAACATGACTGAAAAGAGAGATAGAAAAGAAAAGAAAAATGTCCACCCATGTTTCCAGTGAGATAGATACAGTCGCACTGCTGTTACAAGGTTATCGCAAGCCTAAAAATGCTAAGCGAATGTCTCAGATCATTTCTGATTCTATATCTGGTCATCAACTCCTAGAAATTGTTGACCCTATTAGGGACATGAATGCAAGTGACATAACAGAAAATGATTGTAAGATCAACCATGTGGATATGGGACCTTCTACTTTAGAAGGGGATGTCTATCATGCCAACTTTTCTATCCATGCATTGATTGAAAGGGCCCAAGAACAGAAGAAAAAGAACCTGGAGCTGCAATCCCAAGTACAATCATTAAATAATTTCATTTCATCTATCATAAATCTTGTTATTGAGGAGGCTTCAAGTTCGCATGTACAGGGAATTGATTCGGATACTGTGAGAAAGGTCAAAGGTAATTGATGGGGAGGTGTACTCAAAGAGAGTAAAACCTTTGTAAAAGGTATTCAAGTGTTGTTCTAGTGGGCTCCCTTCATTTTTCATTTGGTCTACTAATCAATTTAGACATCTCAACTCTCTAGGAGTGCTCCCAATCAAGATGTGCTCATTGGTTGCTTAGGCATGGTTGGGATTCACAAGGGTAAATCCAACCGTACACTCTCAAACTCCCAACAAATGCTTACAGAGGTTGTAGTAGGTGTTTATGATGTTTTCCAAGGGCAATCAAATAGTTTTGAGTATGGGTTTGATTCATTTCCCCATCGCTCCTTCCTTTCCCTATTTTCTAGGCCTAGTAGCCCTAGAGCCCCAATTAGCCCTACCTAACCGGTTTTTTTGGATTTTATCTCACAATTTCCCCAAAGACCCACACAAAATATTTGATGATCAAGATACCCTTTTGGGAGTACTTTCCAATTTATGACATGATAAATCTCTGTATGATCGTACAGGTATGGAACCCAAGAAATGCTTGTTTTAGGTGGTTTTAGGCTTGTTTTGGTCTTTTTCTAAGGGTTTGGTGTCTTCCTTGATCTTCCATACCTCCAAACTCACACATATGCTCTACCACACCCCAATTTCTCATTCCAAACACTCTACACTTCCAAACCTGCTCACCCTTGCAAGCACTTGCATATTTTCATTCACTTCCTAATTGGGCTATGACTGAGCTCGCCTAGGAAATGATTCTCATTGGCCTTTTAACGACCTCCAAAGGAAAATAAAGGCTATTTAAATTTTAAAAAGGCTCCATGGATTGAGTCCCAAGGGTTATTAAGAAGAACTCAAAGGACTTCAAGCTGGAACCATGTTTGGGCCTCTTAAACCCTTACTCAGGCCGAGAGCTTGCAAAATTGAAAACTCAATTCAAACCTGCAATAAAACTAACCAAAACTCTTCCTAAGAACTAAAAGAACATGTAAAAAACAACAAGTAAAGAACAACAATGCAATCAATCCATTAAGTACGAACTGTTGTTCTAATTCTTGAAACAATGAAAGGAAAAACTCAAAAATGGTCTCCAATTTGTATTCCAATCTGCTCAAAGCGTTCAACAAACTCATTACATTCATTTTCAAGGCATTTATATGTCATTTTTTGCCTAACTAACTCTCCATCAGTTTCCTAACCAACCCTATACTCAAAAATGGAAAAAGTTGCTCAACATTGCAAAACATTGTCAAGCAACTTTGACAACTTTTGCCAAAAAGTGTATTTTTGCCTTACATGCTTTTTTTTCTCCTCCAAACCATCTAGGATGACTAAAAACCATTACATTAACATGTCCCAATTCCAAACAAGGCTATTTAAGGCATTTTGCATCAAAATGCAAGATTATGCCATTTTAGGCTTACAAGCCAAAATTGAGCACATGCATTGTCCTAAGGTCATTCAATTTATCAAAACATTTCAAAAACATATGAGGACCTAAGAGAAGACTCTTATTTACCATCACAAACCAAACTATGAACAAACACATCAAAATAAAGAAGTTGTACTCAAAACTAGGTGCTCCTGCACCATACTCCCCCAAATAAAAGAAGTCAAGTGACTGCTTGAGGCAACAAAGAAAGTGGAACTCCATGCTTAGAGAAGTCTGCCTCAGGTATCCAAGTATTCTCTGATGCTGGAAGGTTCTGCCACTTGACCAAGTGCTCCATGTAGGCCGAATGCCTTGTTTTCTTCAAAATTCTAGAATCTAACACCTTCTTGGCTTGGGGAATGGGTGCACCTGGTAAGGGAAGGTCTGAAAGTGCTTGAGAGACCTCTGAAACTCTACTATCTTCTGCTAGAAGTGTGCCCTTATACTGCACCAAATCTACCACATTGGAAATGGGTGACAAAGCCATATCACCGGACAAGTCTACCTTGTATGCATTATTGCCATACTTGGCCAAAACTTTGCAAGGACCTATCCTCCTCATCTGAAGCTTGCTAGGGACACCTTTTTGAAGTCTTGCCTTGTTCAAATGTACCATCACCATGTCACCAACAACAAATTGGATATCTTTTCTTTTCACATCCACTTTGTCCTTGATCCTTTGAGTAGTTTACAATAGGGCTGTCCTAACTTGCTCATGAACCTCTTGTATTGATTGGGCCATGTCTAAGGTGTGTCCACTATACTGTCCCATCTTTCCCACATCTTTGTTCTCCAAAAATCCTCTAGGTTGAATGCCATACACCACCTCAAAAGGACTTTTACCAGTGGACCTATTCACACTATCACTGTAGGCAAACTCATCTTGATGGATGATCTGATCCCAAGCTTGACCATACTCTTTTGTTAGGCATCTAAGTAGATTTCCAAGTGTTCTATTGACCACCTCAGTTTGGCCATTTGTTTGGGGATGATAGGCTGAACTGAAAGACAAATTAGTACCCAATTTTTGCCACAAAGTCTTCCAAAAATGACCAATAAACTTCACATCCCTATCTGATACAATGCTGATAGGTAAACCATGGATTCTAATAATCTCTTTGAAAAATAAGTGAGCAATGTGGCTAGTGTCATGAGTGACCTTGCATGGAATAAAATGAGCCATCTTACTAAACCTATCTACCAAAACATAGATGCTATCAAAACCTGATTTGGTTTTAGGCAAACCAACAACAAAATCCATACTCACACACTCCCATGGCCGGTTGGGAATAGGTAAAGGCTGATAAAGTCCAGCATTGGAAGATGTACCCTTAGCTCTTTGGAAAACCACACATTTCTCCACATATCTTTTGATATCTCTTTGCATTTTAGGCCAATAGTAGAACCTTTGGACAAGTTCCAAAGTCTTGTTCAAACCAAAATGTCCATTCAAGTATCCATTATGCTTCTCTTGCATCAAGTTCTCTCTCATAGACCCTTTAGGCACACATATCTGTCCTCCTTTGAACAAAAGGCCATCTTTCAAGGTGTAATTTGCATATTCACTGTTTAATAGTTTGCAAACCCTTGGCAAACCTTGTAGGTAGGAGCAAAGTCTTCATCTTCTTCACACAATTCCTTGAAAATATCCACTCCATTGCTTTTAAGATGCACTTCTTACACTATTAGTAACCTCCTACCCAATGCATTAGCTACCTTATTAAATTGTCCTTTCTTGTGTTTAATGGTAAAGGTAAATGACTACAAATACTCTACCCGTTTAATATGCCTATGGTTTAACTTTTATTGAGAATTAAGAAAGCTAAGAGCTTGATTATTAGTGTAAACCACAAATTCCTTAGGTAGCAAGTAATGCCTCCATTTCCTAAGAGTTTGGACAAGTGCATACAATTCCAAATCATAGGAGGAGTACCTTTTCTTTGCATCATTGATTTTCTCACTAAAGAAGGCAACCGGTCTATTGTCTTAGCTCAAAACTGCTCCAACCGCTATGTTGCTTGCATCACATTCAATTGTGAAGAGCTTGTCAAAAATTGGGTAGGATAAGTACCGGTTGAGTAGCCACCTTTGTCTTCAAGAGATCAAATCCCCTTTGTGCTTCCTTTGTCCAAACAAACTTAGTTCTCATTCCTCCCTTGATTGTCTCAAGCATGGGTGCACATATTTCACTAAATCCTCTGATGAACTTTCTATAAAACTAAGCCAAACCATGGAAACTTCTTATTTCAATTATTGTCCTAGGTGTGGGCCTACTGATTATGGCTTACACCTTAGAGGTATCCATCTTCCAATCGCCTTTTAAGACTACAAACCCAAGATACACCAACTCCTATTTCATAAACTCACATTTCTCCAAATTGATGGTTAGTTGTTCATCACATAGTGTTCTCAATATAATTTCTATATGCTTAAGATGTTCATCTTTACATTTGCTAAAAATTAAGATGTCATCTAAATAAACAACAACAAATTTACCAATGTAATCCTTGAGGACTTCATTCATGAGTTTCATGAATGTGCTAGGGGCATTTGTGTCAAATGGCATAACAAGTCATTCATAGAGTCCTTTTGTAGTCTTGAAGGTTGTCTTCCATTCATCACCCTCCTTTATTTTGATTTATTGGTAACCACTCTTGAGGAGTATTCAACACCTCCCAAACAATCCATCAAGTCTTCAATTCTTGAGATGGGAAATCTATATCTGATAGTAATCCAGTTTATGGCTCTAGAGTCAGTGCAAAGTCTCCAAGTTCCTCCCTTCTTTGGAGCCAAAAGAGTGGGTACTGCACATGGGCTGATGCTCTTCCAGATTAATCCATTGTCCAGGAGTTCTTGTATTTGCTTGGCTATCTCCTTGTTCTGATCTGATGTCATTTGATAAGCTACCTTATTGGGTAAAGAAGCTCTGGGTATAAAGTCAATTTGATGACTTGTGACACATTGAGGAGGCAATGTAGCTGGTGTTCCATCACTAATGATGTCCTCAAAATGATTTAGGACCCACTTTACTTCTTTAGGAATGCTCATCTTCTTCTCCTTGCTGTCCTCTTTTGGCTTTACAACAATGACAAACCCCGCTCCTCCCTCTTTGTGTGTGTTGACAAACTCTTTCTCACCAACTAGTAGGACATTAGGACCTCTGGATCTTCCCTCTACTTAGTCTCCTATGGATTGGATTTTGTAGGTGGTTCCATCCTTGTGGAAGGTATAAGTATTCTTCTCTCCATGGTGTATTGCCTTTCTGTCAAATTGCCATGGCCTACCTAGGAGTAGGTGGAAAGCATCCATGGGCAAGATATCACACAAGATTTTATCTTTGTAGACTCCAACGGTGAACTCAACCCAAGTTTGTTCATTTACAAGAACATGTTGCCCCTTGTTGAGCCAAGTAACTCTATAGGGATCACTATGTGGTATTATTGGCAAATTGAGCTTACTCGCCACTTCTTCTGACACTATGTTGTCTATGGATCCTGAATCCACTACCACCCTACATACCCTACCCATGATCTTACATTTTATTCTAAACAAAGATCTCCTTTGGCTAGGTTCCTCCTTAACCGGTTCTTTAATCAAGACTCCTCTTATCATGAGGTTTTCTCCAACCTATGAATCCAAACTTACTTCTGATGCTTTCATGTTTGTTGCATCCTCTTGAGCATAATTTACTCTCCTCTCACCTCCTTGGGATGAAGAAGACTTCTTAGGATATCTATAGGCCGGGCATCCAAGTTGATGGCAATTGTAGCACTTCATGGTGGCAAAATAGGACCCTCTTCCTGATCCACTAGACCTTCGTCTACTAGAGTTGATAGATCCCCTTCCTCTATAGCTTCTCTTCCTATTGTAATCCCCACTTTGCTCTACCAACTTGGATTCCCCTTGGGATCTTTAGTCTACACTTCTTCCACCAAAACTACCTCTCTGGCCTCTGCCATCTCTTCCCCTACCTTTGCCTCTATTGTTTTGTTCTTGTTTCTTGTTTCTCTTTTCCTCCACTTTTAGTGCCAACTGATAGCACTTGTGCACGGTGTTGGGGCATAACAGGCTTAATTCCTCTTGAATATTCCATCTTAAGCCATTCAAATATCTGGCTACCTTGATGCTCTCATCCTCCACCACCTTGGAACTCAGACATAACTTCTGAAATTCCTCAGTGTAACTACTCACATCCAATTCTCTTTGTCTCAAATTTTGTCTCCTCTTATGCAACTAGATCTCATAATCTTCAAGGATGTATGCCTCTTTCACCTTGGCTAGCATGCCCTTCCAAGTAGCTATGGGGTTCTTGCCCTCTTTTTGCCTCTCTTCTTGAATAAATTTCCATTAAGTCAATGTTGCCCCTCTCAATCTAGACTTGGCCACCTTCACCTTTTGTGCCTCACTGATTCCATCACATTCAAAATGATTCTCCAATCCCTCTATCCATTCCAGAACTACCTCAGGCTCCATTTTTCCACAAAAAAGAGGCACTCCTTGTAGGGATTTTCCTCCTAAGGATTTGATTTCTTTAAGGAAAGGTTCTTCAAGTAGAATAGGGTCTATTTTAGGTGTCCTATCCTCTTCTACAACTTCTTTACCCTTCCCTTCATTGACTTTTATGGTCACTTTCTCAGTTTTGTCTTCAACTGCATCTAGTTTGCTCTCTAGTTGCAGTAATATTTCTCTGAGGAGTCTACTTTATTCTTCTTGGTCTTCTACCTTCTTGGCTAACTCTGCATTGGTCATCATCCTTAGACAATTCTCTCCGACTAATTCAGTGTCTGTCATATGTTGGCTTCTTCCCCAAATCTTACTTGCTCTGATACCACTATGATGGGGAGGTGTACTCAAAGAGAGTCAAACCTTTGTAAAAGGCAGTCAAGTGTTGTCCTAGTGGGATCCCTTCATTTTTTATCTGGTCTACTAATCAATTTAAACATCTCAACTCTCTAGGAGTGCTCCCAATCAAGATTTGCTCACTGGTTGCTCAGGCATGGTTGGGATTCACAAGGGTAAATCCAACCTCACACTCTCAAACTCCCAAAAATTGCTTGCAGAGGTTGTAGTAGGTGTTTTTGATGTTTTCCAAGGGTAATCAACTAATTTTGAGTATGGGTTTGATTCATTTCCCCATCGCTCCTTCCTTTCCCTATTTTCTAGGCCTAGTAGCCCTAGAGCCCCAATTAGCCCTACCTAACCGGTTTTTGTGGATTTGCTCACAATTTCCCTAAAGACCCACACAAAATATTTGATGATAAAGATACCCTTTTGGGAGTAATTTCCAATTTATGACATGAGAAATCTTAGTATGATGGTACAGGTACGAAACCCGAGAAATGCTTGTTTTAGGTGGTTTTAGGCTTGTTTTGGTCTTTTTCTAAGGGTTTGGTGTCTTCCTTGATCTGCCACACCTCCAAACTCACACATATGCTCTACCATACCCAAATTTCTCATGTCAAACACTCTTCACTTCCAACCTTGCTCATCTCTGCAAGCACTTGCATAATTTCATTCACTTCCTAACCGGGCTATGACTGAGCTCGCCTAGGAAATGATGCTCATTGGCCTTTCAACAACCTCCAAAGGAAAATAAAGGATATGTACACTATAAAAATGTTCCATGGCTTGATTCCCAAGGGTTATTGAGAAGAACTCAAAGGACTTCAAGCTGGAACCATGTTTGGTCCTCTCAAACCCTTACTCAGGTCGAGAGCTAGCAAAATTGAAAACTCAATTCAAACCTGCAATAAAACTAGCCAAAATGATTCCTGAGCACTAAAAGAACATGTAAAAAACAACAAGCAAAGAACAACAATGCAATCAATCCATTAAGTATGGACTGCTGCTCTAATTCTTGAAAAATGCAAGGTAAAACTCAAAAATGGTCTCAAATTTGTATTCCAATCTACTCCAGGCATTCAACAAACTCATTACATTCATTCTCAGGGCATTTATATTCCATTTTTTTCCTAACTAACTCTCCATCGGTTTCCTAACCAACCCTTTGCTCAAAAATGCAAAAAGTTGCTCAACGTTGCAAAAAGTTGTCAAGCAACTTTGACAACTTTTGCCAAAATGTGCATTTTTGCCCTACATGCTTTGTTTTCTCCTCCAAATCATCTAGGATGACTAAAAATAATTTCATTAACATGTCCCAATTCCAAACAAGGCTATTCAAGGCATTTTACATCAAAATTCAAGATTATGCCATTTTAGGCTTACAAGGGCTTACAAGCCAAAATTGAGCACATGCATTGTCCTAAGGTCATTCAACTTATCAAAAAATTTAAAAAACATACAAGGACCTAAGAGAAGAGTCTTATTCACCATCACAAACTAAACTATGAACAAACACACCAAAATGAAGAAGTTGTACTCAAAACTAGGTGCTCTTGCACCAGTAATTTGGGGTATGCTAAAGCTGTCACTGAGTGGATAGATGAAATGTATGGGGTTGGTGTTAGTTACATCACTAAATTGAGAATTTTATATGTGAACATTTGGAATAAAAGAAAGGAGTTATTAGCTGGGCTATAGCAGATCAAGAAAGAGCATGGAAGCATATTTGTTCTTTTAAAGGAGGTCACATAGCTCATGTCATTGAACCATGCCACACTAACAACTGAAAAAATTAGTAGAACATCCTAAGGAAGTTGACCCTACCTAGCATGAAGCTTTAGATTGGAAAGAGAGGATCTATCATGATTATATCAATAACATTGATAATGCTTTAAAACACTACTTGATTGGTCTGTTGAAAATAAAGGATAACCTCAATGTTTTGGATGTAGACCTCATGGACAGATTTGAGGAAAATGTATGGGAACTCAGTGAAATGATGGGCCACTTCAAAGATAATTATTAGAATAACGTCATGTTATGCCTAATATATCTATTTTCCCATTAGTCTCCTTGAGTCAAAATGTGCGCCCCCTTTTTTCTTTTTTTGGTTCTTACCTCGAAACTCTGGAACCCTAGAGTCTCGAGGTCCTTTTTGGTTCTTACCTCGGAACTCCAGAACCTCGGAGTCCTGAGGTTCTTTTTGTCTGTTTACCTCGAAACCCCGGAGTCTCGGAATCCTGAGGTCCTTTTTGTCTTTTTACCTTGGAACCTCGGAGTCACGAGGTTCTTTTTGTCTTTTTACCTCGGAACGTCGGAGTCCCGAGGTCTTTTTGTTGGTTACCTCGGAACCTCGGAGTCCCGAGGTCTTTTTGTTGGTTACCTCGGAACCCCGGAGTCTCGGAGTCCTGGAGTCCGGAGGTCATCTTCGCTATCTACTTCGGAACCCCACAACCCCGAAGTTTCAGGGTGGGATGTTCTTTTTCTTTTGTTGAGCTCAGAAGCCTAGGACCCCGGAGTCCCGGGGTTGTGTTTAACTCCTTCGTATGGACGGGTTCAGGGAGCTATAAATAGAGATCATGGACTTTTAGAATTCATTTTTTGCATTTGGAGCTCCTCCTCCCTAGCTCCAAGTCACAAACTTATGGACCTTTGAGCTTTCCTTGGCATTTTTCAAGCATTTTGATTCACTTGGTTGGTGAATTTTCTTGCCCTCGTTGTGTTTTCTAGGCTAGTTTTCTTTTCCTTTCCATTTCATTTGTTTTTCTTTTTTATTTCGCGTTGTTTTTGTTGTTGTTGTGTGCCCTAGTTTTGAGCCCGGAACCCTGGATCCCGGAGTTCTGGGCGGTTTCATTTCCACCACCCCGGATCCCTGGAGTTTCGGGTAGTTTCCATTTCCACACCCCAGAACCCCGAAGTTTTGGGTAGTTTCCATTTCCACCACCCCGGAACCCTGGATCCTCGAAGTTCCAGGTCACCACATTCCATGAGCCCGAAACCCTAGAGTTCCGGGAGGTTTTTGTGTAGACCTAACCTTGGAACTTCAGATCCCCGGAGTTCCGAGCCTTCTCCCCTTGTGCCTAACCTGGGACCTTGGGACCCCGAAAGTCCAAAGCAAATTAAAGTTTATGCCTAATTTTGGAGATTGAAGATTTGTGTTTTTGCTTGTAGGTTCGAGTGGTTAGATGGACTCATTCGCTAGCAAAAGAGGCAAAGAAATTGATAGACTCCCAACCACCATGAAGTACCATTACCAAGGACAGGTCCATGTCTCAAAGCTTGAAGATCAAATCAGATGGGTTACAGACACTGAAATCGGCCACATAGAAATAGAAGATATCAAAACTCAATTGAATAAACCTAGCCTAGAGGCCCTCCACCAAAGAATCAAGAGATCCGGCCTAGTAGAGGCCACTGTATTCCCACAATCATTGTAGGCACCAGAATTAATAATGGCCATTGCCCCATTTTTCAATCCAAAGACTAGAAAGTGCACAAACGCACAGGGAAAAACAGTTATAGAATTATCCCCAGATATGCTTGGATTCATCTTCGGTATCCCCAGTAGGGAAGAAGTGTTTCTGCTAACCGAAGAAGAGGCCTTAAAGGCATGGAATGACAAAATATCAACCAGTAAGAGACACATGAATGCTAATTGGCTAGAAGAAGAAAGAAAGACAAGGCTTAAGGCAACAAAGATCCTAAGGGTGGATTTCAAAGAACCTCAAAAGGACCTGATCATTATGCTCAGCAGGGCCTTTGGCAAGCCGAACTATAAGCACTTCCATCCCTGGATGTTCCAGTTCATGAGCACTATCTTAATAGGGAAACAATACTTTGATTGGCCACAGATCCTCTCTGATAATATCTGTAAGTAGATGAAAGAGGTGCAGCATACCCAAAAGTTCTTCTTCACATCATATGTCATCTGGGTAGCTGCCAGAGCTGGAAAATTCCCAAGCCTATAGGGGGAACGACAATTGGGAGAGAAGGAAGGACAAAAGAAGAGATAGGAGTATTATTCCCAACTCACTCTTGCCAATGCTAAGGTGCACTTCAAGAGAGTTAATAATGCCTTTGTTTTCCAAATAATCATCAAATTGACAGGGGATGCAGGATATCGGATTAGCCTAGAGGCTATGGCTATCATCCGAGAGTGGGCTTGTAGGTTCATCCAAAACCCACGCTCCACTTACATGAGGGTTAGTGGATTCACAAGGAACCCGATGCTGCTACCTCATTATTGCAATGATAGGGTGATTCTGCTAGAATATGTAAGGTAGCTTGTAGGTCTCCAGTCATTGTTGTCATCGAAACATAAAACTAGAATTGATTTCTCAGTGTCTATTGGATACTTTGCCTGTTCCAAGATACAAGTGGCAAAACTGGCAGAACAAGAGCTGCAAGATTTAAACTTGAAAGAATATGATCATGCTAGGGAATTTTATGATCCCTATGGGAAAATCAAACAAGCTATGCCTAAGGCATATGAGGGGCACAGGCCCAACCTGGAAGACTTTTGGGCCAACTTACAAGATAGTTTTGAGGTCAGGGAAAAGAACTATAATAGGTTATCTATCCCACATGTAAGAGATTTTGGTATTGAGACTAACCTCCCTAAAGACCCGAGGGATGATGGAGAGTTACTTGATCCAGTCTATAGAGAATCAGGTATAGATAAGAGGTCCCTCTCCCCAGTAAAGTGGCCTGCAACTGAAGATACAAATATGGAGAAGGTCTCCCAGACGGTCATCAATAGGAATAAACAATGGTTAAGCCAGAGGGTAAGGTCCAATGTATCAAAAAAAAAAAAACAATCCACCTCAGGGGTACCTTAGTCAAGGGGCCATAAGGAGTACGCTCAAAAGACAAGGTCAGCCTCAAGGCAGAGTACCTCCACCGACCTAGGTGAGGAAGACAAGCCCCAAGAAAACACTGAGGACTTATTAAAGAAACTCCAAGAAAAGATGAGGGAGTCTAAACTATTGAAGAAGGCTGCAGACCTAGGGGTGACCGATGGGCTGGGCGCGGTACCACTCGCCAAAGTTCTCCCACCAAGGATGACTATAGGCCACACCAACAGAGAGGGTACCCAGGAACAAGAAGAGAATGTAGAAGCTATTGAGGAGATACCCGCTCAACCACCTTCAACAGGTACAACAAGTGCGCTAGGAACCATTGCTCCTACACCACCATTAGTCAATATATCTGTAGGGCAGCTAGAGTACAAGGGTTCACATCCACCAATGAAGGGGTGAAAGTTAGAAATGTCGAGTCTGACTCCGATCAAGAAGAAGAGGATCTTGAGAAACAATGACCGCTAGAAGGCGAAGGTGGTGAGGCATAAGACATTGAATGAAAGGTTGATCCTAACTCCCCAAGATCAAGAGGACCTTCTTAAGGATATAGCAGCCGGGCAAGCAGAGACGGAGCCAGGTGATGAAGAAATGAAATTCAATGAGGAGGTCAGTGGCAAGCTAGGAGAATTACACAAACAAAAAGCTCTCCAAGCTAACCTAGCCCACCAGATTTCCTCACCCCAAGATCCTGGGCAAACGGAAGCTGAAGTAAGAGATGAAACAGAGGAGCAGGCAGAGGTTCATGTCATAACTGTGGATATTATATCACATCAAGGTGATAAAGATGAAGATATACCACAATGGCTGGAGTTTACCTTCGAGAAGAAAAAGAGAAAAGCAGAACTCCCAGAGGTCACTCTACAACAAGTAATCACTGAGGAACCTCCAAAGGTTAAAAAGATGAAAACCATCCATCATTTGGCAAAAATAGATTCTGGTGAGGTGATTGTAGACGTGGCAGTACCACATGAAGTTGAAGGACAAGTTTCTCCCAAGTATCAAATATCCCAGGTTAATTTGGGTAAGCAAACCAAGTGGGGAGAGCTAGATACCTTGGAGCTAGCCACAAGTGTTGTCAAAGGGTGTGTTGAAAAAGAACATACCTCAAATATGGATCTTAAGGCGCAACTTGGGCAATATAAATAGCTCCTGATTGAAATGAGTAAGCCTCTGGACTCTTGTAGAACTAATGACCTACCTTCAACCTCATCACTACCAGAGGGAGAAGTAAAGACACTAGTAGAGGTGAGGTGAGATGAGTGGCTGCTGCTGCCAAATCTTGGACCCAGGTAAATGCAGCCAAGATTAGGTTGTTCTTACAAAATATAGTAGAAATATACCGTAAGGCTGTTAGGATTCCCACAGATACTAAGAGGGGGGGGGGGGGTGAATCAATATCTAACCAGTTAATAGATTTTCTTGACTTAAAACATGTAGAGCATATTAATACTGTGTACCGGTAAGCAGAAAGTAATGCAATAAATAGAGATAAAAACAACCACATGAAAAACACACCATAACACAAGGATTTAACGAGGAAACCCGGTGTGGGAAAAACCTCAGTGGGATTTGTGACCCACAATATTCACTTACTGGCCAATAAGAGAATATTACTGCTACAAGAGGGGCCTGCACATGCAGGAAGGCCAATTGCCTAGAGCTCACTGCTCAAATACAAAATGGGAAGTCTCACTGACTTACAAAATGGATTATACAAATCTAGTGTCATGTACTGCTTCAAAATAGCATCTATAATGCTAGATCCAGTACCGGTTTCTGCTCTGCTTCTTACATAAACCCTTAACCTATAATTCGCATAATAGGTCTGCCTTATTTTGCCTAAATATATTCTTCTCTCTTACTTACAAATGTTCTATAATGATCTCTCTTATATAAGAGTCATTTTACAACTTGCCAATGTTGGCTTACAATGATTTTACAAATAATAAACAAAATATATTACAACAAAAATCCTGTCAGCCTTTGTGTCGGTATGCTTCCTTTCACTGCCGGTGCCGGTGATGTGAGTGTCAGTGTAGAGTCTGATCTTGTTAGTGTTGGTGAACTATCTTGCCGGTATCATAGGATTGTAAGGTTGCCATCAATGACAAAACCTTCAATCACCTACAATGTCTCATTGGAGTGTGCATATGCCAAAAATCTCCCCTTTTGGCATTGATGGCAACACTCATGAGAAAATTCCAAAACTTGTAATCCAAAAATGTGTACCAAAAAAATATTACCAAAAATATGTGAGCTCCCCCTGAGCAGATAAGTCTTTTGCTGATTATTTTCTCATACTACTACTCCCCCTTTGGCATCAATGACAAAGGTTGTCAAGGTGTTAATAGAGTTTTAGTTTTCTGTCTCAACCTTGTAGCTGGGTGGTTACAATTTGAAGGAGATCCACCAAAACCAAATTTATGCTTTCCATAAACTTCTTATTGTCTTTTATTGCTACCTCTATTCTTTGAACTGTACCGGTGAGTTGCTGCATATGCTCTGCCGATGTTTTCTGTCCTTGTACTAATGCCTCAGATATTTCCTTTCTCAAGGATGCTAGATAGTCCAGTCTTAGTCCCAAATTCTTAGCCTTGTTTATTATTCTCTCCTTTTCTCTCTCTAGCTTCAGTGACTCTTCCTCAAAACCTGTTATCTTTTGCTCAAAAACTAATAATGTATCAGGTGAATTAATAAAATGGTCTGCAAGTTTATTTATTCCTTCTTGTATCTTGCTCATTTTCTTATCTATGTCCACTGTCAAAAGTTTGTCTTGCAAGTATCTTTGTACAGAGTTTTAAATTCCTTTAATATGTTACATAGTTCCGGTAGAAGTGTGTCAAACTCCCTAGTACACTTCTTTATTTGATCTTCAAAGAATTTCTATTTTTCAATTTCCAACCTGTCTTTGAATGCATGTTCCTTTATTTGTTCAACTGTCACTATGTTGTCAGTAATGTACTTTGACAGAGTGTCAATTTGACTCAAAGAATCCTTATTATCTATGTTGCATTTTGGATCTATCATCCTCAAAATTGGGATTGTATCATCTATAGCTTTATAAGCTTGTGAACTACAATTAGTTATTTTCTTCAAAGAATCTAAAAGAACTTCAGTTACATTGGTTGATTTGTAACTTATTGAGGAGGAACCAACATTCTAAATTCCACTGGTGGAGGAAGTAACCATGCTTGTAGTGACCTCTGGTAGGTGAGTCTGTGTTTCGATTTCCTTAAGCAAGGGTTTTTGTTTTTCTCCTGTTGCTGGTGGCACTGTTTCCACATGAACCTATTGTTGTTTCGGAGCCTGTTGCTCTGCTTGTTTCTCTGTCTGTGTCTCTATATTTCCATTTGCAGGTTTACCTTCAGTGTTATCAGTGTTGTCAGCTACTGGTGGCTCACTAGCCATGTCAGTTTTACCAGTTGTGTCCTTGTCTATCACAATGTTGACCTTTTGAGTATCAACATCGACTGTGTATAGTACTTCAGGATTAGGATTAGTATCCTCTTGTGATACATCCATACTTTCATCTGCCAGTTGGTCTTTTGTTGTTGTTACCGATGGGGTAATCAGAGGCGATGGGGATAAGTTATCTTTTATTTTGATACTAGGATGTCCACCAACCTTTCCTTTACCCTTATCTTTGTCCTTTTGATAGACTTTGATAGGCTTGGGGTTCCTGTAATCTTCCTGCTTTTCCTTCTCCACAAGGAATATATCCCATCCATTTTCTGTTTCTTCTATTACCTCTTTTACTCTTCCTACCATTAGTACAATATGCCGGTGTGAGTAGAGAATACTAACCGGTTGGCTTTTGCAATCAGATCATCTATTTCTTTTGGAGAGTTGACTGGGTAGACAAGAAGTAATTTTTCAATTTTGATCTTCTTGTCAAGTTCTACAATAGATTGTCTTCTTGCTTCTAGTCTCTTGAATAATTCATTTGGTAGTTCATCTACAACTTCCATCAAAAACTTCTTATAGATATCCAGGTGTAAAATAATATTGTTTTCAACTTGCTCTTTGTCATTTGCTGATAGTGTATCATACAATTTTTTTATGTTCTTGAGTTTTCCTTCTTATGTGATTTCATCCAACGGTCTATCAATCAGAGCAATGTTTTTTTTAGTCCTTTTCTTCTTTGGTGTTAGCTTTTTCTTTGGGGTTGACTTCTTTACCGGAGACCTCACTGCTTGTTATTTTTGTCTAGTTCTTCTAGGCGAGGGTGTGGATACCGGTGAAGGTTGTCTTTTCCTTACAACTCTTTTAAATTTAGTTGGCTTGTCACTCTATGAAGAAGTTGCTACCAATGACAGGTGAGTTTCTGGTTGTTGTGCTTGTAACTCATCTTCAATGATACCGGTTTGTTTCAGTACACCTTCTTTTATAGCTTTAGCTTGCCTTGAACCTCTTCTCACAGTTGTTTCCACTTTCTTTACTCTCTTCTTAGATTGAATTTGGCTTTCAATGGTCTCAGCACTACCAAATACTTCTTCCTTAGGTTCATTTGGTGCTTCCAGAAGTGCTTTAGCATATGTTTCAATGATGTGGTCATCAGTCTCATAGCCCATCTCAGTAACCCAAATTGTTCTTGGGATAACTGCTTCCATCCAGATCTCATCCTTTTTAATTACAAAACATATATCATCCTTGTATTTGTTAACAATTTCCTGTGATAGTCTAATTCTTTTGTTCATTCTGGCCTTTAGTGCTTGAAAATACTCATTGATATTCTTTTCCTTGTTTTCACCCATGTTGTTGAATAAGTCTGATAATTGTTTTCCTATCGGTATGTCAAATCCAAGGTTCTTGTTACCTATACCGGGCACTTGTTTGGTTATATGTAGCATTAAGCATACAAGTAAATTACCAAATCTGAATGTTCCTTTCTTATCCTTCTTGATCTTCCCTAAATTGTCAATCAATTCATCCTTTAGCCATTCACATACATCAATTTTCACATTTTCTTTTACCATATCATGTGCACTTTTTATGCATAAACTGGAAATTGGGTTAAGTCTGTTTGCATGTGTTGCTTTGTATCCTAAGATCATGCTAACAAATCTAACATTTATATCAGTCACATCATTAACCCTTAGAGACCTTCTGTTGGATGTTGCACCAGTTAACTTCATTACTAGGTCATTTGAGACCTTTTTTGTTTTATCTGGTCTACTACCGGTGGAGGGTAACCCTTTTACAGCTTTCACAGCTTCCTTGGTAATTTTATGGATTGAATGTAACCAAAAGAACACACCATGTACTCTGATCAATACTATCCTAATAACTTCCTTGGGGAAATCTGGAATGTTGAGGATTTCTGTGAATCCTAGGGTTTCAATAATTTGGTGTTCAGGTTTTACTTTACCGGAATCATCACAGATAATAGATTTGTACATGTCCTTGATTTCTTCATCTCCCAATTCTTCTATATGGCAATGGATATAGATTCTAGGGTCTTTTGCATAAACAACTCCTTTGGGAATTTGGGAAAAAGCACCTACATTGTCATCCCTTTTAGCTATCTCGGGAACTAGCTGAAATACAGGCCTAGGGCATTTGATTACCTCGACCACAGTAGGGTTTGCTATGAATTCAAGTGCAAAGGAGGATGCCATGATTATAAATACCTTTTTCTGCCTTAGGAAGGATTGATTGCTGAAGTGCTTCGCCTCTTTGCTCGAAATGCCTTAGCTTTGGAGATTTCACGCTCTTCGAATGTTTGAATCCTCGGTGAAGTGAAATGGAGCCAAAAACATTAGTTTATAATGTCAATTTTGCCAACTACCACATTTAATGCTTGCTGATTAAGTAGCCACTTAACATATCTGCCGGTATAGAAGTAAATTCAACTTCTTACCATCAACTGAGGGAATAATAGCATATGTCTCGTTGATTGCCAAACCCTCAAGTAAATTTCTTCAATTTGATGAAGAGACTCATGCCGGTGGAGTGCTACTCTGTTTTGCCAGTGGAATGTTGCTTGGTTCTACCGGTGGAGGAGTATTCCTATCCACATTCATTTCTGATTTCCTGATCCATTGTTTTGAAAATTCTTGCTTAACCTCTTCAACTTTTTCTTTACCTTTCAAACTAGGACCTTTGTTGTCTACCGGTGAGGACTTGCTTCTACAAAATTTAGCAATATGCCCAATTTTGTTACATGCATAACAAGTTACATTATTCTTCTGAATAGCTTTCCCATAACCTATGCCAATTTGTGTTCTGCATTGATTAGATAGGTGTCCAAATCTTCCACAAACATAACATCTCACATTCATTCTACAATTTTTCAGAGTTATGACCAATTTTGTTGCATTTTGAACATTGACCGGTGGGGGTGTTGATATTCTGATAATTTCTAGATCTACATTCATTTTCTCTATGATCATACTTGTTACAGTTAAAGCATTTTCCATTAAATTTATAAGCAGTAGGTTGTCTTACCGGTTTGCTATGATCCTGTGTGTTTGCAGTACCAGAGCTTTCACCAACTTCAAAGCCAATTCTAGAAGTGTCACCTTTAGGTTTTTGATTCTTCAGCAAGTTACCAAGTTCCTCTGAGCTTTTCTTTAATTTCTCTTTATGTTGATTTGCAGTATCTAGTTCTCTTTCTAAGACTTCTTTCTGCCTCATCAGTTCATTTGAGTCATTCTGAGTGTGCATCAGATCTGTCTTCAACAAATCATTTTCATAGCTAAGTCTTGTGTTTTCATTTGCATCATCACTTAGTCTTCTGGTCAAATCTTCTTCATTCTTCTTTCTATCTTCAATTTCTTTACAAAATCTCATAGTTATATCCTGGATCTCATTCTTTGTTGTCATGTTCTCTTGTTTCAACTTGTTTATCATATCATTAAGAGTTTCTTTTTCATCATTCTCATTTTGCATCTTTTCACAAAGTTTTGTTCTCTTGTTTCTTGAAATAGTAAGATTTTTTTGAAGTGCTTGAATAATATCCTAAGCAGCCTTTAGATCATCTTCAAGTTTGATATTTTTCAGTTTTTTTTCATCATAGTCTGAGAGAGCTCCTTCAAGTTGTTTCATCAAGTTTTCCATCTCTACCGGTGTCAAGATCTTCCTCAAGCTGTTAGGCTTCTGTAAATAGAGGAACAAGCTCTGATACCAATTGTTAGGATTCCCACAGATACTGAGAGGGGGGGGGGTGAATCAGTATCTAACTGGTTAATAGATTTTCTTGACTTAAAACTATTGGCATTATGTGAACCGGTATGAGGACATAATGATATTGTATGTTGTCATTGATGTCAATATGTGATATGAAGAGAGAACCGACATATGTGAGAACCGATATATATGCCAAAGTAAAGCGGTATATTTGTTCAAGGTGAACCGGCATGTCAAGGTGAACCGACATGTAGTCATGGGAATCGATACATGGAAGCATTGTATGACTACTGGTTGGTAGGTAGTTTCCACTTCAGGATTTTTGGTTGGAGTATCTCAAGCCTATGTGACTCAATCAGTGATCTTTTTGTGATGCAGTTAGCATGATAACGAAGAACAGATAGTGTTGCCACGTAAGCCTTGTGCACGTGAAGGATCTTGCATAAAGAAGAGTGTTCCTATCTACCTCAGGAATGTGCGAAGTCTGTAAACGGTGATAACATGTGATGGGTTATCAGCCACCATGAAATCAGTGGAAAATGAATGATGGAGAATGTCTTGAGATTGGATCAAGACTGTTGCATTCAATACAATATGATCAACGGTCAGGATTGAACCATTTGAATTCCTTAACCTAACAGGTCTAGGGTTTAGGGTTTATGCTACCGACCTGTCTGTTGTCCTATAAGGTTGATGTTGTGATTCTTTCAGAGGTTGTTGGCAAAAGTTGTGTGTGTCTATCTAAGAGAAGAGATATGTGATTCTTGCCAGACCAAAAGAGAGAAGTCATATCTACAGAGTGTAAGTGCAGAATGTGAAGAGGAGCTTAAGCGAATCTGCATTGGCATTGAGTGCTATTATTAGGTCATTGATATACCTATTGATCTTTAACTACTTCAACAGTTGTGAAATCCCCTAACAGGGTAGCCTTAACCAGCTTGTTGAAAATCCTCTAATATTGTAACTCGAAGCTACTGAGTCATTGATATCCTTTAGCTATTGAGTTCTTGAAATCCTCTAACAAGGTACCCTTAACAGGGTTTAACCCTTAACCAGGTATTGTAGCCATCCCTTAATCGGGTGATCCCTAATAGGATCAATTCCTAATAGAACCTATTGTATCTATCTTTAACTGGACAAGGCTCCTAACAGAGCGAACTTCCAAAGAGTTCAAAAACAAGCTTTTGGGTATTCATCTCCACCGTAGTTTTTCCCAGTTGGGTTTCCACGTGAAAAATATGTGTGTCATGTGTGATGTTTTCTTCATGTGATGTTATGATTGTTTATCTGATTAAGTGGCGATGCATGTTGATCTTGCTGTAATATGTACATCTTTGATGGTAGATTGCCTGTTCATGCATTAGAGTGAAATGGGAATGAAGAGTTAGATTATATAAGAAGATAAGTGTCAACCGGTCTTTTCTCATCTTAGTTACACTAGGTTTTGCCTGTTGAACTCTGTTGAAGGACTGGTACTGCTGTTTGTCTGTCAGTGCATAAGTGTTAGTTGACACATCGGTTTAAGGTTGAGTTTTTGCCTGTACTGATTCACCCCCCCCTCTCAGTACCGGTTTGGTACTATTCATTCATCATTAAGTTATCAAAAACATGTAGAGCATATTAATACTGTGTACTGGTAAGCAGAAAGTAATGCAATAAACAGAGATAAAAATAACCACATGAAAAACACACCATAACACAAGGATTTAATGAGGAAACCTGGTGTGGGAAAAACCTCGGTGGGATTTGTGACCCACAATATTCACTTATTGGCCAATAAGAGAATATTACTACTACAAGAGGGGCCTGCACATGCAGGAAGGCCAACTGCCTAGAGCTCACTGCTCAAATACAAAATGGGAAGTCTCACTGACTTACAAAATGGATTATACAAATCCAGTGTCTTGTACTGCTTCAAAATAGCATCTATAATGCTAGATCCAGTATCGGTTTCTGCTCTGCTTCTTACACAAACCCTTAACCTATAATTCGCATAATAGGTCTGCCTTATTTCACCTAAATATATTCCTCTCTCTTACTTACAAATGTTCTATAATGAACTCTCTTATATAAGAGTCATTTTACAACTTGCCAATGTCGGCTTACAATGATTTTACAAATAATAAACAAAATATATTACAACAAAAATCCTGTCGGCCTTTGTGCTGGTATGCTTCCTTTCACTGCCGGTGCTGGTGATGTGAGTGCCGGTGTAGAGTCTGATCTTGTTAGTGCCGGTGAACTATCTTGCCGGTGTCATAGGATTGTAAGGTTGCCATCAATGACAAAACCTTCAATCACCTACAATGTCTCATTGGAGTGTGCATATACCAACAAAGGTGATACAGGAAAGTGGAGCTTTGGCAACCTGCTCCACACAATGGGAGTAGAAGGAGAGCACTTTTAATAAATAGCTCCAAGTTTTGAAAAAGATGCTATGGCTAGGAGAAGAGGTGGTAGTAAAAGAGGATCGCTTAGGAGGAGATAGCTATGAAAACTTATAGTCCTATGCATACATTTTGGAGCTGAAGATAGAGATGTATCAATAGTATATCAAGGATATGACTGACATTTGGGACCCTCTCCTCACGGAAATTTTGTCATATGAGAATTTTGTGACAAATATACTGGGACCTTTTGGCCTCAGAATAGCTGATATGGGAATAATGGACCAGCAACAAGTTTTGAATCAGTGGGATGCATATGAGGCACAACACCTAGGACCTGCTGCCCAGTTTGATGTCACCCTTATGGACAGATACACGCAGTTGATTACTCAGTGTCAAGAGGTGGCGAATACGGTGAAGGAGTTAGAGGAACAAGGAGCACATGCGGATGAGGTTTTGAAGAAATACAAATTTAGAATTAAGCATGTAGCTAATCCTCCAGTCCAAGCAGTTGCATGTATAATTGAAAATTATAAAGCTTTTACCAAGAAATAAAAAGATAAGCACACAATTGCTAAAGATAGCAAAGCTTTTTCTTGTATTTTAAAATTGATGCTCCTACTCAGGTTCCAATTTTGAGAGAAATTCTGCATGATTACAAAAATGTGGCTCACCAAGTAGGGTCTTCGTAGTACTCATGCAATCCCCATTTTGTAGTTGTTAAGTGGAGTATCAAGGCAGAAACTTGCAAGTTAACTGCGACTCCTAGGATCAGTTTTTAATTTAGAATAGGGCTATTTCCTAGATAGTAGGGTGGAAAACTTCTATAAATTGAGAAGTTGAATTCATTTGTGGAGGTCCCAAATTGATGATTTGTGGCCTACTTAGAGATTTTAGAGTATTTTGCAGATCGTTAAGAAGTTTGAGTTATTTTTGTTATACATTCATGGAGATTAATATGAAAAGCAACTTGTAGATTGCCTGATCTACGTTTCTATTCTATCAAATTGTCTGTGTAATCTGGTAACATCTATTATTTTGAGTTAGTAGCGTGGTTTAATCTTTTTGTCTATCACTTTATGAATCATATTACGCACGTCAGTGGTGTATGAGAATTATTGGGATAGGCCATATTGTTGATGATTTTATTTTCATAGATTTGTGAAATTGATGATTTTACAGGTTTTTCTGGAGGTCTGTTGTTGAAATTGATGATTTCGCATTTTATTTCCCCAGAGAATCTTAAATCAAAAATACAAAAAAAGAAGGAAGTGCAATTATCCATAACCAGCGAGATTTAGTTCTAACCAACAGGCCCCTTTACAGGTATAACCACATCAGCTATTGGGCTATCCATCACCGTCGAGACCCGACTACAGAGACCTTGGAGTAGTGAGTTCTTCCAAACTCATTACTTTTTCAGGAGAGGTGGTGAGTGTTTGCATAAACTACTTGATTGTTGGTGAGTGTGTCAAAACACCAGTCAACACATCAAAGAAATTCAAAATATCTCCTTGGAATCCTTTAAAGGATTGTGTCACCTGCAAATACTTACTGTATCTACTTAAGTTTCACCTCAAAGATTAAACTTGCAAACTCATTAGTCTATCATGCAAATATAACTCAAGTTTCAACCAATGAAACAACATGAAATAGAAAAGCAAATGAAATTGTTATACCTTCATGAATTATGTCTCATTGTATCCTAACCCCATTGTTCTTGGTTGCATATGATTTTTCTCTTATACAAGCACTGCTAGCTTCCAAGATGGCATATGAAAAATGGACAGATAACTGGTTGTTGATTGATATGCTAAATGATATTAAGCTAATATGCAAAGATAATGATATGCTATGATAAAACTCCTAAAATGTTAAATTGCTTTAAACTCAAAACTCACGGAGACAAAATGAAGACTATGTGATTAGCTATTAGTTTAAAAAATGTCTTAGGAGACCTCTATTTATAGATTTTTGAGTGCATAAGCTTGTGTGACAGAGATCAATGATCATGATTAAATTTTGCAATTTGGATGGATATGAGCAAGAGTTTGAGATGTGAGAGAGAAAGGTGGAAGATGTTCCTCCTACACCTACAGGATGGAGGAAAAGGTGGAAGGAGGAGCCAAGTGTCATTCATCTCACCTTGACTAAGAATGAAGACTGAGAGAATATAGGATAGTTGGAGAAGATTTAGGGATAAGAGGACAAGTGGATTCAACTTCTTCCAAAGATGTAGGAAGGTTGGAGATAATATAGGAAGGTTGAGGAATGTGTGCACGTACACATTATTTGAAGAATATAATGAATGTTGAAGATAATGATGCATATTAATATTAATTAAATATTAATATCTTTAGCCACATGATGGATGAGTTGGCAAAAAAGAAGTGATGCAGAGATGAGGGGAGTTGGAAAAGGGAGATTAAATAATTAATAAATTATTTAATTAATGAGACCATAGGATAGTGGATAGAAGTTAATTACATATAAGATATTTAATTAACCAGGTTAGAAGAAAAGCTAAATGAATTAATTAATAAAATGTTTCAATTAAAGTAATTAGTAGAAGAATATGAAATGAATTAGATAAATTATTTTTTTCAAATTAACTATTTTATAGAAGAATAATTATTAAGTAAATATAAAATATTTATTTAAATGCTCATAGCCAATTTTATTTGTATACATTTTGCACCTCTTTGAAATGATGTTGAGACAAGATTGTTTCAAAGATTAAATCAAGTCTCGATAATACGCCTAACGGAGATAAAAAATCCTGATTGTGTGCCCCCTCGGGAGATTGATCGTGAAATTGTTGAAATTTTTTGATTGAGCGATTTATCTCACGATAATTGATTGAAAAGATTTGATTAAACATAGGCCTCTCAATTAAATTCATAATTGAAAAACAAATAAAATTGCCCCTTTTGAAAAATTAATTAATTACCCCTTTGTAGTGTCATAAAATTGTGACCCCTGCAATTTTAACCACATTTTGGTGTTGGCATTTCATGAAGATTGCATTGATGAACTATTGTGTTGTTATTGATGTCAATTGTAACAGGTAATAGAATTGTATTGCAACTGGTAGTGATGCAATAATGCAACCGGTAGTTGAGCAGTGAAGGAAACTAGTATTACTATTGTAGTAGTGAAATCAACCGGTAACCCTAACCTGTTGATATGCCAAACCCTTATTGATGGAGCTTGGTGAATTAGTTGTGTTGATCTATGATCGAATGGTGATGGGAGATGATTATGCCACGTATGCATGATTCACATGATGAGTTTCAAATTGGGTTTTGGTGCGTACAGATAACTATTTTATCTTGGGAATGAGTGAGTGCATTGCATGAAGTGGAAACTGCATGATGAGTTATAGGATCCTATGTGCGGTGATCCAGGAGTGGTCGAAGTTATCTTGAACAATGTGCAAATGATTAATATGTAATCCAACGGTCATGTTTGAACCGATTTTTTTGTAATCTCTATGAGATCTTAGGTTTTGTGATGTGTTACCGACCTATTGTTTTGCCTATAAGGTCGATGAGTTGTTTTGTAGTGTTGTTGGCAATTTTGGTTAAGTGTCAGTGTGATTGATTGCCGAACTAGAAGGAGTATCTGCAGAATGTGTGGAGGCAGATAGGTGCATAAAAAGGATATGATCAAGCAGAGTAGTGCTATAATCAGATCAACAAAACCTCATTATTCTCTAATAATTACAACAGTTAAATCCCTTAACCGGGTAAGCTTTAACAAGCTTGGTGTTTTATAAATCCTCTAACCATGTGATCCATTAGCTTGGATTTAAAATCCTCTATCAAGGTTACTCCTAACAAGGTATTGCCTTTAATAGGGTATTGCAGTTAATCCCTTAACTGGGTGGTCCTTAACTGGATCTGTTCCTAACATGACATTTTTGTAAAGCTTCTAACAAGGCTTGGCTCCTAACAGGGTGAAATTCAGAAGAGTTCAGAATACGTGTGGGTATTCATGCCCACCATGGTTTTTCCATTTGGGTTTCCACGTCAAAAATCATTTTGTCAAGTGGTGAATGGTTTTTGTGGTTATGTTTTGATATGGTTAATCTGTTTAACTTGTAAAGCCACTTAGATATGTTTAGATGACCAGAAGTGATCTGAAATGTGCTATTACTAATGTTAGTAAAGTGGTTTGAGAGTTTTAGATCTGTTACACTGTTATTTTGGTATGCTAGTCAACCAGTAAACTTGACAGTGCAGTTGCAGTTTATAGTACAATGTTTAAACCAGTTAGTTTAGTGATTGATTTATGTGTTGGGTTTGAGTTTGGTGAAAGTTTAGTTTATTTTCTATCTACTAATTCACCTCCCCTCTCAGTCGTTGACTAGATCATTATTGATTCATCATATCATCATTTGGGTCCTCACCTTGGTGACGACATCTCCTTCCCTAACCGAGACCTATTTCTGCATTTTCAACCCTTCACTCTTTCTCCTTCATGACCCGTGTCTTCTCTAGACCCTATTCGAGCCTCAAAATAGGATAGGACAAGGGTGTGGTTCCATATTCCCCCCTAGGAAAGTGGTGTGGCACCCCTACCCCCTAGGACAGGGACGGGGTGCCCCTGTCCCCACCTCTTAGGGTGGCCCTATGTTAGGTCTGCACGATCTCCTATACACAATCTGTCTTCGAGGTTTGTAATTCCTCTTTGTCGACCTTCAGTGGTTGAAAATTAATCCTTGAGGCATGTATAATAATAAATTCAATACCCTTATTCATGGAGGACAGATGAAAAATGCATGATAACGGATAATAGGCATAAGGAGAAGATACAAGATTTCAAGATCATCATCAAACATTCAAGTCTTCTTCATTCATGGGAGCAACATTAAAACATTCATTTGCAAGAATGTGTGTGTGTGTTAGGGTTTTGTCATGTTACATGCCATTTCATACAACATTTGTGGTTACATTCAAGAAGCAAAGCAATCATCATCAACAAGTTGCAGATCTATAAGGTATACATTTCCATTGTTTACATTCAAGTATTTGCAATTACTTTCTTTCAAGGTTGATTCCTCAATCAGGGTTTGACTGAGGAAAACCCCTATCCACAACCATTCTCCCTCTCTTTTATGTGTGTAGGTTGCAGGTGTGCAACTGTAATTGTAGGTTTGGGCTTCATTTGCAGAGACAGAAGAAACCTTTTTGTTTCGTGGATTTTTTGGTGAACCATCTACATTCCCGCCACGGTCCCAATGACTTTTATCCAAATTTGTAGGGCAAATCCGCATTAGTCTAATTAGCTCATATCCAAAGTTATAGTGTGATCCCAAACTGGTAGTTCCTCATTTCACTCATTTTCTCTCTCTTTTCCACATAGTCAACAAGTCAAGTTTCTCAATTACAAAAGAGGGTAAATCACACTTCAACCACTTACACTCCACTCAGAATTCACATCCTTGTTTCCCTCAGATTTGGATCTAGCAAATTCAACCCCTCTTTTGAATGTAAATTTCCTTTCCAAGTGAAAATCATCCTAGTGGCTTCCTTTCTCTCTCCTAGGTGGGGAGTCACTAGGATCCAATTTTCCACTTTACATTTTGGTGAACCTGACGTCTTACACATTAATTCTGATTTCTCATTATTAGATCTGATTAATTACAATTTGAATTTCAAATTTTTATTTTCAAGTTTGATCTATTTGCAAATTTTAGAGGTTAATTGCGTAAAAACCCTAATTTTTCATTTTGAGAAAATTAAGCTTGTGAGGTGTAAAATTTTAATTGTTTATTTCAGATCCGATCTCTATTTCAAAATTGCAATTCAAATCTGTTTCTTTATTCTGAAAATTTAGTGGTTAAATCATAAAATCCTAATTTTTAAGATTCTTCTATTTTCGACCTTTGACTACAAGTTTGACCGATCTAGACATCTCTAAATTAGCTGTTTTTTTGGGATTTCACATTAAAATCATTATCTCTATCATCCCTAAAAATTTCAAAAAAAGTTGGTCGGACCATGTGCGTTCTCGCCACGGTCCTTTGCTTTTTTCTCAAATTTTTGGGAGACGGATTTAACTATATTTTTCTACTCAGATGCAAAAAATCAACGTACTTTATCAATTTTAACACTCTCTAAGGTCAAACACAAATTCAAATTTCATCAAATTCACATCTTAAAATTAATTTTCATAAAAAGGTCCTAATTTTAGATCTTTTTTCCAGTAAATTCAGATTTCAGTTAAGAGACTTTTAATGGCAATTAATAAATTGGATTTACTTTCTCTTTCGCATGATTATGTTGCATTTTGTATATATTTATCATGTGTCAGATAACAATTTCTTCCATTTCCTCTTGTTTCTCTTTTTTCATAGCACTTGGTCATATTGTGTTTTTAGGATTTGCAAATTATTTTCTTTTCAATTAGATCTCAAAGTTTTCATGTATCATTTATGTTGCATTATGGTGATGTTGTTAACAAAATGCATTTCCTATGTTAATCATCTTAAAGCTTTTGTAGATCCTAAACCTAGAGATCCTAATCTTTGTATCTCTCCCAAGGTATCTTGTGTGAAAGAAATGAGATCTAATGCTTTACCCAATGATATTTCTACAAGAGAGAAAGTATTGGAAAGTAATATGGATCCATCTTCTTCTTCTACACATACCCTTGAGCAAGGGGGGCAATATGAAAACATCAACATTCTTACATCTTTAGATCCTCCTTATTCTCCCAAGAACTATCTTCAACATCAAAGTCTATGTAGGGATGATGATGTCATGCATTTTATTCATGACCTTTCTCCTCACATAGAAATCACTAAAAATGAGCTTTTAGATGATGGAGATGTTCTTCCCCAATATTCCAAAAAGGATAAGCTTGATAAAGCCAATGAGATTTTCATTCCACATGATACTCCTCCTTCATCTACAAATCCTTTTCTACCACCTTACACATCAGATTTCAAAGAATTTCATGATCCCGTCACTCCATCTAGTCAATTGCAACATTCTTATAGTCGTGGTTTTCATATAATTACAAAACAAGGTTTTAAAGGACAAGGAATTGGGAAATTTGAGCATGGAATTTGTGTCCCTATAAACCCTCCTACACAAACTACTACAAGAGGACTAGGAAGTGGTACCTCTCTTTCTATGGATGAATTCCTTAGACTTCAAAACTTTCAAGATTACCTTAAAAAACAACAGATCAAGAGAGCCCGCAAGAATGCTTGTTCTTCAAAGCGTCCTTTTTGTTCATTTCATCAAACCCATGACCATAATGCTAATGTTTGCCCTGATTTTCAAAAATCTATTCAAGATGGCATAGAAAGTGGAAAAAGTAGAATTATGGATAATGAAACTCCTTCTAACAAACCTTCTTCTTTATGGGAATATGATATTTACCATCCTGACAGATTAGCTGCAAGAATCTATTGGAGGTTGAAATATGGCAAGAACATTTCCTTTCCTCCTCAAAATAAAAACAAAAATCTTAAGCAAGTGAAAGGTATTGAATATTCTATTTTTCATGATTTATATTCACATTCTATTGGAAAATGTTATGCATTTAAGAAATTTGTTCAACTACAATATGATCTTGCACACATTTGTCTCACAAAAGATCTAGCTATATTTCTTGGTAAAAACATCATGCCTTAGCACTTCTTTTCCCTTCATGTTTCTATTCACCCTATGGCATAATTAGCCCATTTAACAGGGGCTCTTTATCATTAGTAGTGGTATTGTTTCACTTTAACATTCTTTGGGGCAACAACATGAAGTCCATTTTTCTTTCTATACATTTATCTCTATCTTTGTGCATCATTCATTATTAGATCTATTTTCTTGCATAGGATTATTCTTATGTGAGCATATAAATGTTCTTTGGTTTTCATCTTTTCTTGGAGAGGGGCATCTTTGCTTGGAGAGGGGCATCTTTAATGAATACTACACTTATTCTCTTTCGTTCATTCTCTTGGAAATCTTACCTCTTCTATGGTTTCAATTATTCGTAAGTATGATAGGCCCCTTAGTAGGGAATGATCTCTTGAGAAGTATATATCCCTTCCTTGAAAGGATTTGTTCCATTATGACGACATATCACTTGAAACTAATCACCATCAGAAAATGTGTAATATTTCTCCTTGTTCTCCTCACTTGGGGGGCAAGGATTTTTGTTCCTTTCCCTTGCATCATTATTTCCTTTAGGGGCTGCATTGTTCATATGTGATTATCATTTCTTACAATGGTATGATTTTATGACTAATCCCCCCTTGAGGACTATATGATTCTTTTTCTCTCTTCCTTTCGAAGATTACCACTTCTTGAGACATGCATTTTACATTTACTAATGTCTTTTCTTGCATGCATTCATGTAAGTTCATTGCACATTTGCTTATGTTTAATCTCTCTAGTAGATTGTGTAAGCTCTTCTCATTGTCCCTTAGCTTGGGGGGCAATGATCCTTCTCTCTCTCTTTATCTAGGGATCCACTTTGTCCTATTTAGTGGATGGTGTGAATTGTATTACTTGATGTCATTCCTTGTGCGAAATTGTTGGTTGTTGGCTCAAGGATTCTCTCTTCTCCAAGAGGTGTAAATCCTTGATTAAAACCTCTCTCACACTTGGTAATGTACATCTATGGCAAATTCACCCATCCTTGTAGGGGCTAAAAGTGAGTCATCCCTCACCAAGAATCCCTTTTCACCTAGAAATAGGAGGAAGGATTGCATTCTTGTTGTTTCCTTTTCTTGTTCTAGAAGATGTTATATTTGTCTAAGATAACACCTCTTGGGGGTAGATATATTTTTGAACAAAGATATCTTCTCCTCCAAGGATCACCTTTATACTTACAACAAGATATCTCTTTTCAACTATCTTATCCTTGCTTGAAGAGTATTCCCTCTCTTGCTTGGATTTATGACATTGTTGCATGGCAGATATCTTCTTTGTGATGAAGGTAGGTATCCTTGTTCTTCTTTCCTTAAGATATCAACATTAACCTATGTTGACATCTTTAGGGGGGGGCACCCACACTGCTCCTTTGTACCATACTTCTCTCAGGCAATGAACAATGGGACATTCTTGGAACTAGAGGGAAACCTTTTAGAGTAAGATGTCATTAGTTTTTGTACAGTGGGTCATTCTCAGAACCAGAGCACGGTCTCTTAGAGCAAGATGTCTTCACTTTTTCTTTTCTTGTACAGTGAGACATTCTTGGAACCAGAGGGAAACCTCTTAGAGAAAGATTTCGTCACTTTTCTCTTGTACAGTGGGTCATTCTCGGAAGCATATTACGGTCTCTTAGAGTGAGATGATGCCACTTTTCTTTTATGTGGGGTGATTATTCTCGGAACTAGATCACAATCTCTTAGAGTGAGATATCACACCTTTCTTGACACTTGTACTATACATTCTATACAGGTTGTAGCGTACTCGGGCATAGACTCCTATGAGGCACTTAGAACCTCACTTGCAAACATACGCATGAGGTTGAGTGGAACTAATGGTTTTCTCAATCTTTCTCTTTACATGGATCACGTAGGCAAGCTCTAGGGGCAAGATTTTCCATGTCCTTCTCTCCATGGATCACCTAGTTTTAGGGGCGAGACATCCATGGTTTCTTTCTTCTTCGCCTTTCTTCTCATGGATCACCAAAGTATGTGTGTATGGTGAAAATTGGATAATGGAAACAACAATATTGAAAGACTAACTGAATTCAACCACAAAACCCTAGCCTAACAACAACAAAGATCCACCATAACATATGAAGATTACCTAAGACAATGCAAATGAAAAAATCAAAAAGATTATACCATCACATGTCCACTAGGGTTTGAATCTTAATTCTTCCTATCTCCATTGATCTTGCTTGATATATTTTCTCTTAGATTTTATGTGTGCACAAGAGCTCAACAAAGAACGAAAATGTGGTTGATAGCTTGATCACAAAAAGACTTGATTGCATAAGATTGATTAGACAATTAGAATGCTTAGGGGACTAAATAGAATGATTAGGGTTGATAATGAAGGAGAGTATCCTCTTATATAGAAGACACTGTAAGAAATGGAGGGATAAGATTAAGAGGTGTAAAGATAAATGGTCGGCTAGGATTAGAGGGTAGGTAGAGGAAATAAGAAAATAATAAGAGGGTAGGTAGTGCAGGAATTAAGAGATGAATGACATGTGTCATAGGTAGAAAAGGGTAATGATATAATTAAATAAATAAAGATTTATTTAAATAATAGAAGAAGTGGGATCAATTAAATAAATAAAAATATTTATTTAATTAAAGAAAAGGACAATTTAAATAAATAAAAGTATTTATTTAAAATAGGAAAAATGTTTAGAAGAGGCTAAAGTGAATTAATTAAATAAATAAAGATTTATTTAATTAATAGAAGAATTAGGCTTAAATAATTAAATAAATAAAAGTATTTATTTAATTAAATAGGACAATTTTAGGTGTCTACATTTTGCCCCTCTTTGAGACAATGCAACTTGTTGCGTTGGCTCAAAGAAGATAAGATAAACTGATACTGTAAAGCGGAAAAATCGAACCCTAGTCGTTCTCCCCTCCCCAACTCCAAGGAGAGAGAAGGGAGAGTCACTAGGGTTGATGGTTTTCACTTAGGAGGGACTTTACATTCAAAAGAGGGGTTGAAACCCACAAGATCCAATCCCACGCAATGCAAGATTGGATTCTATATGAGTTTCAAGGGTTAAGACATCAAGGATACCCTCTTTTGTAAAGAATGTAGATAGAATGATTGAACTAGGAATGCATGTAAAGTAGGAAAGATTCACTTATAAACAGAGATAGGAATATAGGATGAAGCTGCGGACCTGGAATTAGCAGTAAAATGTCGAGATAGTGTTGTTCTGCAAATTTGAGTGAAAGTTGACGGGACGATGGCGCCCGGCATGCACACGGTCCTCCGAAAAATCCGCGAAACGAAGGTGGATCTATTCGTCTCTGCACAAGGATTCCAGATCTTCAATTACAACCGCGTACCTGCAACCTACACACAGAAAAGAGAGGACGATTGGGGGGTTAGGGATGAGGGGTTTGCCTTTAGGTCAAACCCCGGTTTTGGAATTAACCAAGAAAATGAGAATGCTGTAAATGTAAATGTTTGTAATGTAAACAAATACTGATACCTTGTTGTAAGAATGTTTGTATTCTTACATGCGAAGGTGTAAATGTTGTTGTATGTTGTATGTTGTAAGTGATCTCCTCTTCAATGGTTGAATCCTTGTCTTGAATGCAACACTTAGCCTTGAATGGAGACTTAGAATGCTCAATTGCTTGAAGGAATGCTTGAATGCTTGAATGTTTGAATATCGCTTTCGCGCCTTGCTCACATACGTCCTCCTCCCTTTGAGAGGGGAAATGTAGTTTATATACTTGTCAATTAGGGCTGATAGACTGATTTTCCCGACCTTAGGCTGACCAAGAAATGTTATTTTCCAATTTGTAAACATAAAGACCCGAGACCCAAAAGAGACCAGGCCCAAAAATAGGGCCAGGGACCAGGGCGCTGGGCGCCATGGTCCTGGGGGACCAGGGCACTAGATGCCCTAGTCCTGAAGGACCAGGGAACTGGGCGCCATGGTCCCACCTCCAGGGACAGCAGGGTGCAAGGAGGATCAGGCCAGGGTGCTGAGAAATGCAGTTTTTGATGTTATAAGCAAGTTTCGGGGTCTCCATTCAGGTTCCGTGTTGCATCGCCATCGTGAAGACCCAAATGCAGTCGAAATTGCAAGTGTCACAATTTTAGGACACTACATTTAGCCCCCACTTTAGCGGGAGTATAAGCGTATGCTCATACTTCTGGTAAAGTACAAGGAAACAACATTGAAAAGCTTTCACCACGTCAAGGAGGTAAGATACACCAAGCCCCCAGTGGACTAAGGATCTTACGACTTCGATTGACAAAGTAAAAGGGAAGATCACAAGGGAGAACCATGACTGTCAGTAGTAAGGTTCCCTCACTATGAGTCATGCAAGAAAGATATCAAAAATTTTCAAGGCAAAGCTAAATTTGTCAAAAAAATTTCAAGTATCTTGAAAAGATATGGACGGGATGTATGCCCCCCTACGTTAAAGCGATCGCACACGCCTCACCGGGGGTGATTGCTTTAAGGTAGTGATACATATAAGAAATGAGAAAGGAGCACGTTATCACAAGGATTTAGCCCCCAAGTGTGAGATAAGCCCAAGGATAATAGACACAAAACACAAAGCACAAGGTGACTTCGCTTTCCTCAGGGTCAGTATGCTGTATGATAATTCATGTATATCATATGTATGTATGCATAATTGTTCTTCATTCCCCAATCAAGGAAGGTCACCTAGAAGAAGGGAACACATGTGTCTTTTGAGTCAACATGAGAGAGACCAAAAGAGATCTCAATGTTTTGCATCGTCCTCAAGTAGACAACACTAAGGACAACAAATAGAAGAATGAGAATAACACATAGAAGAAGTAACAAAAGAGAGGAGGAAAGAATCTACTATGCTAATGAAACTAGTCTAGCACGTCATCTACCCCTCGATCTTGCTGATTAGTATTTCGGGAAGGTAGGAAACACGCTAGAGGAGGAACATCCAACATAGCAGATGGAGCTATCACAAGATCCAAACAAGGGCTATGTTCATATCCCAAGCCGCGGTGTTCTTGTCTAGGAGCTAGGATAAGTGCTTTAGAAAATGCGTTAGATAAATGGTTATCAACATCAACATATTCATATTCACTATCAGAATGAACAGGAGTAACATTTTCATCATGAATAACATTTTCATCTATATCATCATCAAGATTTATAAAAATAGGATCTTTAACTCGCACAGGATCAAGACCATCATGCATCTTATGTTTAGGAGATTTCGGCTCAATCGTCGGCTGAGGAGAAAATGGAATAATATTGGCTGAAGGTGTTTTTGGGGATTGCAAAGTTTGAGAAGCAGCTACCTGAGCTCTAAGATGACACTTTCGTCGGCGTTCACGTGTAGAACGATTTCGTCTAGTCTTAGTAGGAAGTTGAGAAGATTGAGGAGGAGGAATGTTCTCATCCTTATCACTTGGGTGTTTAGGTTGTGGTCTCTTAAGTTGAATAATAAGAGAAGAGGAAGGTCTCTTCTCTCCATAAGAGGAAGGAGGAGGAACTGCTCCATATAAGGGAGGAATATTTGGTTTAGGAAGGAGACCAAGCCCATCATGACGAGGAGGTATAGGTCTACTTTTATGAAGTTTATTAGATATAGGCATAGTCACATTCATAGGAATGGGTTGGGAATCTTCTTGAGGAAAGACATTAGTTTTATCTTTCAAAGGAAGAACTTCCTTCTCAAGAACGATAGGGATGTCAAGTTTGGGTGTTCTAGGTTCACTTAGAGAAAGGATCATATCTTTTTTCCACTTTTGATAAGATTTGAAAAGATGATCGCTTCGCGGAGGAAGAGATTGGAATTGTTTAGGCCAAAAGTAATCAATAGGAACACTAGAAGTTCTTTCAGCTGGTTTAAAGAGACTATGATTGACAGTAACAACTTCACCATTATGGGGAAATTTCAAACACTTGTGAATAGGAGAAGCAATAACTTTCATGGAAGATAGCCAAGGATAGCCTAGCTTCACATGAAATTGTTCAGATGATGGAATAATAGCAAAGTCCACATCAAGGGGTTTGTTATGGACCTCAATAGGTAATGTAATAGAACCAATTGCAGGAGAAGAAAATGCATCAAATAGTTTCACAACCACATTTGTTTCATCATAGATCACTTGATTCAATTGCAAAGTAAAAAGAAATTCTTCAGTAATGATATTAACCATACAAGAAGGATCAATAAGCACTCCATGGCAAGGTGTATTCTTGACTTTTGCAACTATATATAAAGGACCATCAGGTGCCCTGATAGTTTCACTGGAATCAAATGTGATGGAAGGTTCTTTAGGGATTTTCTGCTGCTCCACAAAGTTAATCACATTAGGAGTCATAGACACGAGATCATCAGGTGAGACAGAGGAATCAGTAGTATCAATCACATTAGAGGTATGAGAAGGCAATGGATTAGTGAAAATCTGAAGATTTTGGTTAGGAGGAGCTACAGATGTGTTGCCTTTATCATTCATACCAGAAACAGAGATAGTATTATTATCAATCAAATCTTGAATTTTACCCTTTAAAGCAAAACATTTTTCAGTATCATGCCCATGATGACGATGAAATTGACAAAAAGATTTGTTATCAAAATAGGGTGAGTTAATCTTTGCAGGATCTATTTGCCTTATAGGAGGAAGAGTAAGCACATTTTGTTCCAATAACTTATTCATAATACTATGCAATGATGCATTCAAAGGAGTGAACTTTCTTTCTTTCATGAAAAACTTAGAAATAGGAGGCACACCTGATGCTGCATTCACATTGTTATTGATGATGTTTTCATTGGACTCTCTGTTCGGTTTAAACTTCCCAAATGGTTGTTGACTACTATCACCCTTATCACTCGGAGCCATAGGATTTGCTTGTTCCATTTGACTCACAGTCAGTTGATAATTGTGAAGAGTTGCGCACAACTGTTGGAAAGAAGTAAACTCAGAAAATAGGAGTTTTTCTCTAATATCTTTTTGTAAATTAGAAATAAAGATTCTTTGAATATCATTGTCAGGCACTGGAAAGGAAATTTGAGCATACAAATGCTTATATCTACCAATGAAATCAGTCACTTTTTCTTTAACACCTTGTTTACAGTGCATTAAATCAATCAAAGTAACTTTAGGACTTATATTGTTTTGAAATTGTTGAATAAAAGCATTTGCAAGTTGTTCGAAAGAAGTAATAGAATAGGAAGGCAACGAGCAATACCATTGTAGGGCTTTATCTCTTAATGTTCTAGTAAACAGTTTTGCAAGCAACCTTTGGTCATAAGCAAAATCAGTACATATTATTTGAAAGGTCTTAACATGTGTTAGAGGATCACCCTTACCATTATAAAGCTCCAAATGCGGAATTTCAACATGTTTAGGGGGAATAGCTCAAACAATGTCAAGAGAAAGTGGGCTCGCAACATCAAATGTGGGCACACTAAACTTAGATTGATTCATAGAGGCAATTTGTTGCTGTAAAGAAGAGACAGTTTGTGCAAGATTGTTAATGGTTGCTTCAGTCGAAGAGTTCATATTAGACGTGTTAGATTGTGATGGAGGTGTTATGTTATTGAAAGAAGGTAGAGAGTAAGGTGGTGGGACACTATGATAGTTAGTCATAGGAGATGATTGGACAGGAGGAACACTACAAGGAGGAATGGAATGATTAAACGAATTGCCCCCTTGCATCATGTTCATTTGTGGTGATATAATAGGAACACTTATTGAAAGAATGAATGAAGAAGTTGGATTGAATGAAGGAAGAGGGTTAATTGAAGAAGAAGGATTGCCCCCATGACTAGTGATCATCGGAGGAATGTCTTGTGTTGAAGTAGTGATTATGTTTGATGTAAAAGTAGGTATACTAGCAATAGGAGTTGTCAAAGGAATAGAATGATTGACTTGAGTAGGAGGTTGTGTATAACCTAAAGTTTCGGCACAACTTTTCATCGGCATCACATTCGAATCCACAATGTGTGCAATACCACGCAAAATATCAATCCATTCTTATCACTTTGAACCATACGTTTTAGACCCTCAATTAATGAAAGAGCTTGACTATCAGGGTATTCTTGAGACATCCATTGTCGAAAATCATCAAATTGGTTATCCAATTTTGAAAGTTGTTCTACAGAAACCTCATGGAGAGCTTCTTCATCATTAAGAGGATTAGAGGAATTACCCATGTCCTTGTTAAAAAGGCCATTCAAATTAGGTTCCATCTCCTCAGTAATTAAACCTTAGAAGGACTTAATTCTAAGGCTTCGTCTAACGGGAATAGTGTAAGTAGGGCTTATTATTGTAAAACTCATGCACTAAAGAGAGAGAGAAGATTTTGAATTTTAGAGGTAGCAAATTTCAATAAAATCAGCCAATCTCCTAGGTTTAAGCTGTTAAATGCAATCAGGACAATCTCCCAAAATTTCAGAAAAAATGTCCGGGACCGTGGCGAATGGAGTGCACACAGTCCTTGCAACTTTTTCCGAAATTTTCAGGGATGAAAGTTATGATGATTTTAAAGCTAATCTGAAAAAATTGAGTGATTTTACAATCTGTAGATAGGCCAAATTAAAGTTGCAATCTCAAAATTGAACCCTACCAAGATTGTTGAAAAATGTAAAATTTGAATTTTGAAAAAGAGGGGGAAACTGAAATTTTGAATTTTATGAATTTAGAGGGAATGCTGAAAGCAATGCAAGTTTTGAAATTTAAAAGTTGACTCGATTTCATGCAAAATTCAAATTTGAAAGTGGAAATCAAAGTTGTTGCAAGAAATCAAAGTTGTTGCAATTAAACACTTAATTTCAAAAGTCACAAATTGTAAAGATTTGAATAAAACACTGAAATTTTGAATGAATGCTAACACACTTTTCAGATTTAGTACAGTAAGGAACACAATTTTGATATGAATTTTAATTTCAATGATTTTTGAATGATTAAAAGCCTCAATCCAAGCAATCACTAGACCAACTTTGACTTTAATTTTGAAGGTGTTAAAATTGATAAAATCAGCCAAAATTCTGGATTTTAGCAGAAAAATACAGTAAGATCTAGCTCTCGAAATTTCGGAAAAAATGTCGGGGACGATGGCGCTCGGGGTGCACACGGTCCTCGCAACTTTTTTCCAAATTTTCAGGGATGAAAGATATTGTAATTTTGTTGCGGAATCCAAAGTTACAGCCGATTTGGAGGTGTTTTGATTAGTAAGATTATCAGTCAAAGGTTGAATCAAGGAGGTCTTAAAAATTAGGGTTTTGACATTTAACCACTTAATTTTTAGAATTAAAGCACAAATATGAATTGGCAATTTACAATAGAAGGGTAGATCTGAAACAAGCATTAACAATTAAACATTCCACAAGTTTAATTACTAAAAAGAAAATTTTAGGGTTTTTTTTTTTAATGCAATTAGCCTCTAAAAATTGCAAAAGATCAAACATGGAAATATAATTAAGGAAGCAAATTTTTCAGATCTAACCATGAATAATCAGAATGAGGATTTTCACGTCGGGTTCACCAAAATGTAAAGCGGAAAAATCGAACCCTAGTCGTTCTCCCCTCCCCATCTCCAAGGAGAGAGAAGGGAGAGTCACTAGGGTTGATGGTTTTCACTTAGGAGGGACTTTACATTCAAAAGAGGGGTTGAAACCCACAAGATCCAATCCCACGCAATGCAAGATTGGATTCTATATGAGTTTCAAGGGTTAAGACATCAAGGATACCCTCTTTTGTAAAGAATGTAGATAGAATGATTGAACTAGGAATGCATGTAAAGTAGGAAAGATTCGCTTATAAACAGAGATAGGAATATAGGATGAAGCTGCGGACTAGTAAAATCTCGAGACGGTGCTGTTCTGCAAATTTGAGTGAAAGTTGACGGGATGATGGCGCCCGGCGTGCACATGGTCCTCCGAAAAATCCGCGAAACGAAGGTGGATCTGTTCGTCTCTGCACAAGGATTCTAGATCTTCAATTACAGCCGCGTACCTGCAGCCTACACACAGAAAAGAGAGGACGATTGGGGGGTTAGGGATGAGGGGTTTGCCTTTAGGTCAAACCCCAGTTTTGGAATTAACCAAGAAAATGAGAATGCTGTAAATGTAAATGTTTGTAATGTAAACAAATACTGATACCTTGTTGTAAGAATGTTTGTATTCTTACATGCGAAGGTGTAAATGTTGTTGTATGTTGTATGTTGTAAGTGATCTCCTCTTCAATGGTTGAATCCTTGTCTTGAATGCAACACTTAGCCTTGAATGGAGACTTAGAATGCTCAATTGCTTGAAGGAATGCTTGAATGCTTGAATGTTTGAATATCGCTTTCGCGCCTTGCTCACATACGTCCTCCTCCCTTTGAGAGGGGAAATGTAGTTTATATACTTGTCAATTAGGGCTGATAGACTGATTTTCCCGACCTTAGGCCAACCAGGAAATGTTATTTTCCAATTTGCAAACATAAAGACCCGAGACCCAAAAGAGACCGGGCCCAAAAATAGGGCCAGGGACCAGGGCGCTGGGCGCCATGGTCCTGGGGGACCAGGGCGCTGGGCGCCCTAGTCCTGAAGGACCAGGGCGCTGGGCGCCATGGTCCCACCTCCAGGGACAACAGGGTGCAAGGAGGATCAGGCCAGGGTGCTGAGAAATGCAGTTTTTGATGTTATAAGCAAGTTTCGGGGTCTCCATTCAGGTTCCGTGTTGCATCGCCATCGTGAAGACCCAAATGCAGTTGAAATTGCAAGTGTCGCAATTTTAGGACGCTACAGATACAAAGTTGCCCCATGATGGGAATGATATGCCCCCTCAAGAGATTGGATGAAAATGTCTGAAAAGATCACAGACAATCTCTCGATAAGAAAGAAAGGCTAGAAAGGACTGACAAGATAGGATAGAGTGACATAGTCACGGGATAAAGAAGACTGACATGGGAGAATAGGGCTAGGGTAGTCTATAAGATATACTACGAGGGAAAAAATCATCATTGTCATCCACACATCTAAGAGATCAAAGTGCAGAGAGAGCAGAGAGCAGTCAATGGTCAACAACAATGGCATTGGTGCATAGATTCAATCGTGTTTGCCGATATCAAAGGCCAGCAGATGCAGGAGAGCCGATGAGTACCACAAAACCTCCTTGTACCTTGTTGCATTAATTGTTGTCATAAATGCATGTTAGGTAGGTCAATAAATGCATATTAGGTATGTCTTAGAAACTTTTCAAGTGGGGCAAAAGACGTTAAGGCACGTCTGCATTGGTGCTAGGCACGTCTGGGTAGGTTAGGTGCGTCTGCGTTCAGGATAAATGTATCTATGATTGAAAGGAGTCTATGACAAATGCAAGCGAGTTTGTGAAATGTAGAAATGTTTGTGCAGGGCAGGTGCGTATATGCATGACAGAGGCACGTCTGTGTAATCCAGGCACGTCTATGAAATATAGGAACGTTTGTGTAGTAATTAAGTGTGTTTGTGTCATGAATGTGCGTTTATGTCTTCAAGGTCGAATCAGAAGTTTCATGATAAACACGTTGTCAATTGGATAAGCTGCTGAGAGGATACACTCAAACGGGTCCTCTAGGGAAGACTAGGATAATAGATAGGGCTAGGATTGACAATTCTGTGATAGAACATACATTGCCAATCAGGAAACTATGCAAGAAGATACACTCAAGTAGAGGCCCTAGGATAGGATAGAGCGAGACACTTTATGATGAACATGGAGTACCATAGAAATTGATAATTCTGTGATAGAACATACATTGTCAATTGGATTAGGCTTAAATTGATAATTATGTGATAGAAAATATGTTGTCAATTGGATAAGATACTCAAGAGCATGCACTTAAGTAGGTGCCCTAAAAGATAAGATAAAAGCAACACTTTGTGATGAACAAGGAGTACTACTAGGATAGAGTGCCATATGATAAATATAAGCACTAGGATAAAAAAGCAACACTTTGTGATGAATAGGGAGTACTACTAGGATTGACACAGTTGATTTGCTTGATTGTAGGAGGACCTACCTATGCTAGAGTCACGGGAGAGATTTCCTTCAACTCAGGGATTACAACCAGAGTTGACATTGGAGGATAGAGAAGGAGCGAAGGCCATGGGATTACGATACATTATGTATATGCCTAAGTTTCAGGCGAACATGGGGTTGTTGACTGCATTAGCTGAGAGATGGCACTTAGAGACATGCATGTTTCATTTGCCGATGGGTGAGATAACAATCACCTTAGAGGATGTGTATAGGATACTACAAATATCGATCGATGGGGAGTTGGTTCCTTATGATCAAGAGGGAGGTAGGGAGGCATTGAGACAAGTGTTCTAGGATGCCGGACTAGAGATGAGGGCAAGACATGTGGCCTGGGACACCATGGAAACTACAGGATTGGTGCCACTAGCGGTGCTGGCAGGAGTTATCAGTGGGTTCCTCTGTCCAGATAGGGTGACACGAGGGTTGGATGTGGGATGGGGGAGGACTCTAAAGACATTGGTTTTTGAGAACACTAGGTTTCCATGGGGGTCGTGTCTACTAGCACACTTATATTATGAGCTACATCAGTTTGTGTATCATGGATCAACGAGATTGGGATGTGGAGTGACATTATTGTAGGTATGGACATATAAGCATCTTCTGGTTATACGGTCGATACACTTTAGAGGCAGGGGACATGGGCGAAGTTATGTGCATTTGTATGATATAATTACTTCCCAGCCAAGGATTGGGAGGCTAGAGTATTGGCACCGAGTGATCGATGAGGTAGACAGTGTGGCATGGAGGCCTTACCGAGATTGTGAGGAGTGGGAGGATGACATAGTGGAGTTTCCATACATGTTTAGGAGTAGGTATCTGATTGGGTGGACACCATATATTATCAAGAGGCAGTTGATTGATAGAGTATGCAGGCAATTTGGCAAGATACAATGGATGCCACATGGCTCAAGGATCTATGCGCGAACGGTGAGTGATCAGGCACATTTAGGTCCATTACCGTCTCATGATAAGGCAGTGGCACAGAGGCAGGAGATGGTTCCCATGCCTTGGGATATTTGGACAGATGTGGAGGACAAAGGGATGGATGCTGAGTACAACACATATTGGGCAGAGCATCCATTTCCATGGCTAATAGATCCAGGAGAGCCGATAGAGGGTGATGGTGGGGATGGTGGAGGTGATAGTGGGGATGGTGGAGGTGATAGTGGGGATGCTAGAGGTAGAAGCAGATGACGGAGGCAAGGTGTAGTAGCAGAGAGGAGGGTAGCTTGAAGGAGAGATGGAGGAGAGGAGAGACAGGCTCATGTAGTCAGAGGTAGAGGTGGACTTCCTTTACAAGTGCTAGCAACATATGTTCCCGGATAGGGACAGGGACAGGGACATCCACAGGAGAAGCCACAGGGACAGGGTGAGGAGGGAGGAGAGGAGGAGGATGAGCTACTATCCTTGAGAGAGATCTGCTAGGGATAGGCAAATGAGATTCAGGATCTAGAAAGGGATGGGGCTAGGCTCATGAGACAACTGAGCGACACTGAGTGAGAGAGGGATCAGGCTATTTAGTGCTACACGGAGGCTGAGGAGGCACTAGGGGTAGTGAGACAAGCAGTAGAGGACACTTGGGTTGGATATGCCTATGTTCTACAAGCAGAGGAGGAGATAGCCTACTGGAGAGACCTGTATTATGGAGCTATGCCACCTGATCAGTGGGCTAGGAGCTTCCAAAGACCATCGCAGACGATGACGACCACTGGAGGGAGAGACAAGAGACATGCATCTAGTGGTGGGGTCATGGGTCCTACACCACCACCAGATAGAGGAGGTAGGAGAGATGATCCTAGGGCGGGGACTTCTTGGGCTTCGACTCCATCAAGGTCGGCTGGCTCCGAGGGAGGGAGTTCATCATAGCCTTAGAGGGTTCCCTATGTATCAGTTTTTGTATCATTTGTGTATGACAATGTAGACACCTTTGGGTGATTTTGTAGCCATATGTAGTTTGACAACATTGTATCATGACACTTATTCTTTTTGAGATATATATATGAGATGATTCAGCCTTGCGACAACTATATGCATGTGTTAAATGTATTTTTGTTTCTATATACTTTATGATGATTTTATGATGCTTATGATATGGATGCAAATATGTACATGATGAAATGCAATATTTTTTTTTCTTTTTCTGGGTTTAATATGTTATGCATGATGCAAATGTAAATTTGTGATAGATGGATGTATGATAGCGATATGATATAATTATGTACAGGATGAGATGTATGATGTGTATATGATGTACTAATAAGTGGTGTGTGCAAAATGTGATGCAATTATGATAGCTATATGTATGTATGAAATGCAGATGAATATGATAATGCAAATAACTATTTACATGATGAGAATGTAAAATGTGCTAACATGTGTTGTATATAAGATGAGATGTATGATGTGTATATGATTTACTAATCAGTGGTGTGTGCAGAATGTGATAGCTATATGTATGTATGAAATGCAGATGAAAATGATAATGCAAATAACTATTTACATGATGAGAATGTAAAATGTGCTAACATGTATTGTGTGTAGGATATGGTGCAATTGTGATATCTATATGTATATATGAAATGCTAATATGTGGTAATGCAGGTGCAAACTATATAAAATGCAAATATTTTTGGCGTTGTATTATACTCAGTCATATGATAGCGGGATACACAGACTCAAGAAGGATGATGGAGGTCAAGCAAGAAAGGGGGATGGAAGGTAGAAGATATGGAAGTGAAAGATCTTCTTGTGCTATTATCATTATTGAGGTTTATTATAGTAAATAGGTTATGACAATCCCGATATAGGTTCGACCTAGAAAGTCATTGTACCCGTTTGCATGGAGACTAGACAGTCACAAAAAATGAATGCCCTAGTTCACAATAGACTCACATCATCCTCATATCCTTGGACAAGTCATAGCATTACTAAGAGACAATCCACAAACAACAAAACAATAGGTGAACATATCCCATCCTCGCCTTTCTAGTCAAAGACATCCTAGAGATAAAATCTCTAGTCAGAGACATCCCGAAAAAGCTAAAAGACATGTCACTAAAAGATAAAATCAAAAGAAAACGAAGACTCGACACCAACATCCACTGTAGTCCTCAAGTTTAGTGTCTCTTGTCACTTGTATAATTCTATTTGATTGTGGTCACAATGTTTACTTTTAGAAAAAGGATAGATATAACTGAACCATAATGTTGTCTGAGTCTATTGAAAGAATTGATTTGTTGAAGCCCATTGTTGTTGTTTACATATCATTTGAAACTGACTGAATCCAAGAAATTGATACTTTATTGTGGAGAAGATGAAACTTTATTGCGAAATTGTGATGTAAATGTTTCTTTATTGTGGATTGTGTGCAGATAGATTGAAGAAAACTGGAAGAAATTGTACTCCTCAGAACATGTGAAGCTCTTAGTTCCACACCCATCACTAGACTTAGGATTTGCCTTAGCCACAGATAGGAGCTGATTTATTATGGATGGAATGGGGTGAAAAGGAAGTATTATTATGAATGACTAACCAATCTTGGGTAGATAAATAACAAGCCACGATGGGAATTGGTAAGTTTATTATGGATGGATAGGTTGTGAGTATGTGCAAAGTGAAGGGATGATATTTAATCCTAAAGGAGGGAGGAACAATGTCTCTACGCATGACACCGGTAACTTGGTTTTCACCATGGTACTTGCCCAGGGTGCCACCGAAGTGGTTTTCACCATTGGACGAATTTATTTCTCTCTCTCTTCTTTTTTGTCACAAGGTGCTTGTTTGTCAGGTTTTCACCAAGTAACATGTTTTTTTAATTATGATTTTTTTGTATTTTTGATATTTTTTTTTGAATTAGGATATTCTAAAGAGCTATGTGTAAAACTTGTGAAGGTGTATGTTATTGATAGGATCTTCCAAAGGTTCTCCATTTGGTGGCAAAAGCTGATATGCACCTGATCCATAGACCGCTGTGATGACATAAGGACCAAGCCAATTGGGCTCAAATTTTCCTTTCTTCTCTTGGTCCTATTGATTTTTAGGATTTTCCTTGAGAACTAAGTCACCTACCTCAAATGTATGTGGCTTAACCTTATGATTGTAGCTGCGACTCATTCTTTGTTGATAAGCCTTGAGGTGATTAAAAGCAATTTATCTTCGTTCATCCAATAGTTCTAGTTCTTGTAAGAGAGAGACCCTGTAGTCTTAATCACTGATAATGTTGTGCAAAGAGACTCGCAAAGATGGCAACTCAACCTTAATAGTCAAGATAGCTTCCATGCCATAAACAAGTGATTAAGGTGTATCTCCTATAGGTGTGCAAACACTTGTGCAATAAGCCCAAAGTGCGGGATTAAGCTGGATGTGCCAATTTTGGTCAACGTCATCGACTGTATTTTTGAGGATTTTGAGAATGGTTTTATTAGATGCCTCAGCTTGATCGTTACCTTGGGGGTAGTATGGAGTTGAGAAGTGATGTTTAATATGAAAGAGATCACAAAGTTCATGAACATCTTGGTTCTTGAAGGGTCGCCCATTTTTTGTGATGATGCAAAGAGGGATACCGTAACGACAAATGATATAGTTAAGAATGAATTTAGCAATTTGTTTTCCAGTGACTTAGGTGAGAGGAATGACTTCAATCCATTTTCTAAAATATTATGTGGTAGTGATAATGAATTTGTGGCTATTGGAAGAAGGAGGGTGAATCTTGCCTATGAGATCAAGTCCCCACTGACAAAAGGGCCAAGGAGTCACAATCAATTGAAGTTCTTGAGCTGGCACATGAATAAGGTCTCCATGAATTTGATATTGCTTACATTTCTTGACAAACTAATATGAATCTTTTTCTATACTAGGCCAGTAGTATCCAGTCCTGATGAGTTTCTTGGCCAAGGTGGGACCATTAGAATGTGGACCGCATATACCTTCATGGACTTCTCGTAATGCAATTTGAGCTTCGTGCCCTTCTAAATATCTAAGAAGAGTGCCATCTAGACTTCGACGGTAAAGGGTATCGGCTAAAATGATATTGTTTATGGTGAAAATGGATAACAATAATAACAATATTGAAAGGCTAAATGAATTCAACCACCAAACCCTAGCCTAACAACAACAAAGATCCACCATAACATATGAAGATTACCTAAGACAATGTAAATCACATGAAATCACAAAGATTATACCATCACATGTCCAATAGGGTTTTGATCTCCATTCTTCCTATCTCCATTGATCTTGCTTGATATATATTTGCTCTCAGATTTTATGTGCACCAGAGCTCAACAAAGAACGGAATGTGGTTTCAAGTAGGATCGAAGTGTAGTCGAGTCTTCAAGATTGTCGATTAGGCTGAGTGATTAGGGTTTGATAATGAGGGAAGCATCTCCTTATATAGAAGACACAATATGAAATGGAGGGATAAGATTGAGAGGTGTAAAGGGAGGTCAGCTAGGATTAGAGGGTAGGTAAAAGAAATAATAAAATAATGAGAGGGGTAGGTAGTGTATGAATTAAGAGATGAATGACATGTGTCATAGGTAGAAAAGGTTAATGAATTAATTAAATAAATAAAGATTTATTTAATTAATGGAAGAAGTGGGATAATTAAATAAATAAGATATTTATTTAATTTAGGAAAAGGATAATTTAAATAAATAAATGTATTTATTTAAATGAGAAATAAGGCTAGAAGAGGATAAATTAATTAATTAAATAAATAAAAATTTATTTAATTAATAGAAGAATTAAGCTTAGATAATTAAATAAATAAAATATTTATTTAATTAAACATGACAATTTTGGGTGTCTACATTTTGCCCCTCTTTGAGACAATGCGGCTTGTCGCGTTGTTTCAAAGAAGATAAGATGAACTGATACAGAGTTGCCCCAGAATGGGAATGATATGCCCCCTCGAGAGATTGGATGAAAATGCCTGAAAAGATTGCAGACAATCTCTCGATAAGAAAGATGAGATAGAATGGACTGACTGGATAAAGTGACAAAGTCACGGGATGAGGAAAACTGACTCGGGAAACGAATGCGAGGGCTAGGGTAGGCTATAAGATAGACCACGGGCAAAAGACATCCTCATTGTCATCTACACCTTCATGAGATCAAAGTGTAGAGCAAGAAAAGAGCAGCAGCAGTCAGCAGCGATGGCTTCCGTGCACAGATTCGACCGCGTTCGACGATTTCAGAGGCCAGCAGAGGCAGGAGAGCCGGTAGGTACCACCAAGCCTCCTCGTACTTTGACACATTTATTTTTGTCATTAATGCATGCTAGTTAGAGCAATAAATGCACTTAGGAATAGGGTACAAAAAAGTTTGAAAACGTGCAACCGCGTCTGCGTCGGTGCCAGGCGCGTCTGTGTCCGACAGGCTCGTCTGTGTCGGTGCCAGGCACGTCTGCGATGTGCAGGGGCGTCTGCGATACGTAGGGGTGTCTATGATGCGCAGGGGCATCTGCGTAGTAAAGTCGCATTTGTGCACAACTTAGGCACGTCTATGTCATACAGGCATGTCTATGTTTTTCAGGAGCGCTTGTGCAGTCTGTAGGCGCGTTTGTGTCAGTCAAGCGCATTTGCGTTGAAAAAAATGCAAGTTTTGGTCTTCGAGGTCAAATCAGCAGTTCTGTGATGAACATACGCTGTCGATTGGATAAGCTGCTGAGAGGATACACTCAAGCAGGTCCTCTAGGAAGACTAGGATAGATCAAGGCACTTTGTGATGAACAGTGAGTACCAAGATAGAGTACTTTGTGATGAACAGTGAGTACCCAAAGTATGAGCAACACTTTGTGATGAACAGGGAGTGCAAATGTGAGTAACACTGTGTGATGAACAGTGAGTGTCACACACGTAGTACTTTGTGATGAACAGGGAGCACTACTAGGATAGAAGCAACACTTTGTGATGAACAGTGAGTGTCACTAGGATAGATAACCATATGCATTTAGATAAAGAAGTAGCATTTTGTGATAAACAGTGAATGCCACCATGACTGACATGATTGATTTGCTTGACTGTAGGAGTACTTGCCTATGTTGGAGTCACGGGAGAGATTCCCGTCGACACAGAGATTGCAACCAGAGCTATCATTTCAGGATAGAGCTGCCATCGAGGAGATGGGCTTGAGACATGTATTGTACGTGCTTGAGTTTCGGGCAAACATGGGTTTGCTGACTGCACTTGCCGAGAGATGGCATTCTGAGACATGCACTTTCCATTTGCCGATGGGTGAGATGACAGTCACCCTTGAGGATGTCTATAGGATTCTGCAGATACCGATTGATGGAGAGTTGATTCCATATGATCGTGATGGAGATAGGGAGGCATTGAGACAGGTGTTCCAGGATCTCGAACTAGAGATGAGGGCAGGACATGTGGCATGGGACACTATGACCGCCACAGGGTTAGCATTGTCGGTCGTGATCGGAGGAGCGATCAGTGGATTTCTATGCCCAGACAGGGCGACACGGGGATTGGCTGTGGGCTGGGGGGAGCACTGGAGACACTAATGACACAGCATACCAGATACGCCTAGGGACCATGTGTATTGGCCCACCTGTACTATGAGCTTCACCAGTTTGTATACCATGGGTCAGTGGGATTGGGCTGCGGGGTGACACTACTGTAGGTTTGGGCCTATGAGCATCTGCCAGTGACGAGGCCGATACACTTCCCAGGCAGGGGACATGGACGCAGTTTTGTTCACTTATACGACATGATCACCTCGCAGCCGCGGATTGGCAGGTTGGAGCATTGGCGGCGAGTGCTGGATGATATTGATGTGGTCATCTAGAGACCGTATCTAGGATGCGAGGAGTGGGAGGATGACGCCGTGGAGCTTCCATACACCTTTCGGAGCAGGTATCTGATTGGGCGGACGCCCTATGTTTTAGAGAGGCAGCTTGTGGACAGGGTATGCAGGCAGTATGGCAGGATCCAGAGGATGCCATGAGGCTCGGGTATGTATGCCCGTACAGTTAGGGATCAGGCGCAGTTTGGTCCTTTATTGTCATATGATCAGGCGGTCACTCAGCTGGTCGAGATGGTACCCCTGCCCTGGGATATGTGGCCAGAGGTCGACGATGCCAGGATGGATGCTGAGTATTCAACATATTGGGTGGAGCATCCATTCCCACGACTGACAGATCCAGGGGAGCTGGTGGAGGGAGATGGAGGAGGAGATGAGGATGATGATGGTGGAGGTGATGGGGGGAGAGGCCGACGGAGGTGGAGGGGAGTGGTTGGGGAGAGGAGGGTTGCACCTTGGAGAGAGGGTGGAGAGGAGCAGCAGGCTCGGGTGGTGAGGGGTCCCGGTGGCTTACCCCTATAGGTACCAGTAGCACAGGGTCCCAGGCAGAGACAGGGACAGAGACAGGTACAGGGACAGGTGCAGGGACAGAGACAGGTGCATGTACAGGCACCAGCACAGGTATAGGGGTAGGCACCCACTGAGGGAGAGCCACAGGCAGCGGCAGAGGGTGGGGATCCAGAGGAGGATGAACTGATTGAGCTCAGGGAGATCTGCCAGGGTCAGGCAGATGAGATACAGGAGCTGGAGCGGGAGAGAGACCGACTCAGGACGAGGCTCAGGGATACTGAGCGGGAGAGAGACCAGGCGATTCAGTGCTATACAGAGGCTGAGACAACGCTGAGGGTAGGGAGGCAGGCGGCGAAGGACACAGGGGCAGGCTACGCATATGTCCTGCGGGCTGGAGAGGAGATAGGGTACTGGAGGGACCTCTACTACGGTGCAGTGTCGATAGATCAGTGGGTGAGGAGCTTCCATAGACCATCGCGTACAGTGACAGCTACGAGAGGGAGTCGGAGGAGGTAGGCATCGAGTGGTGGGGTCATGGGTCCTCCACCACCACCAGATAGAGGAGATAGGTAGGGTGATCCTTGGGCGGGTCCCTCAGGGGCTCAGATTCCACCGAGGCGAGGCAGCTCCGAGGGAGGGAGTCCATCATAGCCTTAGAGGGCTCCCATTGTATCAGTTTTGTACCATTATTTTGTATTGTAGACACCTGCGGGTGCTTTTGTAGCCATATGATTTTTTTGACATCATTGTATCATGACACTTTATATATATATGAGATGATTCATCTTTGCGGCAACTATATGCATGTGTACCTATGTGATGAGATGTTTTAATGATGTATGTTTCTATGTGATGCTTATGATATGGATGCAAATATGTATATGATGCAATGCAATATTTATTTTGTTCTTTTATGTTTTATATATGTATGCATATTGCAAATGTGAATGTAAGTAATGCAGATGAATATGATAATGTAAATTGTGCTAACAGGTGTTGTGTGCAAAATGTGATGCAATTGTGATATCTATATGTATGTATGAAATACTTATATGTGGTAATGCAGGTGCAACTACATGAAATGCAAATGTTTTTGGTGTGTCATTATACTCAGTCATGTGATAGCAGGCTACGTGGACTCGAGAAGGACGATGGAAGTCAATCAAGAAAGGGGGATGGAAGATAGAAGATATGAAAGTGAAAGAGCTTCTTGTGCATTATCATCATTGAGCTTTATTATGGCAAGTAGGTTATGACAATCGAGGCATATGTTTGACCCAGAAAGTCATTGTACCCGTTTGCATGGAGATAAGACAGTCACAAACAAGGAATGCCCCAGTTCACACTAGACTCACAGTGTCCTCATATCCTTGGACAAGTCATAGTATTACTAAAAGACAATCCACAGACAGCAAAAGAAAATGGGCGACGATACCCCATCCTTGCCTTTCTAGTCAAAGACATCCTAGAGATAGAATCTCTAGTCAAAGACATCTCAGAAAAGCTAAAAGACATGTCACCAAAAAAAAAGATGAAATCAAAAGAAAACCAAGACTCGACACCAACATCCACTGTAGTCCTCAAGTTTAGTGTCTCTTGTCACTTGTATAAGTCTTATTTGATTGTGGTCACAATGTTTACTTTCACAAAAGGATAGATAGCACTGAACCATAATGTTGTCTGAGTCTGTTGAAAGATTTGATTTGTTGAAGCCCATTGTTGCTGCTGTGTCTCATCTGAAACTGACTGAATCCATGAAACTGATACTTTATTGCGGAGAAGACGAAACTTTAGTGCGGATCTGTGATCCAAATGTTGCTTTATTGTGGATTGTGCGCGGATAGACTGAAGGAAGCTGGAAGAAACTGTACTCCTTGAAACATGTGATGTTCTCAGTTCCACACCCATCACTAGATAGGATTTTGCCTTAGCCACAGATAGGATCTGATTTATTATGGATGGAAAGGGATGTGAAAAGGGAGATTTATTATGAATGGCTAACCAATCTTGGGTAGATCAATAACAAGCCATGATGGGAATGGGTAAGTTTATTATGAACGAATAGGTTGTGAGTGTGTGCGAAGTGAAAGGATGAAAGTGAATTCTGAAGGAGGGAGGAGCAATGTCTCTACACATGGCGCTGGTGACCCAGTTTTCACCATGGTACTTGCCCAGGGTGCCACCGAAGTGGTTTTCACCGTTGGACGAAATTATTTCTATTTACTTTTTTTGATTTTTCAATGTTTTTTGTGTCACAAGGCGCCTGTTTGTCAGGTTTTCACCAAGTAACGATTTTTTTGTTTTATGATTTTTTTTTTTGTATTTTTGAATTTTTTTTTGATTTTTTTTGTATTTTTGAATTAGGATACTCTGAAGAGCTATGTGTAGAACCTGCGAAGGTGCATGCTATTGATAGGATCCTCCAAAGGTTCACCTTCTGTAGTTGAGAGCTGATATGCATCAGATCCATATGCTGCTGTGATGATGTAAGGACCAAGCCAGTTTGGTTCGAACTTGCCCTTCTTCTCTTTGTCTTGCTGATTCTTGGGGTTTTCTCTGAGAACCAAGTCACCTACCTCAAATGTGTGAGGCTTGACCTTGTGGTTGTAGCTGTGACTCATTCGTTGTTGGTAAGCCTTGAGATGATTAAAAGCAGTTTGTCTCCGTTCATCCAGCAGCTCTAGTTCTTGTAAGTGAGAGACCCTGTAGTCTTCATCAGCGATGATGTTTTGCAAAGAGACCCATAAAGAAGGTAACTCGACCTCAATAGGCAAGATGGCTTCAGAACCATAGACTAGTGAATAGGGTGTAGCTCCTGTAGGTGTGCGGACACTTGTGTGGTAGGCCCAAAGTGCAGGATTGAGTTGGATATGCCAATTACGGCCAGCATCGTCGGCTATCTTCTTGAGGATTTTAAGAATTGTTTTATTAGACGCCTTAGCTTGGCCATTACCTTGGGGGTAATATGGTGTGGAGAAATGATGGGAAATATGGAAGCGGTCACAGAGTTCACGAACATCCTAATTTTTGAAGGGACGCCCGTTATCAGTAATAATGGAAACAGGAATACCATATCGGCATATGATATAGTTAAGGATGAAGGTAGCAATCTGTTTTCCAATGACTTGTGTGAGAGGTACGACTTCAATCCATTTTGTGAAGTACTCTGTGGCTGTGATAATGAATTTATGACCATTGGAAGAAGGAGGGTGAATCTTGCCTATGAGATCGAGTCCTCACTGACAAAAGGGCCAAGGAGACACAAGTGGTTGTAATTCTTGTGCTGGCGCATGTATGAGGTCTCCATGAATTTGACATTGCTTACATTTCTTGACAAACTGATATGAGTCCTTTTCCATATTGGGCCTGTAATATCCAGTCCTAATGAGTTTCTTGGCCAAGGTAGGACCACTAGCATGTGGACCACATATCCCTTCATGCACTTCACGTAACGCAATCTGAGCTTCGTCGCTTTCTAAACATCTAAGAAGAGTGCCATCTAGACCTTGTCGGTATAGGATATCAGCTAAAATGACATATCGAGAGGATTGGCGAATGAAGGTGCGACGTTGGTTATTTGATAGATCGGGAGGTAAAGTATTGTCATGTAGGTATGTGAAAATGGAACCATATAACTGGGATTCGGGACCAACAATGCATATCATTTCAGTAGGAGTGATCTCATATGAAGGAGCCAACAGGTTGTCCACTAAGAACTCATAGCAAGTTTCATTTTGAGGGAGATCAATCAGTGAAGCAATTGTAGCCATGGCATCTGCAAGACGATTCTGCTCTCTTGGTATCTGCTCAAAATCTATCTTTGTGAAATGTTGTTTCAAATCATCCACCATTTGTTTGTAAGGCATTAATTTTTCATCTTTTGTTTGGTAATCATTAGTTTCTTGACGGATGACAAGTTGGTAATCCCCAAAAACATGAAGTTCCTGGATCTTCCATTGAACTGCAATTCGTAATCCAGTTGTTAATGCCTCATATTCCGCTATATTGTTAGTGCAAGGAAATGATAAGCGGTATGATTTTGGTATAGAGTCGCCTTGAGGAGTTATGAAGAGGATACCAGCACCTGCCCCATGCTATGTGTATGAGCCGTCAAAGTATAGTTGCCATGGCCTTGCATGTGATATTGTTAAAATGGATTCATTTGGAAATTCTGAATTTAGAGGAGCATCATCAATCATGGGGGCATCTGCTAATTGATCCATGATGGCTTGTCCTTTTATTGCTTTTCTGTCCACATACTCGATGTCGAATTCACTAAGGATCATTACCCATTTGGCCAGCTGCCTAGTAAGTGTTGCTTTATTGAGGAGGTATTTCAATGGATCGATCCTTGCAACTAACTTAGTCTTATGAGTAAGCATGTAATGTCGTAATTTCTGCGAAGTAAAGACCACGGCGAGACATGCACGCTCGATTGGCGTGTAGTTTAGCTCATATCCCACCAGTGTGCGACTGATATAGTATACTATTTTTTCCTTGCCGTCAGCAATTTGTTGTGCTAGGAGTGCCCCTAGTGCTGTTGGAGTAGCTGATATGTATAGTAGCAAAGGTTGATCTGGAACTGGTGGCATCAAAACTGGCGGATTCAAAAGATAATCTTTGAGCGTCTGAAAAGCTTGTTGACAGTTATCATCCCATTTGAACTTGATATTTTTATGTAGCAGGTGTTGAAAAGGATTGCACTTATCTACCAGTTGTGCTATGAATCTTCGTATAGACTGGAGTCTCCCTTGTAAGGATCAAAGTTGACTGATATTTCTGGGTGGTGGCATGTCTAAGATAGCCTTGACTTTTGCTGGATTGGCTTCGATTCCTCCTTTGGACACAATGAATCCTAGGAGCTTCCCGGAGGTTACTCCAAAGACACATTTCTTGGGATTTAATTTTACTTTGTATTTTTCCAACCGATCAAAGACGACTGACAGTATGTCTAGATGCGTATTTCTGTCTACTGATTTACCCAAGAGATTGTCAACATAATCTTCCACAGTTATGTGCATGAGATCATGAAAGATAATGGTCATTGCTCTTTGATATGTAGCACCTGCATTTTTTAGCCCAAAGGGCATGACATTCTAGCAGAAAGTTCCCCACAGACAAGTAAATGATGTTTTGTGTTGATCCTCGGGTGTGATTCTAATCTGATTGTAGCCAGAGAATGCATCCATTAATGATAGCATTTCATGACCTGCTGTAAGATCAACAATCAAGTCAATGTTTGGTAATGGGAAGTCATCCTTTGGACAAGCTTTGTTGATGTCTCTGAAATCTGTGCAAATTCTGATGCTGCGATCTGGTTTACTGACAGGTACTAAATTGGAGATCCATTCAGGATAATCAATTGGGCGTATGAATCCGACAGCCAATAACTTCTCCAGCTCGGCTTTGACTAGTAATGCCACTTGTGGATGCATTTTTCTTAATTTCTGTTTTACTGGTTTTGCCCCAGGTTTGACTGTCAGATGATGCATTACCAAATCTGGATCCAATCCAAGCATGTCAGCGTATGACCATGCAAAGTTGATTTGTCTTTCCTTGAAGAAGCTTATGAACTGTGACCTTTCGAACTATGTCAATGATTTAGCCAGGAATATGTTGTGTGGAACTTCTTCCGTACCAATGTTTGTCTTGATAGTCTCCTCTACCAGCATGGATGACTTTTCCTCATACGAAGCTGGGAGAATGTCGAGCCTTCCATCTTCGAGTGCCTCAGAGAGGTTTTCGCCCTCAGATACATCCTTTCTTTTTACTTTTTTGGGATCAGATAGCGCCACAGTGTGGTTTTCACCATAAGATCCTTGATTTTCTCTTATTTTCACATTTTTGCGACTGGAGGTCCAACACCCTCACCAAAATATGCCATGTTGTTGAGTTCTATAGTGTATCCTGCTTTATGGTCCCCAAGGGGAAGACCATCTCGTATGCCAAGATAGTCAATAACAGCTTCATCATTTTGAAATGTGTCAAACTGTGCTGGCCCTTCATAATCCCAGTCAATGAGTTGGTGGTGAACAAGGGGAAGGCCTTTAATGTTTTTGAAGTTTGCGGGGTTAAGAGTGAAGATGTGGTTATATTCAGGTATATCAAGGCAATCGTCGAGGTCATTGATGGCACTCTCCTCATCAGTTTCAATCGTGAGCGAATCCAAATTGTCGTCACTAGTAGCGCATTCTGGGACAGGTGTTCTCATCCTATGTGATTTCGACCTAGAACCTTGAGACGAAGACTGTGCGGAATCCTTATGGGTTGTTTCTTGACCAACTCTGAACTTTTTATAAAATTCCTCTTCTTCTGTGGGTTCATCTGGCTCTCTGAATGTCTCGGTGAGCTCATAGTCGCTGGAGGATTTGTCTGAACCCCATTCCCATTCGTTGGAATCTATGGAATAGCAATCCTCTTGTTGAACTTTGGCAATTTTGATTTGTGATGCCTTTTCTGTCCTTTTTAGTGTGGATCTTGGAAGTCAGAAAACCAAGTCCTTTCGAGCGTTCCCTTTTTATAGTCAATTCAGGTTGTAAGGGCTCCATAACACCTTCTTTGCGTAACCCAAGAGGGCTTTTTCCATCATACCCGAATTTTTGTAGAATCTTGAAGCCTTTACCATATTTCTCACAGGGTATATTGATCTGATCTTGTGTGTCATCTTCAATGTCTTTGTAGAGCATTTTGTATAAATCTTCCTCTTCCAGTTCACCCCATCTTTGAAAGGTACTAGGATCCCATTTGAATAGCATAATGGATATTTGCTTATTAGGATGTGGCCTTCCATATACTTTTGGAGAGCTCATGACTTGTCGTAAATACATGGTTTGATTTAAAGTGTATTCTCCCATGCCTTTGTCTTGAAATTTGCCTTTAAGTTCACCTTGTTTTGATGTTGAAGGTTTGAATGACTCAGGGTCAATGTATGCCGAAGAAGGAACAACTTCACGATTACTGGGAATGATGGTCTCAGTATGTGATCTCAAGTTATTGCAATATATGAACGGATTAGGATCACCGTTAACTGTTACCTCGACTCCATTATGAGGAAACTTAATGCATTAATGATATGTCGATGGGATTGCCCTCATTTCATGAATCCAAGGACGTCCTAGCAATATATTATAAGTGAGATCCAGATCTAGGACCTGACAAACCACATCCTTTGTGACTGGCCCAATTCTTAGAGGTAGGGTGACTGTGCCCTTGGATGAGCGCTCTTCATCGTCATATGCCTTGATGGTGATTTGATTTGTAGAATTCACAGCTTTATCAGAATATCCCAATTGTTTAATGGTGCTCAATGTGCAAATGTTTAGACCAGCTCCTCCATCTATCAGGACTCGCTTTATTCGATGTTTGTGTATGAAGGCTTCAATATGTAATGGTGCATTATGTGGCTGACTTACAGAGGCGTCATCGGCTTCTGTGAATGTAAGGGAGTGTGGAACGGAAAGGTAACCCATCATGGTTTGAAACTGGTCCACGTTCAGATCAGTAGGAACGGCAGTGTCTCTCAAGATTTTGTCAAGTTTAGCTTTATGAGCGGGGGATATGCGTAAGAGCTCAAGGATGGAAATGAGCGCGGGTGTCTTCCCTAACTGTTCTACAAGGTCATACTAGGGCTTGGTTGATGAAGAAGTGGTATTTTTAGTGGAGGCACCTGGCAACGTAATTTTACCTCGACGAGTTGTAACATGACATTCAGAGGTATGTTCGGAAGAAGATCCAACACCTCTTAGGACAATCTTGGGTCTTTGAGGAGGATTCTCAGGGTTTTTGTTCTTGATGGTAATAGTAGAGATATGATTATCCATCGAGATATGATTGATAGTTGAATCATAGTTGTAAGGTGCTCTAGTATAGTTGGCCTGATCATCTGTGACTTTGGCTTTTCCCTTGTCGTGCTTTGGGAATGGTTCCTTAAACATCTCATGTTCTTGATTGGATGAGTGTCCCTCAATCTCAATATCACCTCTATCAATGAGATCTTGCACAATGTTCTTCAGTCGATGGCAATTTCCTGTCTTATGACCCTTGCTCTTATGAAACTCACAATACTCATCATCATTCCACTAATTTGGTTTGACCTTTGGTTCATATGGAGGAAAATCTGGAACTGTGATCACTTTGTTTGCCACAAGCTTTTTGAAGACTGATTCAAGTGGTTCTCCCAATGGGGTGTACTTCCTTCATGGTCTAGAAGTTGTTTGAGTATTCACTTGATTGTTTGTAGAACTTGATCCCGAAAAGATGAATTTGGGTCGCACTGTGTTGGCATCAACAACACCATCATTGACTGTGTTTTTGTTTTTATTCCAAAATCTTGGCTTGTCTTTTCCTTTAAAGTCATCTTTGTTTTCCTTGAATATCTTAATGACTCCTTGTTCAATTAAGACCTTTTCTGTTGCTAAGCCCTTTTCAATGACATCCTTGAAGGTGGACAAACAAGCTTTCCTTAGATCATAGCCAATGTCCTTGTTAACGTTTTGGGTGAACATTTCTACCATTTGTTTTTGTGGAATCTCACAAGAGCATCTGCTGGCTAGATTTCTCCATCTTTGTAAAAATGATGCAAAAGATTCTCCCTCTTTTTGCTTGGTGTTGCACAAAGTAGTGACTGATATGTCTGTCTCTATATTGTAGGAGAAATGTTGAATAAATGCTTCTGCTAGGTCACGCCATGACTTAATACCAGGTGGAAGTTGGGAGAACCATTCCATAGCTTGATCACCTAAGCCTTGTGGGAATAATCTCATCAAATATGTCTCTTCTGCTGCTACCTCAATGCAAGCTGTGAAAAACTGACTTATGTGTGCCTTAGGATCCCCCTTTCCTCTATACTTATCAAATTTAGGCATCACAAAGTGTGTAGGAAAAGAAGGCATTGGAATGCTCTTGTCAAATGGATAAGGACATATGTCTTTCATTGTGTATGTTGGCTTCAATGTATTTATGTCCTCCATTTTCTTTTGTAAGTCCCTGATTTGTTGTTCCAAATTGCTCTTAGGTGGAGATCGACTTCTTGGACCATATCCTATGTTTGAGGTACCCATTGGAGGAGGTGCATGTTGCATATATGGATGATATTGATCATACACATGTTCATATGGAGGAGGTCTGTAATGATGTTGCATATATGGACCACTTGGTATAGATTCATGTTGAGGAACACCATATCTATTTTGTGCATGTATACCATATTCTACAGGCATGTCATGTTCCATTGTATTGCCCCCAAATTTGACATGAGGTTTCCTTGTGTCCAAATTTTGAGCATGCCTTGGAATATCCCGTTGCTTTGGTGGTTGATCCTTAGCATTGATATGTGATTGAGCATATTTTTCTCCATAAGACTTCCATAATGGTCTGCGAAGGTGAGTATCATATGTTTGACCATGTGTATGTGGGACCTCTGGTTTTTGAAGCAAAGCTGATGGTGATTCAGGTACCATGTGTGGTCCTCTATTTCCTCCACTATTAGGTCTCCTTTGATCCATATTGGAGTGAGGTTGTTGCAAAGGTCTATGTTCCATTATTTGAGACATGTCAAAATCATGAGGTATCTTGGCTCCACTTTGTGCCATCATGTGTAAGAAGTATTGTCTATCTCTCCTCATTATTTCCTCAACCAATCGATTGAAATGGGGATTCATAATGGATTCTTCCACATCTGCTGAATGTACTGAAAAGTTGTCCACATTGTCATTTCGTGTAGCATTGTTGTTTAGAGTGTCCATGTTCTCAACATTTGGATTATTTCTATAGACATCCATGTTAGGTAATGTAGTGTGCTCAGGATTGAAAAATAAATCGTTGTCATACTCATAAGAACTCATGTTTGCGGACTCTTGAGCCTCTTTAGTTTCTCTCCTAGATTTTTGAAGACGGGTTTCAACCATGAACTAGGTATTGACCAAGAGTTGAGACTAGATGAAAAATGGAAAGAGTATGGAAGACCAAGAGTTGGATGAAATGTAAATGAGTCTGAAGTGTACTTGCAATGTCCAAAGTGTAAGACCAAGTATGTATGTAGTAGAGTAGGTGTGACTTCCAAAGAGAGGATAGTTTCTCTTGATGAGGTAAGTTGACCTTGACTCTAAGTAAAACCAAATGAGACCCAAAGGTAAGAAACCTTGATGAGGGACCACCTAGCAAAGTGTTGCTGTATGTAGTGTGTTGACAAAGTATGATGAGGACAAGCAAGTGACCTTTTGACTCAAGTTTAGACAAATGTGAATGTAAAATGAGATGTGAAGCAATGATGGACTATGTGAGACCTAAAGACAGGTTGAATGCTAGATGAAACCTGAAGAAACAACCTAGGAAGCTCAAGTATTCCGAAACTGATTTCTTGTGTTTGCTGGACTGTGAAATTTTTCTTGCAATTTTGAACACATACGCGCCTGTATACTGCACAGACGCGGTTTCCTGACCCAGACGCTACTCTGCCCTTCACAGACGCGCTTATGAGATTTTTCATGTTTATGTTTGTTGGACTGTGAAATTTTTTTGCAATCCTGGACACAGACGCGACTGTATACTGCACAGACGCGATTATCCTACATAGACGTGTTTCTATTCAACACAGACGCTATTATAAACACAGACGCTATTCTGCACTTCACAGACATGCCTAGACAACACAGACGCGGTTAAAACAGACACAGATGCGTTTCTGTAAACATTGTGCAATTTTTCCAATATGTGAAGTCGTTTTTGTTGTGACCAAATCTGACTGTTTGACTGTTTTTCGTGACAAGAGGACACAATGTTGATGAGGACTCAATGTTTGCAAGTGTTTAGACTCCAAAATGACTCCAAGAAAAGTGTGTTGTTTGATGTAAAAATGTTTTGCATACACTTGAAGACACAAAAGACACAATGTTTTGCTGTTTGGTCTTGAATGTTTGAACATTTTAACATAAGTCAAGCACAATTCTTATGGCTGGCCAAGACAATAGTTGTTGATCCCACATGGGGTTTTACCCCCGAGGCTATGCTATTCAGAGCGGATACTTAGATGCTTGACCTCACTGGCTCCACCCTCGGCACTCACTTCTTGGGTCAGCCAAGCATCAATCCCCATGAAAACTCCCCATGGCGAACTTTGTATCTCTACTAAGAACCGTATGTGTGTGGGCCGCTACCAGAGGTCTGACCTCCTGCCCCAACAACTAGAAGGATTTGGGCCTCTAAAACAAAATGGTGCTAGTAAGGGCATCCACTCGTGTGGCCATACATGCGGCACTTTCAGCTCTGTAAATACAGAAGGCTCCCAGCCGGTAGGGGTTACGCCCTACAAATGATCAAATAAATTTGATCAAATGGGTTTATGGGGAGACATAGTGTCGGTATGAACTAATCAGCACACGTTATTCATAGCTTTCACCATGAATACATTTGATTATAGTGGTTTGGATGAGGTGGGTTTTCCTCGCTACCACTTGGGTCGTTCTCTTCTCACTAGTAGTCCTAATGACCACACGGGAAGACAGGCCCTCTAAAGATTAAACAAAAAGAGCCTATTGCTCAAGACACAAAAGACAATGATTCAATTTTAGTGCACCAATGGAAGTGTTTGCTAGTCTATGAAAAAAAGGCACACAAAAAATCCAAAACCCTAGCCAAGGACCTGCAACAAAGAGTTTTTAGTAGTTTGGGTTGTTTGAAATAATCACCCCTTCCTGCAAACACACAAGTTAGGTAAATTTTAAAACCCAAAAGACTTTGTGAAAATAGGGGCCTTCAACCAAACGATTTAGCTTCCAAGGCAAGCTGCACTAATGTTAGCTAGATCTGAAAGTGTTAGTCCAAAAATAAACCAGATCTGAAACCCTAAATGCAAAAATCCAAAAACTGAATCACTAAAATTTCAAAATTTTGAAATAGTAAATACACAGACGCCGTTACCTTCAACACAGACGCGTCTGGAGCACACGGACGCGATTCTATGATTCACAGACGCGCTTAAAAGTCACAGACGCTCCTTTTAGACACAGACTCGGGTAGAAATAACACAGACGCATTTCTGGAACATAGACGCGCCTCCCTGGAACCTGCAAAATGAAATATTGACAAAACACAGACGTGGATCCCGTTGTCGCAGACGCGCCTGAAAATAAAAAACGCGTTCCGAAAGTGCGCAGACGCGAAAATACCAAAAATGCTGCCGAAAATGTCCGATCTGCAACTTCAAAAACACAAGATCTGCAACAAGGAGGTTAAATGCAAAGGGACAAGTGTCCCACCGGGCGTGCCAAAATGTTTATGGTGAAAATGGATAACAATAATAACAATATTGAAAGGCTAAATGAATTCAACCACCAAACCCTAGCCTAACAACAACAAAGATCCACCATAACATATGAAGATTACCTAAGACAATGTAAATCACAAAGATTATACCATCACATGTCCAATAGGGTTTTGATCTCCATTCTTCCTATCTCCATTGATCTTGCTTGATATATATTTGCTCTCAGATTTTATGTGCACAAGAGCTCAACAAAGAACGGAATGTGGTTGCAAGTAGGATCGAAGTGTAGTCGAGTCTTCAAGATTGTCGATTAGGCTGAGTGATTAGGGTTTGATAATGAGGGAAGCATCTCCTTATATAGAAGACACAATATGAAATGGAGGGATAAGATTGAGAGGTGTAAAGGGAGGTCGGCTAGGATTAGAGGGTAGGTAAAAGAAATAATAAAATAATGAGAGGGGTAGGTAGTGTATGAATTAAGAGATGAATGACATGTGTCATAGGTAGAAAAGGTTAATGAATTAATTAAATAAATAAAGATTTATTTAATTAATGGAAGAAGTGGGATAATTAAATAAATAAGATATTTATTTAATTTAGGAAAAGGATAATTTAAATAAATAAATGTATTTATTTAAATGAGAAATAAGGCTAGAAGAGGATAAATAAATTAATTAAATAAATAAAGATTTATTTAATTAATAGAAGAATTAAGCTTAGATAATTAAATAAATAAAATATTTATTTAATTAAACATGACAATTTTGGGTGTCTACAGATATATCGAGAAGATTGGCGAATGAAAGTATGATGTTGGTTGTTGGATAGGTCGAGAGGAAAGATATTGTTACAAAGGTATGTAAAAATGGGACCATACAAAGGGGAATTAGGACCAACGACACATATCATGTCGATAGGAGTGATCTCATATGAGGGGACTAAAAGGTTGTCCACCAAGAACTCATAGCGGGTTTCATTCCGCGATAGATCAATCAACAAGGCAATAGTAGCCATGTCATCTGTAGCTCGATTGTGTTCTATTGGTATCTTCTCAAAGGTTAGATTTACGAAATATTGCTTGAAGTCATCTACCATTTTCTTGTAGGGCATTAATTTTTCATCTTTTGTTTGGTAGTAATTGGTTGCTTGATGAATTACAAGTTAAGAGTCCCCAAAAACATGAAGTTTCCGGATCTTCTGCTGGACTGCAATTCTTAATCCAGTTGTTAATGCCTCATATTGTGATATATTATTAGTGCAAGGAAATGACAATCGATATGATTTATGAATGGAATCCCCTTGAGGTGTGATAAAGAGGATGCCAGCTCCTACACCATGCTACGAGCTGTAAAAGTATAGATTCCAAGCTTCGTGTGTGATACCATTAGAATGGATTCATTTGGAAACTCTAAAGTTAGAGGAGCATCATCAATCATGGGTGCATCGACCAACTGATCTGCGATAGCTTGTCATTTGATTTCTTTTCTATCCACATATTCAATGTCGAATTCACTCAAGATCATAACGCATTTAGCTAGTCTGCCAGTGAGAGTTGCCTTATTGAGAAGATACTTTAATGGATCTATCCTTGCAACAAGCTTAGTTTTATGAGTTAGCATGTAATGTCGTAATTTCTATGAGGCAAAAACCATAGCAAGACACACACGCTCAATTGGTGTGTAGTTAAGCTTATAACCAACCAAAGTATGACTGATGTAGTATACTGCCTTTTCTTTGCCTTCATTGTCTTATTGCGCCAAGAGTGCTCCAGTGCTATTTGTGTAGCTGATATGTAGAGTAATAGGGGTTGTTCTAGAATTGGTGGCATCAACACTGCTAGATTGAAAAGATAATCTTTGAGTATTTGAAAAGCCTGTTGATAGTTATCATCCCATTTGAATTTGATGTTTTTGTGTAGAAAGTGTTGAAAAGGATGACATTTATCTGCAAGTTGTGCTATGAATCTTCATATGGACTAAAGTCTTCCTTGTAAAGATCGAAGTTGACTGATATTCCTTGGCAGTGGCATTTCTAATATAGCTCTGACTTTTGCTAGATTGACTTCAATTCCTCTTTTTGAGACAATGTATCCAAGGAGCTTCCCAAAGGTTACTCCAAAGACACACTTCTTGGGATTTAATCGTACTTCATATTTTTCTAACCTATCAAAAACCACTGAAAGGATGTCCAAATGTGTGTCTCTGTCTAAAGATTTTCCCAAGAGGTCATCAACATAATCCTACAGTTACATGCATAAGATCATGAAAAATAGTAGTCATAGCTCTTTGGTATGTAGCACCTGCATTCTTTAGTCCTAAGGGCATGATATTCCAGTAGAAATTTCCCTAGGGACAAGTAAACGTTATTTTGTGCTGGTCCTCAAGTGCAATTTTTATTTGGTTATAGCCAAAAAATCTGTCCATCAAAGATAACATCGCATGACCTGCTGTGAGATCCACTATCAGGTCTATGTTTGGCAACATAAAGTCATCTTTAGGACAAGCTTTGTTGATGTCTCTAAAATCTGTACATATTTTGATGCGGTGATCTGGCTTACTGAGTGGTACTAAGTTGGAGATCCATTCAAGATAATCAATTGGTCTTATGAATCCATCCAACATCTTTCCAAGTTCTACCTTTACTAATAATGCCACTTGTGGATGCATTTTCCTTAATTTCCATTTGATTGGCTTTGCTCCTAGTTTAACTGTCAAATGGTGCATTACTAGATCAGGATCTAGTCTAGGCATATCTGCATATGACCCTGCAAAATTGATTTGTCACTCTGTGAAGAAACTTATGAACTTCGGTCTTTCTCTTTCTGTCAGAGATTATGCCAAGAATATGTTATGTGGAATCTCTTCTATACCAATGTTCATTTTGATAGTCTCCTCTACCAACATGTATGATTTTTCTTCGTATGATGCTGGGAGAATGTCAAGCTTTCCATCTTTGGGTGCCTCAGAGAGGTTTTCACCCTCAGATACATCCTTTCTTTTTACTTTTTTAGAGTCAGACAGTGCCACAATGTGGTTTTCACCATAAAACCCATGATTTATTTTTATTTTTACATTTTTGCAACTAGAAGGCCCAACACCCTCACTGAAATATGCCACATTGTTGAGTTCTATAGTGTATCCCACCTTATAGTCCCCAAGTGAAAGATCATCTTGTATGACCAAATAGTCTATGAAAGCATCATCATTTTCGAATGTGTCAATTTGCAAAGGTCCTTCATGGTCCCAATCAATAAGTTGCTGGTGAACAAGGGGAAGGCCATCAATGTTTTCAAAGTCAGTGGGAGTAAGGGTGAAGATATAGTTTATCTTCAGGTATATCAAGGTAATTGTCGAGGTCATCGCTAGCACTCTCCTCATCTATCTCGATTGTGAATGAAACCAAATTGACATTACTAAAAGCGCATTCAGCAATGGGAGTCCTCACTCTTCATGATTTCGACCTAGAACCTAAAAAACAAAGGCTGTTTGGGATCCTCAAGGGTTATTTCTTGACCAACTCTGAATTTTCTATAAAATTCATCTTCTTCTGTGGGTTCACCTAGTTCTCTGAATGTTTTGGTGAGCTCATAATTACTGGATGATTTGTCTGAACCCCATTCCCATCCATTGGAGTTGGTGGAATAGCGACTTTCTTGTTGATCATTAGAATTTTTGATTTGCAACGCTTCTTCATATTTGCTAGTGTTTATGCTAAAAGGTATGAAACCAAGACCTTCTAAGTGCTGATTTTTAAATTTGAATTCTGGTTGCAAAGGTTGAGTGATACCTTCTTTTATTAAGCCAAGAGGACTTTTACCATTGTACCCAAACTTCTGTAGGATTTTGAATCCTTTGCCATATTTTTCACATGGTATCTTAATGTGATATTGTGTATCTTCTTCAGGGTCTCTGTGAAGCATTTTATATAAGTCCTCTTCTTCCATCTCACCCCACTTTTGGAATATAGTAGGATCCCATTTTAGTGTAATGATAGATACCCATTTAGAAGGATGTGGTAGTCCATATTCTTTCGGTGAATCCATGACTTGCCTCAAGCACATGGTTTGATTTAGAGTGTATTCACTCATGCATTTATCCTAATATTTCCCTTTAAGCTCACCTTGTTTTGATGTTGAAGGTTTTAGTGACTTAGGATCAATATATGTAGATGATGGGATTGCCTCTCTATTAATTGGAATTATTGTCTCAGTTTTTAGCCTCAAATTATTGCAGTATATAAATGGATTAGGATCACCATTAAATGATAGTTCAACTCCATTATGAGGAAAATTAATGCATTGATGGTATGTAGATGGGACTGCTCTCATCTTATGAATCCGTGGATGTCCTAGCAATATCTTGTATGTGAGATCAAGGTCTAGGACTTGACAAACCACATCCTTTGTAACTGGCCCAACTCTGAGAGGTAAGGTGACTGTGCCTTTAGATGAAGGCTCTTCATCATCATATGCCTTAATGGTAATTTTTTTTGTAGCATTCATAGCTTTATCCGAATATCCCAATTGTATTATTGTGTTCAAAGTACATATATTGAGATGGGCTCCTCCATCCATCAGAACTCGTTTTATTCGATGCTTGTGTAGGAAGGTGATGCAGAGGCCTACCCAAACTCATAATGACAATCTCAAAAAAGGTTAGGCTAGTGACCCCCTAACTACACACAAGGGCCTTGCAAGGAAGGACTCTGCACCTTGGATGAAACTACACACTCATTCACTATGCTTAGGCCTACTCAAGATGAGTAAAAGGCCTCAAATCCTCAAACATGCTTTACCGGTAACCTCTACTCCTTGGGATTTTGAATTTGGCCAAAAAATGTCATCTAAAGACTCTTTCAAACACTGGTTTTGGTTTAGGGCACCAATTCCTTATACCTCCTTTGTAAACCTACCCCCTTGGCTTGTAGCCCTATTTGACGATAGAATGGACCCTTACTCAAAAATATTCCACACACCCATACAAAAAAATTATCATTTCAGACACCCTTTTGGAAGTTATATTGATCCCCAAATTTTTTTGGCCAGATCTATAGATACAAGGTCTGTTCCCTTGAAAAGCTAAGAGACCTAATAGGGACAATTAGCCCTATTTTCCAAAGCAACTCCCTTTACCGGTACACCAAATGGAAACTAAATTCTATGGGAATGTGGGAGGGGGGGGGGTAGTTAGAAACCTCTAATTCCAAGGTTACATGCCTGGAATCCATCGCTATGACAACTTATGATGACTGTCCTAAAGCTTTTCCTAGGTAGTCACATAAAGATGCCTACCTAATCTTGCTCTTTTCTCCACACAACAAAGTTTCCCCTGCTACACACCATGAAAAAAATAAATTAAAGAGGCTTATCTTGCATCTCTCCAAAGGAAGAGTCTTCTAATGGACTCAAGTGCAAGATAAAGCCATTTTTATTCAAAATCCTCTCCAAACCCTCAATTTTTGGGTTACAGTCAGAAGAATGGAGGGTTCTCTCTACCCCAGAATAGTCAAGACCTCAGACATCCACCAAAAGAAATATATTTCATCTCCCTATCTACTCCATGGATGGTGGGATCCAGATCAATTCGTTCAGGCATGTACAACTCTTGCAAACTCATAATTTCTAGGAAAACTGTAGTATTTTGTGTATTATTGATTCTCAAACTCCAATTCCAACCTCATCCCCCATGGGAATCATGCCCAAAAGGCTTATAAAACTCTCCAATGGTTTCCCACCAAATTTGGAGTAGGTTGGAGCCATTGAAAGGCTTCCCCAACTGATTTACAAAAAGTTGCACTTTTGCACAAAAAGTTGCATTCTATAAAAGTTGCATTTTTGCAATTTTGCACAAAAAGTTTTCATACTCTCTAAGGTTGGGAACCACATACATGGACCAAAAAAACACACATAAAACATGTCTAAAACTTATCAAACACAAATCTAGACCATTTATTACCCCTTTTTACCATATTGTCCCAATTGGCTTCTCAAATTGCCTAATTGGTGACATGGGCTTACATGGTGGGGTTTATTGCGTACATGAAACACAAAACACAGTAAGAAACCCTAATTATCCTAGTCTTCATCCTTAGGGTCATTAATATCTTGTTGATGAGGTGATCCTACACCATACTCCCCGAGAGAAGAGATCTCAAGCCCACTTGAGATCAGAGTTTGTAAATCTGCACCATGATTAGATATTTGCTTACTTGTCATCCAAACTGCCTTAGAGTCTAGTTTGTCCTACCAAGCCACCAAGTACTCAATGTACTCATTTTTCCTTATCATCTTTGTGACTCTAGTGTCTAACACTTTGCTCAACTTAGGTGATTCCTGCCTTGGAATGCCATTGTCTATTGCAACCTGCGTTGGTTCTTCTTATTCATTGCCATCACCTTTGAAAAGTGTAAGATCACACACATTAAAAATGGGTGATAATCTAAGATAAGGAGGAATTTGGATCTCATAGGCATTTTGTCCACACTTCTTCAATATCTGACATGGTCCAATCTTCCTCTGCATGAGTTTGGTGTATTTGCCTTTTGGGAGTCTCTCATTCTTCAAATATACCCATACCAAATCCCCAACATTAAACTACACATCTCTCTTCTTCTTATCAACATGAGCCTTATACTTCATTGCAGATTGTTGGAGATGAGACTTGACTTGGTCATGCACCTCTTTTATGGCTGATGCAAAAGATTCACCATCTGCACTAATGGCTTCTTCTTTGGGTAAATCTCTTAACTCCAACACTCCCCTTGGGTGGATGCCATAAACAATATAGAAAGGAGATTTATCGATACTCCTATTTATGGTTTCATTATAGGAGAATTCTACCTGTGAAAAAATGTTATCCCACTTCTCTCCATGTTGCCTTGTCAAATACCTTAGTAGGTTTCCCAATGACATATTGACAACTTCAGTCTGCCCATTTGTTTGAGGATGGTAGGTTGATGAGAAAGCTAGGTTAGTCCCCAACTTCTTCCAAAGAGTCCTCCAAAAGTGACCTATGAATTTCACATCTCCATCTGAAACAATGTTTAGGGGCAATCCATGTATCCAGACTAACTCTTTGAAGAATAGGTCTGCAACATATGATGCATCACAATAAGTCTTACATGGCAAGAAATGAGCCATTTTACTAAGCCTGTCCACCACTACAAAGACACTGTCAAATCCTCTCCTTTTCCTGGGTAGACCCAACACAAAGTCCATACTTATGCTCTCCCATGGCCTAGAAGGAATGGGTAAGGGCTGATACAAACCTGCATTTGTAGACTTCCCCTTGGATTTTTGACATATAACACATGTCTCCACAAACCTTCTTACATCTGCCTGCAACTTAGGCAAAAAATAATGTCTCTTCACAAGGTCTAGGGTCTTGTCAAGACCAAAATGACCTGCCATGGCTCGACAATGCTTCTCCCTAATATATTCAATCTCAAGGAGCACTTGAGAATACACAACTACACTCATTTGAACAAAAATCCATCTTGTATCAGAAACTCAAAAAACTCTATATGATACTGGTCATCAAAACTTTCACATACCATGTAGATTTCTCTAAAGTCTTCATCATCAACATACATACTCTTCAAGGAATCAATACCAACACTTTCCATCTTAATTTGGTTGACAGTTAAGACCCTCCTACTCAAAGCATCTGCAACTTTGTTCTTAACTCCCTTCTTGTGTTTGAGGGTGAATGTGAAGGCTTGTAGGGTCTCTACCCATTTCATGTGCTGATGGTTTATCTTCTCTTGGCTATTTATGAAACTAAGTGCCTGATTATCAGTAAAAACTATAAACTCCTTTGGCAATAAATAGTGCCTCCACTTCTTCAAAGACTGTACTAGAGCATACATCTCTAAGTCATAAGATGAGTATCTTTTCTTAGCATCATTTAGCTTTTCATTGAAAAAGCAATAGGGCTTCCTTCCTGACTCAACACTACTCCAATAGCCATGTGGCTTGCATCACATTCCACCTGAAATATCTTATTGAAGTCTGGTAAGGCAAGGACTGGTTGTTCTGCAACCTTCTTCTTCAATGTCTCAAATAAATCAGCTGCCTCTTTGCTCCAACTGAACCTACACTTTTGTCCTCCCTTTATGGTGTCAAGCATGGGTGCACAAACATGACTAAATCCTCTTATGAAATTCCTATAAAAAGTTGCTAACCCATGGAAACTTTGGACATCATTCATAGTTCTAGGTGTAGGCTAAGACACTATAGCACTTACCTTCTCTTGGTCCATTTTCAACTCACCTTGTGAGATTAGAAAACCCAAGTAGATGATCTCCTCTTGCATGAACAAATACTTATCCAAATTGATCATTAGTTGGTCTTCATGTAACCTCTCGAGAACTATATCTATGTGTTTGAGGCGCTCTTCCCTTGTGTGATTGAAGATCAAGGTATCATCATAAAGGTACTAGGGGCATTAGATAACCCAAATGGCATGACTTTCCATTCATACAACCCTTCATTAGTTTTAAAAGCCATCTTCCATTCATCCCTTGGCCTTAGTCTAATTTGATGGTATCCACTTTTTAGATCCATTTTTGTAAAATACTTGGCACTCCCTAAGCAATCAAGTAAATTCTCTATTCTAGGGATTGGGAACCTATACCTTATGGTTATCTTGTTGATGGCTCTTGAGTCTGTACAAATCCTCCAAGTGCCTTCTTTCTTGGGTGCAAGGAATGCTGGTACTACACATGGGCTTAGAATCTTGCCAGTCAGTCCTGATTCAAGCAACTCTTCAATTTGCCTTGCCATTTCTGCATTCTGGTCTGGGGTCAGCTTGTAGGCTGCTTTGTTTGTAAATGTAGATCCAAGGATCGGATCTATGCAATGAATGATGTCTCTTACCAGTGGTAGGGACCTTGGCATTCCATCTGAGATGATGTCTTGATGCTTATCAAGCAACTGTCTAACTGTCGGGTCTAGGTGCTTTGGTCCTGCTTCTTTCTCTTCTGCAAACTGCTCTTTCCTTGTCACCTTGGGACTAGGCATGAGGGCATAGCAAACTGCACCTTTCTTTGCTATCTCGTTCATGACGTGTTTACCTTCTACTATAAACACTCTTGTATCCTTCCCTTTTGATTCCACCTCTTCTTTTATCAGAGGTAAGAGTTCTATCACCTTCCCATCTTTGGTGATTGAGTAGGCATTTCTCAACCCATCATGATAAGCTTTCAAGTCATATTGCCATGGTCTCCCAAATAAGAGATGACATGCATCCATTTTGGCTATGTCAAATAGCAATCTATCCTTTTAAGATCCAATCTGAAACTCCACCCAAGCCTGCTCTTCCACCACTATTTTTTGCCCTTTGGTGAGCTATGAGATCTTATAGGGGTAAGGGCGAGGCAACTTCCTAAGTTTAAGCTTTTCTACCATTTCAAGTGATACAAAATTTTTCAGTGGATCCAGAGTCTATCAGAACCATGCATACCTCTCCTCCTGCCTTGCAAGTGGTTTTGAAAAGAGATTTGCTTTGTGTAGGATCCTTATCAGGTACCTTCATGGTGGTTATTTCTCTCCTCATCATCAGAGCCTCTCCTCTTTTAGGATAGTCATAGCTATCAGGAGCATTAACACTTTGATAAGTGTTTGTACTTGCCACACTTTGACAATCAGATTCCTGTACCAAATTGCTTCTCCTTTCTCCCATGGAGCTAGAAACCTTCTCTGGACATCTATTGGCCATGTGCCCTTCTTGATTACAATTGTATCACCTAGGAGGTCCTCTTCCTTGGGATCTTCCTCTAGAGGGTAGTCTCCTACCCCTAAAACTTCCTCTTGGATTGTAGCCCTCTCCTTGGTTGTAGCTACTCTCTCCTCTATTGCCTTCTTGGTTAGAGTCTCCCTGGTAACCAAAACCATTTCCTCTACCTCTGAAAGGGCCTCTTCCTCCTCTCTGTTATCTCCCTTTACCTCTGCCATTTTGCTCTTGTCTTCTCTTCAACTTCTCCTCCACCTTGAGTGCCAATTGAAAGCACTTTTGGACTATCTCTGGGGTGTGGAGATTCAAGTCTTCTTGGTTTGTAAATCTCAACCCATTGAGATACCTTGCTACCTTCTCATCTTCACTCTCTTTCACCTTAGTCCTCATACACAACTTCATAAACTCCTCGATATAGGAATTCACGTCCATCTCCTTTTGTTTCAAATTCTGTCTCCTCCTATGCAATTGGATATTGTAATCCATTGGGACATAGGCTTCTTTCACCAAAGCCAACATATTCTTCCATGTAGATACTCTTCTCTTTACCTCTTTCACCCTCTCATCCTGGATGAAATTCCACCAAGTTAGTGCAGCCCCTTTCATCTTGGATTGGGCCATCTTCACCCTCTGGTGGTCTGGTATGTCTTCACTTTCAAAAAAATTGTCCAAGGAGTCTATCCACTCCATCACTGTATCAGGCTCCATCTTGCCTGCAAATACTGGCAGATCCATCTTCACATCCATTATTATTCTCTCCATGGACTTGAGGACACTCATCAGGGGTCTCTGGTCTGCAAGTACCTCTAGCTCTTCCTACATAGGGATCTCCTCTTCATCCCCTTCTCCAGAGTCTCTCTCTCCCCTCTCCACTCTGTTCTTCAACCGGTCCATATCATTTCTCAAGGCTTGATTCTCAGCCCTGAGTGCTCTTCTCTCTTCCATCTTCTTCTTCAACATGACATTCAATTCACCATTGGTTGTTCTTGAAGGTGCCTCATGGGATCCTTCTTCTTTCGACATCTTGTCTTCTCCTTCTTTTCCAAAGGACACTCAATCGCTCTGATAACACTTGATGCAGAGGCATACCCAAACTCCTAATGAAAATCCAAAACAAGGTTAGGATAGTGACCCCTTAACTACACACAAGGGTCCTGCAAGGAAGGACTCTACACCTTGGATGAAACTACACTGATGCAGAGGGTTCAGGGGTCAAATTGATCTAAGCCAATGTGTTTGTTTCAATGCTTCCAACTTCTTGAATTCACCTAGTGTTTCAAAGGCTTCTTAATGGATAAAGAAAGGCTTTTCTCACTCCAACACCCTACAATGGTTCCAAATGGTTTCAAACACCTATTCACACCTATTTCAACAATAATCAATAGGTTACAAAGTTCCAGCCCACCAATAAACACTCAAACCCTTCTAAGCCTCAATTAGGCTACTAGCCCTTACTAGGCCACCTGAGACTGAAAAAATTAGTTTTCTCTAGATTTTCCCAAAGAACTCACCAAAAAAATTATATTTTCAAACACCCATTTTGGAGTATTACAACATATATCAAAATCAGATAGGGTTGTTTTGGACCATGCCTCTGCTGTCCTAAGACAGACTATTTTTCCTATGCAAGAACCCCACTTTTACAAAGCAAGTATATGAAGTACTTATCTTCAAACCCTACAAATTTCAACAATAGTTTTTTATGACTCCAAAGCAAGGAAAATCCAATTTTTTAGGTTCTATGATCTTGTTTTATGTGCAAACCCCAAACCCCTCACCATCTTGCTCCAAAATCAAGGGCCTTTTTGTTTAGGCACTTCCCTTCACTTCCAGACCTCAACCAAAGGTCATATAGCATGTATACAACCTTATATTTGACTATTTTTCATAAAAAGTATGCCTCCTTTGGGTAGATCTTCTGCTGCTACAAGTTAGTCACCACTTTCCCCTTCTCAACCTGCACTTTCCAATGGTGTACACCCAATTTTTGTTAACTTTCCTGCGTGGAACTTGTTAGTTTCATATGGTACATGTTAGATAGAGCCTCATCTATGAGAAACAGGACCTTACATCCATAGAAGGGCTCCAAATTGCATTTTGGGCCTTCAATGCCAATGACACAACCCTGAAATTTAACTACAGTCAACAATAAATGGAAAAAATCTGATCAAAAACCTCTACAAAATCATTCAAAAATACTTATTACAATGCTCAATGATTTCCCAAGGCTTATACCATGAAAGATCAATCACTTTCAAGCAACAAAACACAAGAAATTGCAAGAAAATGAAGGTTTTTTCCACTTTTTCTGTTAAATCCGTACAACATCCGTACTGTAGCATCCAACCACACCAAAATGGAATTAAAATATTTTATAATACCTTCCCCCAACTCCCCAAACCGAAATCAATCAGTTATTTATCATTATAGACTTGTTTAGACTCTAAAATCCATTTTCCCACCTAAAAACAACTAATCGTTAGAATTCAAAAATTTGAATTTCTAACTTACAATTTATTGAATAATTTAAAGTCTAACCTATCAAACTTAATGTTTTATTACTCCTAGGATCCAAACAAACTTATCTAACCATCCAAATCCTATTTAGGCACTATTGGCCTCCCTTACATAATTTTGGTCCTAAAGCCCTTATTAAGACCTTCAAGACATTTAACTTTAAAATCATATTGATCATTACAAATTGACATTATTGGCTTCAAAACACTCCAATTCACTTGTCTTGATTCATAACTCTTCATGGTCTTGATAGCGTGCTTGGGTGCACCTGCACCATACACACTCATTCATTATGCTTAGGCCTACTCAAGATGAGTAAAAGGCCTCAAATACGCAAACATGCTTTACCGGTGACCTCTACTCCTTGGGATTTTGAATTTTGCCAACACATGTCATCTAAAGACTCTTTCAAACACTAGTTTTGGTTTAGGGCACCAATTCCTTATACCTCCTTTGTAAACCTACTCCCTTGGCTTGTAGCCCTATTTGACGATAGAATGGACCTTAACTCAAAAATGTTCCACACACCCATACAAATTTTTTAGAATTTCAGACACCCTTTTGGAAGTTATACTAATCCCCAAAATGGTTTGGTCAGATCTATAGATACAAGGTCTGTTCCCTTCAAAAGCTAAGAGACCTAATAGGGACAATTAGCCCTATTTTCCAAAGCAACTCCCTTTACCGGTACACCAAATGGAAACTCAAATCTATGGGCATGTGGGGGGTATTTAGAAACCTCTAATTCCAAGGTTACATTCCTACAATCCATCGCTATGACAACTTATGATTGTCCCAAAGCTTGTCCTAGGTAGTCACATAGAGATGCCTACCTAATCTTGCTCTTTTCTCCACACAACAAAGTTTCCCCTACTACACATCATGATAGTCAAGAACTCAGAACTCCACCAAAATAAATATATTTCATCTCCCTATCTACTCCATGGATGGTGGGATCTAGATCAATCCGTACAGGCATGTACAACTCCTGCAAACTTAGAATTTCTGGGAAAACTATAGTATTTTGTGTATTATTGATTCTCAAACTCCAATTCCAACATCAAAACCCTTGGGAATCATACCCACAAGGCTTATACAACTCTCCAAAGGTTTCCCACTAAATTTGGATTAGGTTGGAGCCATTGAAAGGCTTCCCCCAACCGATTTACAAAAAATTGCACTTTTGCACAAAAAGTTGCATTCTACAAAAGTTGCATTTTTGCAATTTTGCAAAAAAGTTGTCATACTCTCTAAGGTTGGGATCCACATACATGGACCAACCAAACACACATAAAAACATGTCTAAAACCTATCAAACACAAATCTAGACCATTTATTGACCCTTTTTACCACATTGTCCCAATTGGCTTCTCAAATTTCCTAATTGGTGACATGGGCTTACATGGTGGGGTTTATTGCATACATGAAACACAAAACACAATAAGACACCCTAATTATCCTATTCTTCATCCTTAGGGTCATGAATAGCTTGTTGATGAGGTGCTCCTACACCAGAAGGCTTCAATGTGTAAAGGTGCATTATGCGATTGGCTTATGTAGGTGTCATCAGCTTCGGTGAATGTAAGGGACTATGTAACGAAAGGTATCTCACCATGGCTTGAAATTAGTCCACATTTAGATCAGTGGGTACATAAATTTTTCTTAGGAATTTGTCAAGTATGGCTTTATGCGAAGGAGAGATACGCAACAGTTCTAGGATTGAGATAAGCGTGGGTGTCTTCCCTAATTGTTCTACTAGGTCGTACTCAGGTTTGGCCGATGAGGAAATGGTGATTTTAGCTGGAGCATCTTGCAAGGTGACCTTACCCCAATTATTTGTGACATGACATTTGGAGGTAGATTCAGAAGAATTTCCAATGCCTTTTAGGACAACTTTGGCTCTTTGAGTAGAACTTTCAGGTGTTTTGTCCTTTATGATAATAGTAGAAACATAGCTGTCCATTGAAATGTGGTTAATGGTTGAATCATAATCATAGGACACTTTGGTATAGTTATCCTGCTCATCTGTGGCTTTGGATTTTCTCTTGTCATGTTTAGGGAATGGTTCCTTAGACATCTCATGTTCTTGATTGGATGTATGTCCCTCGATCTCAATGTCACCTCTATCAATAAGATCATGTTATAATGTTCTTCAAGCGATGGCAATTTTCTATTTTATGTCCCTTACTCTTGTGATATTCGCAATACTCATCGTCATTCCACCAATTTGGTTTGAATTTTGGCTCATATGGAGGATTATCTGGAATTATTATTATCTTGTTTGCCACTAGCTTCCTAAATGCTGACTTAAGTGGTTCTCCCAATGGGGTGTATTTCCTTCATGGTTTTGAAGTTTCTTGTAGAAGAATTTTATCTTGAAAGAATGATTTTTGGTCTCATTGTGTTAGCATCAACAATGCCATCGTTTATTGTGTTCTTGTTCTTGTTCCAAAATCGTGGCTTGTCCTTTCCTTTAAAATCCTCTATATTTTCTTTGAATATGTTGATGATTCCTTGCTCAATTAAGACCTTCTCTATTGCTAATCCTTTCTCAATGACATCCTTAAAAGTGGACAAAGAAGCTTTCCTAAAGTCATAACTAATTTCTTTGTTGACATTCTGTGTAAACATCTCTACCATTTATTTTTTGTGGAATTTTGCAAGAGCATCTTTTGGCTTAATTCCTCCATATTTGTAAGAATGATGAAAATGACTCCTCATCTTTCTGTTTGGTATTGCACAAAGTGGTAACTAATATATCTATCTCTATGTTATATGAGAAATGTTGTATGAAAGCTTCTGATAGATCACCCCATGACTTAATTCTAGGTGGAAGTTTGGAGAACCATTCCATAGCTTGTTCACCTAAGCTTTGTGGGAACAATCTCATCAAGTATTTTTCTTCTGCTGCTACCTTAATGCAAGCTATGAAAAAATGTCTTATATGTGCCTCAGGGTCTCCTTTGCCTCTGTATTTATCAAACTTTGGTGCTACAAAGTGTGTAGGAAATGGAGGCATTGGAATGCTTTTATCAAATGGATAGAGACATATATCTCTCATTGTGTAAGATGGTTTTGGTGTATTGATGTCCTCCATCTTCTTTTGTAAGTCCTTTATCCGCTGTTCCAAATTGTTTTTGGGTGGAGACCGACTTCTTGGACCATATCCCATGCCTAAGCCATTGGGTGGAGGAGGAGGATACTGCATATATGGATGGTATTGATCGTAAACATGCTCCTATGGAGGAGGTCTATAATGATAATGCATGTAGGGACCACTTGATATAGGGTCATAAGGCATATTATGAGTTTTCTCTTGTGTATTGCCCCAAAATTTGACACGGGCTTTCTTGTGTCCAAATTTTGAGCATGCCTTTGTATATCCAATTGCTTTTGAGGTTGGTCCTTAGTATTGGTATGCAATTGAGTATATTTATCTCCATAAGATTTCCATAAGGGTCAGCATAGATGGAAGTGCTCATGAGATGTTCTTTCATGAGTATCATAAGCTTGACCATGTGTATTTGGGATATCAGGTTTTTGAAACAAGGATGATGGTGACTCAGGCACAAAATGTGGTTCTCTATTACCTCCACTATTTGGTCTCCTTTGATCCAAGTTGAGTTGACTTTCTTTAGTAGGTCGATTATCCACTATTTGGTACATGTCAAAATCATGAGGTATCTTAGCTCCACTTTGTGCCATCACTTGTAGGAAATATTGTCTATCTCTTCTCATGATCTCTTCAACCAATCTATTAAAATGGGGATCCATGATAGTTTCTTCCACTTCTACTGAGTGTATTGAAATGTTGTCAACATTGTCATTTTGTGCATCATTGTTGTTTGTATCAACCATGTTCTCAACATTCTGAATGTTTTTATAGATGTCCACATCAGGTAATGTGGTATGATCAGAATTGGAAAAGATATTGTTGTCGTACTCATAGCCACTCATGCTTGCAAACTCTTGAGCCTCTTTATCTTCCCTCCTAGATTTTTGGGAATGATTTTCAACCATGAACTAGGTCTTGACCAAGATGTGTGAGACTGGATGAAAATGGAAAGAGTATGGAAGACCTAGAATTGGATGGAATGTAAATGAATATGAGGTGTATGTGCAATTTCCAAAGTTTAAGACCAAGTATGTATGTAGTAGAGTAGGTGTGACTTCCAAAGAGATGATAGATCTCTTGATGAGGTAAGTTGACCTTGACTCTAAGTAAGACCAAATGACACCCAAAGGTGATAGACCTTGATGAGGGACCACTTAGCAAAATGTTGTTGTATGTATTGTGTTGACAAAGCAAGATGAGGACAAGCAAGTGACCTTTTGACTCAAGTTTAGACAAATGTGAATGTAATGCAAGGTATAAAGCAATGATGAACTATGTGAGACCCAAAAATAGGCCGAATTATAGATGAAAACTCGGAGAAATAACCTAGGAAGCTCAAGAATTTTGAAACTGATTGCTCTTGTTTGCTGGATTGTAAATTTTCCCAATACTGAACACAGATGTGCATGTATACTTTATAGACACAATTACCCAATGTTAGAATCAATGACAGTCCCAAAGACACTGAGAGTGGGGGGGGGGGGGGGGGTGAATCAGTGTCTAACCGGTTAATGAAATATTTATACTTATTTAAAACTTTGCATCCCAAAACAATGTACCGGTAAATAAGAATTAATGCAGCAAATAAGAATAACAGAGACAACATAGAGAACACACCATAACACAAGATATTTAATGAGGAAACCCTATGTGGGAAAAAACTTGGTGGGATTTATGACCCATAATATTTACTCACTGGCCAATGAATAAATACTACTTACAATGAGGGGCTTGCACATGCAAGGAGGCCAACAACCTAGAGCACACTTCTCAATAAAGATTCACACTAACTACAAAATGGATTATCAAAATCCAATACAATGTACTGCTTCAAAACAACATCTCTCATGCCAAATTTAGTACTGGTTTAAGCTCAGTCAAATAACCAAAATATTTGCTGTCAACTATATCACCTTATACAAAATTGCATTATACTTCTCATCTATCTCCTCATAAAAATAAAATATAAGATCTCATAAATATATGAGTCTTTTACAATATACCATGTCGGCTTTTACAAAAGATAATTACATTACAAAACAATAAACAAAAGTTTATTCCATGTCGGCCTGAGTGCCAGTATGCATTGTTGCCGATGTCGGTGAAGTGCCTGCCAGTGTATGTAGAAGTCTATTGCCGGTGCCGATATCTACCAGTTGGTTGCCAGATGATTGCCAGTTGGTTTCCATCAATGACAACATCAACTATTCTCATAAGAGTGTAGAATGCCAACAATCTCCCCCTTTGACATTGATGGCAACACTCATGAGAAAAATCCAAAAACTGTATTCCAAAAACTGAAGTCCAAAAAGATGTGCTCCCACTGAGCAAGTGATCTCCTCTGTATAAGAATTTTTCTCTCCACTACTCCCCCTCTGACATCAATGACAAAGGTTGTCAAAAATGAGTGTAAAAATTTCACCTGAAAGTCTGTAACCGGTTGGTTACAATCTGAAAAATATCTGCCAAAACTAAATTTAGACTCTGCATAAACCTTTTACTATCATTCAAAGTTGCCTTAGTCTGTTGGATTGTGCCGGTGAGATAATGCATGTGTTCTTTCGGTGATCGCTTTCCTTGAACTAATGCCTTAGAGATTTCATTTCTCTGAGAGATAAGATTGTCCAACTTAGGACCAAGTTTATCTTCAAGTTCACGGACATTTGACCTTATCCTTGCCTTCTCTTTCTCAAGTTTCTCTAACTTCTCCTCAAGAACTGTCATTTCCTGTTCAAAAACTGATATATGTCCGGATGAGCCAATTATATTATCAACTATGTCATCAATTTCTTTATGTGTTTTTCTGATATCCTTATCTATGTCCTTTGCCAAAAGGTGAGGTTTGCATGTTTCCCTATATAGTTAATTGTACTCCAGAATTGTAGAGTTAAGTACTGGTAATAATGTATCCAAGTGTCCTGTACACTTCTTTATAGTGTCTTCAAAGAATTTGTTTTTCTCTTTTTCAACTCTCTCCTTAATTGTGTCCTCATTTACCTTATCAATAGTTATTACATTATCAACAATAAATTTGGACAATGTGTCCAATTTACCTAAAGAATCCTTAATATGATCTATGTTACAATTTGGTGCAATCAACTTAAGAATAGGTAATGTATTGTCAATTGCCTTGTAGGCCAATGCATTGCAATCCGTTATCTTCTTGATTGAATCCAAAAGTACCTTTGTAACATTAGTAGGTTTGAATTCACCTGTAGATGTGCCAGATGTCTGACCAATTATCTTTATTACCTCTTTGCTTCCATCAGGTGTATCCATTTTGCTTTCATTTTCCTCCGGTGGATCAGTCCAGGTTTGCATCTCAACCTGCAAAGGTTTCTCAGACTGTTTCAATGTCTCTGTTATTGCCGGTTTCTCTATCTCTATGTGTACCTTTGCCTTAGTTTGATTCTCTTCCAGTATCTCTATCTCCAATGGCCCTGTGCAAGTACCTTTTTCTTTAGTAGGATTTTCAGTCTGTGTCAGTTCCTTTGTTTGTGTTGATGTCTCAGTTTTAATAGTTTCTACTAGTTTCTCTACTATGCTACTATTGTCAACATTGTTAGCCTTAACTTCAGAGTTATCCTTATCCACAATAATATTTACCTCTTGAGTATCCACATTCATTGTAAAAAGTATCTGCTATTTAGGATTAGTATCATCATGTCTTATTTCTTTAGTATTAATAACTGGTGGATATTCTAGAGTGTACCGATGCGGTATCCAAGGGTGGTGGTGGAAGATTGTCAGTAATCTTAATGTTTGGAACTCCACCATTTTTTCCTTTACCTTTGTCCTTTTGATAAACCTTAAATGTCTTCTTAGGTTTGTTCATTTCCTCTTATTTTTCTCTCCACAAAGAATATATCCCAATCGTCCGTTGTTTCTTCTGCAATTTCCTTCACTCTTCTAGCCATCAGGCTTACCTACTGGTGTCCACTAGCAAATACTGATCGGTTAGCCTCAGAAATAAGTTCATCAATTTCTTCTTTAGAGTTAATTGGGTGAAGAGCCAAGAGTGCTTCAACTTTCAGTTTCTTGTCTAATTCCATCACTGATAGCCTTTTAGCTTCTAGTCTCATGTAGAGATCATTTGGTAGCTCCTCAACAACTTCAATCAAAACTTTCTTATAAATGTCTAAATGAAGAATAATGCTTTCTTCAATAGTTTTTCTATCGGTATCATTTGAAGAAGTATACCATTTGTTCACATTAGACAAATTACCTTCCTCTATTATTTCATTCAATAAGTCATTCAATGTGGGGTTTGTTGGTGTCTTTTTCTTCTTGGGTGTGAGTTTCTTCTTGGGTTCCCTAATTGCGTTCTGTTTCTTCCTTAATCTTCTTGTTTTCTTTGGAGAAGGAGAGGGTACTGGTGAGGGTTTTCTCTTCCTTTCCACTCTTTTGAATTTAGCTGCCTTACTACTGTCACTGTCAGAAGATGTGTAAATCGGTGAAATATGTGCCTCCGGTTGAAGTCCTTCAATCTCACTAGCCGATATGCCACTAAGGTTCATGACATTTTCTTTGATTTACTTTACTTTCTTGGATGCATCCCTAATGTATTTTTCTCTTCTCTTAGTCCTTTTCTACATAGATACTTTATTCTCTATGGTTTCTGGATTTCCAAAGAATTCTTCAGATGGCTCTCTTGGTGCATCAAGTAGTGCTTTTGCATACATTTCTAGAACATGTAGATCAACCTCATAACCCATTTCAGTAACCCAAATAGTTCTAGGGCTTACTGCTTCCATCCAGGTTTCATCTCTTTTGATGACAAAGTAGATTTCCTTGTCATATTTCTCAACTATGCTTTGAGGAATCCTTTCCATAGCTTAGATTGGAAAGTTTTAAAGTAATCAATTATGTTGTTGTCTCTAGTAGTTCCCATGCCGGTAAAAGCTTCTTGTAGTTGTTTTCCTACCGGTATATCATAACCAAAGTCTTTGGGTCCTATACTGGGGATCTCTTTGGTGAAATATAGCATTAAACATACCAGAAGGTTTCCAAAGTGAAAAGTACCCTTCTTGTCTCCCTTAATCTTTTTCAGGTTGTCAATAAGCTCATCTTTTAACCATTCACACACATCTATCTTAGCATTGTTGTTTATCATTTTATGTGCACTGTAAATACAAAGACTGGAAATAGAATTGAGTCTTTTAGCATGTGTGGCTTTGTATCCAAGAACCATACTTACATATCTCACAATAATGTCCTTAATATCATTTTCTCTAAGTGATCTATTGTCAAATGTTGCTCCAGTTAAGCTTGTCACCATTTTGTTGGGAATCATTTTTGTCTTATCGGGTCTACTACCGGTTGAGGGTAAACCAGTAACTGCCCTAATTGCTTGTCGGGTTATCTTACAAATAGAATCCAACCATAAGAATTCTCCATGTGTTCTACTCAATACAATCCTTACCACTTCCTCTGGAAATTGAGGGATATTCAGTATCTCCACAAAACCTAAATTTTCCACAATCTTGTGTTCGGGTTTAACAATTCCATGTTCATCACAAATGAACTTTTTAAACATTTTCATTAACTCTTCAGATCCTAGATCTTCTATATTGCAATATATATAAATCCTAGGGTCTTCTGCAAATGCTACTCCCTTAGGTATTTTTGAAAAAGCTCGTACAGAGTTGTCTTGCTTCGCAATCTCGAGAATTATTTTGAAAATGGGCATAGGGCATTTTACATTCTCCACAATGGTAGGGTTCAGAAAAAATTTAGGAACAGAAGATGAAGCAGCCATTATGAAAAATACCTCTTATCCGGATGCTTGCTGAATGCTTGAAAAACACTTCTCAAATTTCACCTTGAATGCCTTTGCTCGATTTCACGCTTACAAAAAGTTTGAATGCTCGGTGAGTTTGAAATGAGGGTTTCTCGATGCTTTATAGCCAAAAATTTCTTCAAAACATCATTAAATGCTCTCAGGTTAAGTGAAAACTTAACACACCTGTTGATAAAGAAGAAATGTATCTTCTCACCATTAATCGAGGGTAGAATGCATGTTTTTCAATTTGCTTCCATACCCCCAAGGGATTATTCCTTAGTTAGATGAAGAATCTCTTGTCGGTGGAGGATTACTTTGTTCTACTGGTGAAGATATAGTTTCATCAATTCTTTGATCTCTTTTCTTAATTCACTATTTATAAAATTCTTTCTTTACTTCTTCTACCTTCTCTTTTCCCTTCAAGCTAGATCTCATATTGTTTGTCGGTGCATTCTTGCTTCTACAGAATTTAGCAATATGTCTAATCTTGTTACAAGCATAAAAAGTCACATTATTCCTCTAAATAGCCTTTCTATATCCTTGACTGGTTTGTGATATGCATTGATTAGATAAATGTCCAAATCTTCCACAAACATAACATTTCACATTCATTCTACAATTTTCTGAATTATGACCAGCTTTGTTGTATTTGGAACATTGACTGGTGGGTGATTTTATATTCTGATTATTTCTAAATCTACATTGATTTTCTCTATGACCATATTTGTTGCAATTGAAACATTTTCCATTAAATTTATAAGCATTAGGTTGTCTTACCAGTTTGTTCTGATCTTGATTGTTTGCAGTACCAGAACTTTCTCCAACTTCAAATCCAAGTCCATTAGTATCTCCATTAGGCTTCTGATTTTTCAGCATGCCATCAAGCTCCTCTGAACTTTTATTGAATTTGTCTTTGTGTTTATTTGCAGTACCCAACTCATTTTCAAGAATTCCAACTTGTCTCATAAGCTCAGTTTTATCATGTTGTATATGAATCAAATCTGTCTTCAACATATCATTTTCATGACTAAGTCTCAAATTTTTCATTTCCAACATCATTAAGTCTCCTAGTCAAGTCTTCTTCATTCTTCTTCTTGTCTTCAATATCTTTACATAACCTCATAGTCATATCTTGTATTTCTTTCTTCATATTACTATTTTCTTGTCTCAACTTGTTTGCAATGTCTCTAAGAGTTTCTTTTTCATCATCATCTTTCTGCATCTTCTCATGAAGTTCTTTTATTTTATTTTGTGCTATAACAAAGTTCTCCTGAAGTCCTTTAATGAATTCCTGTGCAGCCTTAGATCATCTTCAAGTTTGATATTCTTCAACTTTTCTACATCAAAATCTTCAAGGGCTCCTTCCAACTATTTTTTTAAGTTCTCCATCTGTACTGGTGTCAGAATCTTCCTCAAGTTGTTAGGATTTTGAAAATAGAGGAATAGGCTCTAATACCAATTGTTAGAATCAATGATAGCCCCAAAGACACTGAGAGGGGGGGTGGTGAATCAGTTTCTAACCAGTTAACAAAATATTTATACTTATTTAAAACTTTACATTCCAAAACAGTGTACCAGTAAATAAGAATTAATGCAGCAAATAAGAATAACAAAGACAACATAGAGAACACGCCATAACACAAGATATTTAATGAGGATACCTGGTGTGGGAAAAACTTTGGTGGGATTTCTGACCCGCAATATTTACTCACTGGCCAATGAATAAATACTACTTACAATGAGGGGCCTGCACATGCAGGGAGACAAATAGCCTAGAGCATACTGCTGCTCAATAAAGAGTCACACTGACTACAAAATGGATTATCAAAATCCAGTACAATGTACTGCTTCAAAACATCATCTCTCATGCCAGGTTCAGTACCGGTTTAAGCTCAGTCAAATAACCAAAACCTTCATTGTCAACTATATCACCTTATACAAAATTGCCTTATACTTCTCATCTATCTCCTCACAAAAATGACCTATAAGATCTCATACATATATGAGTCTTTTACAATATACCATGTCAGCTTTTACAAAAGATAATTACATTACAAAACAATAAACAAAATTTTATTCCATGTCGGCCTAAGTGTCAGTATGCATTGTTGCCGATGTCGATGAAGTGCCTGCTAGTGTATGTAGAAGTCTATTGCTGGTGCCGGCATTTGTCGGTTGGTTGCCAGATGATTGCCAGTTGGTTGCCATCAATGACAACATCAACTATTCTCATAAAAGTGTAGAATGCCAACACCCAACATAGACTTGACTAGATACTAGGCATACACATTTCTGAAGATCTTGTGAATACACTTTGATACGATGACACAAACGCGTTTCTGTCCTACACATACACAATTATAGTACACAAATGTGTTTCTGTTAGACACATATATGTTTATAAAACCTGAGTGCAATTTTCCAATTTGTGAAATTGCTGTTGTGACCAAATCTGAATTTGTGACCATTTTTCGTGACAAGAGGACAATGTTGATGAGGACTCTATGTTTGTAGGTGTTTAGACTCAAAATGACAAAAGAAAGTGTGTCGTTTGATGTAAAAATGTTTTGCATACACTTGAAGACACAATGTTTTGATGTTTGATCTTGAATGTTTGAATGTTTAAAAGAAGACAAGCACAATTCTTATGGTTGGCCAGGATAATAGTTGTTAATCCCACATGGGGTTTCCCCTAAGGCTATGCTTTTCAAAGTGGATACTTAGGTGCTTGACCTCACTAGCTCCACCCTCAACACTCACTTCTCCGAGGCAGCCAAGCACCAATCCCCATGAAAACTCCTCATGATGAACTTTGTACGTCTACTAAGAATTGTATATGTGTGGGCCGCTCCAGAGGTTCGACCTCCTGCCCTAACAACTAGAAGGATTTTGGATTTTTAAAACAAAAAGATGCTAGTAAGGGCATCTAGTCGTGTGGCCATACATGCAACACTTTTAGCTTTGTAAATATAGAAGGCTCCCAGCCGGTAGGGGTTACGCCCTACTATTGATCAAATAAATTTGATCAAACGGGTTTATGGGGAGACATAGTGTCAGCATGGACTAATCAACACACGTTACCCATGGCTTTCACCATGAATATAATTATTTATAGTGGTTCGGAAGAGGGGGGTTCACCTCGCTATCACTTGGGTCATTCCCTCCTCACTAGTAGTCCTAGTGACCACACGAGGAGGCAAACCCTATAAAGATAAACATAAAAGAGCCTATTTCTTAAGACACAAAAGAAATTGGTTCAATTTTAGTGCACCAATTGAACTGTTTGTTAATCTATGAAAGCAAGGCACACAATAAAAATCAAAAGAAAACCCTTGCCAAGATCCTGCAACAAAGATTTGTTATTAGTTTGGGTTGTTTCAAATGATTACCCCTTCCTGCAAGCAAACAAGTTAGGTTTATTTTAACAAAATCCAAAAACACTTTGTGAAAATTAGGGGCCTTCGCACATGATTCGCTTTCAAAGACAAGCTGCACCACTTCGTTAGTTGGATCACAAGATATTAGCTCAAATAAACTAGATCTGAAACACTAAATGCAAGACAAAATGGAGAAATAAAACACTAAATGAAGAAACAAAAAATTAAAAAATGCAAACTAAACACAAATGTGATTCTGCCAACCACATATGCGGTTTAGGAACACATACACGTTTCTGCAAAAAAGCAAAACAGAAAATCCTACAGAATACAGACGCAGTTAAAATGATCACAAACGTGATATATTTCCCACATATGCGCCTATAATGAAAGCTTGCAATCTAGAAAATGAAAATATTGTCGGGAAGACAAACACAATTCAGGGGCGCACATATGCGGCAAAAAAACAAAAAACGTGGTTCCAGAAGGTGCAGACGCAAAAAGTTGAAATATTGTCGGAAAATGTCAGATCTGCAACTTTATAAACATAAAATCTGCAACCAAAAATGTTAAATGCAAAAGGACAAGAGTCCCACCGGGTATGCCAAAATGTGTATGGTGAAAAGTGGATAATGGAAACAATAATATTGAAAGAATAAATGAATTCAACCATAAAACCCTAGCCTAACAACAACAAAGATCCACCATAACATATGAAGATTACCTAAGACAATGCAAATCAACAAAATAAAAAGGATTATACCATCACATGTCCACTAGGGTTTGAATCTTCATTCTTCCTATCTCCATTGATTTTGCTTGATATATTTGCTCTCAGATTTTATGTGTGCACAAGAGCTCGACAAAGAACAAAAATTTGGTTTATAGCTTGATTGCATAAGATTGATTAGACAATTAGAATGCTTAGGGGGCTGAATAAAATGATTAGGGTTGATAATTAAGGAGAGTATCCTCTTATATAGAAAATAATGTAAGAAATGGAGGGATAAGATTAAGAGGTGTAAAGATAAATGGTCGGCTAGGATTAGAGGGCAGGTTGAGGAAATAAGAAAATAATGAGAGGGTAGGTAGTGTAGGAATTAAGAGATGAATGACATGTGTCATAGGTAGAAAAGGGTAATGAATTAATTAAATAAATAAAGATTTGTTTAAATAATAGAAGAAGTGGGATCAATCAAATAAATAAAAGTATTTATTTAATTTAGGAAAAGGACAATTTAAATAAATAAAAGTATTTATTTAAATAAGAAAAAAGTTTAGAAGAGGCTAAAGTGAATTAATTAAATAAATAAAGATTTATTTAATTAATAGAAGAATTAGGCTTAAATAATTAAATAAATAAAAATATTTATTTAATTAAACATGACAATTTGAGGTGTCCACAGTATGTATTCATGTTCTCTCTCTTCTTCCTCTCATGAAATCATAGTTTTACTATTGATAGTTCATGGATGATGACAACTTTGCTCTTTTATGTGATCACTTGTGTTTATGTGATGGCATTGGTCTTTGTGTCCTGATTAGTTGTTGAGACATCTGAGCTCAAGATCTCTTCGACTAGTTAGTTTGTCGTCTTGTGTCTTGTTCTTGTTGTGTGTCTTTTTGCGCTTTGTCTTTGTGTTTGTGTGTCTTGTGCCTTTTTGTTTTGTGTGCTCTTGCATATGTTGGCGTGAGTTGAGACCTTAAGATTGCGGGCTTTTTCCTCCTCAATATTAGTGGTGTCTTATACTCCTTGTGGCATTGCTCCGCATCTCTCATCTTCATCTCTCTCTTTTCTTCTACTTTACCAGCAATAGTGGCATAAGCCATACTCCCACCAAAGTCGGGGCTAAATGTATTTTTATAAAATTGTGACCCCTGCAATTTTAACCAAATTTTGGGTCCTCACCTTGGCGAGGGCATCTCCTTCCCTAACCGAGACCTATTTCTTCATTTTTAACCCTTCACTCTTTCTCCTTCATGACCTATGTCTGTTCGAGACCCTGTTAGGGCTCCAAAATAGGGCAAGACAAGGGCATGGCACCCCTGTCCCCACCTCTTAGGGTGGCCCTATGTCAGGTCTGCCCGATATCCTATGCACAATTTGTCTTCGAGGTTTGTAATTCCTCTTTTTCAGCCTTTGGTGGTTGAAAATTAATCCTTGAGGCATGTATAAAAAGGAATTCAATACCCTCATTCATGGAGGACAGATGAAAATGCATGATAGGGGATGATAGGCATAAGGAGAAGATACAAGATTTCAAGGTCATCATCAAGCATTCAAACATTCAAGTCTTATTCATTCATGGGAGCAACATTACAACATTCATTTGCAAGAATGAGTGTGTGTTAGGGTTTTTTTATGCTACATGCCATTTCATACAACATTTGTGGTTACATTCAAGAAGCAAAGCAATCATCATCAACAAGTTGCAGATCTACAAGGTATACAATCTCATTGTTTACATTCAAGCATTTACAATTACTTTATTTCAAGGTTGATTCCTCAACTAGGGTAGGACTGAGGTAAACCCCTATCTACAACCATTCTCCCTCTCTTTTCTCTGTGTAGGTTGTAGGTGCGCAGTTGTAATTGTAGGTTTGGGCTTCATTTGTAGAAACAGAAGAACCCTTTTTGTTTCGCAGATTTTGTGGCGGACCATGTACATTCCTACCATGGTCCTGACGACTTTTCTCCAAATTTGCAGGATAGATCTGCATCAATCTAATTAGCTCAGATCCAAAGTTACAACATGATCCGGAACTGGTAGCTCCTCATTTCACTCATTTTATCTCTTTTCCACAATCAACAAGTCAACTTTCTCATTTACAAAAGAGGGTAAATCACACTTCAACCACTTGCAATCCACTCAGAATTCACATCCTTGTTTCCCTCAGATTTGGATCTAGTGGATTCAACCCCTCTTTTGAATGTAAATTTCCTTTCCAAGTGAAAATCATCCTAGTGGCTTCCTTTCTCTCTCCTAGGTGGGGAGTCACTAGGATCCAATTTTCCACTTTACACCCTTCAAAAATAAAAAAAGGTTATAATAAAATTAACCTAGGTCAATTTTATCCTCATTTGCAAATTTGTCAGCTTTTGGAGAGAAAAGAAATTGGAGTGCTGAGCTAGCAAAATGGTGATCTCGTTCGAGAGCTATCGATTGGAGCGCGTTTGCCGATTATAGAGACCTGTTGAGTACGACCCACCGATGAGTGATCTATCCTGACCTTGTTTTGTAGCTTTCTGTACAAGTTTTTGTATTTTTTGACATGTTTTAGGGTAGTTGTAAAATTTTTCCAATTTTTGAAACGTAGGTTTAGCGTATTTGTTTAGGATTTTAGCACATTTATAGTTTTGTTAGCGTTTTTGAAAGTTTAGCGCTTTCATCTTTTTTGTTCTCGCTTTTGTTAGGAATGTTAGCACAAATGATTGATTAGTGCATTTGTTTAATATGTTCGCACATTTGACTGATATGTTAGCACATGTGACTGTTTTAGTGCTTTTGTTTGTTAGGTTTGCGCAAATGCTTGATTGGTTAGCGATTCCACTTGTTTTAGCGCCCGCACATTATAGGATAGCATTTTTGTTCAACATTGAATTTTTGAGATTTTAGCAAATGAATTTGATTAGATGATTCATGTGCGATTTTGAATAGATTGATTGACAATTGATTTGATTATTGATTGATTGAATAAATAGATTGTTGATTTGATTGATAGACATTTTGATCGATAGGATTGATGTTTGTTTGCCTGATTGATTGTTTGATAGAAGCTCGAAGAGACCGATTTAGTCTTGAATAAGAGCTTGATTTGTTGATCATTTGATTGATAGCCTAATTTGCTTGATAGAAAAGATTTGATTAAATGTTGATTTGATTGATAGAATAGATGATTGTCAGCAATGCGCCATTTAGTCCCAGAGTTGACTCAGGACCAGATTAGACATATTGATACCTGTGGATTACGTCACCTCTTATACATGTCAGATATTACACATAATAGGGGTTTATTGACTGCATTAGCTGAGAGATGGCATAGTGAGCATAACACGTTTCACCTACCCACTTGCGAGATTAGTGTGATGCTCGAGGATTTCTATAGGATCCTCCACAAACCTGTTACTGGCATGCTTGTCCAGTATGACCACAAGGATCTTAGTGGGACTGAGGTGTGCTGGACTGTGTTTGGTGATGAGAGCATCGATGGGGGAGAGATTTGATGGGAGGACATGATTATGCACTATGATACTCTCCCAGTGATACTCACAGGATTGATTGGCAGGTTTATGTGTCCTGATAGGAGATCTCAAGGTTTTGTCATTGGATGGGGAGGGATCTTGCAGAGCATGATGCAACATCGTACTCGGTATGCATGGGGTGTGTGTATGCTTGCACATTTATATCATGATCTACATCAGGTTGTTTATGATGGCGAAGCTAGTCTCTCATCTGGATGCACACTGCTTCAGGTCTGGTGTTGGGAGCACATTGTTGTTACCTGGCCTATTCATGATAGAGTTCACAGTGATGGCCAGCCATTTGTATATTTGTATAGATGTATCATTACTCAGCCTAAGTTCAATAAGCTTGAGTATTGGAGATGGGTTTTAGATTCTATGGACACTGTGATGTGGAGGCCATATATTGATTGTGAGCCTTGGTTGGAGGACACTCAAATGTTGCCATTGATTTTGCAGAGTAGGTATTTGATTGGTCATACTCCTTATATTATTGAGAGACAGTTTGGTATTATTTAGCACATGCCTTTTGGTGTCGCCATGTATGCACGACTATACAAGGATAGGTGAGATTGGGGGCCTTCATTATCTTTTGACATAGAATATGTAGAGTTTTTGGTTGTTCTGATTGTAGCATATGATTTGAGATCACACATTTTGGATGTGGGGATTACAATAGATTATGCTCAATACCTTCTTGTACACCCCTTTCCGTGCATTACTGATCATGCAGACCCTCTTCCCAGCTCAGGAGATGAGGCGGATGATTCAGATGATCCTGTTGTTTGATGTCAAAGATGGAGATGAGAGCTTAGAGTTGCACGAGAGGCCAAGGGAGATGAGGGAGATGAGGGTGGAGATGGGAGAGGAGGGAGATGAGGACTAAGGGGAGGTCAGGTGAGAGTCTGACGAGGACCTTTTAGATAGGTTGGGAGAGGTGGGAGGCCACTTCCTATGGCAGGGAGAGATGCAGAGAGAGGAGGGTTTGGAGCAACGAGAAGATTTCCCTCTACATGATTAGGAAGAGGTGGAGGATTGGAGAAAGGTCGAGGGAGAGGGATTGATTTGATCAAATCTATCCAGATCCAGGGGTGATTGCAGCTCAAGGTGTTTGGGATGAGGGGGATGAGGATTCAGAGGATCATGTGCCCCTCATGTAGCGGCGGATTATGAGAGCTACTCAAGTGGAGACTCCAGCAGGGGGAGAGGGAGGTAGTGATGATGCTATGCATGATAAACCTCAGCAAGATGTGCCACAACAAGAGAGCATAGATAACCTTAGAGCACAGATAGATCAACTCAAGGTAGAGGCTCAGATTCTCACTATTGAGAGAGACAGAGTTGTTAGGAGATACCAGGATACACATGCTACTCTCAATCATATTCAACAGGTTGGTTCTGGCACTCTCTCAGCTGATATCATTTGAGCATTATATTGGGCTGGGAAGGAGACAACGTATTGGTAGCGATGATATGAGGATCCAGTCTTTGAGAGCCAGAGAGTAGGGAGCTATGCGATTACTCCTGTATCCGGCATGATGGATACCAATAATGGTGGGGTTATGGGGCCTCCTCAAAGGAGTAGGGATCAAGGAGCAGGGACATCTAGAGGATCATCTCACCCATAGCCATAGAGACATACATAGTCAGGCGGGAGTGGTACATGGCAGCCATGAGACTTGATTTGATATTATGAGACATTTGTATGTTATTGATTATTTCTTTGATATCATCGTATACTTGGATCTTTTATTGCTTTATTATGATATGCAAACATGGACTCTATATGATGGTTATGATTCATGAATTATTATGCATGCTACTATGATGGTGATGACCTATATGCATTGATTACATGGATGATGCTTTGATGATCTATATGCAGTGATGATATGATGATGATCTTTACTTTCTTTTGTGTTTCATGATTTTCTATATGCCTTGATGATATGATGATGATCTATATGATGATAATGATGATGTTTACATGATCTATATGATCATGAAAATGATTCTATCCATGACTTGCATGATCTATATGATGATGATGTTGTTTCTATGATGTAATGATTTAAATGATGAAATGCAATGATCTATATGGAAAATGCTTATAATGATGACGTATACAAATGAATGTTTATTTCTATTCCTTGATTTATATTCATATAATGATGAAATGATACTAATGAAATACATTTGATTTTAATTTTTTGAATTCAATATGATGGTTGTGGATGTAAATGTAAATGCTTATAATGATTAAATGATGAGATATATAAATAATGATGGAATAATAATATGGTTAATGATTCTAAATGCAAAAATCCAATTAAATGAACCTAATGGGTGAATGTTTCTAAATGAAACTAATGATAATTAGATGGAAAAAAATGATAATGAGAAATGAATATAACTAATAATGATATGATGAAAGCAAACCTAATGATTTTAAAGATGAAATAAACCTAATTAATTAAATAAAATCTAATGTAATTTATCATGATCAATGCAATTATTTTTTTGTTTGTCCAAATATACTCAATCTTTATTTTTTATCGTTGATCTCAAATGAAATTCTTATAATGCAACTGACAATGAATACTTATAATGCAGCCAATAATGAACTAATTTAAAATGATCTAACTTAAATGATACTGCCATCACATGCTTTCTTATAACAGTGCTTGATTTCATCATTGAGCTTTTATATGTTGTAAGAAAATACAAGCAACTTGACATAATGATTCAAGCTGACTTGAGTGTTTATTACATGGATTTTGATATAGCAAATTTATACAAACAACTTGACATAATGATTCAAGTTGACCTGAGTATTTCTTGCATAACAGACAAGGATTATCCCTTTTTTAGGCATGACTCAGAACGTCCTCCATGATATTTTGCCAATCATATCCTTAGACAAGTACATACCTTACTAAGAGATAAATCACAGACAACAGACAAAAGAAAATAATTGTGCCCCATCATAGCTCCTCTAGTCATGGACATATTTGAGTTGCGTAGGACACACGATTAATGAAAATCAAGATATAAACACCGAAGCTTGTGAGTCATACATATGTTCTCATGTCATTGTTGGCATATGTGCAGAGTATGTTGACATGATGATATTGTGTTGTCATTGATGTCAATATGCTGAAGAGTGAACCGGTAATATGTTGAAGAGTGAACCAGTTTATTGATGTTAAGCAACTGGCAAAGAGAACCGGTACAAACGTTGTGAACTGGTATATGTGCAAAAGTTGAAGCAACACATTTGTCCAAGTGAACCGGTATATGGAATTTTTTCTATCAAGGTTTAATATGGTATGACTACCAGTTGGTAGTCCCAGCCTCAGGGTTTCCAGTTGAAGTGTTTCGAGCCTGTGTGATTCAACCGATGGCTTTGTGTGATGAGTTAGCATTGTAATGGAGATCAGATCGTGTTGACACGTCAGCCTCATGTGCATGAAGGATCTTGCATGAAGGGGATTGATCCTATCTACCTCAGGAATGTGCAAAGTTCCTGCAAACGGTGAAGAATGCGTGATGGGTTATCACCTCCAAGAAGCGGTGATGAATGAACGATGGAGAATGTCTTGAGATCTATTCAAGACCGTTGTATTTAAATGCAAAGTGTTCAATGGTCAAGATTGAACCGACTGAATTGCTCAACCTAAATGTTTAGGGTTTAGGGTTTATGCTACCGACCTATCTATTTCCTATAAGGTCGGTGTTGTGTTTCATGTTGAAGTTGTTGGCAAATGTTGTGTGTGTATCTAAGTGGAGAGATACGTGATTCTTGCTAGACCAAATAAGAGAATTGATACCTGCAAAGTGTGTGTGTAGAAGGAAGGAACTAAAGTAGATCTGCATTAGCATTGAGTGCTGTTACCAAATCATTGTAATACCTATTGATCTCTAATCACTTCAATAGTTGGAAAATCCCTTAACAGGGTAGCTTTAACTAGCTTGTTGTAAATTCTTTTAACAGGGTGACTCAAAGCCATTGAGCTCATAAAATCCTCTAACAAGGTAACCTTTAATAGGGCTTAACCCTTAACTAGGTATTCTAGCCATCCCTTAACTAGGTGATCCCTAACAGGATCGGTTCCTAACAGAACCTATTGTAACAGTCTTTAACTGGACTAGGATCCTAACAGAGCGGACTTCTAAAAGAGTTCAAAAATAGCTTGTGGGTATTCGTCCCCACTGTGGTTTTTCCCAGTTGGGTTTCCACGTGAAAAATATGTGTCATGTGTGATGTCTTTTTCATGTGATGTTTTTTTGTTTTCTGTCAAGCAGTGAATCATGTTGATCTAGCAAGTTATTATATTTTTTATGACAAATTACCTGTTTATGCACAAGGATAATGTGGAAATGAGGGTGTAGGTTGTGTGGAAAGATAAGTGTTTCTGATTTATATCTTTCACAGTCCCATTGTGCTTAACTGGTAGTAATCTGGTTCTGACTGGTGTTAGTGATTTCCAGTCATGTTCACTGTTTGCAATCATACCGGTTCAGGAAATTTTTGTGTCTGTACTGATTCACCCGCCCCTCTCTTAGTATCGGTTTGGTACTCATTGTTCATCATTGAGTTATCAATTGGTATCAGAGTGTCCTCCAGCTCCTCTATGTTGTAAGCTTAACTTCTTGAGGGAAAGATCCTATTGTAATGATGAAGAGGGAAGGTCCAAAGTTCAACAGAGATAACTTTAAAATATGGAAGGATAGAATGAAGATATACATCAAAAGCATGGGTGCTCAACATTGGAGCTATGTTGAGAATGCTTACCGGTACTCTCACCGATGACCAAAAGAGAGAGATTCAGGAGAATGGGCAAGTCATGGAAGCCCTAATTAGTAGTTTATGTGACATTGAGTTTATTGATGTTCAAGACAAAGATACTCCCAAAGAAGTATGGGATGCCCTTGAGAATATCTATGGCAGTGATAAGCATGTGAAACAAGCTAAGGAAGAAAGCCTTAGGGGAAAGTTTGAAGACATATAGATGGTTGAAGGAGAGACCATTCAACAATATGGAATAAGAATCAAAACTATTGTTGGAGATATCAAGAGTGCAGGTGGTAAAATGGAAGATTCCACTGTTGTTAGCAAAGTTTTGAGATCCTTATCACTAGTCTATGCAATAAGAGTTGTAGCTATTCAGGAGTTGAGGTCTATAGACAAGACAAAGGTATCCTTGGACTCCATCATTGCAGAGCTAATAGCTTATGAGCTAAATAATTATGATGGCAGTATTCAGAAGACTGAATCAGCCTTCAGAGCATCTGCTGCACCATCCAGAAAGGCAAAGAAGCTAGTACCAGTGGTGAACCAAGATAGAACAGAGAAATGGATGATGAGGAGATCCTGATGGAATTTGAATCTCTTCTTTCCAAGAGACTTCCTAAGGGAACCAATAAATACAAAGGTAAGCTCCCTTTGAAATGCTTTTCTTGTAACTGGATAGGACACATTGCTGTAAACTATCCTAATGGTGATAGCAAGGACAAACCGGAAAAGTTCAAGAAGTTCAAAGGAGGAAACTGGAGAAACTATTTTGTAGCAGTTGATGAAGGTGTCACTGATGATGAATCAGAAGATGAAGAAAATGAAGATATTGTGTTTGTAGCAGTCAAGGAAGATGTGTCAGACAAGAAGGCTCTTGTCTCCCACTTTGATAATTTCAATGAGTGAATTATTGACAGTGGCTGTTCTCACCATATGACTGGTGACCGGAGTAAGTTTCTATCTCTGGAAGAGTATGATGGTGGTGTGGTTCATTTTAGTAATGATGCACCATGTATGGTAAAAGGCAGAGGGTCCATCTCTCTGAATGGAAGAAGAAGTGTTGACAATGTGTATTGGGTAGAAGGTCTAAGGCACAACCTTTTGAGTGTTGCTCAACTGAATAATAATTGAGTCACTCTGGAATTCAAAAATGGAGTGTGCAAAATCAAAGGAAAGAGTGGTGAACTAATGGCTACCGGTATACAAACCAAAGGTAACCTATTTCAGATAAATTCTAATGTCAGTACATGTCTTATGGCTAAGTTTGAGGACAGTTGGATATGGCATAGGAGACTCTGCCATGTAAACTTTGATAATATTGTGAAGGCCAGTAAGATCAAGGCAGTTAGAGGATTTTCGGTGCTGAGCAAACCGGAAAATCCTTTTTGCAGAGAGTGTCAACTGGGGAAAATGTCTTCCTCAACTTTCAAAGGTAAATCTTTCACTGTAGACAATTTACTTGATCTTGTGCATACTGATTTGTGTGGTCCTATGAAAACTAGGAGTGTGCAGGGAGATAGGTATTTTATGATTCTTACAGATGATTGCTCAAGAATGATGTGGGTCACATTCTTGAAGAGAAAGTTGGAAGCCTTTGGAAAGTTCAAAGCTTTCAGAGCATTGGTAGAAAAGGAAAGAAGTAGAAGAATCAAATGCCTAAGAACTGATCAAGGAGGAGAATTCACTTCCGGTGAATTCAACAAATATTGTGAAGAGAATGGCATCAAGAGGCAACTATTTTCCCCCCGAACTCCACAATAGAATGGCCTATCAGAAAGAAACAACTAGACTATGGTTGAAGCAGCTAGAACTATGTTGATCCAAGGGAAGGTTGCTCACACCTTTTGGAGAGAAGCGGTGAGCACTGTAGTCTACACAATGAACTAGGTACTCATCAAGAAAGGAAAGGATAAGACTCCTTATGAGTACTGAACCAGTAAGACACTAGTAGTAAGCTACTTCAGAGTGTTTGGTAGCAAATTCTATATCAAGCAGAGTGAACATCAGAGTAAATTCGATGCAGAATGTGATGAGGGAATATTGTTAGGATATTCCACCAAGAGTAAATCTCTCAAATGTTTCAAAAATAGGAATCAAAGAATTGTTGAAAGCATCAATGTTAGGGTTGATGAAAACTCTAAGAAATCTGAGGAAACTGGCAGAGAGCATGTAGGAGATGAACCAGTAGCAACCTTCTAGGAACCAGTTGCAAATCAACCAAGTACCAGTAATTGTGCTCCTACACCGGTGGATGCTGATGCTGCTGAAGATGAGGATGAAGAAGAAAAGCAAGAGGAATCTGTTAAGAAAATACCTAGGTATGTAAAACTCAATCATGATCCAAAGCAGATCATAGGAGAGAAAGATGCAAGAATTCTTACAAGAAGAAAGGTCAAAGGACATGTATGATCTCTGAATTTGAGCCTAAATCATTCAAAGAGGCACACAAAGATGAAGACTAGATCAAGGCAAAGGAAGAGGAACTTGATCAGATAGAAAAGAATGGTACATGGTCTTTGGTACCTAGACCGGAGCATAAAAATGTCATTGGAGCCAAATGGGTCTTCAGAAATAAACTGAATGAGGATGGCACAGTTGTAAGGAAAAAAACCAGACTAGTATGTAAAGGATATGCCCAAGAAGAAGGAGAAGACTATGGAGAAACCTTTGCTCCAGTAGCAAGATTGGAAGGAGTTTGTATGCTTCTTGCATATGCAGCTTTTAAGGGATTCAAGGTATACCAAATGGATGTAAAATCTGCATTTCTAAATGGAATACTTGAAGAGGAGGTTTATATAGAGCAACCGGATGGGTTTGCCCTATCAAAAGACAGTGACATGGTGTGTAGGCTACATAAAGCCTTGTATGGACTGAAGTAGGCACCTAGAGCATGGTATGAACGCTTGCACTCCCATCTTGTGAAGATCGGATTTGAAAGAACAAGTGAAGATAGCAATATCTACTTGAAATCAGAAGGAGATCAGATTCTAATTTTTGAAGTATTTGTTGATGACATAATCTTTGGTAGAAATGACAAGATGGGTCATGACTTTGCAGATGAGATGAAGAAGGAATTTGAGATGTCACTCATAGGAGAGATTAAGTTCTTCATTGGACTGTAGATTCAACAAATGAAAGATGGAATCTTTATTACTTGGTCCAAGTATGTCAAAGAGGTGTTGAAGACCTTTGGCATGGAAGACAACAAACCAGTTGGTACACCAATGGTGACTGGTTGTAAACTATCAAAAGAGGATGACTCAACATTGGTAAATGAGAAGGAATACCGATCAATGATTGGTAAGTTGCATTATGTAGTGCATAGCAGACCAAACATTGCACATGCAGTGGGTATTACCGCTTGGTTTCAGAAAAGCCCAAGAGAATCCCACTTGGTAGTAGTCAAGCGAATTCTTAGATATCTGAAGGGAACTATTGACTATGGATTATGGTATCCATACAATGATGCTTTCAACCCAAAAGTGTTCATAGATGCTGATTGGGCTGGTAATGTGGATGACTGGAAGAGCACAACCAGTGGTGCATTCTTTCTTGGTGGTAGACTAGTCTCATGGATGAGTAAAAAGCAGAGTTGTATCTCTCAGTCTATAGCAGAAGCGAAGTATGTTGCAGCTTTTATGAACTGCACCCAGACTATTTGGATGAAGCATGTATTGAATGGCTTCAAAGTTCCTGTTTCTGAACCGGTAAGTATATTTTGTGACAATACAAGTGCAATTAACATTTCCAAGAATCTGGTTTTACATGCTAGAACCAAGCACTTTGAACTCAAGTATCATTTCTTGAGGGAAAAAGGTTCAAAACAAAGAGGTGGTATTGGAACATGTTTCCAGTAAGGAGCAGTTAGCAGAGATATTCACCAAGCCTCTACCGAAGGTTACTTTTACCTATCTGAGAGGTGAATTAGGGGTGCTGCCCCTTCAAGAGGTAAACTAAAGGTTTGTGCTCCACATCAGTCAGATCTTACTTTGCTATATCTTTTCAGGATTGATGTGTTGAAGGATGCTACTCCTTAGGGGGAGCAACATAGTGGAACAGGGAAGCTCGTGCCTCCACTTTGGCATTGTTGTCAAAGGGGGAGAAGATGTGAAGTGAAGAAGATATCTATAGTATTAAGGAGAAGATGTGATGCAGAAAGAGAGATATCTTTGTATATTGCCATCAATGCCAAAGGGGGAGATTGTTGGCATATGTGCAGAGTATGTTGACATGATGATATTGTGTTGTCATTGATATTAATATGCTAAAGAGTGAACCAGTAATATGTTGAAGAGTGAACCGGTTTATTGATGTTAAGCAACTGGCAAAGAGAACCAGTATAATGTTGTGAACCAGTATATGTGCAAAAGGTGAAGCGGTACGTTTGTCCAAGTGAACCGATATATGGAATATTTTCTATCAAGGTTTAATATGGTATGACTACCGATTGGTAGTCCTAGCCTCAAGGTTTCTGGTTGAAGTGTTTTGAGCCTGTGTGATTCAACCAATGGCTTTGTGTGATGAGTTAGCATTGTAATGGAGATAAGATTGTGTTGCCACATCAACCTCATGCGCGTGAAGGATCTTGCATGAAGGGGATTGGTGCTATCTACCTCGGGAATATGCGAAGTTCTTGCAAATGGTGAAGAACATGTGATGGGTTATCACCTCCAGGAAGTGGTGATGAATGAACCATGGAGAATGTCTTGAGATATGTTCAAGACCGTTGTATTCAAATGCAAAGTGTTCAATGGTCAAGATTGAACCAACTGAATTGCTCAACCTAAATGTTTAGGGTTTAGGGTTTATGCTACCGACCTATCTGTTTCCTATGAGGTCGATGTTGTGTTTCATGTTGAAGTTGTTGGCAAATGTTGTGTGTGTATCTAAGTGGAGAGATATGTGATTCTTGCCAGACCAAATAAGAGAATTGATACCTGTAAAGTGTGCATGCAGAAGGAAGGAACTAAAGCAGATCTGCATTGGCATTGAGTACTGTTACTAGATCATTGTAATACCTGTTGATCTCTAATCACTTCAATAGTTGGAAAATCCCTTAATAGGGTAGCTTTAACCAACTTGCTGTAAATCCTTTAACAGGGTGACTCAAAGCCATTGAGTTCATAAAATCCTCTAACAAGGTAACCTTTAATAGGGTTTAACCCTTATCTGGGTATTCTATCCATCCCTTAACTAGATGATCCCTAACAGGATCGGTTCCTAACAAAACCTGTTGTAATAGTCTTTAATCGGACTAGGCTCCTGACAGAGCGGACTTCTAAAAGAGTTCAAAAATAGCTTGTGGGTATTCATCCCCACTGTGGTTTTTGCCAGTTGGGTTTCCACGTGAAAAATATGTGTGTCATGTGTGATTTCTTTTTCATGTGATGTTTTGTTGTTTTCTGTCAAGCGGTGAATCATGTTGATCTAGCAAGTTATTGTATTTTTGATGACGAATTACATGTTTATGCACAAGGATAATGTGGAAATGAGGGTGTAGGTTGTGTGGAAAGATAAGTGTTTCCAGTTTATATCTTTCACAGTCTCATTGTGCTTAACCGGTTGTAATATGGTTTTGGCCTGTGTTAGTGATTTCCAGTCAAGTTCATTGTTTGCAGTCAAACCAGTTCAGGAAAAGTTTTTGTGTCTGTACTGATTCACCCCCCCCCTCTCAGTACCGGTTTGGTACTCACTGTTCGTCATTGAGTTATCAGTGATATAATCATCTTGATGAATGATCCTTGATAATCCTTTGTTACTTGTTGGTTGAATCTTTGTATTCTGAGTTGCACGATCTAGTTGGTACAAATGCCTTGATCTTCATTGCCTTGTTGTTTGTCATCTGTTTCAAAACCCTAGGTATTTTTGGTTTTTCTAAGTTTTTCAAATGTTTTTGGATTCTCAAATATTTCCTTAGAAAAAGGAGTTTAGGATTTTGTCCCTGACGGAAACAAAATTTATTATGGATGTACCAAACCATGGCGGGATACAACTGTAGATTGATTGATTCTAATAAAATCCAAGGTAGTGACTATAGTAAGTATATCAAAGATTGATAACTATTTGATAAACTGCATATTTCTTGCCAATGGTTCAAAGCAATGGATGCAAAAGATAAGATAGATACGCAAAGATAGATGGATATGATAAGATGGATAGATGTGCAAAACAATCTCATAGATGGAAGAGCCAACTTTTAGATATCGCCTGTTTACCAGGTTTTCATCATCTAAATTTATTGCATTTTTCCATATTTGATTTTTTAAAAATTGTTTTCACTGTTTTACACTATTTTTTATATTTTTCTCCTTTTATGCTTTTTAGGGTTTTTTGCTACTTTTCTGATTTTTAGTCTTTTTATGCTTTTTAATTTTTTTGTAGTATTTTTTGTTGATACTTTTAAGCATAGAATTTATTCAGATGCATAGTATTGACAAGATCATCAAACTGATCCCCTTTTGGTGTAGACAATCTGTATGCTCCTGAACCATATGCTGCTACCATGACAAAGGGACCTAACCAGTTTGGCTCAAATTTACCTTTCTTTTCTCGATCTTGTTGATTTCATGGATTTTCTCTTAGAACTAGATCTCCAATCTGAAAAATTTGGGGCTTAACTCTGTGGTTGTAGCTTCTCGCCATTCTCTGTTGGTATGCTTTCAAATGATCTGAAGCATTTTGGCGACGCTCTTGAATCAACTCAAGTTCTTGAAGTCTAGAGACTTGATGTTCTTCTTCTGGAATAAGACCTTTCAAGGATACTTGTAGAGAAGGTATCTCTACTTCTACTGGTAATATGACTTCTGATCCATAGACTAAGTAATGTGGAGTTGCCCTTGTTGGTGTGCGAATGTTGGTTCAATATGCCCATAGAGCAGGATTTAGTTGAATATGCCAGTCTTTAACAACTTCATTGACTATTTTCTTGAGGATCTTTAGGATTGTCTTATTTGATGCCTTAGCTTGACCATTTCCCTGTGGATAATATGGTGTAGAAAACCTATATTGGATATGAAATCGCTCACATAGTTCCTTCACATCTTGAATGGCCTCCCATTATCAGTAATGATGGTCATAGGGACTCCATAGCGAGAGATTATGTAATTCAGGATGAGTGATGCTATTTGCTCTCATGTCACCTTTGTCAAAGGAACTGCTTCAATCTATTTAGTTAAATACTCAGTAGCAGTCAAAATGAACTTATGTCCATTAGCAGATGAAGGATTTATCTTACCCACTAGGTCAAGACTCCATTGGGAAAATGGCCATGATCCTACCATAGGATGTAGTTCTTGTGCTGGTGCATGAATGAGATTCCCATGAATCTAACATTGCTTGCATTTCTTGGCATATATAAATGAATCTCTCTGCATAGTTGGACAATAGTAACCTAATCAAATAAGTTTCTTAGCTAGTGTTAAACCACTTGAGTGCATGCCACAAATACCTGTGTGGACTTCATTAAGAACTTTCTCAGATTCCTCTTGTTGGAGACATCCTAGTAGAGTGCTATCTAGACCTCATCTAAATAAGGTATCAACAATGATAGCATATCGAGATGACTGATGGATAAAATTTCTCTTTTGATTGTGGGATAGGTCATGAGGAAGGATATTCTCTTTTAAGTATCGATAAGTTTTTCTATATAAGTATTGATCGATTCTAGATATATGGAAAATCATGTGGGTATTCTGGGATTGAATAGTAGGATTCAAGATATCTTCCACCAGGAATTCAAAACGTTGTTGATTTTCTTGATTCTGGAAAAGAGATGCTATTGTAGCCATTGCATTTGTTGCTTTGTTCTCATTCCGTGGGATCTGAGTGAATGACATTTCTTCAAAGTTCTCTTTGAATTCTTCAACCAGCTATTTATAGGGCATCAACTTGTCATATTTTGTTTGATAATCATCATTTATCTGGTTGATGATGAGCTGTGAATCAACATAAACATGCAATTCCTTGATGTTCCATTCAATGACCATTTTGATCCCAATAGCCAATGCCTCATATTCTGCAATGTTATTTGTGCATGGGAATCACAATCTATATGATTTTGGAATTGTGTGTCCTTGAGGTGTGATGAACAAGATTCCAACACCTTATCCATGTTGTGTATAGGATCCATCAAAGTAGAACTCCCAAAAAATTGTGCTAACTGTTAGAATATCTGCATCAGGAAATTCAATATGCAATGGTGTGTCGTCTTGCAGGGGTACTTCAACCAATTGATCAACAATGACTTTTCCTTTGATATCTTTCTGATCAATATATTCTATATCAAACTCACTTAGTATCATAACCCATTTAGTCAATCTGCCTATCAAAGTTGGCTTGCTTAGCAAATATTTCAGTGGATCTATTTTTGCTATCAATTTTATAGAATGAGTCAGCATATAGTGTCACAATTTCCGAGTTGCAAATACAACTGCTAGACATGTCTTCTCAACTGATGTATAATTCAATTCATAGCCTACAAGTGTCTTGCTGATGTAATACACTGCTCTTTATTTTCCTTCATCATGTTGCACTAAGAGAGCTCATAGTGATACATTTGTTGCTGAGATGTAAAGCAATAAGGGTTTCCCTTTGATCGGTGATACTAGTACTAGGGGATTTGCATAAAGCCTTCCTCACACTTATGATCCCATTTGAATGGAACATTCTTGTGTAATAGGTGAGTAAAGGGATTGTTAGATAGTTCAAATAACCGAAAGACAACTGAGAGTGGGGGTGAATTAGTTGTCACAGATTACTAGAACATTTAGCAATTAAATATTTAATACGGGAACCCAAAACATTAATACCAAAAAATACTGGAATAGAAGTTAAACCAATTAAGCATACACAATAATCAAAGAGTAAATACCATCCACATTACACCAAGATTTATACGTTGAAAACTCGATAAAGGGATAAACCATGGTTGGAAGTCTACCCACAGTTAGATAATACTTCTGCATTATGTGAATTACAATTGAGGGGCCAGCACTTGTAGGAAGGCCAACAACCTAGAGCACACTGCTCATTAAAAATGTGTCTCACTGACTACATATAAATCCATACTATAATCTGGAAAAGTGATTGAACTGCTAAGATAACATCTCCTATGCTTGAGTACAGTTCCGATTAAGCTCAATACGGGAGGAATAAATCCTCTTACATAAACCCAATTCAATCTCCAAATGATCAAACAAAACATGTTGGCCTTAGACCAAACAAACAATATTAAACCCATAAGATATCCTAGAAACACATTGAGAGGTCCTATCCACATGTTACATTAAGCCGATCCATAACCTAGATCAATCGGGACTCAATATAGGTCCACACGCTAAAGCAATAATCCAAATCCACCAAGTCTCGAACATGATCACCAACAACATCCTGAATCTCCACCAGAAGTGGCATCAACACCACTTATGCATATCATCAAAGATCTTCATCAAATCTCTGTCAGTGAAACCCTCGCTGGTACCACAAGCCAAGGTTACAAGCAAACAAGATAGCATCCGATCACTAGAACAAAACCAATTGACTGAATATGAATATGAGTATCATGAATAAGCCAAATCCATAACCAAATCATACCGGAGCATACCGAATCATGCCAGATCCAAACCAACTAGAAACCACTCATCCTATCAAACCAGAAGGGTGCCGATAAAGCATCCAAAACAACTAGTGTTGACATCAATGAAAAAAATTCAATGCAACACATAATCAATTCCTTCAAATGGCCAACAATCCCCCCATTTGGCATTGATGGCAACACTAGATGTGAAAAACATCTAAGTACCAAGAAATGCCAAATAAGTCTCCCCCAATGGAAGACAACCAACAATCTCCCACATAAAGATATAGCAATGAAGTTATGAAATAAAGACCAAACTCCCCCTGTGAATGATATCTCTGTAAAGCTCTAAATTACACATATATCTCCCTCTAATGTATACAACTCTCATTTTTATTTTTCACATCAGTATCTCTCCCCCTTTGACATCAATGCCAGAAATATGACAAAAATATCAAAGAAAAATCATAAACCATTGAAACACAAAGCTGACTACTCCCCCTGAGCAGTAGCATCACCACATTAGTGCCAAAATGAATAATATCTCTGATAATACATACTAGACTGATGCCAAAAAGCATCAATCAGTTCTCTGTCGGAGGGGTAAAAACCCCTAACCTATCTCTTAGGTACTCAAATGGTTCTTTAGGCAAAGGTTTAGTGAAAATATCTTTAATTTGCTCTTTAGTGTTCACATTAATCAATCTGACTTCATTTTCTTCCACCTTCTCCTTCAAAAAGTTATACTTGATATATATGTGTTTTGTCTTAGAATGAAATACCAGATTCTTTGATATGTCAATAGCAGCAGAATTATCACAGTGAATAACTATCGGTCCAGTGCAATGCACTTTGATATCCTTCAACATTTGCTTCATCTATAAAACCTGTGTACAATTAGTAGCAACATCAACATACTCAGCTTTAGTAGTAGATAAAGAAGTACATGACTATTTCTTGTTGATCCATGAAACCAACTTCTTTCCAAGAAAGAAAGCTCCACCATAAGTACTTTTCCGATCATCAACATCTCCAGCCCAATCAACATCTGTATATGCACATAAATTAAAGTCATCATCCTTAGGGTACCACAAACCATATTCATATGTACCTTGCAAGTATCTAAAAATCCATTTCACCACACTCTCATGATTTTCTCTAGGATCACTCTGAAATCTAGATGCAATACAAACACCATTCATTATGTCAGGCCTAGTCCAAGTCAAATAAAACAGACCTCCAATCATAGATTTCTATCTTGTAGGATTTACTGGTGCAAAAACATCTTTCCTTGTCAATTTCTCACAGGTAACCATAGGAGTACTTATCGGTTTAGAATCTCCCATACCAAATTTCTTCAACAATTCCCTAGCATACTTAGTTTGACAGATGAAAATACCTTTGTTAGTCTGAGTAATCTGCAAACCTAAGAAAAATTTCATTTCCTCAATCATAGACATTTCAAATTATTTTTCCATATTCGTAGAAAATTCCATGCACAACTTATTGAAGAGGGGAAAACAGATTTGAAGGTCAAATGATCAAAACATAACGAAATAAACATGCAAAATGCTAAAATATCATTAAAAGATCATTTCACCTTGCTATTTTACCTTCTCCTTTGGATTGAGCTTGATGAAGTGAAGGCGCCCCTTGATAATGCTCCACTTGATGTGCTCCTTTGATTGCTGGATGTGGATGGCTCTCTAATGTTGTGCACAAATGGAATGGATTTGAAAAATGATAAGGATGAGATGATCAAGTTGCCAAGATGATTTCCTGGGCTCAAAAGGGCAGCATAAACTTACTGGATTTCAAGATGTTTAGAATGAAGGGATGGAGCCCTATTTTATAGGAAGAGGAGAGGAAAATGAAATGCTAGGATGAATTCGAGATGAAGGGCTAAGATTTACTTGTGAGCTCACACAAGTTCCAAGAGAGGGTGTGGAGACCAAGAAATATGCCTTAAAGGCATTTCGTATCTCCACACTCCACAAGATGCATTGGAGGAATTAAAAATTCTCCAAAAAAGGATATCAATGGGATTGGAGAAATAAAAAGGAATTAAAAATTCCTTGGGAGAGGGGATGCCTAGAGGAATGTGCGATTTTGAAAATCTTACATTCACCTAGGAAAAGAGCATTTAAAGCTAGTAGCTAGATGAAAAGGACAAAGAGTTGACTTTGTGGCTAATCATGATGATTAACCATTAACGACTCATTAGGAGGGGGATTAGAGGAAATGTTAGGTGGGTTAATATTTGAAGGATAATTTGATTAGGAGAGAGAATGAGTGGAGGGAATAAAAAATTAGAAGAATAATGTTAAGTGAGTTTAGGGAGTTTCTAGAAGAATGAATTAAGAAGATGATTTGTAGGAATCATGTAGGTTAACTAATTAATTGAAATTAATTGGCTAAGAGGAAGATTTGTGAGGATTTGATTTTTTAGAAGAATAAAGAAAGGGGTTGATTTATTAAATAAATCAATCACATGCTATAGTGACAATATTAATTATATTTAATTAATATTGAGAGGAATTTGAATCAACATAATTAATTAATTAATTATGTGAGGAATTAAAAATAATTATTTTTAAGTGTTTACATTTTGCCCCTCTTTGAAGCGAGGTGTGATGACACATTGATTCAAAGAATAATCTTGTTTTGATGCTGATATTGGTTTGATAGGATGCCCTGACTCTTGATTGATAGATTATGGTATGGTGATGCCCCCTCGAGAGATCAATTGAGGTATTTGATCTTTGGAGTTTTGCGAAATTGATATCCCGATAGATTTTTATTTGATTTGATTGATAAGATCTAGATTCAGTCCGGTTTCAAGAAGAATTCATCCTGTATAAGACAAAGATGATCAAAGTGTCTGGTTTCAGGAAGGATTCATCCTGTATAAGACATGATTGATCACAATATCTGGTTTTAGGAAGGATTCATCTTGTATAAGACATGATCGGAGTGTCTGGTTTCAGGAAGGATACATCTTGTATAAGACATGACTGATCACAAAGTTTGGTTTCAGGAAGGATTCATCCTGTATAAGACATGATTAGAGTGTCTGGTTTCAGGAAGGATACATCCTGTATAAGACATGACTAATCACAACGTCTGGTTTCAGGAAGGATTCATCCTATATAAGACATGATCAGATCACAATGTTTGGTTTCAGGAAGGATTCATCTTGTATAAGACATGATTGAACACAATGTCTGGTTTCAGGAAGGATTCATCCTGTATAAGACATGATCAGAGTGTCTGGTTTCAGGAGGGATACATCCTGTATAAGACATGACTGATCACAACGTCTGGTTTCAGGAAGGATTCATCCTGTATAAGACATGATCATATCACAACGTTTGGTTTTAGGAAGGATTCATCTTGTATAAGACATGATCAGATCACAACGTCTGGTTTCAGGAAGGATTCATCCTGTATAAGACATGATCAGAGCGTCTGGTTTCAAGAAGGATACATCCTGTATAAGACATGAATCAGAATCAAAATTGATTATGTGAGGAAAAAAAAATAGAGGAAGAAGAATTAAGGTGGAAGGGATAGATGAGGAACAAATATGAAGCAGTCATGAGGTATTTGGAAAGAATAATACGAGATGCGAGACTGCAAAGGAAAATGGGGGCAATTGAGAACTCCATGGGATTATTGAGTTTAGGATTTGATGGAATGATTGTGAGATTTTGTGCACAACAAATGTTGAGAGCCAACCTAGTTTGATGTTGCCTTGAGTGACTTGCACCATTGATTATAGAAATCAGGATGCCATGAGAAACGCAGGGCGTGGACTGACTCTGTAGACAAACGGGAATTTCTTGCACACAACAATGCAAGTGTTAAGAAACACTAATACAAAATTGTGGGTTCATGCAAGGAAACCCTCAAACACACCGATACTTCTTGTACACGAGAAGGTAAGTGTTGGTAAACATTAGTACCAGGTTGCCGGTTTATACAAGAAGCATCCAAAACATTCCATACTATGAAATATGCCCCAGTATGCGCCTATCATAACGTACCTGGATATGAAAGAATCCAGGCAATCATAAATAGTGGTAGTCGTAGGGCAAAAGATACAAGTCTATATGAAAAGATCTAACAAAATCTAACAAGTCTCTTCCTTGTGACCAAATGATACCTCTTGCCAAGAGTAGAACTAGGATGGAGGATTGTTGCTCAAGACTTCTTGAAACTTACACAGAGGCATAAAAGCTCAGTTTCAATGGGACATTCCCTGTTCATGACTCAAGTGAAGACTCATCATCATACACATGTTTTATTGGGAGGCGGAAAAGAAGGAATGTTGCGCATGGGTGGGATGGATGGCAGATGATTTGTAGTATCAACATGATAGACAGTGGATCCAGTTATTTACCTTGGCGCCTGCACATAGGTTTTCACCAAGGTAATTGTCCATAGCGCCACCAAGTGGTTTTCACTAATGGACGAATTGTTTTTTTCTTTCTTTTTCTGATTTTTTAATTTTTTTGTGTCATAAGGTGCCTGTTTGCCAGGTTTTCACCAAAGTGACAATTTTTTCAAGATCTTTTTCTCATTTTTTTTTTAATTTTTCTTGATTTTTTTTTCTTTGACAATTTAAGACTTTCTGAGGACTAAGCACAAAATCTTTTGAGGTGCATGATATTCATTGGATCATCCAAAGGATTGCCTTCAGGAGTAGCCAACTAATAAGCTCCTGGTCCATATTTCACTATGATTACATATGGTTCAAGCCAATTAGGCTCGAACTTGCCTTTCTTTTCTCTTTCTTGTAGATTTTTCTGATTTTCCATGAGGACAAGATCACCAACTTGGAATTCTCAGGTTCTGACTTTTTTATGATAACTCATGCACAGACAGTTTTGATATACCCAGAGATGATTCAAGGCCTTGAGGTGCCTTTCATCTAACAATTCTAGCTCTTGTAATTGGGCAATTCTGTATTCTTCCTCTAGTAGGATGTTTTGCAGTAATACCCTTAGAGAGGGGATCTCGATCTCAAGGGGAAGGATGGCTTCGGAACCAAATACTAGGGAATAAGGAGTGGCACCTGTGGGGGTGCGGATGGAGGTGCGGTAGGCCCACAATGCAGGATGGATTTGGAGGTGCCAATCATGGCCTGCTTCATTGACTGTCTTTTTGAGGATTTTTATTAGGGTTTTATTAGAAGCCTCAGCTTGGCCATTGCCTTGGGGGTAATATGCAGTGGAGAAGCGGTGTTGGATGTTGAATTTTTGGCAGAGTTCTTTGACATCCTGGTTCTTAAATTGTTTACCATTATCTATGATGATAACTTTTGGGATGCCATATCGGTAGATTAGGTGGTTTAGGATAAATTTGGATATTTGCTTGCCAGTGGTGAAAGTAAGAGGGATAGCCTCTACCTACTTGGTGAAGTATTCGGTGGTGGTGATAATGAATTTATGTCTATTGGAAGATGAAGGGTGGATTTTCCCAATGAGATCGAGCCCCCACTGCGAGAAGGGCCATGGTGTAATGAATGGCTACAATTCTTGTGACAGTGCATGAATCTTATCACCATGCTGCTGGCAAGGGATGCATTTCTTCACATAATTGTATGCGTCTTCTTCCATTTTAGGCCAATAGTTTCTATTCTCAAAAGTTTTTTAGCCAATGTGAGTCCACTTGAGTGTGCCCCACAGATACCCTCGTGTACTTCGCATAATGCCTATTCTGCTTCTTGTTTATCTAAACACATTAGGAGGGAACCATCAAAATGCCTTCTGAACAAGGTGTCTACAAGGATGGTATAACGGGCACATCGGCAGATGAAGGTTTGCTGTTGGGTTTTGGTGAGGTGTGGGGGAATAGTGTTGTCTTTGAGGAAAGAGAAGGTTTCTTGGTACCAAGGGGACTCGGGACCAACAAGAACAAACACCATTTTAGACTTTGGTAGGTTGTATGCCAGTATAAACAATTGCTCGACCAAGAACTCGCACTTCTGACTGTGTGCTGGCATTTGAAGGAGGGAGCCAATGGTGGCCATTGCATCTACAACCCTGTTGTTTGTTCGTGGGATTTGGTCAAACTTGATTGCCATGAAATGTTGCTTAAGATCTTCAACCATGGTACGGTAGGGAAGGAGTTTATCATCTTTTGTCTGGTATTCATCATTGTCTTGTTTTATGATGAGTTGGGAATGGCCATAGACTTGTAATTCCTTTATTTTCCAGTGGATAGACAAGCGTAAACCTGTGATGAGGGCCTCGTATTCTGCTATGTTATTGGTACATGCAAAGGCTATCTTGTATGATTTGGGGATGCCATATCCTTGAGGTGTGACCAATAATATTCCTGCCCTCGATCCATTTTGAGTGTAGGAGCCATCAAAATACAATTTCCATGTGGAGGATGTGGTAATAGTCATAATGAATTCATCTGGTAATTCTATGAGAAGAGGATGGTCGCCTGAAAGTGGAGCTTCAACCAACTGATCTGCAATGACTTGTCCCTTGATTGCCTTTCTGTCCACATATTCAATGCCAAACTCACTTAAGAGCATGACCCATTTGGTGGTTTTGCCACTGAGAGCAGCTTTGGACAAGAGATATTTAAGTGGATCAATTTTAGCAATTAATTTTGTCTTATTATTTAGCATATAGTGTCGTAGTTTCTGTGTGCTGAACACTAATGCCAAACATGCTCTTTCAATGGGGGTGTAATTGAGTTCATATCCTACCAATGTCCGATTAATGTAGTAAATGGTGTGTTCCTTCCCTTGATCATCTGTTTGCGCCAATAATGCCCCCAATGCCACTGTAGTAGCACATATATACAAAATAAGGGGTTTTCCAGGAGCGGGAGGCATCAATACGGGAGGTGATGCTAGATATTCTTTTAATTTCTCAAAGGCCTTTTGACATAGGCAATCCCATTTAAATTTTGTCTTTACGCAATAGGTTTGTAAATGGATGGCACTTGTCTGCTAGCTGTGAAATGAAACACCTGATAGACTGGAGTTTTCCCTGGAGACTGTGCAGTTGTCTGAGAGCTTTTGGCGGAGACATTTTCATAATAGCTTTTACCTTTGCGGGATCAACGTCGATGCCTCTGCGAGAAACAATGAATCCCAGTAGTTTTCCCGATGTGACGCCAAACACACACTTTTTGGGATTTAGGCGCAGCTTGTATTTTTCCAATCTTTCAAAGATCTGTTTTAGAATGGGGATGTGTTCTTGTTTTGTCTTGGATTTTCCTAGCAGATCATCCACGTAGTCCTCCATAATTTTGTGCAAGAGGTCATGAAAAATTGTTGTCATTGCCTGTTGATACGTAGCTCCAGCATTTTTAAGGCCAAAAGGCATGACCCGATAACAGAAAGTACCCCATGGTGTTGTGAATGAAGTTTTATGCTGATCCTCATCTGTTATCCTGATTTGGTTGTATCCAGAAAACCCATCCATTAGAGATAACATTTCATGTCTTGCTGTAAGGTCCACAATCATGTCTATATTGGAGAGTGAGAAATCATCTTTAGGACAAGCTATATTTAGATCTCAGAAATCTATGCAGATGTGGATGCCCCCAGCAAGTTTGCCGATAGGTACAATGTTGGAGACCCATTCAGCATAATCTATCGGTTTGATAAATTCTACGTCTAACAACTTTTGGAGTTTCGCCTTGACCAAGAGTGCAATATGTGGGTGCATTTTGCGCAATTTTTGTTTTACAGGTTTTGCATCTGGGCGGATGATGAGATTGTGAACCACCAAGGCAGGGTCCAACCCTGGCATATTGGAATAGGACCATGCAAAATTGATTTTTACCTCTGTAAGGAAGTTGATGAAGTCTTGTTTCTCAATTTCTGTGAGGGATTTGGCAATGAGCACATTTTTCGGAATGACTTCGGTGCCCATGTTGATGTTGTTTATTTCTTCTATCAACAAATTTGATTTGTCCTGTGGAAGGTAACCAATGGTAGGGAGGTCAAATCCTTCATCGTCAAGTGCCTTTTCTAGGTTTTCACTTTCAGATACGCCCTTTGTTTTTATTTCTTGTTCATCCAAAGGTGCCTCAGGGAGGTTTTCACCTAGGGAATCATATCTTTTTCTTTTATTATCTTTTTTGTGGCTAAGGGAATTGACTTGACTACCAAAGTATCCCTTTTCGTGTAGTTGAATACCCTCAATTTTGCTACAATCTTCCATATTTTGCGCTATTAGGAGAGCAATGAGAGCATTATCATTGGTGCAAATATCTAAAGTGGGTTTGTCTCGTTGGCCCCAGTCAATGAGTTCAGGATGGACAATATGTAGCTCATGTGAAGTGGGAGGGGTTACGGGGGTGATGGTATTGATGCACGCGTCCAAGAAAATATCTTTCTCATATTCATAAGGCATTTCATGGAATTCCTCTTCGTCAACGCTTTCAATATCCGAAGAAGGAATAGAAGGGGCACCGGCGATAGTAATCTTAGGCACCGGGGTGTACCCCAAGCCTCTATTGTATCTATAGGAGATAGGATTTATGGGTGTTTTTCTTCCTTTCTCCTTTGGTCCTAGGTCGTGTCCTTTGTAACCCATTTTTTCAACTATGGCAGATTCTTTTGGGTACATTTCTTTGGATATTCTTGTTGGATTTTCATCTTCTTCCCGGTACAGCCATGAAGAGATATCTGTTTCGAGGTTCTCGTTATCAAGTGGGCCCCATTGCTGGAGGTGGTGTTTTGGCATTGCATGACTGGTTTTGGGTCCTTTTTTATCTCTTTTGGTTTGCCAAATGACTTAGGAGAGAGAGGGAGGTTGCCTATTAATAAGACATCCTCCAATTTGTATTCTCCATAGCCATTGTCCAAGATCTTGATTTGATTATCTGGTTGGGATGATGTGGAGGCAACATTTGATGTGTCAGATGGAGGCGTTGGCGAGGGTCTATTTAGTGGGCAATGATACAGATGCTTCCCTTCTAATAGTTTGCAATATTGAAAAGGTTGGGGATCACCTTTGATAGTGATCTCTTTTTCGTTATAGGGGAATTTGATGCATTGGTGATAGGTGGAGGGTATGGCCTGCAAAGAATGAATCCATGGCCTCCCAAGGAGAATGTTGTAGGGGAGATCAAGATCTAGTACTTGGCAAGGGGTTTCAATTGTAATGGGGCCCACTTGAAGAGGTAAGGTGACCACACCCTTTGAAATTGTTTCTACATCATCATATACCTTTATTGTGATCCTTCCTAATGTGTCTATCAGATCCTCAGAAAGTCCCAATTGTTTTATTAATTTGTATGTGCACAGATTAAGCCCGGATCCACCATCTATCAGGATACATTTGACCTTGTGCTTGTGGATGAGAGCTTCGGTGTGCAAAGGTTTGTTATGGTCTTCATCTGCGGGAGCATCTTTGGAGTTAAATACAATGTGTTGTTGGGCAGCAAGGTTTCCAATGAGGGCTTGGAATTGGGTGGCATTGATGTTATCTGGAACGTGTGATTGGAGAAGGGCTTGTTCCAAAATTTATTTATGGACCGGGGAGGTCTTGAGAAGTTCCAAAATGGAGATCTGCGTGGGTGTCTTCCCAAGTTAATCAAGGAGGTCATATCGGCGGGTGGAAGACATGGGTGGGGGAGGGACTCCTTGGATGGTGACTCTTCCTCGACATGTAGCTGCATTGCAGTCATTCTAGAAATGGGAGGTGGAAGGCGTGGCGCCTTGAATGACTATTCGAGCAGGATTTGGTGTTCTTTGGAAAGAAGGAGGATTAACTCCTTGGATGGTTATGACATTGACATGATTGTCTACAGGTTCAATGCGACCTACTAAAAAATCAAAACCGGTTATGTGATTAGCGTAGTCATAGCCCATTGCGTTAGAGGATGAGCCTTTTCCTTTATCATGCTTCTTGAAGGGTTCCTGGTACATTTTGATTTTGTTATTGTTATTACCAGGTTTTGTATTTGCTATCTCAATCTCACCTCTATCAATGAGATCTTGTATGTAGATCTTCAGTTTCATACACTTTCATGTATCATGTCCCTTGATACGATGGTATTCACAATACTCATTTTCATTATACCATCTTGGCTTAAGTTGATTGGGGTCAAATGGGCGAGTGATTGAAAAAACCACTATACTTGCTTGGACAAGTTTTTGAAACACCACTTCAATAGGCTCAGCCAGAGGAGTGAAATCTCTTGGAGTCCTGTTATTCGATCGGGGTGGTCATCCCTGGATTGAGACATTGTTGTGAGGTTTTTGGGATTGATTTTTTTTGTTGAATTGATGATTGTTGGTGGTGGATTTTGGGGGAGTGGCCATGGTTTGGACCCGCTTTGCATCAGTTATACCATCATTGACCACATTTTTGTTTTTGGACCAAAATTTTGGCTTGTCGTTATAATTAGAGGAAGAACTTTGTGTTGATTTCTGGTAATGTTTCAAGGTTCCTTCCTCCAACAAGACACGTTCGAGGGTGAGGCCCTTATCTGTCAATTTTTGGAAGGATTTGATACATTGAGATATTAAAGGTCTTGAAAGTTCAAGCACCAATTTCTTTTGGAATAGCTCAATTTGATGTTGTTCTGGCATGTCCCACTGGAATTTCTTGATAAGATGTCGCCATCTTTGTAGGAAATTGGCGAAGGTTTCTCCAGGCCTTTGTTTTGTATTACATAAGTCCATCATAGAAAAATCATTACCCATGTTGTATGCCTAGTGGGCCACAAATTTTTTTGCCAAGTCTGGAAAAGAGACAATGGAACCTCATGGTAAAGATGAGAACCATGCCAAGGCATCTCTCATGAGACTCTTGGGAAAGAGTTTGCGAAGATAAAAGTCACTATAGGAGACTTCTTGGCATAAGATGTGGAATTCTCGAACATGATCGCAGGGGTCTCCTTTGCCTTCATACTTGGTGAATTTAGGAATCTCAAATCCTGGGGGATATGGTGCAACTGATATAGACGGATCATAAGGACAAGGGCAAAAATCTTCAAATGAGTAAGTTTTCCTTTTATTAGTTCTTTGTTTCATGTCCTTGATGATATTCTTCATGTCTTGAATTTCCTTGATGAGGTCTTGTTGTGGACTTTGATATTGATGAATTGTATTTGCCCCAAGAATTGGATGAACCAAAGAAGGTGCACCACCACCAATATATTGATATGATGAGGAGGTGGGAACGTAGGATGTGATGAATGATGTCACTGGGGTTTGAGTGATAGTTGGTTGTGGTCTGCCAACTGTTGTGACGGGATTGAATACAGCCTGGATAAAATTTGCGACATTGTTGGGAGGAAGGGAAGTTTGTGGAATAGAAATTTGTGGTTGAATAGAAGGAGGTGGTATATAAGTTTGTTGGAGAATGGATGAGATTGGATTTGATAGTGGTATGGATGGTAAGGAGGAAGAAGGTGGGATGGAGATCATAGTGGGAGGTACCGCTAGTGGCATTGATTGAGCCTGGATGATTGATGGGGCTGCAATTGATTGAGTTTGAATAGTAGGTGCAGCACTTTGTGTGAGAGTTAGGTCTCCTTGTGGTTGTTGGGTGAGAGCGGATCTATTAAATTCAGGTGGAAGTTGAGATCCATGTTCAAGGAGAGTTTTCAGAAGTGCAGTAGGATTGTGTTTAATAAACTTTTCCATCATCTCTTGGTTATAAGAATCCGTTAGGAAAGTTTGCACTTCCGGACAAAGTTCATCTTGGTTAACCATGTCAAGATTTTGACTTTGATCTTGATCGCTAGGTTGCCCACTTTTTGTATGATCTTGCATGGGATCTTCATATAGGACACCAATGTTTGGCATGCCATATTGTTGTTCAACCATCTTTTTCTTTTGGGATCATGTTGCGACCATACACGATATTTGTGATGAAAAGACTTAGGAAAAATGTGATGAAAGGACTTAAGAAATTTGTGATGAAAGGACTTAAGAAATTTGTGATGAAAGGATTTAAGAAATTTGAGGATGAAAAGACTTGAGAAATTTGTGATGAAAGGATTTGAGAAATTTCAAGATGAAAAAACTTGAGAAATTTGTGATGAAAGGATTTGAGAAATTTCAGGATGAAAAGACTTGAGAAATTTGTGATGAAAGGATTTAAGAAATTTGTGATGAAAGGACTTGAAAAATTTGTGATGAAAGGATTTAAGAAAATTGAGGATGAAAGGATTTAAGAAATTTGAGGATGATTGATGAAGAAGATATGGTAGTGATGGTTTAGAAGAAACTTGATAACTAGGTTGTCTTTGACATGAATACAACTTAATGGAGGATCAATTTGAATGGAAAATTGTATGAAGAGATATGACCACCCTGATTTGGATGATAATAGGTGTTTCAAAAGACAAACTTGAATATTGACGTAGAGGATAAACTCTTAGCTTCTCTATTGGGCTTATGAAAAATGGGACGGACAGAGTTTTGACGCAATTTTGGACTTTGTGTGGGTAATTACTTGGACAATTGCTTGTGTCTTGACAAGTGTTTTTAGTCTACTCTTGGCAAGTATGTATCAAACAAAGCAAACATAGTGATTAAATGCATATTATATCAAAGACACTCATGCTCATATACAAAATTCTTAAGGCTGGCAAGGACAATAGTCATTGAATCTCAATTGGTTTCCCATCTACGCTTACCCAGAGCGGACACTTAGATGCTTGACCCCAATGGCTCCCCTCCACGACACTCACTTCTCGGGGCAGCCAAGCATCAATTCCCATGAAAAATCCTCATGGCGAACTTTGTGTCTCTACTAAGGGCCGTAAGAATATGGGCCGCTTCAAAGGTCCGACCTCGTGCACCAATGACTAGAAGGTTTTTGGCCACTATGAACAAGGTGTTTAGTAAGTCTTCCCGTTAGGAGCTACCATTCGAAGTTGCGCAAGCACAATTGAGGCCTATAGCCCAACGAAGCACCAAGAACTTAGTAGTCACGCAAGCGTGATTAAGATCTCTAGGATCCTACCAAGCACCCAATATGAGAGTGAACTCTCATATAGCCCCAACCATTAACCCTTTCGTAGTCGATGGCCTATTTATTATAGTGAGTTGAGAACCCCAGGTCTGGGTGTACTCACTTGGGTCGTTCCCCTCTTACCTTCTCAAAGACCAAGTTGGGAGGGCAGGCCTACTAGAGGTAAACACACAATCAAACAAGAAAAGGTTGGAGGGTCTAGATTTCTGATCATCTAGTAAGATGAGAGCATACTTTTCTACCTTTACGCTTTTCTTAAAGACATATAAGACAATGGTTCATTCCATTTTAATTAATATCTAGGTCCCTAATTTAAATAAATGCACAATATTTGGTTGAATCAGCTAGGCAACCTGCAAAACCACTTGATTAGTAGTTTGAAAAATGGAGTCTTCAAAAAGCGTCCTGCAAAACAACTTGATTAGTAGTTTGGAAAAATAGAGTTTTCAACAAGCGTCCTGCAAAAAACAACAAAATGACAAAAATATTAAATTTTTTGATTTTTTGGGAATGAATAGAAAAACATGAATAAAAACTTTTTTACTAATGACAAAAGTGGATTTGAAGAAAGCTCTGATGGGTAAATGGGGTTTGACTAGGTTTTTGCCACTTTCCAAGGGATAGGCAAGTGAAAAATGGGGATTTTGGAGGAGAGATGAAGGAATGGGAAAATTTGTCCAAGAGGGACAAAGAAGCAAAAGTTGAAGATGGATTATATAAGAAAAATTTGGAGGTGATTGGATAAAAGGGGAAGGAGTTATGACAAACCCTAAAAATAGAGAAATATGAGATTTTGGGCTTCAAGAAGTGGATTTTTGGGATAAGGCCTCCAAGGAATGAAATGTGGAAAATGGCAATATGGAGAATCTAGTGAAGTTTGGAGGAAAATGGAGTCGAGATAAAGAAGATATGGTGAAAAAATTGAAAAAATTTTAATCTTAGATTTAATAGAGCAGACAAACCCTAGATTTAACGGAGCAGAAACCCTAGATTTAACAGAGCAGACAAACCCTAGATTTAACGGAGCAGAAACCCTAGATTTAACAAAATAAAAAAAATGTCAAAAGTTTGGATTTCTGATTGTCTAGATAGATGAGCGTAATCTCCTACTTTCACACTTTCCTGCGGTCAGACAAATTATATTTAAATAGAGCAGATAACCGAAAATGAAAAAAAAAGAAATGCAGACTACAATTAGCGCCTAAAATTTTTAGACAAATTAACAGAGTAGACAGTAGCACTAAACAGATAGAAAAGTGTCAAAGGTCTGGATTTCTGATTGTCTAGATAGACAAGAGCATACTCTCCTATTTTCACACTTTCCTGCGGTCAGAACATACAGTCGTGCTAAACATAATAGAAAAGTGAAAGGTCTAGATTTTTGATTGTCTATATAGACAAGAGCATACTCTCCTACTTTCACACAGATTATAATAAACAGAGCAAATAACAAAGCAAATAATAGATCGGATAACAGGAATTCAAATTCCCACTAAAACGCTTGCGCTAATCGTAGAGCTATTGTGTTGAAACTGAAACTGAAACAAAAAAGAATAGAAACAAAACGAAACAGAAATAGAAAAGAAGTTGTTGCATAGAAATACAGAGCCGCTATTCTGGAACCTGCAAAAAAAGATTTTTTTTTCTACAGTCACACTATTCTGGAACCTGCGTCTCACAACTCACAAAAACCTAAAAAAAAAAAATTAGTTCTTAGGGATGTGGGTCCCACCGGGCATGCCAAAATGAAGAGGGAAAAATAGATTTGAAGGTCAAATAATCAAAACATAACGAAATAAACATGCAAAATGCTAAAATATCATTAAAAGACCATTTCACCTTGCTATTTTACCTTCTCCTTCGGATTGAGCTTGATGAAGTGAAGGTGCCCCTTGATAATGCTCCACTTGATGTGCTCCTTTGATTGCTGGATGTGGATGGCTCTCCAATGTTGTGCACAAATGGAATGGATTTGAAAAATGATAAGGATGAGATGATCAAGTTGCCAAGATGATTTCCTGGTCTCAAAAGGGCAGCATAAACTTACTGGATTTCAAGATGTTTAGAATGAAGGGATGGAGCCCTATTTTATAGGAAGAGGAGAGGAAAATGAATGGCTAGGATGAATTCCAGATGAAGGGCTAAGATTTACTTGTGAGCTCACACAAGGTCCAAGAGAGGGTGTGGAGACCAAGAAATATGCCTTAAAGGCATTTCATATCTCCACACTCCACAAGATGCATTGGAGGAATTAAAAATACTCCAAAAAAGGATATCATGGGGATTGGAGAAATAAAAAGGAATTAAAAATTCCTTGGGAGAGGGGATGCCTAGAGGAATGCGCGATTTCAAAAATCTTACATTCACCTAGGAAAAGAGCATTTAAAGCTAGTGGCTGGATGAAAAGGACAAAGAGTTGACTTTGTGGCTAATCATGATTATTAACCATTAACAACTCATTAGGAGGGGGATTGGAGGAAATGTTAGGTGGGATTAATATTTGTAGGATAATTTGACTAGGAGAGAGAATGAGTGGAGGGAATAAAAAATTAGAAGAATAATGTTAAGTGAGTTTAGGGAGTTTCTAGAAGAATGAATTAAGAAGATGATTTGTAGGAATCATGTAGGTTAACTAATTAATTGAAATTAATTAGCTAAGAGGAAGATTTCTGAGGATTTGATTTTTTAGAAGAATAAAGAAAGGGGTTGATTTATTAAATAAATCAATCACATGCTATAGTGACAATATTAATTATATTTAATTAATATTGAGAGGAATTTGAATTAACATAATTAATTAATTAATTATGTGAAGAATTAAAAATAATTAAAATAATTATTTTTAAGTGTCTACACTTATCTTCACCTCCAAAAATAATGTCATCAACAAATACTTCAATAATCAGTATATCATCATCAGTGATCTTATAATATAAATTACTGTCAACATTACCCTTAGTAAAACCAAGCTTTAAAAGATATTTATCCAACCTTGCATACCAAGCTGTAGGTGCATGTTTCAATCCATATAAAACTTTCCTTAACATGCAAACCATGTTTGTAGCATCTGATAGTGAAAAACCATCAGGTTGCTCAATATAAACTTCCTCATCAAGATCCCCATTAAAAAATGCACACTTAACATCCATCTGATAAACCTTTTAGTTCTTATGGGTAGCATAAGCAAAAAATAATCTTACAGCTTCAATCCTAGCTACAGGTGCAAAAGTCTCTCTATAATCAATTCCTTCCTTCTGAGAATATCCTTTACAAACCAATCTAGCCTTATTCCTTACAACTTGACCATTCTCATTCAATTTATTCCTAAAAACCCATTTAGTTCCAATAACATTATTATTTTTTAGGCCGGCGAACTAAAGTCCATGTATTGTTCTTCTCAATCTGATCTAATTCTTCTTCATAGCTTTCAACCAGTATTCATCTTTACATGCTTCAATTACTGATACCGATTCAACTTGAGAAATTAAACATACCTCATTAGTTACTAGTCTTCTTCTTGTCATCACTCCATTGTTCTTATCTCCAATGATATGATCTTCTAAATGATTCAATCTTACATACCTAGGAGTCCTTTGACTCTCTATTCCTCTTCCTGGTTCTTCAGTTACTGTTGAATTTTCTGATACTATAGGAGTAACCGGTTCAACACTCTATTCCAGTAAGGTGCTACCAATTCAGATATAATCATTTCCAATGCCGGTTCCTTCTCATTAACTTTGATTTGACCTCTATTAAGCTCATCCACCTTGACATTAGCACTCTCCACAATTCTCTGCAATCTCTTGTTATACATCTATATGCTTTGATTTCATTAGAATAACCAAGAAATATGCCTTCATCACATGTAGGATCAAATTTGCCAATAATATCATCTCTCCTTATATTACATTTACTACCAAAGATTCTAAAATACTTAACTATAGGTGTATTGCCAAACCATAATTCATAAGGTGTCATACTGGTTTCTCCTTTGATATGTACTCTGTTGAATGTATAAACCACTGTGCTCACTGCTTCTCTCCAGTAGATATGAGGTATACTAGCTTCCATCATCATTATTCTAGCAACATCCATGATAGTTTTGTTCTTCCTTTCCATAACTCCATTCTGCTGAGGTGTCTAGGGAGGAAAAAATTGTCTCCTTATACCATGCTTCTCACAAAAGTTATTAAACTCACCGGATGTGAATTTTCCACTGACCTCAAACATTTAATCTTCAATAATGTCTTAGTTTCCACTTTAGCCTTAAAGATTTTAAACTTTTCAAAAGCCTCAGATTTCTCCGTTAGAAACGTAACCCATATCATTCTAAAACAATCATCAATGATTAGCATGAAATATCTATCACCTTGAAAACTTTTAACTCTAATAGGGCCACACAAATCAATATGAATAAGATCAATAACATCATTAGATTTATCTTGTATACTTCTAAAAGAGGTTCTGACCTGTTTTCCCATTTGACATTCTTTACATATCGAATTATAGGGCTTCACAATCTTACGTATATCTCTAACTTCTTTAGTTGAACTGATCTTTACAATGCAATCAAAATTCACATGACACAACCTCTTATGACATAGCCAACTGTCATCAATTTGTGCAATCAAACATGTCTTCTCACTGGAATTCAAATGAAATATATTACCTTTTGTCTATGTACCGGTTGCAATCTCCAAAAGAGACCTATTAATGATTTTGCATTTTCCATCCTTGAACTATAATTGAAATTCCTTATCCACCAATTGTCCTACACTCAAAATATTATGCCTTAAACCTTCAACAAAATAAACATTGTCAGTATTGTTCTTACCATCCAATGATATAGTTCCATTTCCTTTGATCATACATGCTTTATCATCTCCAAATCTAACCAGACCGCCATCAAATTTTTGCAAAGATAAAAACTTCCCTTTATATCCAGTCATATGATGTGAACATCCACTGTCAATTACCCATTCATCCTTGTCTTCAATTTTAGTAGCAAGTGCCTTCTCTTTAGGTATATTCTCTTCCAGTGCTGAAACATCATCCTTGATAGCCAAGAACACCCATTCCTTTCCATTTCCAGAACCACTAGTAGAGTCTTCTGTTGGTTCATCATCAGAGTCAATAATACCTTCCTCATCCGTTATGTAGCATGATTTGTCTTTGTTTTTCCTATACTTGTACTTATTCTGATATCCAGGGTTAGGCTTAAAAGATCTTCTAACTCTGTCTTCAAATCTTGAATTCCTTTCAGGACATCTAGATGCAAAATGACCAATCTTATTACATGAAAAACATTTAAAAGGTGTTTTTCCCTCATACTTACTTCTTACCCGTCCTTTAGGTACGTTTCTAGAAAATAGTGCTTCAAGTTGCTCAAACTCGTCATCTTCTCTCTTCATATCATCCAATTCCTTTGCATATAAGTCTTTCCAATCTTGCTTACTGGTTGCTAATGCAGATGCATGAAAAGCAGGTTCAGTCTTCACAGCTCCAAAAGGTCCAAATTCTTCAAGCTCAAAAGAAGATAATTTCCCAATCAAGGTATCTTTGTTGATATAAGTATTAGCCATTGTTGTCAACTTATTAATAGAAGTAGCCTTCATTTTGTAAGCCGGTGGTAGGGCTCTCGGGACTTTAGAAACAATTTCATCTTTACTAAGAGTTCTACCACAACATTGAATTCCCATAACAATCTCATTTACCCTTTCCATGAATGCAGTAATCCTTTCATCTTCTTCCATCTTTAGGTTTTCATATCTCACTTGGTAACCATCAAGTTTAGCAATCTTCATTGTAGGGTCACCTTTAGTAAAATTCTCCAACTTATCCCATATAGCCTTTCTAGACAATTTGTCAGTTAATCTCATTATTTGCTGATTAGAAAGTGCACACAAGAGGGCTTCTCTTTCTCTACAATCATTGTCAAGCTCCTTATCCAAGTTTGGCGGAGGAGGATTTTCAGATGCCGGATTATAAGTTGTAACACTATTCTGCATGATCTCCCAAATCTCCTTGCCAAGACATCTCAGATGAGTCTCCATCTGAATCTTCCATATTGTGTAATTTATTCCATCAAGCCTAGGAATATCTATCCGAAAGATAGCTCCAGATGAACTGGATGAACTTGAACTGTTAGTCACCATAGGATCTTCCTCAAGCGATTAATCTTTCTGCAGAGAGGACCAAAGCTTTGATACCAATTGTTAGACAGTTCAAATAACCAGAAAGACAATTGATAGGGGGGGGTGAATCAAATGTCACACATTACCAAAACATTTAGCAATTAAATCTTTAATACCAGAACCCAAAACATTAATACTAGAAAATACCAGAATAATAGTTAAACCAATTCAAAGTTGTTAAGAAGCTCAAAAGTGTGAAGGACAACATTCGACTTTGGAATAAAACTAGTTTTGGGAATATATTTGAGGCTAAGAGTAAAATTCAGGAAAACCTTAAAGAAATACAGGACCAGATATAGAAGGATGGTTTCAGTACTGTGTCTATTGCTAATGCAAATGAGATCCTTAAAAAATACCATGACATTATTGCCAAAGAGGAAATGTTCTAGAAGCAGAGATCGAGATGTATTTGGCTCAAGGAAGGGGACAAAAATACAAAATTCTTCCATATGTCGACTATCAAGCATAAAGCAGTCAATAGAATGAACAAGTTAGTTGTGGAAAGTGGGGAGTTGGTCAAGGAGGATGAAATAAGGAACAAAACTAAGAGGTATTTCTCGGATCTCCTAAAGACGGATCATAGTCTGGATGCTGAAGCCCAATCCTCTTTTCTTCAGAACATTCTTTGTATCATTGATGCTCAAATTAATGTCTACCTCTCTTCCATTCCCACTATCTTAGAAATTAAAAATGCTGTTTTCTCCTTCGATGGTAACAAAGCACCTGGACCTAACAGTTTCCCAATGTTCTTTTTTCAAGATTTTTGGGATATTATTGGTACTGATGTTGCCAACGGGGTTAAGGAATTCTTTGGGGCTAGAAAACTCTTGAAAGAAATCAATGGTACTTTTATTGCTCTTATCCCCAAGATTCAAGGTGCTGACTCTTTGGACAAATTCAGACCTATTAGCCTCTGCAACTCCTTTTACAAGATTATTTCTAAGGTCCTGACTTCTAGAGTTTTGTCTATCCTTCCTGCCTTAATTAAACACCAGCAAAATGGGTTTGTTCCTGGAAGACAAATTCTTGATTCCATTATTACAGTTCATGAGAACATTCATTTTCTTGTTAGAGCTAAGAAGCAGGGTCTCATCCTTAAGCTTGACCTCTCGAAAGCCTATGACAGGGTTGACTGGTCTCTTCTTCAGAAAGTTCTCACTTCTTTTGGGTTTGCCCCTAGAGTTGTGGATCTTTTTTCCCAACTTACTACCTTTGCATCTTTTGCTGTTCTTGTCAATGGTTCTCCTTCTACTTTTTTCCAAGCCTCAAGAGGTCTTAGGCAAGGAGATCCTATCTCCTCCATCCTTTTCATAATTTTGGCAGAATGCTTTGGTCAGACCATGGAAAATTTGGTGCAGCAAGGGTCCTTTAAGGGCCTCCAACCCTCTTCTTCTGACCTTATCTGTTCCCACCAGCAGTTTGTTGATGACACAATTATTATGGGGGAATCAAGTATCTCAGAAGCTAAAGTACTGAAGAGTACCCTGTGTAAATTTGCCTCTGCTATGGGGCAACTTATTAACTGGGCCAAAAGTGATGTCTTTTTCATTAATACTCCAGAGAGAAGACAACAGAGGATCAACAGAATTCTAGAGTGTAAGATTGCTGACCTTCCTGCTACCTACCTTGGACTCCCCATGGGGATTGCCCCTCCTGATTCCTTCTGGAGTTCTCTAGTTGACAGATTTCACAAAAAACTTGCAGGTTGGAAAGGGGCCCTCTTAAGTCAAGCTGGTAAGCTCCTACTCCTTAAGGCTACTCTTCAAAGTATTCCTACTTATGCTCTTAGTCTCTTCAGAATTCCAGTCAAGTATGCTGAAGCAATTGAGAAAATTCAAAGAAGATTCCTATGGTCTGGGGTTGAGGAAAAGCAAAGAATGTCCTTGGTGGCTTGGGATCAGGTCTGTAGGCCGAAAAGCAAAGGTGGTCTGGGTCTCTGGAGGATTCGTACTTTAAATGAAGCTCTCTTGTCCAAACAAGCTTGGAAATGGTTTCATTCTGATTCTGAATGGTGCAAAATTTGGAGAAGTAAGTACTTTCTTTTGTCTTCTTCTCTCTCTTCTTATCTTAATTCGGATTTCAGCATAAATGGATCCCATATTTGGAACCATGTTTCTAAATGTAAAGATGTGATTGCTAAAGGAGTGATATGGAAACTTGGAAATTGTAAGGAAGTTAAGTAGCGGAAACAAATTCCTACACTAACCTTGAGAGGAGGGTAATGCAAAACTTTTTCAGATCATTACAACGGTTACAGAAAATAGAAATAGATATAATAGCAATCATACCACAACATAATGATTTACGTGGGGAAAACCCTTTCGGGAGAAAAACCCCACCCTCCAAAAGCAGCTCAATATTTTATTCAGCAATCAAAACAGATTACAAAATACTTGCAGAGCAAGCTCTTCGCAGGAGTAGCACTAATCAGAGATTCAGAGGCAACTCAATAGCCATGAGACTCTTACACACAACCTCTATCTCACACACCTCATAAATAGGAGATACAATACAAGAAACCGTCAAACGGTATTACAAAACCATGGGCTAAAACCACCCAATAAGGTGTAGCCGACCTTATCTCCCTTCTATGACATGTTAAAGCACACATCAACACGTGTCGCTCCCTTTTACAGCTCATTTATGTATTCGATACAAATTATTTTTCCTATTTCAGGAGTACAAACTTCCGGAGGCCATAACTTGAGAACCGGGTGTCCGATTGACGAACCGTTTGAAGCTCCGGAAAGCTCGTGAAGTGCTCTATCACCTCGTAACCCGCTTCGCCGGTTACGGAAACTTTTCAAGGTGTTTCGGAGCCTCTAAAGTCCCCAAAATTAAGTTTAAACATTTTATTGCACCCCTCCAAGACGAAAACTTTAATATCTTCAAAACTAGCTATGACCTTGCGACGCAACTTTACCGGAATGCTTATCTAGCCAACCAGAAGCTTCAGGGAGAGTTTCGCACCATTTCATGCTCAAATAAAAACTTACTATAAATAGTAACCTCGCATAAATGCAAGGTTGAGACACCATTTTTCCCAACAGAAATGGCAGAAAAGTTAGATTCTGGGAGGATCCCTAGCTTTTTGATAAACCCCTAATGGACTCCCATGAATGGGCCTCCCATGCCCCTTCCTGTATTGGCTCTTTTGGCTCCTTAGTGGCAGATTACTAGGATGGGAACAATTGGCAGAACATTGATACTATCCACCCTAGCCTTTCTAAGCTCAAGACCCGTCTGTTTGCTATATGGCTGAATAATGAAGAGGATTCCCTAATTTGCAAGCATGATCCCAAAGGTACTTTAATTGTGTCTTTGATGTATTGTGTCCTTCCCCCCCCCCCCCCCCTCATATAAATCCTTTCTGGTCTAAAGCATGGATAAAAGGTCTCACTCCCAAAATCAATTTTTTCTTCTGGACTATCCTCCAAAATAAGATCCTTACCATTGACAACCTAAAAGGTAGAGGTTTTGCCCTTCCAAACAAGTTCATGTTGTGCTTTCAAGAGGAAGAGTCTATGGACCACCTTGCCCTCCACTGTTCCTTCTCAGCTTCTGTTTTGGAAAGTTTCCTCAAGAGCTTTAGTTTAGCTTGGGTGTTTCCTAGTAACATCAGAGATTTGTTCTCCTCCTGGCAAATTCAATGGACTAACTCTTTTTTGAGATGTATGTGGCAGCTCTCTCTTCCTCACATTTTGTGGGGTCTTTGGAAAGAAAGAAACAACTAAATCTTCAGGGATGTCTCCCTAAATCAAGATACTATTTTCCAAAAAATTCAAAGGGCTATCCAGGAAAATATGGGAATCATGGAGGGTTCTTGTTACTCAAATAACTCCCTGGAGTCAAATATCTTAAGGGCTTGGAATATGAAGATCACTGATGGTCCTAATCTCAGCTACAATAAAAGGCTTGAAGCTAAATGGCAAACCCCTCCCCAAGGCTGGCTGAAAATCAATTTTGATGGTCCAGCTAAAGGCAACCTAGGTCCTTCAGGATGTGGAGCTATTCTTAGAGACCATAGAGGAATCTGCAAAGAGATGATTGCTGTCCTTATTGGAACCCAAACAAATCATAAAGCGGAAGCTATGGCAGCTCTTCAAGGCATTATCCTAGCCAAAAAATGGAATTGCCCCTATCTATGGATAGAAGGGGACTCAAATAATATAATAAAGTGCCTCAATGGGACTTCAAAACCCTCATGGTCGATTCACAACATAATCAATTCTACTATTGACATCATTAGAACCTTTAAGAAATGCCATATCTCCCATATCTATCGGGAGGCCAACTATTCTGCTGATTGGGCTGCCAATGTGGTGGTTAAAAATGAGACAATTACCACGTGGATAGGTAAGAGTGGACTCCCCGAAGATGTCAGACAAATCATAAGTGATGAATGATATAGAAGTACCCCAAAGACACTTGATTGACAGGGTAATTATGAAAAGTACTGATGTAAGCACTTCAACTTATTTCTATAATGAGAAAATCACTTATTATAACATCAGTGCCATCAATACCTATTTTTTAATCAATCAGATCATTAAGGCCAACAACTCACACGCTTTCTAGGTATTTGTTTTAGTTTCGAAAAGCTCTTTGTTTTACCAGCTCTGCAAGTTTCAAAATTTGGCTGTGAGAAGCGACATCATGGGCAGAAATAGGAGACGATATGAGCCAAGTAGTTGCAAGGAGTGGCAACAGAAGAAAGAGGTGTGGGGTATTTTGCAAAAGGGTGGTCTCTCGAACTTCGTAGAGAGACTCCATGGCCGTGATGGAATGGGAACTAGCCTCTTCTACAAAAATTGGAAGAAGGGCATGCTAAAAATGGGTGACCAAATGGTGGAAATTGATGAAGATTTAATTGCTAAATCTATGGGTCTCAACAGGGAAGGTTGCAACTTCTACAGAGATAGGAAGGTCAGCAGGGAAGCCATTGAAAGGTACCCAGTTATTGAGAAAGAGAAAAGACGACTGGTAAAGTTGAGCAAAACCTATTACCCGCCTAGGGCTTTTGCCAAACCCTGACGGGAAATTCTCTTTGTTTTAATGCGGTATATTACCCTAGATGGTAGGTTTACGAAAGTCTATGGGTATCATTTTGTTCTATTAAACCACTTTAGGCATAATGATAAGGTGAATTTTCCTTATTTCTTTCTTTTCTCAATGAATGCTTCCCTAAAAGCCTACAAAGAGAATCCTCTGGGTGATACCGCAATGCACCAAGGCCTTATGGTCCTCGTTTATGACCATTTAAAGGCCAGTCAAATTAACCGGATGCAGCCCTCTGTGGACTCTGAGGAAGATATGTCTGATTCTGCTTTTTCGGAGGAGGAGGAGGAATCCAACAATGATTCCTTATCTGATAATAAGGATAGATCTGATGATTTAGAGTATGAGAGTAGTAAGAAGAGGAAATCAAGACCCTCATCTTCTAAGGGCAAAAAACTTCAAAGCAAACCCTTGATCAGCATCTCTTCGGAAGAAGAAGAAGAAGATTATTCTGAGGAGAAGAAGAACCCTAAAGGGTTATTGAATAAGAAAAGTAAAAACCAAGCCCAGACCTGGAAAAAACATAAGAAAAAAGAGGAGACTGGCAAGGAACCAGAAGATGACAAGCAAGCTAGGGCCATGGAAGCCGAGCACAACCTGGAAAAGGAGATATTGGAAGAAACTCTCAGGGCTGCTGACACTATCTCCGCCCTCCATATCCCTAAAGATGAATAGGTAACCCTTGGAAAAGTGACTCCCCCCTATGGCCCTCCTCCCGAGGGCTTGAATGGTTTTATGAAAACAATGGAATGGCTCATTGATGGTTACAAGAAAGCTGTGGATGAGTATAAAAAACTATGCAACAGAGTCCTAATTCTGGAGACCATTAATATAGGAGAGGGGAATACAATGGTTGACTATATCGAGGATCTGAAAAACACTATTGCTAAAGTGGAAGACATCAGAGATTCTTTTAACCCTAGGTTTGAGAAGATTGAAAAGGAGATGCTGGATAGAAAAAGCCTTGCAGAAACTAGTGAAAAAACACTCTCGGATATAGTCACCAAAGTGGAAAAAATTGAGGAGTGCCTTAAGAATATTGCGGAGCAGAGCCTTAGTATTCTGAAAATCTTGGCCAATACTCATACCCTCATCAGTAAGCTTGATGATGACAAGGAAATCTAGGAAATTGACCTGGACGCTGAAGGTACAGGGGAAGCTCAAGGTCCTAGAACCCGCACTAGAGGCGAGAGGAAGGAAAGGAAAATGAACAAGGATCTGGAAGAGCTAAAAGTTGTCGGGGCTACCTATGATGAGTTGGTGATAAAGGCAGAGGACCTGCTAAAGAAAATTGCAATGTAGCGTCTCCCTGGTTTCTTTGTTGTGTTTTGTTGTTTTGCTGTTCTTTCTGTTCGCTGGTCTTTTGGCCAGTCATTTTGTATGCGAACTTTTAATCCTTTTGCTGCTCTTTTTCTTTCCATGATGTAATGGTTTCGGGTCCTTAAAACCTATTTTTTAATCAATCAGAACAATTAAACCAATTAAGCATAAACAATAATCAGAGAGTAAATACCATCCACATGACACCAAGATTTATACGTGGAAAACCCGGTAAATGGAAAAACCACGGTGGGAAGCCTACCCATAGTCAGATAATACTTTTGCAGTAAGTATGTGAATTATAATTTAGGGACCTGCACTTGCAGGAAGACCAACATCTTAGAGTGCACTACTCATCACAAAAGGAGACTCACTGACTACATAGAAATCCAGACTACAATCCAGAAAAGTGATTGAACTACAAAGATAACATCTCCTATGCCTGAGTACAACTCTGGTTAAGCTCAATACCGGAGGACTAAATCCTCTTACATAAACCCAATTCGATCTCCAAATGATAGACCAAATCCTTTGCTTGAATGATATTATATTATTCGCACATTACATATCCATTTCCCATTCCCTTGACCATAACCATGATGATCTACAATGAGATCTTACATCATATATATACAAACCCTCGACCATAAACAATCAAGTCAGCCACCAGACAATAAACCAATTACATAATATAAAACATGTTGGCCTTAGACCAAACAAAAAATATTCAACCCATAAGACATCCCAAAAACACATTGAGAGGTCCTATCCACACGTTACATTAAGTTGGTCCATAACCTAGATCAACCAGGACCCAATATAGGTCCACATGCTAAAGCAATAATCCAAATCCGCCAAGTCTCAAACATGATCACCAACAACATCCTGAATCTGCACCAGAAGCTACATCAACACCATTTATGCATATAATCAAAGATCTTCATCAAAGCCCTACTGATGAAACCCTCGTCGGTACCACAAGCCAAGCTTCCAAGCAAACGGGATATCATCTGATCACTAGACCAAAACCAACTGACTGAATATGAAAATGAGTATCATGAATAAGCCAAATCCATAACCAAATTATACCAAAGCATACCGGATCATGCTAGATCCAAACCAACCAGAAACCACTCATCCTACCAGGACCAGAAGGGTGCTAGTAAAGCATCCAAAACAGCTAGTGTTGACATCAATGACATAACATCAATGCAACACATAATCAATTCCTCTAAATGGACAATAGGGATGACATCTATCTGCTAGTTGGGAAACAAATCTTCTGATCCATTGCAATCTCCCTTGTAGAGAATACAATTGAATTATGTTCTTAGGTGACTCCATCTCCATGATAGCTTTAACTTTTTCAGGATCTACTTCGATTCCATGAGCTGATATAATGTACCCAAGAAATTTTCCAGAGGTAACTCCAAATGCACATTTCTTTGGATTTAATCTTAACTGATATTGTTCAAGCCTGTCAAAAATATTGTCCAAGATGTTCAAATGTTATTTCCTTGTATGAGATTTTGCAAGTATGTCATCTACCTAATCTTCCATAAATGTATGCATCATGTTATGGAAATTGTTGTCATGGCCCTCTGATAAGTCTCTCCTACATTTTTAAGCCCAAATGGCATGACATTCCAGCTGTAGGTACCCCATGCACAAGTGAATGCTATCTTTTCTTGATGTTTAAGGGCGATTCTTATTTGATTGTACCCTGAGAATCCATCCATTAGGGAAAACATCTCATGTCCTACTGATAAGTCTACAATTATATCAATTTTGGGTAGTGGGAAATCATCTTTGGGACATGCTTTATTCAAATCTCTGAAGTCGGTGCAAACTCTTATGCTTTTATTTGGTTTGGATTCTAGTACAATGCTAGAGACCCACTCTGGATAAGCAACAGGTTTTATGAAACCCACATCTAATAATTTCTTTAGCTTTGTTTTGACAAGAAGAGCAATATGTGGATGCATCTTCCTTAGCTTTTGTTTAACTGGTTTTTCTTTTGGATCCACATTGAGATGGTGCATGCTAAGATCTAGATCAAATCCTGGCATGTCTGCATAGTACCAAGCAAAATTTATCTGCCTTTGTTTGAAGAATTCTATGTAGTCTTTCTTTTCTTCATTTGATAATGATGCAACAGGATGAAGAATCTTAGGATCCTTTGGTGTGTCAATGTTTATTGCTTCTGTTGGCTCTATCAATATAGCAGATCTCTCTTGAAAATACATAGGGAGGATCTCAAACTTTCCATCTTCTCGCACCTCAAGGAGGTTTTCACCATCAAATACGTCCTTTATTTTTCCTCTTGATTGATATAGTGTTTCCATGAAATGGTTTTCAACACTAGGTCTTTTGCCTTGTTTTATTTCAATTTTGCGACTGGAAAGTTTGGCACTGTCCTGACTGTAAGAAGCATTACTCTATTCACTGGTGAAAGATATCTTAGGTGTGATTGGTACAACGATATTAAGATATATGCCTAATTCATGATCATTGGAAAATACATCCAATTCAGGGTTTTCTAGGTTATCCCAATCAATCAATTATGGATGAAGCAGGGGTAAGTCATAGTCATTGTCATTGTTGGGTATTTCAAGGTTCATGACGTAATAATCATAGTTTGTTGTAGAATAGGTTATGTCATAGATATAACTCTCTTGAGGATAATCTCTCCCAAGTTCTCTCCAATTACCTCTAATGAAATCAAGATTGGTATTTTGCGATTCGCTCTCAAGTGACTCATCATTTGACGTTTGTCCCTCAAATGAATGGATTATATCAACACATACATCTTTGATACTATAGGTTCCTTCTTGGTCAATTTAAATAGATTCATTTGTGGCTTTGAATTTGACATACTTGTGCACATGGTATAGATGATTCGTTTGTTATCTTTTGTCTTCTCTCTAACTCATCTTCTTCTGGACTAATAGTCATTCTTGCTTGAATTTCTATTAGTTCTTCTATAGTTCTTCCATACCTTGGTATCTCTTACTCAATATTTGATATAGATTTGATATTCTGTGTTTCTTGTGTTGTCATTTCTTGATCTTTCTCATTCTCTTTTCTTTGTTGTCTTGCATATGCTTCTTTCTTCTGAATTCTGATTTCTTCTTGTCTTCTTTCCAGCTCTATTCTTTGTTTTGTGAAAAGTGTGTCCTCGCCTGTAACAACAACTTGTTCCTCATCATTTTTTTTACTTGATACATCGGCTGATGGATCAGGACCCCATTCATATTCATTTGAATTTGTTTCCGAATCATAGTCTAGAATCACACCACTATACCTGACAGGAATGCTATATGGTGAGAAGAGTTCTTTGATTTTTTCCATATGTTCTTTCACTGCTTCTGGAATATCTTGATTAGGTTCCGTAGTTGCTTGTATTCCTTGGACGTGTTTGCAAGATTCTTCTTCTCTTTTGATAGCAAGTTCTTTCTATTCTTTCTCATATTCTTCTTGATTCTATTTGTTAGCTATTGTTTCTATTGCTTGATGTAGCTTTTCTTGTCATGGTTCTTCTTTAGGGATTTCTTTCTTTTACCACTTTGGATGTTGATAATTGTGGTGCCTTTGCTTTGATTTAGGAAACCCAAGTCCCGATTTATCTTCCTTAGATTGTGTGTGAGGACAAATAGGTTATGAAATACCCTCTTGTCACTTGCCAATTGGTCCTTTTCCTTCATATCCCATCTTTTGCATTATATTGTAACCATTGCCATATTGTCCACTGGGAATATTAACTTGTGCAGTTGTTGCTATGGTTTCATTTTCATCTCTGTACAACCAACTAAGGATGTCCCTGTCTTCAATTTCTTTTGCAAGTGTTCCAGCTCTAACAAATGCTCCATCAAATATTTCAACTGATTTATGTGGGATCCATGGTTGACAATTTATAGGTTTTCCATATCATTTAGGTGAAAGTGGTAAGTTATGCAAATAATACTTTCCCATTGATTCATCATTTAATTTGACCTTTTTCTCAAAGATTTCCCATAATGTTTCTTGAGTTTCTTTAGTGGGATAGACTGCTTCTCTGTTATGTGGAACTCTTGCATCTTGTGCTGATTTCAGATTATTGCAATATTGACTGGAGTCTGCTGCTATAGTGATTTCTTGTCCATTATGAGGAAATTTTACACAATAATGATAAGTAGAAGGAACAACTTGTATGTCATGAATCCATGGTCTTCCCAAAAGAATGTTATAAGATAAATTCAAGTCTAAAACTTGGCACAATGTATCTTTTTCCACAGGTCCTTTTTGATTGGTAACACTACAGTCCCTTTAGAAGAACACTCTTCCTCATAAGCCTTGATAGTTATTTTCTTCTTTTGATCCACTTCATTTTTTGAACATCCCAAAACCTTTATTAAACTTAATGCACAAATGTTCAAGCCAACTCCACCATCTATGAGTACACGTTTGATATAGGTTTTATGAATGGTGACTTCATTATGTAGGGGAGCATTATGAGGGTGTTGCAAGTATGCGTCATAATTTTTAGAAAAGGATAAGCAATGTGGGGTTATGAGGTGTCCCACCATGTTTTGGAATTTATTTACATCTAGGTCTTTTGAGACTATTGTTTCTGCTAGAGCTTTCTCCAATATTTCCTTATACATAGGTGAAACTTTTAGGAGCTCCAAAATTGAAATTTGAGCAGGTATCTTTTGCAATTGTTCCACTAAGTTGTATTGTCTTGAAGTTAATGTTGATTTATTTGTTATACCTAGAAATTTAACCTTCACTTTGCTTCTTGTAATGACGCTGATTGGTTTTAAAGGTGTTTTGTCTTTGATAATGATGACATTTACCACATCATCATATATGTAAGTATAATTTACCTTAGCTTTGCCCTTGTCATATTTTGGGTTGGAATGTTCACCTTTTTTTCATAATTTGGGAGTGGAGTTTTGAATGCTAGATGTGATTCATTCATTTTATGACCATCCACTATGATATTTCCATTATCCATTAAATCTTGAATAAGGTGCTTCAATCTTTGACAATCATTGGTTTGGTGTCCTTTGTTTCGACGATAGTTGAAAAACTAATTGTGATTCCACCAATTTGGTTTGAATTGAGGCTCATAATTTCTTGCTTCTAGTAAGGTAATCAATTTATTCGCAAGAAGAGTCTTCAAAGCTGATTCCAATGGTTCCCTAATGTTTATGAATATCCTGCAAGGATTGGAGAAGAAAGACTTGGATTTACTGTTCTCTTAATTGTTGTTATTTGGTACTTGACTTTATAAGTTGAAGATCGAGTGTTGTTTGGTAGCATTGTTATCATCATTTCCTCCATTGGTAACATTCCTATTCTTTGACCAAAATTTAGGTTTGTCATTGTTATTATTACCATTGTTGTTATTGTTGTAATTGTTGTTGTAGGAACTGTTGTAGAGTTTTAACTCTCCTTTTTTTATCATTTCATCCTCTATCTTTAAACTATTTTCAATCATTTTAGCAAAAGAAGGAGAACATTGCATTTTAAGACAGTAACTCATTTCATTGGTAAGTTTGTCAATGAGACATTGTGTGTGATTGAAGGTTTTGTCATTGATGGCAACCTTGCAATCCTATGGCACCGGCAAGACATTATACCAACAAAGCATTACACAGGCAACCTTGCAATCCTATGGCACTGGCAAGACATTATACCGGCAAAACATTACTCAAACAAAATAGTGCACCGACATCAACAAAATCAATCTACACTGGCACCGACACAGAAGATGTACACCGACACAGAGGCCGACAAGATTTTTGATATGTAATATTTTGTTTATCATTGTAAGCCAACTTGGAAAATTGTAAAATGACTCTTGTATATAAAAGAGATCATTATAGGCATTTGTAGGACATGGATAGAATGTAATAAATAAATTATAAGGCAGACATAATGTGCGAATTGTAGGTCAAGGGTATATGAAAAGAACAGAGCAAGAACCGGTACTGAATCTGGCATTGAAGATGCTATTGTAAAGCAGTACATAATATTGGATTTATATAAATCCTCATTGTAAGTCAGTTTGACTTCTTGTTGAGCAGTGAGCTCTAGGCAGTTGGCCTTCCTGCATGTGCAGGCCCCTATTATAAGTAATATTCTCTTATTGGCTAGTAAGTGAATATTGTGGGTCACAAATCCCACCGAGATTTTTCCCACGCCAGGTTTCCTCGTAAAACATCTTGTGTTATGGTGTTCTTTTCATGTGGATGCTTTTGATTATGTTATTTGCATTAATTCTTGCATACCGGTATAATGTTACTTTATATTCTGCATATTTAGTTTTAAGAAAATTTCATAACCGGTCAGATACTGATTCACCCCCCCCCCCTCTTAGTATTTGTGGGAACCCTAACAATTGGTATCAAAGCTTGGTCCTCTATTTTCAAAAGCCTAACAGCTTGAGGAAGATCTGGACACTGGTAAAGATGGAAAATCTGATGAAGCAACTTGAAGGAGCTCTTACTGACTATGATGCAGAGAAGTTAAAAAATATCAAATTAGAAGATGATTTAAAAGCAGCTCAAGACATTATTCAGGCACTTCAAGAAAATCTTACTGTTACAAGAAACAAGAGAAGAGAACTTTGTGAAAAATTGCAAAATGAAAATGATGAAAAGGAATCATTAAATGATATGATAAGCAAATTGAAACAAGAGATCATGACAACAAAAAATGAAATGCAGGATATGACTATGAGATTTTGCAAAGAGATTGAGGACATAAAGAAGAATGAAGAAGAATTGACCAGAAGACTAAGTGATGCAGCAAATGAGAACACAAGACTTAGCTATGAAAATGATATGTTGAAGACAGATCTGATGCATACTCAAAATGACTCGAATGAACTAATGAGACAAAAAGAGATCTTGGAAAGGGAATTGGAAACTACAAATCAACACAAAGAAAAATTCAAGAAAAGCTCAGAAGAACTTGGTACCTTATTGAAGAATCAAAAACCCAAAGGTGACACTTCTGGAGTTGGATTTGAAGTTGGAGAAAGCTCCGGTACTGCAAATACCTAGGATCAAAGCAAACCGGTAAGACCCTCTAATACTTACAAATTCAATGGAAAATGCTTTAACTGTAATAAATATGGTCATAGGGCAAATGAATGTAGATCTAGGAATTATCAGAACATCAATCCTCCCACCGGTCAATGCACCAAATGCAACAAAATTGGTCATAACTCTGAAAATTGCAGAATGAATGTAAGATGTTATGTTTGTGGAAGATTTGGTCATTTATCAAATAAATGCAGAACACAAACCGACATAGGTTATGGGAAAGCTATTCAGAAAAATAATGTAATTTGTTATGCATGTAACAAGATTGGTCATATTGCTAAATTATGTAGAAGTAAAGGTACATCGGTAGATAACAAAAGTACTAGCTTGAAAGGTAAAGAAAAGGTTGAAGAGGTTAAGCAAGAATTTTCAAAGCAATGGATTAGAAAAGGTGATCTAAATATTGGGGTTACTCCTCCACCGGTAGAACCAACAAATGCTTCACCGACAGGACAATATGATGCTCCACCAGCAGGACAGAGCAATGCTCCACCGGCAGGATGTTCTTCATCAAATTGAAGAAAATTATCTTGAGGGTTTGGCAATTTAATGACACATGTGCTATTCTTCCCTCAGTTAGAGAAAAGAAGTTGAAAATCCTTCATTACCGGCAAACAAAGTTGAGTTAATACATTGCCGGCAAACAATTAATGTGGTAGGTGGCAAAAAAGACTTTATAAAATAAGGTTTTTGGCTCCATTTCATTTCACCGTGAATTCAAACCTTTAGTGAGCGTGAAGATTTCCGACCTAAGGCATTCCAAGCAAAGAGGCAAAGCACTTCAGCAATCAATCCATCCCAAGGTAGAAAAAGGTATTTATCATCATGGCATCCTCCTCTGCACCTGAATTCATAGAAAACCCTATAGTAGTTGAGGTTATAAAACGACCTAGGCCCATTTTTGAGCTAGTTCCCGTGGTAGCTAAGAAAGATGACAACACGGGTGCTTTTTCCCAAATTCCAAAGGGTGTTATTTATGCAGAAGACCCTAGAATGTATATTCATTGCAACATAGAAGATTTAGGTGATGAAGAAATCAAAAACATGTATAAATCTGTTATATGTGACAATGCTGGAAATGTGAAACCTGAACATAAAATTGTTGAAACCCTAGGATTCACTGAAATCCTCTGCATTCCTGAATTTCCCAACGAAGTAGTTAGGATAGTTCTTAGCATGGTACATGGTTCATTCTTTTGGCTTGACTCAGTGCATAAAATTACAAAGGTAGTTGTGAAAGCAGTAACAGGGTTACCTTCCACCGGTACCAGACCTGACAAAACCAAGAAGGTCTCCAATGACCTAGTAATGAAACTAATTGGTGCAACATCCGACAAAAGATCATTGAGGGTTAATGATGTGACCGATACAAATGTGAGATTCATTAGCATGATTCTAGGTTACAAAGCAACTCATGCAAATAGGCTTAACTCTGTTTCTAGTTTATGCATAAAGAGTGCTTATGACATGGTTAAGGACAATGTGAAAATTGATATCTGTGAATGGTTAAAAGATGAGTTAATTGACAACTTAGCAAAAATCAAGAAGGATAAGAAAGGAACCTTCAGATTTGGAAATTTACTTGTATGCTTAATGCTACATATAACCAAACAGGCTCCCAGTATAGGCTATAAGGATTTTGGATTCGACATACCGGTAGGAAAACAATTGTCTGACTTATTCAACATGGGTGAAAACAAAGAAAAGAATATCCATGAGTATTTTCAAGCACTAAAGGTCAAAATGAATAAGAGGATCAGACTATTATAGGAAATCATCAACAAATACAAGGATGATATATGCTTCGTAATAAAAAAGGATGAGATCTGGATGGAAGCAGTCATCCCAAGAACAATCTAGGTTACATAAATGGGGTATGAAACAGATGACCACATAGTGGAAACTTATGCCAAAGCACTTATGGAAGCCCCCAATGAACCAAAGGAAGAAGTATTTGGTAGTGCTGAGCACATTGAAAGTCAAATTCAATCTAAAAAGAGAGTAAAGAAAGTTGAGGCATCTATGAGGAAAGGAAGCAGGCAAGCAAAATCCTTAAAAGATGATGTATTAAAGAAAACCCACATAACAGAAGAAGAGTTGGCAGCCCAACAGCCTGAAACTCATCTGTCACTGGTAGATACCTCCTCAGAAGGAGATATGCCAACAACTTTCAAAAGAGTTGTTAGGAAAAGAGACCCCTCACCGGTATCCACTCCTTCACCTAGAAGGACAAGACAGAAGCAACAAGCTATAAGGTCTCCAGTCAGGAAAGCCACACCTAAGAAAAAGCTGACCCCCAAAAAGAAGAAGAAGACAGACACTGACTTGGCCCCTTTTGACATATTACTGAATGAAATCACAGGGGAAGGTAAATTGAAAAACATAGGGAAAATCTATGACACCCTATCAGAAGATGAGAAAGGACAAGTTGAGGAAAGTGTTATACTACACATGGACATGTATAAGAAGTTTTTGATGCAAGTCCTAAATGAAATTCCTGATGAATTATATAAAAGACTTGAGGCCAGAAGGCAAGGAATAATTGAGTTGGATAAGAAAATTAAAATAGAAAAATTACTTGTAGTATACCCGGTCAACTCAACTAAGGAAATTGATGATTTGATAGCTCAGGCCAACCGAACAGTCTTTTCCACTGCACACCAGCAAATATCATTAATGGCAGGTAGAGTTACTAAAGTTTCAACTGAAATAGAAGATGGTTGGGATAGATTCTTGGTTGAAAAAGAAAAACAAGAAGAATATATGAATCCCAAGCCCATTCTGGTATATCAAAAGGACAAAGGGAAAGGTAAAGTTGGTGGACCGCCAAGTATCAAGATTAGAGACAACTTACCCCCACCTCCTCCACTGGTAAAAACAACTGCAAAAGATCAACCGACAGCTGAGAGCATGGACACAGAGGATAACAATCCTAATCCTGAATCCTATATACTGTAAATGTTGATACTCAAAAAATCAACATAGTGGTAGATAAGGATACCATAGGTAAATCTGATAATAAAGAGCAACCGGCAACAAGAAACCAAGAGCAACCGGCAGTAGATTCAGAGAAAAAGATGGAATCTGGAACACAAATAGAGCAACCAACAGAGCTAAAGGCTCCAGAACAGATGCCATCGGTAAGAAATGATGCAAGAAAAACTGTGCTTAAATAGATGGAGACACAAACAGACCTACCAGAGGTCAATACTAGCATGGTCCCTTCCACCGACACTCAGTTTACTGGGTCACCATCAAATGTAACAGAGGTATTGCTCAAATCTATCAAGAAAATAACAAATTATAGCTCACAAGCCTATAAAGCAATAGATGATTCAATTCCAGTTTTGAAATTAATAGCTCCAAATTGTAATATAGCCAACAAAGATTCTTTAGGTCAGTTGGATACACTTTGTAAATATATTTCTGGAAATTTTGAGCAAACAAAGGTAGCAACTGTAAAGGAAAGTGTAGAAAAAGAGAAACAAAAATTCTTTGAGGAAGGAATAAAGAAGTGTAACAGGGAATTTGACACACTTCTATCAGAACTGTGCAATTTATTGAAAGAGTACAAAACTCTGTATAAAGACACCTGTAAGATAAACTTTTTGACCACGGATGTAGACAAAAAGATGAGCAAGGTATAGGAAGAGATCAATAAACTTGCTGATACTTTTGTTAACTCACCCGATACATTATCAGTTTTTGAGGAAAAGATAACAAATTTTGAGGAAGAATTGCTCAAATTGGAAAGAGAAAAAGAGAACAAGGCAAAATTTTTGAGATCTAAACTAAGTCCAAGGTTGGACTATTTAGCATCTCTGCGTAAGGAAATCTTAGAGGCACTAACACAGGGTAGCAAAACACCAGTAGAGCACTTGCAGCATCTCACCGGTACAGTACACAGAACTGAGATAGCAATAAAGGAGAGCAAGAAGTTTATGGATGGTATAAACTTAATTTTGGGAGATATTCTTCAGTTAATAACTACCCAACTACAAGGTTGAGGTTATAAATTGGTACAACTGAAAATCTACTAACCTTTGTCATTGATGCCAAAGGGGGAGTAGTAGATGAGAAAATTCAAAACACAGGGATCACATGCTCAGGGGGAGCCCTCATATTTTTGGTAACATTTTTTTTGGTATACACATTTTTGGATATCTTTTTGAAATTTCTCATGAGTGTTGCCATCAATGCCAAAGGGGGAGATTGTTGGCATATGGACACTCCAATGAGACATTGTGTGTGATTGAAGGTTTTGTCATTGATGGCAACCTTGCAATCCTATGGCACCGGCAAGACATTATACCGGCAAAGCATTACACAAGCAACCTTGCAATCCTATGGCACTGGCAAGACATTATACCGGCAAAGCATTACTCAAACAAAACAGTGCACCGACATCAACAAAATCAATCTACACCGGCACTGGCATAGAAGATGTACACCGGCACAGAGGCCGACAAGATTTTTGATATGTAATATTTTGTTTATCATTGTAAGCCGACTTGGCAAATTGTAAAATGACTCTTGTATATAAAAGAGATCATTATAGGCATTTGTAGGACATGGATAGAATGTAATAAATAAATTATAAGGCAGACCTAATGTGTGAATTGTAGGTCAAGGGTATATGAAAAGAACAGAGCAAGAACCGGTACTGAATTTGGCATTGAAGATGCTATTGTAAAGCAGTACAGAATATTGGATTTATGTAAATCCTCATTGTAAGTCAGTGTGACTTCTTGTTGAGCAGTGAGCTGTAGGCAGTTGGCCTTCCTGCATGTGCAAGCCCCTATTGTAAGTAATATTCTCTTATTGGCCAATAAGTGAATATTGTGGGTCACAAATCCCACCGAGGTTTTTCCCACGTTGGGTTTCCTCTTAAAAAATCTTGTGTTATGGTGTTCTTTTCATGTGGATGCTTTTGATTCTATTATTTGCATTAATTCTTGCATACCGGTATACTGTTACTTTATATTCTGCATATTCAGTTTTAAGAAAATTTCATAACCGGTTAGATACTGATTCACCCCCCCCTCTCAGTATCTGTGGGAACCCTAACAGTTATTGTTGTAATTGTTGTTGTAGGAGCTGTTGTAGAGTTTTAACTCTCCTTTTTTTATCATTGCATCCTCTATCTTTAAACTATTTTCAATCATTTTAGCAAAAGAAGGAGAACATTGCATTTTAAGACAGTAACTCATTTCATTGGTAAGTTTGTCAATGAATATATCCATTTTCTCTTGTTCGGGTATATCTCTTGGATATCTATTGAACATTCATCTCCATCGTTGTAAAAATACCATGGAAGGTTCACCATTATTTTTCTTGATGTTGCATAGATCTAGCATTGTTATCTCATGCCTTATGTTGTAGGAATATTGTGAGATAAATATGTTCACAAGTTCTTCAAAATATTTAATCCCAGATGGTAGTCTTGAGAATTGTTGTTCTCCATTTTGAAAACTTTTGTTCCTTCTCTTAAAAAGTGAAAACTACTGCCTCTGTGCTGCAATGGAAGAGAACAACAAAAGTTTGAAATAAAGAAAACAAAATGAGGTTCTAGACTTAGGAAACCTCCTACACTTTAAGCTTATAAAATATTGTGCAGGTGAACCCTTTAAGACTATTTTCTCCTAAAAATATTAGATGTTTTGCAAGAAACCAGTGTAAATTCCTGCGAATTTTCCTTACTGACCAGTACAATTAAAACATAAATGGGAAGTTGATTTTGTCTTTTGAATAGGATCACAAAATGCACCCAAAGATTCAATAGATAAACCAGTGCCTTATCTGGGCAAGAGAGTCATCTATAATAGACTGCAATCTGACAAGAGAAACTAATACACACATCACAGATTCTTGATCCATTAACCCCGAATATGCCTAACATATACAGAGTCCCAATTTGCACTATTGGTATTTTGGATATGTTGATATGGTTTTGTCATTGATGTCAACACCTCTCATCACTTGTCAACACTTATCAACACTTGGAGATCTTTGGTTATGTTTATCGACAAGTTAAGTGACTTATGCACAATCACCGGTATTTGGTTCACCAGCAGGTTATATTGTTCACTGGCACTTGGAATGACTTGGAGACTGCTTGGTTATGTCGAAGACATTATTTGATCACTTGGTTTTGGCAATTTGGTTATTGGTGTATTCTGGTTTGCATATTTGTTGTTACCGGAAAATAGGTCCATGTTATGCATTGACAAGCATATCTATTCCAAATCGGTACGACACGTTATGGAGATGATTTATTATTATTGTAAATGCATTGAGCCAACATGATGCATCACTTATTGATTTTATTGTAATATCTTTTAGTGAGCTGACCTATTCAATTGGTCTTAGGTTATGGTATAAATGTAAGATCTCATTTGTGAGATTGAAATGCGAAAGGGAAAGGATTGTAATAAGGTATATGCGAAAATAAGTAGAGCTATACACACAGACATCATTTGAAGATTAAAGGAAGGTTTTTGTGAAGGCAATCAGAAATTAACTGATACTGAATCCAACATATGAAGATGCTATTTTGTGCAGTACATTATCATTGGATTTAATCATCCAATTTGTAGTCAGTGTGACTCCCATTTTGTGATTGAGTAGTGAGCTCTAGGTAGCTGGCCTATCCTGCATGTGCAGACTCCATATTGTACAAACATACTATCTGCAGTAGTATCATTTGATTGTGGGTTAGGCTTCCCACCATGGTTTTTCCCCTTACAGGGCTTCCACATACAAATATTTGTGTTATGTGTTGTGGATGTTATTGTCTTTCTATTTCATGCATTAATTTTTACTGGTATTGTAATTAATTGATAAAATTGTCTAACGACATAAAGCATTAAGTTTTGGTTAGGTTAATTTTGGTTGAATTTATTGGACAATGGATTCACCCCCCCCCCCCTCCCAGTTATCTCCGAGACCTAACAATTGGTATCAGAGCTTAGTCCTCTTTTTGTGTAAGTTTAATAGCTTGAGGAGATCCAATGTCTACTAACTATTTCAGGAAGGACAATCTGAAACTTGATGGAACCAACTATGGCATATGGAAGATAAGGATGGAGACACATTTGAATTGCATTGGTAAGGACATATGGGATGTTACAAAGAATGGTTATACTGTTGCTACTCAAGGTCAACCTAATCCACCAACCTTAGCTAAAGATGAGGAAAATGATTGCAAAGCAAGAGAAGCACTTTTGAGCACATTATTAGATCAGCAAGTCATGGAATTATCAAACAGATCTACTGCTAAAGCTATTTGGGATAAATTGGAAACATTGAATGAAGGAAATTCCACAGTCAAAATTGCAAAACTTGAATGCTTCCGGGTCAGGTATGACAATCTAAAAATGGAAGAAGATGAAAGAATTAATGCTTTTATGGAAAGAGTAAATGAAATTGTTTTGGGTATACAATGTTGTGGAGGAACCTTAAGTGAAGGTGAGATTGTTTCTAAAGTTTTAAGAGCTTTGCCACTGGCATATAAAATGAAAGTTACTACTATAAATGAATTAAGAACAATGCCTAATGCATCAGTATCTAGAGACACCTTGGTTGGAAAACTTTCAACTTTTGAGCTTGAGGAATTTGGTCTTGTTACTACTATTAAGACAGATCTAGCTTTCAAAGCATCATCATCATCTGCATCATCATCATCATCATTTGAGAAATCTGATTGGAAAGCCTTTTATGCAAGAGAACTTGAAGAAAGTAGGAGAGAAAATGAAGAACTTGAAGCACTATTTGCAAGGAAAATGCCTAAAGGTCCAATTGGAAGTAAGTATGAAGGTAAAGCACCCTTTAAATGTTTTAACTGTAATAAGATTGGTCATATGGCTTCTAGGTGTCCTGATAGACATGCAAGATTAAGGGAAGAAGCTAAAACAACATATAAGCCTAACCCTGATTATCAAAGATACAAGTTTAAGAAGAATAGAGATAAATCTTGTTATTATGCTAATGAAGGAGTGACTAATGATTTTGATGAGGATCCGACAGATATGCAGCTAACATCTCAAAACACAAGTACTCGATTGGAGAAATGATGAAAAGAGACCACTTAGTGAAGAAATGATGAAGCTTCCAACTCTCATTCAGACGATACAGAGATTAGTGTTACTGTACCGAAATCACTCTAAATTCACAAAATGCAGGATGAAATGCAAAATGATATGGAAAATGCAACCTAAACCTAGTCATTGGATTTTGAAAAGCTTAATTTTCATCATTGAGTGTTTTACAATTATAGCAGGCAGAGTAGAGTTCCTTTCTTTGCATGTGCAATATTAATTATCTTTTCCGCAATGACCCCTTTTTTTTTGTTCATATCCTTGGACAGATTTCGTAGGGACCCAAATTGCATCATAAAGAAATTCCCTCAAAAGAGACAAAGAAATGATATGGACCTCCCTATAGCATTCAAATAAGCGGAATTGAGGTATGTGTGGTGGTTTCACCTTAATGTGAAGGCTCTTATCATAGACACCCAGCTAATTTAGATGTTTCCAGATCATTGGAATCATTGCTACAAGTAGAACACAAAGAAAATATTATGCCCCCAATCCTTGCTCCTCTTAGTCAAGATAGACTTCCTTGATGCTCCTCTTAATCAAGATAGACTTCCTCGAGTTACTCAGAGGGATAATAATCGAAAACCAACATAAAAGACAACACACAAAGAAAATTATCATGCATAGCTCAAATTTTTTAGTGATTGTTTTCCATTATGTTGTTTTGCTTGTTACTCAGTGATAAAACTATTCAGTAGTTAGGAGACAGGTGACTGACTTGGAGTGGATGACCAGGTTTCACTGACGTAAGGTTGACTTGGTTGATACTACTTAGGACATGTAATGTGTTCTTGTCGATTAATCTAAGACTAGGACAATGATCGGTTTCAAGCCATGAGGGTTCCAATGAACTAGGATGTCACAAAAGTGACTGAAATATGTACAAGTGAAAGCAAAGATGCATGAAAACGGGAATTCCAACGTTGCATTGATAGATGGAGTGCTTGAGTACAAGAGGCACCTATTTACCAGGTTTTCACCTGCTTGACATAGATTCTTTTTTTTTTTTTACCAAGGTGCCTGTTTACTAGGTTTTCACCAAGGCATTTTCTCTCTTTTTTCCCTTTTTTTTTTCTTTTTTTCTTTTCTATTTTTTTTTTGAATTTCTTCAGGACATTTTATGATTTTTAGTATTTTTTCAAGACTTTTTCTGATTTTTATGATTTTTTCAGGACTTTTTCTTATTTTTATGATTTCTTCAGGACTTTTTAGCTACATAAGTTGCTGGAGAAGAGAATATTCAAGTGAAGAATTTCTTCAAATGGATAGTGTTGATCGGTTCGTGGAGCTATTCTCCTTTTGATGTTGAGAGTTGATAAGAACCAGAGCCAAAAGCTGTAGTAACGATATAGGGACCCAACCAGTTGGGTTCAAACTTCCTTTTGTTGTCTCAAAACTGTTGATTTTTAGGATTTTCTCTTAGAACTAAGTCACCAATCTGAAATTCTCAATGTCGAACCTTTTTGTTATATCCTCTGGACATTCTCTTTTGATACACTCTGAGATGATCAAATGCCACTTGTCGATGCTCATCCAACAATTCAAGCTCTTGCAATTTAGACATTCTATAGTCTTCATCAGTAACAAGGCCTTGCAAGGAAACTCTTAGAGATGGTATTTCTACTTCAATAGGTAATACTGCTTCAGACCCATACACCAAAGAGAAAGGTGTAGCCCCAGTAGGTGTTGTGATACTTGTTCTATAAGCCCATAATGTAGGATTGAGCTGCAGATGCCAATCCTTCCTGGATTTGTTCACTGTTTTGTGCAAGATAGTCAATAGGTTTTTGTTAGATGCCTCTGGTTGTCCATTACGTTGAGGGTAATATACTGAGGACCAGTGTTGTTTGATTTTAAATTTCTCACAGAGTTCATCTAGATCTTTGTTCTTGAACTATCCTCCATTGTTAGTTATAATGGATGAAGGTATACCATACCTACATATGATATAATTAAGAATAAAGAGAGCTACTTGTTTGCCAGTTGCCGTGATGAGCGGAACCGCTTCTACCCACTTAGTGAAGTATTTAGTGGTAGTGATAGTAAATTTGTGTCCATTAGATGATGCAAGATATATTTGGCCAATCAGATCAAATACCCACTGTTGGAAGGGCTAGTGTGTCACAAAGGGTATGAGATCCCTTGCTGGAGCATGGATAAGATTTTCATACAGTTGACACTTTTCACAAGTTTTAGCAAATTTTATAGCTTCTTTCTCCATGTCTGGCCAATAGTAGCCAGCCCTTAGTAGTTTTCATGCTAAAGTTAGACCGTTCGAATGGGATCCACAAACACCTTCATGAACCTTGGATAATGCGTGTTGGGACTCTTCAGTTTCTAGACATCTAAGCAAAGTATTATCTAAACCTCACCTGAATAGGCCGTTAGCAATGATGACATATCATGACACATTTCAGATTAGGTTCTTTTTTTAATTTCGAGAAAGATTAGCAGGGACAACTTGGTCACGCAGGTAAGAGTAAATGTGGCTATAATGAGATGAGTCATGCCCACTAATAGAATAGACTACCTAGGACTCGGGAGAATCATAGGTAGGGTAATGTAACTCTTCCACTAGGAATTCAAAGCGAAAATTAGACTCCTGCAGCTGTGGTATAGATGCCAAAGTGGCCATTGCATCCGTTGATCTATTTGCTATTCTGGGGATATGCTGAAATGATACGAAGGTAAAGTATTTCTTGAGATCATCCACCATTCTCTTATAAGGCATCATTTTCTCATCTCTTGTTTGATATAGATAATTGATTTGGTTGATAATGAGTTGAGAATCTCCATAGATGTGTAATTCAACAATCTTCCATTCGATGGCCAGCTTGATCTCGCTTACCAAAGCTTCATATTCTGCAATGTTGTTTGTGCAAGGGAATAGAATATTGTAAGCTTTCAGAATTGAATATTTCTGAGGAGTAATAAAATGTATTTCGACACCAGAACCATGTTGAGTGAAAGACCCATAAAAGAACATCTTCCATGATTTTTCAGTAAGGTGCATGATTGATTCATCTGGGAATTCTATATGCAAAGGTTGACCATCTTCAAGTGGAGCATTAGCAAGTTGGTCTGCAATAACTTGTCCTTTGATGGCTTTACGTTCCACATATTCAATATCAAATTCCATAAGAACCATGACCCATTTAGCCAGTCTTCCTGTAAGTGTTGCTTTATTGAGAAGATATTTGAGTGGATCAATCTTAGCTACCAGCTTAATGGAGTGTGCTAACATATAGTGCCTTAATTTTTGTGATGCAAAGACCAATGCTAAGCATGCTTTCTCTATTATAGTGTAGTTCATTTCATATGACACCAATGTTCTGCTGATGTAATAGATAGCTCATTCATTTTTATTGTCATCCTGTTGTGCCAGAAGTGCCCCCAGTGAAGTATATGTAGCTGATATGTACAAGATTAGTGGCTTACCTTGAATCAGTAGCATTAATATGGGTGGATTAGAAATATATTCTTTGATTTGTTGTAAATGTTGTTCACAATCTTTATCTCAGTTGTATTGAATCCCTTTCCTTAATACCTTCATGAAGGGTTGAGCTTTATCTGCTAGCTGAGATATAAAACGCCTTATTGACTAAAGATGGCCCTGTAAAATTCTCATTTGACTGATATTCTTGGGTGGAGGCATTTCCATTATAGCTTGGACCTTTTCAGGATCAACCTCAATTCCTTTTTTTGAAATTATGTAACCAAGCAATTTTCCCGATGTTACTCCAAACGCACACTTTTTAGGATTTAGTCGGAGCTTGAATCTTTCCATTCTATCTAGTATGAGGCCTAGCTCTTGAATATGTGTAGATCTCTTCATAGTCTTTACTAGGGTGTCATCAATATAATCTTCCCTGTTTTTATGCATCATATAATGGAAGATAGTGGTTACTGCTCTTTGGCAAGTTGCTCCTGCGTTCTTTAGACCAAATAGCATAACATTCCAGCAGAATGTTCCCCATGCACATGTGAAAGTTGTCTTTTCTTGATCTTCAGGTGCTATCTTGATCTGATTGTAACCAGAGAATCCATCCATTAATGAATACATCTCATATCCAATAGTCATATCTACTATCATGTCAATGTTGGACAATGGAAAATCGTCTTTTGGACATGCTTTGTTGAGATCCCTGAAGTCTGTGCAAACTAATAGATTTGTCCGCTTTTGATACAGGTACTATATTTGATATCCATTATGCGTAGTCTATAGCTCTAATAAATCCAGCTTTTAGCAACTTCTTTAGTTTAGCCTTGACTAGCAGTGCCACATGAGGATGCATCTTACAGAGTTTTTGCTTAATTGGTTTAACTCCTGGTGTAATAGAGAGATGATGCATGATGAGATCAGGATCTAGTCCTGGCATATCTGAGTATGTCCATGCAAAGTTGATCTTCTTTTCTAAAAAAAGGTTGTTGAAATCTTTTAACTCTTCTGCTGATAGTGATTGAGCTAAATGAATGATGTGTGGTGTCTCTTGACTCCCAATGTTCACTGGCTGAGTTGGCTCGATCAATATGGAAGATCTCTCCTGGAAGTGACTTGGCAGTATATCAAGTATCTCACCTTCAAGCACCTCGAAGAGGTTTTCACCTTTAGGTACGTCCTTTATTTTCTCTTTTTTATATTCTGACACCGCCACAATGTGGTTTTCGCCATTAGATCTTTTATTTTTATTTTTCTTGTTTTTTCGACTAAGATACTTGATATCCGCTTCAGTCATGTTTTCATTATGTTCACTAGTGGAAGAGTGCACGGGTTCAACAACATTGAGATAATAGGCTAATGTATAATCATTGGCAAAAGTAGGTACATTCAAGGGTTGGTTATAAAGAGTACAATCAATCAGTTCCAGATGCATTAAGGATAAGGTTGGAACAGGCTCAAGGAAATTCACAGTACTATCATCATGGCTTCGGATTGACCATTCGAGTTCTAGAAGACTACCTTACATACGTGCCTCGAGACTAGGAAGAGTTATGACACGATTATCGAAATTCATGTTAGTATTTATTGGACCTAATCCAACCGACCTACTTCTAGCATTGTCACCTACTTCAGACTGGACTACATACCATGGTGTGACAGTAGACAGTATCTCATCATTCATGACAGAGTAGTCATAATGCGTTGTTGAATAGTTGTTATAAATAGATCTCTTGTCTGAGTCATTAGAGTCATAGGATGAAGTTGCTGACTCATCTTCAAGTGGCTTAGTAAAGGTATATATAGTATCAACACCCACATCTTTGATGCTACAAGTTCCTTCATGATTTGGTTCATTGATTGCTCGTATTTGACACACTTGCAGACATAACCTTGATGGTTCTGTTAATCCCCATCGCCTGTTCCATTCAGCTTCCTTTGGACTAATGACTGGTTTTGTTTCTGTAGCTTCTAATTATTCTTTTGTAGTTCCGTACCTGATTTGTCCTACCTCATTAGAGGTAGAGTTAGTAGGTGAAGAAATTGCGTGTGTCCTTTCTTCCTCCATCTGTTGTTCATAGTCTTTTTGTCTTTTTAGTTTGATTTCTTGCAATTCTTTTTGCATTTTTAGGCGTATCAGCTCTTGTGCATCATCTGTGATATCACCAGATTCTTCAGGGGTTTCTGTAGTAGATGTATCTGAGAGATGGTCAGGAACCCATTCATACTCATTTGAATTAGTTTCTGAATCATCTTCTTGTTGTCTACCAGTATATGTGACTAGAATGTTCAGTGGTGCAAATAATTCTCTGATTATGTATACTTTGTCTCTCATATCCTCTGGGACTTCTACTTCTTGTGGTATTATAGCTGATATAACTAGAACTTGATTACCATCTCTTTCCTCTCTCTGGGTGGGCAGTTCTTTTTGTTCATCATCACATTCCTCCTGAGTTTGTTGAGTATTAATTTCTTGTGTTGTTAAAGGTAATACCTTTTTCTTCCACTTACGTTGATGGTGGGGCGTGTGCTTCTGATCTGATGACTTTCTTGGATCATATCCCAGTCCAGCTTTATCATTGACAGACTTAGTTTGTAACTGAATAGGTTCAACAATACCTTTTTGATGTTAGCCAAGAGGACCAGTACTTGAATATCCCATGCATTGAAGCATCTTATAGCTAGGACCATATTGTGTTGGAGAAATCTCACAATGTCATATTTCTTTGTTTGCACTGTCTTCTTTGAAAAGTGATTTGAGAACATCATCCTCTTCTATTTCACTTGCAAGAGAAGTAGAGGACTGTATAAAGAGACCATCATACATGACTTTTGGAGTTGAAGTTTGTGGCTTCATAACCTCTGATGCTTTTCTCGACTGTCTTGGTGATGGAGGAAGAGACGTTAGTGAGAGTATAGGCTCTATCTTGTAGCCATCCATGCCAGTGTTTGTGATTTTTAGTTTCTTTTGTAAATCTTTTAGCTGTGGAGGCTGCTCTATTATGAGGAGCAAAAGCATCAACACTCTGTGTTAATGCATTGCAGGTATAGCTTGTATCGGCAGGAATACTGACTTCAACTCCATTATAAGGAAACTTTATGCATTGATGATACATAGATGGTACTGCTTTCATTTCATGAATCCATGGCCTACCTAGTAAGATGTTGTATGAAAGATGAAGATCCAGGACTTGAAAAATGACATCTCTTTCTATAGGTCCTACCCTGATCGGTAATCACACCAGACCCTTGGAGGTTCTTTCTTCTTCATCACAAGCCTTGATTGTTATTTTCTTTGTTGGATCAATAACATTTGCAGAGAATCCCACCCGGGTCAGTAGATTGTAGGTACAAATATTCAACCCAGCGCCTCCATTTATCAAAAAATGTTTAACGCGGTGTTTATGGATCATGGACTCAATGTGAATGGCTGGTTATGTGGGTGACTCAGTGAGTTGTCATCTTCTTCAGAGAAAGTGAGGTAATGAGGTGAGGTCAGGTGACCCACCATAGATTGAAACCGATCTACGTCTAAATCTTTAGGGACATTGGTGGTAAGTAGAGCCTTGTCCAGGACCTCTCTATGAGCAGAAAAGATCTTCAGTAGTTCCAAAATGGAGATTTGAGCATTGGTTCTCTTCAATTGTTCGACAATACTATAACCAAGAGAAGATGATGAAGCCAGTTTTTTTGATTTAGCCATGATTGTGTCTGTTTGTCTATTTGGTAGATTTGATGTTGTTTGGTCGAAAGTTGAGGAACTAGTTCCTGGGAGAGTAATCTTCCTTTAAGCGCGAGTCACGACATTATCAGTTTGTGCTTGACTTTGGTGATCCTGGACTATGATCACATTGCAATATTCAGTTTGAGTAGATTCAATCATGTTGATCACATTATCATTGTTAGTGTAGGTATAATTGATTCTAGCTCCTCCCTTGGATTTTGAGGAATCTCCTTGTTCATAAGTCGGTAAGGGATCTTTAAAGGCCTTATGATCAACATTTGTCGCATGATTTCCAACAACAATCTTGCCTGCATCAATGAGATCTTGGATTTCATGTCGGAGTTTCATGCAGTTGTTTATGTTATGTCCCTTGTTCCGATGGTAGTCACACTATTCATTTTCTCTCCACCATTTGGGTCTAATTTCTAGGTCATATGGTCTAGAATTGTCTGGCAATGTTATCAGATTATTTGCCAATAAGGTTTTAAAAGCCGATTCATATGATTCATCTAGAGGAGTAAAATCACACTTAGGTTTTGAAAGCCAAGTTTTTTCTTTAAACCATTCTCTTGTTTTCTTTGGCGGATTCTTTGTTGTAGTTTCAGCTGCCTTGAGTGCTTGCGTGCCACTGGCCAATTTAAATATTGTGGATTTTGTTTTTGCTTGGACAATATCTACCACTCCATCATTAACGATGTTCTTGTTGCTATGTTTGCCATATTTCTAGTATTTACTCTTTTCTTTAGAGCTAGAACCTTGCGATGTTTCTTTCCAAAGTGATATATCTCCCTTTTTGATAAGCATGTCTTCCATTCTGAGGGTGTTATCTACCATTTTGTTGAATGAAGGGTGTACTTGCATCTGGACAATGTACTTCAATTTAGGGACTAAGTTGTTGACAAAGATATCCATTTTCTCAAGATCTGGGATAGTCCATGAATATCTAGAGAACATCTTTCTCCATCGTTGGAGGAAGGTGAGAAAGGGTTCTCCTGTCTTTTGTCTGGTATTGCAAAGCTCTATCATAGTGACTGGGTGATGAATGTTGTATGAGTATTATTGTAAAAATAGTTGGATTAGTTCTTCAAACATTTTTATCCCTTTGGGTAGGCTTGCGAACCATTCCATTGCTTGACCCCCTAAACTCCTTGGGAAAAGGCACATGAGGTACGTTTGATCGTGCATGAACTCCATACAAGCGGCACAAAACTCTCTGACATGATCTTGAGGATTTGAGGTACCATCATATTTGTCAAATTTGGGATCTCAACTCGTGAAGGAAATGGAGACATGTAAAGGTTTTTGTCAAATGGGAATGGGCATATTGTGTCTAGAGAATATTGTTTTGGCATTTTATCTTTGTCTTCTATTCTTGTGACCACAGTTTGTAATGCTTGCATTTGTTTGCTTATTTTTCCCCATGGTGTCTCTTTCTCTTTAGCGACGAGGGCCTCCACATTATGACCAGTAGGGAGTTTGGTGCCTTGCTTTGCTAATTCTAGGAAATAGTCTTCTTTTTCCCTAGCCATGATGACCTTCATCATTTTTCAAAATTGTTTATCATTCTAACATCTATGAACTTCGGCTTCAGGAGGTTCAGGAAGCTCAGATTTAGTTGATGAGGAATCATTATCAGTGGCATGATTGCTAAAGTCATCGTGAGTGTCTCATTTATTGGCTTCTCTTTCTTGTCTTTCCCCAGACATGGTGGGAGATAGGGGCTGACCAAAGATTGGTATGTCGTAAACTGGTATCTATGATGAGGACGGTTTATTATAAAAGGGGTTTTCCACAAAGAATGGATTATCTTTTGACACAAAGGGCATTTCTTTTTCTTTGTCCCTTTTGCTGCGTGAATTTTTGGTTTGAACAGGCATTTGTAACCAACAGGACCAAGAGCCAGATGTGTTGCAGAAGTCAAAATCAAATTGTAGCTAGTAGTTCGTCTAACGTAGTGATTGAGAGAAGTAACTGAGATCTGGTCTGGTTTCAGGAATGATCTATCCTGTGTAAGATGTTATCTAAGTTAACTTAGGTTTGATAAGATATTTGTTTCAACTAGCTTAAAGATGATCGACAAAATCATGCAACACAATGACAGAGGTACACTATCAAGGTTGTTTATGCTTAGGAGGATGATAACCAGTTTTAGGCTCACTGTAGACTATTTTGGACAAGTTGGATTGTTTTGGATTGGCAAAATCAGAAACTCGTACAACAGAATTTCTGAGACCGTGCGACAGTATAACAACTTTTAAGATGACAGCAGTTCTATTTCGTACAAGTTGCTGCCTAGTACCATACGACAAATGGGTAGGTCTCGAACGACAAAAGATTCAATGCAGTTCTGTCTTGTACGACACAAGATTTAGCTTAAATGACAGACTATTGGGTCTCGTACGATAGAGGATTGAGATTAAGATGACAAATTAGCAGACTTGTACGACATAGGATATGGTGCAGGATGACAAATGATCAGGCTCGTACGACTGTTAACAGGACAGAGACAAAAATTCTGAGTTTTTCAATGGCTAGGTATGACAACTACGTATGACCAATTCTGAGGTGGATTGATATTTTGACTAGTATAGACTAGTTTTGACATGGATAGAGTTTTATCACTCAGTTGTTGATTTGTTTTCTCCAGTTTTAGTTTCAGGGATCAAAACACAGAAAACACGCAGTATAAATAGTAACTCCAATCACAACATGCAAACCCTATGGAAGTTGTCTTAGAGAAGAAAACATTTGCTTGTTGACTTAGGTACACACCCAATAGCTAATCAGAATATGGCCGCTGAGTCTCACGCAATGGATTTTCAACGCCGTATTAGCCGACTCCAAACACTAATGGGGGCACAATATGGCAAGTGTCTTGGGAGAGTTACTATCTCTCTTGCACAAAGATTATTAACCTTTCAGAGGTGAATCGGGTAGCTTCTAATTTTAATTGGATCTAGTAAGGGTTCCATTCAGCGTGTCGAGGTATAAACTCAATTAAGAGGTCTTCCAGCCTTGAAAACCAAGGTTCAATATACCTGAAGGTACTGAGGAGAGCTATTCTCGAGCACTGTCGTTGACTTGATTTTCATCAAATCACGTTTATTTTATAGTGGGTTGGAGTACTTGGCGTTTAGCTGTTCTCACTTAGGTCATTCCCCTCACACCGACCATAATGGCTTTAAGAGTTTTTCAACCCCTCGGGAGGGCAGGCCTGCTAAAGATGTACAAATCTCAAACAAAGAAAAAGCCTCAAGGGTCTAGATTTTTGATTGTCTTAGAAAGACGAGCATACTCTCCTACCTCTTGGAATTTTCCAAAAAAACACAAAAGACGGATTTGTTCATTACCCAGATAGCAAGTTAGGTGCCTAAAAAAAATTAAAGAATAGACGATGTTTGATTGATTTCTCTTTAGGCAACCTACAAAAACAACACATTAGTAGTCATGTTGTTTTTATTCTTTGATAGGTGTATGTTTGATTGATAAATTCTTTGACAAGCATCCTGCAAGAAACTAGTCAGGCTGTGAAAATACCAGGCAGACAAAAAGACAATTCAGGGTTTAGGGTCAGTATAATCAAAATTTAATTCAAGAAAAACCCCGAAAAGTGAAACTTGCTTTTAATCTAACAGAGAACAGAATCGTATGACAATTCTCATAAAATGGAATGACATAAAACTTTTATCGTACGAGTCAGAAATCAATAAAGAACGACAAAAGATAACAGAATCAGTATGTCGTACGAGTCTATATTATGATTCGTACGATAATTTACAGGATATAATATTGTGTCGTACGATAAGTTTAAGGCTTCAATATAATGTCGTACGATGCAGTGAAACTACTCGTATGATATTTCACAGAGACTGTACGGACGAAACCTGCAGGATAAAAAGAATGATTTTGAGGCCGAAAAAGTAGTTTTCTCCCCCACGGTGGGCGCCAAAAATGTGTGTGAAAAGTGGACTAAGAATCTGTATTTGCAAGACACAACACTTCAATTAAGTCATTACATGTATGGTTAGTAAATCAATAATCAATGAATAATAAAACCATAACAAAGCAACCCATTGCCTTCTAGTAGATGCGAGTTTAAATTGCTCTCAGATTGCTAAGCTATCCAATGACTAGACAACACCTTAACAAAGGATTTAATCTATATGAGCATGAATTCAAGCTAGATGGATGCAAGATTAATCTAACAAGATTTAAGCAATAAATGAGATAAATGATCTAAATACGTATGCAATATTCTCAATGAACTTAGAGCAAAATCAGCATAATAACAATATATTCTCCAAGATTTTTGAATGAGAGATGAGAGCCCGAATTTATAGAAAATTCAGAAAGAGACCAACGACTGAGATCAAATGATGATGAGCGGTCAAGATTTTCCAAGAGGAAGCACAATCCAGGTGAATTAATGTGATTGGATGCTTTTCTCAGTTTAAAAAAAAATTGAACTAAAATTAAGATAAATTCAAGAAAAATTGATTTATTCTCTATTTCATTCAATTTTAATATTTAATTGTTTTGATTGCTTTCTTTGAGATTATTCATCAATTTTTAATTTGTTTTTCAAGATTATCTCCAATTGATTTCTTTTCTCAAATTTTTAATTCTTTTTTGGTCAATTAATTCCTTTTTTGATTTATTTCCATTTTTGAAGATTTGTGCTCGTAATTTCCAATTCCTCTTTCTTGATTTGTTTCCTTTTTTTGAAGATTTATGACAATTTTTATTTATTTTTCAAATTAATTCCTCTTTTTGATGATTTAATGACAAATTGATTTATTTAATTAAATACACAAAAGATATTTAATTAAAATAAATAAGATAATTGTTTAAAATGATTTACTTGGAATGATCTAATTAATTAAATAAATTAATTAATATTGATTGATTAATTTGCCATATGACATTTGATAAATAAAGGATTAATTGTGTGCTCAAGATTTATTTAATTGCCTTTGGTTAGGACCTTGGTGATGTTGTCAAGATTAGGGGCTCATGGTTTAGATGACCATTTTTAGGGTATTACACTCTCCACTTTCCTCCTTTCTTTGGTACAATGACCAAAGGAGATACCCACTGGCTATCCGAGATAGGATAGATGAAGCTTGCATCTAATAATTTTTGCAATTCTTGTTTAACAATTTCTTTGACTACAGGGTTCACTCTCCTTTGTGGTTGTCGGATTGGTTTGAAATCTTTGTTGATGTAAATCTTATGCATACAGAGAATAGGATCCAATCCTTTCATATCATGATAGTCCCAAGCAAAAGCATGTTGATGCGCTTGTAGAAGTGTTGTCAAAGATTCATGTTGGGTTGTAGTCAACTTATTGTTAATATTCAAGAATTTTCCTGGAGAACCTTCTTATTGCTCAGTCAGTTCTATCATTAATGTTGGACTAACAATGGGGGTTTTTACTTCATGTGGAAGCAATGTGTGCAATAGGTATGAGTGGTATTGGAATTCAGGAGTAGAGGGTGATGGTAACAACATTTGCAGAGGACATGAAAGGTGATTCTCTGTTTCAGTTCCCAATTCATAATTATTTTGAATAATTTGGGATAAAATTTCATCATCTTATAATTGCAAAATAGATCTCCTTCCAATCATCATTAATGATTGTAGATAGTTAATCTCCTCAACATCATCACCCAAGTCAAGCCAGACTGCTATATCATTCTCTTCACTGGGCTTGGCTGGTGGAAAAAGAACAAGCTTCTTGGTGGTATTTCCATTTGAAATGGTCATATCTCCAGACCTACATCCTATATAGGCATATGCAGTAGCTAGCCATTGCCTTCCTAGTATAGCTGGATATCCCCCCAGAGTGGATTTAATCTCCTCAACATCATCACCCAAGTCAAGCCAGACTGCTTTATCATTCTCTTCACTGAGCTTGGCTGGTGGAAAAAGAACAAGCTTCTTGGTGGTATTTCCATTTGAAATGGTCATATCTCCAGGCCTACATCCTATACAGGCATATGCAGTAGCTAGCCATTGCCTTCCTAATATAATTGGATATCCCCCCAGAGTGGATTTTAGGGATAAAATCATAAAATCTACTAGATACTCCCAATAATATAGGGTGACAATAAGGTCTTCAACAACCCCATCTAGTGTGATTGTGGAATTATCTGCTAGTTGCAACACAATGGGCATATGCCTTAGAGTTGTGATGTTTAACTTCTGCATTAGACTTTTGGTCATGAAATTTATAGCAGCTCCCAAGTCTATAAGAGCATTTTTAACCAAAAACCCATTAATGGTTATCCCTACCACTAGACTACTAGGATCAGAATACTTAGGAATTGCAACTTTCCCCAACATAATATCTGCTAATTGGCCTATGACATGAACAATTTGGGGATCTTTTCTTTTTCTGCCTGGTTTCTTTAGGCACATTTCCCTTATGGCCTTACTATAGATGGGAACATATTTGATGGCCTGAAATAAGGGTATTTTAACACAAACATGCTTGAGATGGTCTAGAAAATCAAAGGTTGGTTCCACTTTAGGTTCTTTGACTGCTAGCCTATGAGGAAATTGAGGATCTAGCTCAACTGTTTGTGTTTGATCAGGTTGTCCTATTGGAGTAGACTTGGTGGCTTGAGGGTAAACATATTTTAATTGTTCTTCTTATTCTGAAGAAAGTTCAGTAATAATAGGTGAATGAGGGACCCTCTTGTCTTTTCCTGAGCATAATTGCATGTTGTTTATGGTGAAAAGTGGATAATAATAATATTGAAAGACTAAATGAATTCAATCACAAAACCCTAGCCTAACAATCAACAAAGATCCACCATAACATATGAAGATTACCTAAGACAATGCAAATCAAATGAAATCACAAAGATTATACCATCACATGTCCAATAGGGTTTGAATCTCCATTCTTCCTATCTTCATTGGTCTTGCTTGATATATTTGCTCTCAGATTTTATGTGTGCACAAGAGCTCAACAAAGAACGGAAATGTGGTTGCAAGTAGACTTGATCACATATGAAAGTTTGAAAGCGTAGTGTAGTCGGGGGTTGATAATGAAGGAAACATCTCCTTATATAGAAGACACTATAAGAAATGGAGGGATAAGATTGGAAGGTGTAAAAGATAAATGGTCGGCTAGGATTAGAAGGTAGGTAGAGAAAATAATAAAATAATGAGAGGGTAGGTAGTGTAGGAATTAAGAGATGAATGACATGTGTCATAGGTAGAAAGGGTTAATGAATTAATTAATAGAAGAAGTGGGATCAATTAAATAAATAAAAGTATTTATTTAATTTAGAAGAAGGGGAATTTAAATAAATAAATGTATTTATTTAAATGAGAAATAAGGCTAGAAGAGGTTAAATGAATTAATTAAATAAATGCAGATTTATTTAATTAATAGAAGAATTAGGCTTACATAATTAAATAAATAAAGATATTTATTTAATTAGACAGGACAATTTTAGGTGTCTACATTTTGCCCCTCTTTGAGACAATGCAGCTTGTCGTGTTGTTTCAAAAAAGATAATATGAACTGATATAAAGTTGCCCCAAGATGGGAATGATATGCCCCCTCAAGAGATTGGATGGAAATGTCTAAAAGGGTCATAGACAATCTCTTGATAAGAAAGAAAGGCTAGAATGGAATGACTGGATGAAGTGACAGAGTCACGGGATAAAGAAGACTGACTCAAGAAATGAGAGCTAGGGTAGTCTATGAGATAGACTACGACGGAAAATATCCTCATTGTCATCCACACATCTAAGAGATCAGAATGCAGAGAGAGCAAAGAGCAGTCAACAGTGAGCAACGATGGCATTGGTTCACAGATGCGATCACATTCGCCGATTTCAAAGGCCAGCAGATGCAGGAGAGCCGGTAAGTACCACAAAACCTCCTTATACCTTGATGCATTAAATGTTGTCATAAATGCATGCTAGGTAGGGTAATAAATACGCATTAGGTATGTATAGAAAAATGTCAAGTGGGAGTAAAAACATCAAGGCGCGTTTGTGTTGGTGCCAAACGCATTTGGGTAGGCTAGGCGCGTTTGTGTCATGAATGCGCGTTTATGTCTTTAAGGTCGAATCGGCAATTCTTTGATAAACATACGTTGTCGATTGGATAAGCTGCTGAGAGGATACACTCAAGCAGGTCCTCTAGGGAAGACTAGGATAGCAGATAGGGCTAGGATTGACAATTTTGTGATAGAAAATACGTTGCCAATCAGGAAATTACTCAAGAGGATACACTCAAGCAGAGGCCCTAAGATAGGATAGATAAAGGCTCTTTGTGATGAATAGGGAGTACCAAATAAATTGGTACTTTTTTGTGATACAACATATGTTGTCAATTGGATTAGGCTGAAATTGACAATTCTGTGATAGAACATATGTTGTCAATTGGATAAGCTACTCAAGAGGATACACTCAAGTAGGTGCCCTAAAAGATAGGATCAAAGCAACACTTTGTGATGAACAGGGAATTCTACTAGGATAAAAAAAGTAGAACTTTGTGATGAACATGGAGTACTAAAAAGAGTAGCACTTTGTGATGAACAAGGAATGATACTAGGATAGAAAGCAGTACTTTATGATGAACAGGGAGTACCACTAGGATAAAAAAGTAGTACTTTGTGATGAACAGGGAGTACTAAAAAGAGAAGCACTTTGTGATGAACAGGGAGTACCACTAGGATTGACACAGTTGATTTGCTTGACTGCAGGAGGACCTACCTATGCTGGAGTCACGGGAGAGATTCCCTTCAACTCAGAGTTTGCGAGTAGAGCTGACATTCGAGGATAGAGAAGCGGTTGAGGCTATGGGCCTACGATATATTATGTATGTGTCTGAGTTTCGGGCAAACATGGGATTGCTGACTACTTTAGCTAAGAGATGGCACTCAGAGACTTGCACATTTCATTTGTCGATGGGTGAGATGATAGTCACCTTGGAGGATGTGTATAGGATACTGAGGATACCGATCGATGGGGAGTTGGTTCCTTATGATCGAGATGGAGACAAGGATGCACTGAGATGATTATTTCAGGATCCAGGACTAGAGATGATGGTTGGACATGTTTATGGTGAAAAGTGGATAACAATAATATTGAAAGACTAAATGAATTCAACCAAAAATCCCTAGCCTAACAATCAACAAAGATCCACCATAACATATGAAGATTACCTAAGACAATGCAAATCAAATGAAATCACAAATATTATACCATCACATGTCCAATAGGGTTTGAATCTCTATTCTTCCTATCTCCATTGATCGTGCTTGATATATTTGCTCTCAGATTTTATTTGTGCACAAGAGCTCAACAAAGAACGAAAATGTGGTTGCAAGTAGACTTGATTGCATATGAAAGCTCGAAAGCGTAGTACAGTCGGGGGTTGATAATGAAGGAAGCATCTCCTTATATAGAAGACACTATAAGAAATGGAGGGATAAGATTGGGAGGTGTAAAAGATAAATGGTCGGCTAGGATTAGAAGGTAGGTAGAGAAAATAATAAAATAATGAGAGAGTAGGTAGTGTAGGAATTAAGAGAAGAATGACATGTGTCATAGGTAGAAAAGGTTAATGAATTAATTAAATAAATAAAGATTTAATTAATTAATAGAAGAAGTGGGATCAATTAAATAAACAAAAGTATTTATTTAATTTAGAAAAAGGGGAATTTAAATAAATAAATGTATTTATTTAAATGAGAAATAAGGCTAGAAGAGGGTAAATGAATTAATTAAATAAATAAATATTTATTTAATTAATAGAAGAATTAGGCTTAAATAATTAAATAAATAAATAAATAAAGATATTTATTTAATTAGACAGGACAATTTTAGGTGTCTACACATGTTACTAATATTCACAGTATAATTAGGGTATTGAATAGGGTCATTGGCAAACACCTATTGTTGTGTTTTGCAGTTAGGATTTGGTGTAGGTTGTGCTGGCAATTGAGTGGGTCTAGGTGCATTGGCATTTTGGTTATATTGAGGTAATAGGTCTTGCTGAGGAGGAGGAATAGGTGCCTGCATGTAGCCAGCTGATTGGTTTTGGTTTTTCCATTGCTATGCTCCTCTCCATTGAGGTACTATCTGCCAATTCCCTTGAGGGGGTTGCCAATTACTTTGAGGTGACTACATGTTTATATTTGGGTAATTTGGCCATGAAGGAGGTTGGTTTCCCCAATAGTTTGGCCTATAATTTGACCAATTGGAAGGATTTTGGGATTGCCAATCATTACTATTAGCATTGGGATTTGTATAAGGAATATTGAAAGAAAGAGGATCTTGAGGCATACCTTGTCTTGGGGCCCATGGTCTTCTTTGTGCCATAAAGAAGACTTGTCCTTCCTCATCCTCAATTAGTCTGAATTATGGATACTCATGCTTGCTCTTAATGCTTGAAATGTTTTTGCATCTACAATCCCTCTTCTTTTGTCTGCAGTGAGGGCAATATTCTGCTAACATAATTTCTGCTTCAACATGCTTCTTATTGGCTTGAAGTGTGTCCAATTGTCTTGCCATATTATTTAAAATGTCTTCCTTGAAATCTTTCAACAAATGAGTTATCTCCATCCCAAAAATTATTGAAGTGATTTTGTTGTTGTAGAACCAGACCTATAGTATCTACCCTTCTTGGCATAAGCCCTGAAATAATTCTGACAAATCTTCCTAATATCATCCCATTGAGCTTGAGTAATGTCTCCTCCTCCCATAAGGTCAAGTGCTTCAATAAAATCCTTATTGATTCCCCTTAGAAAAATCAGTTTCAGGGATTCTTCGCTTAAAGTGCTATGCTTGGACTTCCTGACATTGAACGGAAACCTTTCAAGATAATCTTCCAAATTTTCATCCTCCTTTTGTGCCATTCAAAAGATATCATCACTTGTCGAGCAATTCCTCTGCAATAGTTTTTTATATTTCTCCAAAAAACTTTGCCTTCATCTCATCCCAAGTAGTTACCTCATAAACCATCTAAGAGCAACTTCTTTCAGTGTAGCAGGGAATAGCTTGAGTTTATGGGCATTAGTGGTATAATCATAACTTCTGTAGAGGATATCAAATTCAAACAAAAAGGTGTTTGGGTCTTCAATGACCAGGCCATAGAATTTTGGAGAAGAGGAGGTTGGAATATTATTTAGATTTGCATTATCATGCTGGTCAAGAATAGGGAATTCAAAAGTAGGATTGGGAGGTGGAGCACCTCCCCCACCAGGAGCCGCCATTTGTGGTTGATAAAGAGCCAGAGGTAAAATATTTTCTTCAGGGGGGTTTAAGAAATCAAGGTCTCCTTCTGATAGATCAAAAATACTTTAGTTTATATCTTCCACAAAGGCTTCAACAAAAGGATTTATATCTAGGGCTTGATAAGGATTTATTTCAAGCTTAGACCGAGAGGGAAGGTCTTCCTAATGCGTCCCTCCTCCTTCCCCTATGCATGTAGATTTTGTCTCAATTATGAATATACCTACACAAAATGTTAGGTGATAGGTTTATTCTTCTTTTCTCAAATGATTCAAAGGTGCTTCTAATTCTAATGACATCTACTGAAGGCTTAAAAATTCTAAATCTTGTATTCCCAATAAGTTCTTAGTTTGACACCATCCCTGACAATGACGCCAAAAATGTTGGTTCCTAATAATGCCCTAGTAATTAAGACACATTTTCTTGAATAAAAGGTTCAATTATCTACATCATTTGACTACTAATTCATTAATTAAAAGATCATTCACTTGTCAACCCAAGAACGTATACTTGAAACAGGTTTTCACTATATATGCACTAAGAAACTCATAAGGAACACTTACCTTAAACTTGAAGCAACTAAATAAGAAATTGATGGAAAGCATTGAATTCTAAAGTTGGTTCTACTGATATCAACTTAATATTAAACTTATAACATTATGCAAAAAATGAACTAACCAGCTGATAACCATAAACTTTGTTTTCCTTTGGCTGCAAGAACAGTCACAAAATGGAGTTTATGTGGCTGCGGGACAATCAACTGAAAGATTCTAACCAACGCACATAAGCTTGCTAAAGAACTCACACAGAATTGAATGATAGTATATGGACATGGATTCTCCCCCAAGCGGGCCCCCTTAGATGAGCCTCCAAAATCTTAACCAAATCTAAACATTACAAAAGCATCATACAAAATATTGATAATTTTTGACAATGAATAAGACAGAACTGAAATCCTTTATTATTTCTATATGTGAAACAAAGTACACTCGATGCTCAAATAAGATAAAAATGTTACATTCTTCATCTTTAACTGATGGATTTATAAGAGATTCTACAACTAACTAACTACACAGTTGATCCACTCCCAACAAACTAGGAGGACAACCTTTATTAGACATAAAAGCATAGAAGAATGAATCATTCTAGGACTCAGTTTCATGCACAAATATAGGCCAAGGTTTCCTCTATATTTCCTCAAAAAATTGACACACATTCCGAAGAACAACTGCATCAACCGTAACTAGGATTTTTGTGATATTTATCAGCTACTGGCTTGGCTGGTTCAATAGATCTATTTGACTAGGACTACAATTCTTTGAATCATCAACATATATCCTTTGTTCACTTGGTCTCTCCTCTAGCTATATACACATAAGTTAACATGCACAACATCTATTTGAACAATAATACTTTCAATCAATTTTTAATCAAGCATTCCCTTATCATTAAAATGGGTTTAATATATCATTTATAAGGTTGTTTAATAGATAGAACACAAATCTGCTTATATCTATGCTAACTGTAATGTCTGAGTTAAAATGACATAACATAAAGTTCATATAAAATAGCCAAAAAGGTGACTCATCAGTTGGGTTTTTGAACTAATCTAGATTTGAGTGGGAGCTTGTGCAGAAGATACTTTTTGATCTTGTTGCAATAATTTTTAGATGACAAGTTTGTCAAGGAGAATAGAGGTGGAGAAATTTTCTGGTGGGTTGGTCGACATAGCAATAAGTATTCTCTAAATCACAACAACTGAATTCCGTTTGGAAATTGGAACAATTGAAGCTCTATGACACAATAACAAACAACATTATTGTTTTTCATCACTTTTTTGCTATAAAGCTATCAACAAAAACCCTTACAGTCAAAGCACAACAATCAATCATAAGACAAACCATGAAGATAAATTTAAGGTGGATATCACCATCGACAAAGCATATGACATAGATAGAATGAAAAGCAAACATTTAGAAGTCATATATATATATATATATATATATATGATGACTTCTATATGACACACACATAAACATCAAAATCACATCAATCAATCAAGGAGGACAATAATTAACATAGAGAATGAAAATATAGACAACAAAAAACTTAAACTATATGTATATATGTATAGATATATTATTTGTATATATGTATACACACACACACATATATGTGTATGTGTGTGTGTGTATAAAAAGATATACATAGTGTATACACATAAATCTGGCTTAAATAATTAATTGGATGCAAAGGTCATTTAAATGTTCTTCTATTATATAGTTGAATTCTTTAATTTAATTATATAATTCACTTTTCCAAAAAATCTTGTAAAATCACATTTCATTCAAAAAACCACATCCTCACCTTTTCCACATCATCTCCACATCAACATGTGACAAGTGAAATTAAATATTTTGCAAATAATATTTAGCCAAAAAGGGGTTTTTGACCCACATCATCAGAGGTACTTGGACCATACCCCTTAGTACTTTAACCTTACATTTGAGTACTTGGGCCTTTCTTGTCTCCATGCTTATTTAATCTAGGTTGTCTCCTTGACCCATGACTTGACAATAAATTCTCAACATCCATCTACTTGGCCTCCGATCATAATTGAATTTGCATCCTCACCATCCAATCTTCTAGATTGAATCTCAACAATTGATTCCTTGACACATCACTCTTGGCCTTGGAAACTCTATAAATAGAGGCATTTCCAGCATGTAAATGATCTCTTGTTTTTGCATCATACTAATGCCAATTTGTCCTAGCTTGTGCATCCATTTAGCTTAATTTTAGCATGTTTTTAGCATAGAATCCTAGCTCATTTGGAATTAGATCTTCATATCATTTTGTTTATATCATCATCTAGCATAATTCTAAACTTGTTTATATCTTGCATTTAGCTCTTAATGTAGCTTAGATTGCATATCATTTGTAAATCTCATTCTCTAGGTTGTCAACTAATTGAGTCTTGTGCACAATCTAAGAGCACTAATCTTGTAGATTCAATAGGTCCTTGGAGATAGAGGACAATGGGATTATCTTGAGGGGTTGCTTGCCTTTTCATTTGTTTATATGATTTCTTTAAATCTTTCATACTAATGTCTCATTGGTGCATGTAGGTTCCATTTTACTTGTGTAGATTTTTGGCACCCACTATGGGGCAGATTTTGTCTAGATTTGATCTTTTTATTGCAGGATTTGCAAATATCCTGACGATCAGGATGACAAAAATAATGTTTTAGCACATATGATACCCAGTTTTGTGCATTTGATCAACACAACGCATTTGACTTCCAGAATCACACATACAACCATCAAAACAACACATTTGAAACTTATTTTAGCGCATCTAACGGTTACAGTAGCGTATTCAATTTTCAATTCTACACATTTGACTTTCAATTTAGCGCATTTAATTAACAGAGCCACACACTTGATTTACAGATTAATGCATATGATTTACAGAATAGCTCATTTAATAGTCTGCTCTAAAATTTGGTTTTTCTGTAACTAACTAATAATTTGTTGTTTGTAGGTTGTTGTTTTGCAAGTCAAATATTTCAATTTTGCAAACTACTAATTGATTGTTCACAGATTTGTGTGCCAAAGACTAAAATCAAGCAAACTATGTGTTTATTTTTCTAAAATAGGCATCTAGTCTAATCTAGGGCTTAAAACTACTTCTTTCTTTCATGTTTTAAGGTCAAAAGTGGTAGGTATATGCTCTCCCCTTAATTGGGTGATCAAAAATCCAAACCCAGCTAGACCTTTTTGCTTTCAAGTAATGAATATCTTTAGAGGGCCTGCCTCCTAGTAGCCTATAAGGCGGGGTGAGAGGGAACGACCCAAGTGGCAATGGCTAAAGCCAAGTAATCCAAGCCACTATAAACAAATGTGTTTGTGACAAAAGTTGCAAGCGACGAGTGTTACATGATGTCATAACGATGTTATGTCTTCCTTAGTGCCTCTATGGTGCATAAAAACTTGTACAATGTAACCTCTACAAGTTGGGAGACCTCCTTTAACAAAGTGGAAAATATTGTTGATTATGACCACTCGAACAGTACCCTTACTACATCCTATTCAAAATAGAAGCCTACCCGGTTCACCTCCGAACACTACTATTCTCTCAATGCAGAGATGGGGAAGAATCTCTCTCGAAGGCACTCACCATATCTCCCTCTTGAGCTTACGTGTGAACTCCCCTTTTGAGTCCTTATTGCTAGGCTCATAATGGGATTCCACTAGCTCTCACAAAGGCAAAACCACGAGCACACCTTAGGTGTGACAAGGCTATGTGAGATGACAGGGTACCATGATGTGGGTTGAGAAATAGTTTGTGAAGCCAATTTCCTTTGGTAGCTTGCGTGATTCTGTCTTTTATGTGTTATACTAGTGAAAACTTAGGTTTTCTTTAAAGCCTAGAACATACAGTTTATGTCTAGAAGACTAGGGAAAACAAGTGATTGATCAAGTGTTTGTTGTGTTTTATGATCATACCACTAAGAGAAATATCCAGTCATTGCAAAAAAATCACTTTCGGATTTGGAAAACTTTATAATAGCAGTTTTGTGCATACACAGTCCAGAGTAGCACATTTGATTGACAAAGTCGCACATATGACCTTCAGAATTGCCCATTTGACCAACATTTTAGCGCATATGAGACTCAGAATATCGCATTTGACTAAGAAAAACCTGTAGTAGCGCATATAGGGTCTAGAGTAGAGCATTTGACGAACATAGTAGCACATTTGATCACTAGTCTAGTGCATCTAACACTTAAAGTCACGCATATAAAATAATTCATTTAAAACAATGAGCACTTCTGCTCATTATAAAAAATGATAAAACACCTTTTTGGATACCCATTTACATCTAGTGTCTATTCCAACCTTCACAGTAGACAAAAATGAGCTATAAAATACCGATTTTACAAGTGAAACAATTTTCATCATACAATCATTGATTAGTCTTACATATCTTTAGGTTATCTATTCCAACAAAGTTCACCATCAAGATATATTGTTCCTTCTCTGAATCTAGACTTGGAATTTTTAATCACATCTACTTAGCCTCATTAATAGGGCCATATCATACCCCCTATACGAGCTTTGTTCAATCAAAAGGAGGCTAAATCATTTATTATTTCACACAAAAAACTCACATCACTTGTATGACCATCCCTCATCACTTAAAGAGGAAGAAGATTAGTCAAAAGAAGGACTTAAAGAGGAGAAAACCTAGTTAAAAACAAATCTTGAAGAAAAGAAAGTTCCTCTATACAAATCACAAACTCCTATTAAAACATTGCACATTCTTACACCGCTATTGTAATCATCTCCGCGGTCATGGAAACAAGTTTGACAAAGAACCTTTGAGAACATGCACTTTGGAACAAAGATCAAGGTTATCCCAATCTCTTAATCAAGGTGGTCGAATCAACTTGGCTTATTTGCCTCAACAACTAATCACCTATTGAGTTGAAAATAAATCATTTATATGCTAGTTTCAACTCAAGCTCAAAAGCGTAAAGGAAACTGAACCAAGATCAATCATGAGAGGCAGAGAAGAGAACCCCTTTTACACATATCTAGATGCTAGCGAAGATGAGATAACAGAGGATCTAGTACAAGAGGCTCAACAAAACCATGGTTTTCAAAAACTCATGGAAAAAATCATAGAAGCAGACATGGATAAATAGTTTCTTATGTTAGCAAGAAAAAGTGTTAAGATTACTCAGGACTTTGATATGGACCAGCTAAGGCAACCACACAACAAAAAAAGAGAGATGAAACAAGATGACACAACTGTGATAACCATGATGACAACACCCCTCTTGCTGCTCTCACACAACAAATGCAAGAATTGCAACAACAAATTCAGGATATGCAACAAGGAACAACCAATAGAAGGTACACATTAGAGGACATATGTCCTTACCCTTTTTATAGATGTCTCAACATGATTCCATTCCCTCCAAATTGTGAAATACCCAAATATGACAAGTACATGGGTGACTCCGATCCACAAGATCACATAAGGGAATTTTGTATGATGAGCATGGAATTTGCTCATAACGAGACATACATGATGAGATTATTCCCAAGGAGTCTACGAGGACAAGCTATGGAATGGTTCTCCAAGATACCTCTCGGCATTGGGTCCTTTGAGGAATTGGTGAATAAATTCATCACACAATACTCCTACAATATTGAACATGAGATCACAATGTTGGATTTATGCAATACAACGCAAAAAAGTGCAGAACCATTCCTCACCTTTCTACAAAGATGGAGGACATTATTTTCAAAGTACCCTCTTAGTATACTAGAAAAGGAAAAGATGGGTATCTTCATAAACAATTTGACTGAGGAGATGAACTATCGCTTGAAGTTGCAATGCCCTGCTACATTTGCCAAATTAATTGAAAATGGAGTCCAAATTGAAGAAGCAATGGTTGAGAAAGGAGAAATCAAATTGAACAAAGATAACAAAGGTTCCTCAAGCAACAATAATTCCAACACCGAGAAACCAAAGTTTTGGATGAAAAATAGGAATGTGGTAAGTGACGGGGTTGTTGATGCCAACAATGTCAAGCCAAAACAACCCGCTTTTAATTTATCAACCAACTCCTTTGCAAATAATCAAAACAACAAATCAGACAACAACAATCAACTAAAATCATCAACAACTAAACCACTACGGGAACCTTTGGAATCTGCATTCAAAACTCTTCTTGCTAACAAACTAATCACATTACCAAAAGCAAGAGATTTTAAACTCGAAATTAAACCCTCTTGGTGGAATGATTCTCATTATTGTGACTTTCATAGGAATAGGGGGCATAAGACTAACAATTGCATGAGATTAAAACATACTGTACAAGACTTGATAGACGATGGTGTTATAACTGTGGATGGACATAAGTCTAATGATCAACATACGACATTTGGCACTCCTCTTCCGAATTATGAAAAGGGGGAATCATCTAAAGATGACAAAGACAAGTGTGTGAATTACACTCATGCTTATGATAACGTAATCAATAACCTTGAAGCATGTGAGTCACAAGCTAATGTCATCATCATAAAGAGACAAAATGGGAATGAATCCTCCAACGTGGTCACAAGAAGCCAGGCTAAGGTAACCTTGAAAGGTGTATCGCCATCAATATCATCCACTTCCCATCAATACAATATAGTGGATCAACTACAAAAGGCTCCTGCGTAGATATCTATACTAGAGTTACTAAAACTTTCCCCTATTCACAAAGATATCTTGGATAATGCTCTAGTCAAAACCACTGTACCAAATAATCAAGACGTAGAATAGTTCCAAGCCACAGTGGGGAACCTAATTGCACCCCACAATCTATCATATTCAGATGGAGATGATATGTCCTTAAGTCACTCGCATAATCTCCCACTTCACATTGAGGTCACGATCCACAAAATTGTGTAAAACGTGTCTTGATAGATGGAGGGGCTGGCCTAAACATTTATACATTGAGCTTAGTAAAAGTATTGGGATATTCAGAAGATGTTGTAGATCCAAGAAGAAATATCACAATAAAGGCATATGATGATATAGAAAGATTCTCAAAAGGGTTGGTAGTGTTACCTAACAAGGTGGGTCCTATACAAAGAAACACAATATGCCAAGTCTTAGATTTGAATTTGTCCTACAATATAATTTTGGGTGGACCATGGATACATGAGATGAAAGCAGTGTCGTCTACTTATCATTAGTGTCTGAAGCTTCCTTACAATAGGCAAGAGGTCGCCATTCCAAGAGATTCAAATCCTTTTCAATATTATAACACACTCAAACCCATGATAGATGTTGTTGTTCCACACAACAAAGAAGCTCCTAATATTGATCCCTCAAATGAAGAGAGTACACCAGAAGCTTCCACATCACATAATTCCAATATGGATAGTCGCATGGTGGCTACTTTTGCCGATTTTGAAAAGAAGCTAAAATTGAAAGACAAAGGAGTAGGAGAGTATTCCATGGAACACTCATTGGCTCTAGCACAATTATCACTCTCACCTCAGTCATATAAAAGACCCTCTGCATCAAAACAACAAGAATAAAAGACCCACACAATCTATGATGGTACATTTGTCAAGTCAAAAACAATAGCAAATGAATATGACGACAAAGACATCCTATAGTGGCTATATAGGGATGGAAATGAAACTCAATAAAAAGAGGTACACAATATCACAATACCAACACAATAATATGGAAAGGGATTTCTCATCATGCAGAAAATGGGATATAAGGGAATCAGCCCTATAGGGAAAAGAGAAGAAGGCATGGTAGAATCAATCATACCCTATTTCAGGAGTGCTAAGGACAAGATTGGATTAGGCTACATAGAAGGAGTAAACACAACTCCTTAGTTTGAAGGAATATTAGCCACGCCACAAGAAACAACTGCCCCATCATCATAAAATGTTGTTTTATCAATCACATTACAAGAGGTTATCCCAATAGAAACATCAGGATAAATTACTCCACCAGTTGCACAAAGGGGTGATCACTCCAAACATATATGAACAAATCCATAGATTGCAAGAATTTAGTGAATTTGATTCAGATGAGTGGGAGTGGGATTCACCTTCACCTTCTGATTGGTCCTGGGATGACATTGAGGTTGATGTGATTCATACCTATGCACCTACATTCTACGAGGCTCAAAGCTCAAGGCAAAGACCTTTTGAATCCGAATCGCAAGTTTCTGACGATGACTCTAGTGAAGATCAAATTCATAGCGCTCTAGATAGTCTTGAGGAGGGTAACATTATTGACCTTACTATCCCCACCTTCGATGATACCACTATCATGACTTTCACTGCTATTGAACCTAATGATCCATTACCCTTAAGGCATCCCAAATTCATTGATTGGGAACAAACCGAGCCTGCAAAACTTGAAACCTTTCCTAATGACACTACCATTGCCTTGTAACTCAATGCAATTAAACCCATGGTTAATTCCACCAGAGAACTCAATAACACAACTCCAACTTAGGGAGGTATCCAGTCTTTCAGTCACAAAATCGAAATAAATGAATCAGAAATGAGATCTAATGGTGAAAACCATACTCTAACAACATTAGATCATAAAAAAGTAAAAAGAAGGGACATATTTGATAGTGAAAACCTCCTAGAGGCCCTCGAGGATGAAAGACTTGATACTCTCCCCGAAAACTATCAGGAAAGATCACCAGTATTAATTAAACCAATAGTACCAATCAATGTTGGCACAAAACAAAATCCTAAGGTTGTTCATTTGGTTGCATCACTATCTGAACAAGAGAAGCAAGATCATACCAGGTTCTTCAAAGAGAGGTAGATCAACTTCGCTTGGTCTTACATAGACATGTTGGGGATAGATCCAGACCTTATCATGCATCACTTGTCTATAGCACCAAGCATAAAACTAGTCAAACAGAAATTGAGGAAAATGCATCCCCACATTGCATTACTAGTGAAAGTTGAGCTAAAGAAGCAACTTGATGTTGGATTTATCCGAGCAATTGATTATGTCGAGTGGATCTCCAATATTGTACCAATATCAAAGCATGACAAAACCATCCACATATGTACAAACTTCAGGGACTTGAATAAAGCTTGTCGTTCATATAGATATAATAGTGGATCAGACAACAAGGCATGAAATATTCTCTTAAATGGATGGATTTTCAAGGTATAACCAAATAAAAATAGCACCCGAAGATCAAGATAAAACAACTTTCACATGCCCTTGGGGTACCTTCTACTGGAACGTCATGCCATTTGAGCTAAAACATGTAGGGGCTACCTATCAAAGAGCGATGACAACCATCTTTCAACCATCTTTCATGATATAATGCATATCACAATGGAAGATTATGTATATGATATCTTGGGAAAGGCCCTAAAAAGGGGAGATCATTTGCACATACTAGACCAAATTTTCACAAGATTGGAGAAATTTAGCCTTTGGCTTAATCCTAAGAAGTGTGCATTTGGTGTGACATCTGGAAGATTACTAGGCTATATAGTTTCAACAAAGGGCATAGAAGTGGGCCCGAAGAAGGTTCAAGCCATCATGGAAATGTCACCACCAAAGAACCTCAGTCAGTTAAGGTCATTGCAAGGAAAGTTATAGTCCATAAGGAGATTCGTCTCCCGGCTCATCAATAGAAGTCATTTGGTCACAAAGTTACTACACAAGAATGTACAATATCATTGGGATGATACATGTGCATAAGCTTTCAATCAGATCAAGTAGTACTTGACAAATCCACCAATCTTGATGTCACCCATTTAAGGAAAGTCGTTGCTACTTTATATCTCAGTGACAAAAATATATTTTGGAGCTCTATTATCACAATAGGACCAACATGGAAAGGAACGAGCAATATACCACATCAGCAGAACATTGGTCAGTTACGAGTTGAACTATATGACAATTGAAAAAGCATGTTTGCAAATTGTCTTTGCAGTACAAAAACTCAGACAATACATGCTCAGCCATTCAACCAAACTCAGCAAAAATAGATCCGCTAAAGTATGTCCTTAGTAAAGAAGCATTGATAGGAAGGCTCACCAAGTGGGTCATGATTTTGAGAAAATTTGATATAGAATATGTGGATAGAAAAGTTATCAAAGGACATGTTATAGCTGATCAGCTCGCAGAAGTACCTTTTCAAGACAAAGAACCCCTGCATGTCGAGTTTCCAGATGCAACTATCTTGCATACTGATGATTCAAAATAGAAACTATATTTTGATGGCTCATATACACAACATGGATTGGGTGCAGGAATTTTATTTGTCATGCTAATGGGCATATTATCCCGAAAGCCTACAGATTGATGTTTCCCTGTACAAACAATATTGTGAAATGTGAGGTATTAGTAAATGGCTTAAAGATGGCATCAGAATTGTAGATCAAAGATTTGTATGTCAATGGAGATTTACAACGTGTAATATGTCAGGTAAACAATGATTATCAAACTGTTAGACACAATGCACCACTGAGAGGAGAAGGGGGTGAATCAGTGGTTCTCAAAACTTTTCCTTTTGGATTTCCTTTGAGGGTGACACCAGTTTTTGAATCAAGCACAAAGCAGATTTACCAGTTAGTACATAAACTAACTCAAATGCACACACACACACAAGGAGACATCACATAACACAATTATATACGAGGAAAACCCAATGTGGGAAAAACCTCGGTGAGCAATGTTGCTAGAGTCTACTGCTCCAATCCAACCTCATGGTAAAACACAATTAGACAGTTTATGGCACCAACCTAAGGAGCTACAACCCTTGACTTTAGGGGACCAACCTAAGGAGATACAACCCCTAACAGATTTATGGGCTACAACCCAAAGGAGCACCAACCCCTGCACCGAGCTACAACTCAGTGTTCATAAAGAAAACTTCAAATATATAAGTTATTATCATGTTACAAGTGAATCTTGCAACCTCATCAAATGTCTTACTCTGTCGGTGAAGTACTTCTCTCTTCTACCGACTCACACTTCTTCTTGCTCTACACCTACTGCAACTCTACTGGATTTGCACCTCACTCTCTGCACATCACTTGTTTCACACTCTGCTGGTGTAGTCACTACCGGTTCTTCTCTCCAACTGGTTGAAAGCTTCAACCAGGTTCACTCTCCCTCTCTTGCACATTGACCACTCGGTTGATCTTCTCTTTACTTGCAGAAGTCTACAACTTCGCAAATAACACAATATTTTCTCTATTCAGCAGCAACAAACAATCTCTTAGGCATTTTTACTTATAGCCTAGATTACCCGCCAAATGCCAATTCAAAACTCAAGTGGTTAGGGTTTCTTCACCATCTTTGAGACATACCAAATCCAATCATACCTTGCAAGATCTGATCTTTCTGATATCTGAATGCATATCTCCACCATAGTCGTGTTTCCTCGATCACGCCCTTTAATCCTGGTGATTTGCTTTTTACCTTCTCAGCAAATCCTTTAGTTAGTCACAAGAGATCTGTTGGGTTGTTTCCTTCATCACCTTGATCTTCTCAATCTCTTAGATGGCTCATAGTTGTCTTTCAGACCTTGAGCCTCAAACCCCTACAATACTTCTGCAACATGTCCCGTGATTTGAGTGACTTTTCATTAAAGCTGACCAACCCCTGCAACAAGACCATTGTGTGTACATTCTATCTTTATCCAATCATGGGTTTTCCATGTTGACTGTCTGCCAGCTCGGCACTTCAAGTCGGTCCAAGTAGGATCACCGACCAACCACCTTACCGGTTCCTCACTTCGACCGGTTTGCTAACCCTTCTAGTCTCAACCATTCTACCAGTTACTTTGTCATATCTGCTCTCATCTTGAGCTGTCGATGGAACTCTCAAACCGGTCTCCAGACTGGTAAGTCCTAAGTATGCTCATTTCCACAAATGGGAAATCTTCTGCAACAACACCTTGCATATATAACCGATGGACTCATATACTGGTTACCACTCTTGATGACATCATGTCATTAGCCTTCACAAGACTCCTATCTTCTTTCAAAGAGATCAGATTCCTATACTTACATTTACACATCCTTTCTTCTTGATCAAGGATGTTCCTTCCTCTACCGGTTTGTCAGGGTGACAAACACTTTAGACTTCCTCTGACTCTTCTCAAGATGACTGCAACTTCTTTCGGTGGGAGTCCTGTTGTTCTAAAACCTCACAGCATACCGATTCATTCTTATCTTCCAGTGTTGAAGTGATTCAGATAACATTCTACCTCTTCATCCTAAGTAACCGCTCACAACACTTCTCCATCTCTTCACACAAGTCAGGCACTAGCTTGTGTACTGATGGCCTCTGAGGTCATCTTCCTTATCTTTACTGGTGTTTAGCAACACAAGGTGATATCCAAGATATCACATCCTGTACTCCTTCATAACAATGTTGCACATACATCTCTTCTATCGGTAATCATCTCATATTGGTTGACATCAATGACAACACAATGCTAACAATCTCCCCCTTTGGCATTGATATCAACACTTGTAGTATCTGACATACTACAAAATTGTTCTCCCCCTTTGACACAATGACAAAGGGCATTGTCAGGATATTATTTCACTTTGTATCCACTGGTTCCTGACAGAATACTTTCTCCCCCTTTATCTTCATTGGATGTAACACTTCCTTAGAAACCACTTGTTATCTAATCACCAGTTGTTACATCTTCTCAAGTCACAGTACTTGAGATGGGGAACTTAACCATCAACTGACACCAATTGAGTATACGGGTCCGAAGTCAAGAAAGACAGATACCAATTGTTGATATGTCAGCAAGTATTGGTCCCTGTCGATCAAACTGCAACACCTTGCAAATTCTATCTCCTTCAGTTTGGTCAGTCAACATTCTTACCAGTTCAAGCAAACTAGCTCTTCATCATGAGACTTTTCATGATGAGCACTTGAATTCCCCCTGAGTTATACATCTCTGGTCCTCATATCTGGTCCGGTGCAATACCGGAACTCCATTCTTCACAATATATCGGTTGAGCTGTTCATATATGATCATCTGATGATCCTTCAATTCCATTATATCGATCACAACTTGAGACATGATCTTGGATCTACACAATGTCAGACAATGTTATCATCATGCCAGAAATTAAACTGGTTAGCCCAAAAGCATGCATGCCTTCATGAAAAATCATGGGGCCAACATATGTCATTCAGGTCTTTTCCAATACCACCTAAGACATAAACTCAACATCCTTGCTACCAGGGTTATTGCAATGATTTTCAACTTCATTGTCTTACGTAACCTGTTTTGCATACAAGTCGGTAACATCCTACACATACCAGTTAACACTTGATACCAATTGTTAACCTTTACTCATTGAATCATGCAGTGGTGATCCATCACTGATCTGTAGGTGTGTAGTCAAGGATACACCTATACACTCTTATCTTTACATTTTCTTCCTTTAAGTAGGCAACAACATGTTCTTCCATATTGCCTTCTTCACAAGGGGGGGGGGTGAGTGATACATTCAAAGTGCTACTCCCCCTAAGATCCTACATCTCTTTGGGCCTTAGGAGATATCACCTATGCATTTAATGCACAGTGTCGATCCATGGTCTTCTGCCTCCATATCTGCCTGGTCTCACTTTTCTTCCCCTTTTCAGTCCGGGAGCAAGTTTTGCCTTCTTCTGCTGATGGGACCTTTCTCTTTCTGATCCTTCACCATGACCAAAAATGGTGCTATAATAGCACACAACATCCATCCCAACCTCATGATTGGGGAATCTTCTATCATACCAGTTTGACCATCTCCTCTTGTTCATGCTACTTTGACTAGCAACAGGAACCAATAGACCTCTTACTCCTGCAGGGATATATCTCCTCTTGTTCCATGCAGATCTTTGCCTTCCATATGCTCTGTTTTCACATTTCTGTAGAGTATGGCCATTTTGTTGGCCTCTATGTAGCTGCAGATTCCTCTTCCTGCACTCAAGCTCTCTATGGCCAGATCCATTGTAGTTATGACAACCAATCTTTGCATAACCGGGAGAAGGAACATGCATGTATCTTCTTCTGGATTCATTCTTCCTATCAACATCTACTCTATGAGATCCTATCTTGTCCTTTCTAGATCTCATTCTATAATCCCTTACCTTATGACCATAAACATTACATGTAAAGCAGTAACCAGTAAATGATTACATATGACTTACATGTTTATATTGCAATGCATGAGAAGATCTTGCTGGTTTTGTATCCCCATCTTTTCCTTTTCGAGAAGAGGCCCAAGGTTGTCCATTCTGAGCAGCTCTTTGATCAAATCTCTTCTTCTTCTCCCACACTTGCCTCTCCCTGTGGGTGGTAGCATTTCTTTGCCCTCTGTCGGTGGAGGGTCTCCTTTGCTGCTTCCTCATCTTTCTGCTTCTAGTGAGAGTTGCTTTTCCCATCTTCCCCTTACCTATGGGATCTGTATGAGAATACCTTCTTGCAGCATTGATCTTTGCCTTTCTTTGCAAGTCCACACTGGTTGTGGTTAGGTCAATCTCTTTTAGAGGATCACTCCTAATTGGAGAGGTTTGTTCTTTGTTTTCTTGAAGCAGCCACCAAAGTTTTTTGTTTCTTATTTCTGTTGAGAGGCTAGATCTTTACACCGGCATGCCTTGGGGTCTTTTGCCCGAGCCTTCAGCTCTAAGATGCATTTCTCTGATTCTTCAAGGAATTTGACTAACCAGTTTTGTTCCACAATAACAACATTCTTGAAAACCTTGTATTCTCTTTTAACTCTTTTGAGTTCTTCAAATGTATTTACAAGCTCTCCTTCAAGGTCAACTTCTTCTTCTTCCTCATTATCAGAAGGATCTTGATGGCTAGATCTTTCTGCCATGTCTTCCTCTTCATCATCATCATTGCTCAACTTATCTTGTTGAGGAGAGGTGGTTTCCCAACCACTTTCAGATTCTTGGGCCACCAGAAGTTGAGCACCATCTTCTTCACAACAATGGCTGCTGGAAGCACCATCTTCCTTATCCAGATAAATATGAGATGTATTTCTCATATCTCCTTCAAATGCAAGATCTACCGTTGAGGGTTCATTTCCATAGAGCTTCTTCAATCTTTCCCATAAGCTCTTTGTTGTCTTACACTTGTCAACCTGTGAATAGACATCACCGGTGAGCGCACTAAAAATAGCCTGCATGGCTTCTTCATTGCATTGGTTTCTTCTTTCTTCTACACATCCAGTAGGAAAACTGATCTTTTTAGGGAGACCATCAACTACTGACATCCATACATCGAACCCTAAAGAGGATAAGAAGACTTCCATTCTGCAACTCCAAATAGAAAAATTTGAACCATCAAATACTGGAGCAGAAGTAGACATTGAACAAACCATTGTGTCCTTAGGCCGAAATCTACCCAAGTTGGAGAACACTCTTCTAACTGGGAACCTACGCTCTGATACCAATTGTTAGACACAATGCACCACTGAGAGGGGGAGGGGGTGAATCAGTGGTTCTCAAAACTTTTCCTTTTGGCTTTCCTTTGAGGGTGACACCGTTTTGTGAATCAAGCACAAAGGAGATTTACTGGTTAGTACTGAAACTAACTCAAATACACACACACACATAAGGAGACATCACATAACACCAGTATATATGAGGAAAACCCAATGTGGGAAAAACCTCAGTGAGCAATGTTGTTGGAGTCTACTGCTGCAATCCAACCTCATGGTAAAACACAGTTGCATAGTTTAGGGCACCAACCCAAGGAGCTACAACCCCTAATAGATTTATGGGCTACAACCCAAAGGAGCACCAACCCCTACATCGAGCTACAACTTAGTGTTCATAAAGAAAGCTTCAAATACATAAGTTATTATCATGTTACAAGTGAATCTTGCAACCTTATCAAATGTCTTACTCTGTCGGTGAAGTACTTCTCTCTTCTACCAACTCGCTCTTCTTCCTGTTCTGCACCTACTGCAACTCTGCTGGATTTGCACCTCACTCTCTGCACATCACCAGTTTCACACTTTGCTGGTGTAGTCACTACCGGTTCTTCTCTCCAACCGGTTGAAAGCTTCAACCAAGTTCACTCTCCCTCTCTTGCACGTTGAGCACTTGGCTGATCTTGTCTTTACTTGCAAAAGACTACAACTTCGCAAATAATACACTATTCTCTCTATTCAGCAGCAACAAACAATCTCTTAGGCCTTTTTACTTATAGTAGCCCAGATTTCCCGCCAAATGCCAATTCAAAACTCATGCAGTTAGGGTTTCTTCACCATCTTTGAGACATACCAAATCCAATCAGATCTTGCAAGATTTGATCTTTCTGATATCTGAATGCATATCTCCGCCATAGTCATGTTTCCTCGATCACGCCCTTTAATCCTGGTGATTTGCTTTTTACCTTCTTAGCAAATCCTTCGGTTAGTCACAAGAGATCTGTTGGGTTGTTTCCTTCATCGCCTTAATCTTCCCAATCTCTTAGCTGGCTCGTAGTTGTCTTTCAGACATCAAGCCTCAAACCCCTGCAATCCTTCTGCAACATGTCCCGTGATTTGAGTGACTTATCATTAAAGTTGACCAACCCCTGCAACAACCCCATCGTTTGTACATTCTATCTTTATCCAATCACGAGTTTTCCATGTTGACTCCATGTCGACTGTCTCCTAGCTCGACACTTCAAGTCAGTCCAAGTAGGATCACCAACCAACCACCTTATCGGTTCCTCACTTTGGCCAGTTTTCTAACCCTTTCGATCTCAACCATTCTACCAGTTACTTTGTCATACCTGCTCTCATCTTGAGTTGTCGATGGAACTCTCAAACCGGTCTCCAGACTGGTAAGTCCTAAGTATGCTCATTTCCACAAATGGGAAATCTTCTGCAACAACACCTTGCATATATAACCGATGGACTCATATACCGGTTACCACTCTTGATGACATCATTTCATTAACCTTCACAAGACTCCTATCTTCTTTCAGAGAGATCAGATTCCTATACTTACATTTACACATCCTTTCTTCTTGATCAAGGATGTTCCTTCCTCTACGGGTTTGTCAGGGTGACAAACACTTCAGACTTCCTCTGACTCTTCTCAAGATGACTGCAACTTATTTCGGTGGGAGTCCTGTTGTTCTGCAACCTCACAACATACCAGTTCATTCTTCTCTTCCAGTGTTGAAGTGATTCAGATAACATTCTGCCTCTTCATCCTAAGTAACTTCTCACAACACTTCTCCATCTCTTCACACAAGTCAGGCACTAGCTTGTGTATTGATGGCCTCTGAGGTCATCTTCCTTATCTTTACCGGTGTTCAGCAACACAAGGTGATATCCAAGATATCACATCTTGTACTCCTTCATAACAGTGTTGTACATACATCTCTTCTATCGGTAATCATCCCATACCGGTTGACATCAATGACAACACAATGCCAACACAAACAAAGGATTAAAAGATATTGCCATATAAAATAATGGTGGATGCTTTGAAAAGAAACTTTCAATTTCTATTATTTACACAAATACCAAGAGAGCGGAACAAGGTTGTAGATGCTCTGTCTACCCTGGCTTCACTACTACAAGCACCAGTTTCAAGTTTCTGGTGGAAGACCTACTATATCCCACATACGATAGTCATGATTCTCGCATCATCTACCAAATTGAGAGTTCTAAAACCCCCTGCTATGAACTTATTTATAACTATCTCAAGGACAACACACTTCCCCCAAACCTATCCAAAAATCAAAAGCACAACTTTATTCGACAATCTGCTCACTATGCCACTATCGCTGATACCCTTTATTAGAGAGGTCTTTATGGTACTTTGCTTAGATGTCTAGAGTGTGATGAATTTGAAAAGGCTTTACAAGAAGTCCACGAAGGTATTTATGGGGCTCATTCAAACGATTTAGCCTTAGTAAGGAAACTTATGAATTGGGTATTATTGCCACATAATGGAGGACTCCTTCCGGTTTGTCAAGCACTGCGAATATTGCCAAATTCATGGAAACTTGATACACGCACCAACCAAATAGCTTCAACCTCTCACCACACCATGGCCCTTCTACCAATGGGGACTAGACTTGGTGGGATAGATATACCCATCTTCTTCAAATGGTCACAAATTCATCATCGCAAAAAATGAAGTACTTCACCAAGTGGGTCGAGGCCATACCTCTCATCATTACAACAGGCAAACAAGTATCCATGTTCATTTTGAATTACATCATTTAGAGATACGAGATCCCTATGGCCATTGTGACAAATAATAAAATAAAAAATAAAAAAATAAGGATGTTATAGAGCTCTGTCACAAGTTCCATATCACACAACACTTTTCCACTATCTATTACCCCCAAGGGAATGGAAATGCAGAGGCAAAAAACAAGACACTATTGAAAAGCTTGAAGAAAATAGTAAATGACGCTGACAGAAATTGGCACATCCAATTGAACTCTACTTTGTGGGCCTATCGTACCAACATCCGTACACCAACTAGAGCCACCCCGTATTCACTTGTCTATGGGTCAGAAGTTGTACTACCAATCAAAGTTGAATTGCCTTCCCTTAGGATATCATTAAAGGGATTAGTATCATATGAACAATACATGATACCGACAACAAGCACCAGATCATCTCAAGGTCTACCAACAAAGAATGTCCAAGAGCTACATCCGCAAAGTCAAACACAAGGAATTTCAAGTAGGTGATCTCGTCTTGAGAGAGAACCCTCAGAACTAGCAAGATCGGATCAAGAAAGGAAAATTCGAAGCAAATGGGCTAGGCTCCTTCATAATTATAGATGCCTACAACTCAGGGGCATATCAGCTCTTCACTCTAGAAGGATACGTGCTTGAAGAAACTATCAACACCCAGCATCTCAAAAGGTTTTATGCATAAGAATTTCCAAAAAAAATTTAAAAAAAGAAAAAAAAAGTGAAAAAGTGAAAAATATAAAAAAAATGTCACTATGGTGAAAACTTGGCAAACAGGCACCTTGTGACACACAGAAAAAAAGAGAGAAGAACAAAAAGACAAAAAAATGAAAAAAACAAAATTGCAATAAAAACAAGTGGTGAAAACCTGGAAATAGGCGCTATCTATCTTAGATCAGCTTCTCCATCTATCAAGGTGCTTGCATTCGCCCAAATGCATGTTCATACCTACACTTTTTCATCCATCTCATCTGATCACGCTAGCCATCAACAACTTATCCACATCAACAAGAAGCTTTTAAAGAAATGCAACTTTTGGATACACAACATAGTCACTGTCCTTAATTGTCCAGAAGACCTTCCAATCAATGTTCCACCATGGCTTGGTGATCAGTGTATATATCCATGATAATCAATACATTTGTAACTGGGGGAAAAATCCTGACCTCCCATCATCCTACGTTGAGCATATCAAAACAAGCAACATCAAAGAGCAGACAACCAAAATCAACACAAGTATCAAAATCGCAAAAGAGTGAACCAAAATCAAACCTAGCATTGACAAATATGAAATAAAAAACATCAAACCAAAACAAAATGAAGTCAAGAGCAATGACTGGATGATCTTTCTTAAATGGTGATTTGAATTTATAGACACACTTGTTCATCAATTATATGTTGATTTATGTCGTCATATCTCCTAGCAACTCGAGGATGTCATTGACTAGAGAAGCAAGGATGGAGCCATGAATTTTTCTTTGTTTGTTGTTTGTGAGTTGGTTTCCAGTAATTTGTGGATTTGTCTAAGGATATGATCGACAAAAAGATCAAGGAAGACATTTAGAATTTACATATGAAAGGAATTAACTCTTACATGTTTTATGCAAGTGATACTCGAGGCATCTCGGTCTCTATACCTCGATGCTTGTAAAACTTGCAATATCAAAATCCATGCACGATGTACTCATATCAATATGGTTTTATATACCATCGGTGTTTGTACTATCTTGCAACATTTCAAAAGCTCAATGATGACAAAAAGCACAGCTAAACAACTCAAAAGATGACATTGCTCAATTGCATTTTGTTCTAGGATTGCATTCTAGTATAGGCTTCATTCTTAGATTGCATTCATGGAATTTCCAAGGCTAGGAGATATGTTGATTCTGATTGAGTACATTGAACATTGATAAAAAAACAAATCACATCATTCATCAGGTTGCATTTCCTACCATTTCATTTGGAATCCCATCCTGTTTCATTTAGTTGCACAATATTTTGTACAAATTGTATATCCTATTATGACATATTAGTTGCATATTGCATTATAAATTCATCATTTAATTCATATCATTATACCAAATTCATATCATTTAGGCATTTGTATATAATTGCATTCAACTATTCATCATATTAAAATATAAGTTCATTCATCACCACAATTATCATTAAGCATTCATTTCATCTTAGGTTCATTCCTCATTATCCCTTGCATGTATCATTGCATTGGCATGTCATTCCAAAATACATTCATTCCATAATATTATCATCATAAGCATTGGTTACAACATAAAATTAGTACCATCACATACATACCATGTACAAAATCACCTCACATGCATTATTATCGCATTACGATAAAATGCATTTAGTGACATTCATTACATCACATTTTGAGTTGCATTTATCCATATCATTTCACATAGTATAATTTACATTCATAGACATATTAAGTGCATCATAAACAAAATGCCATTGCCTCCATATGTATGCAAACATCATCATACATCACATCATCATAAATAAATGCATCACATCATATAAGCATAATCATACATATGACATCCATTCATAAAGCAACATCGTGAAACATTATACACATCCATATACATTCAAGCATAATCATACATAAACATGAATGGACAAATCATCATATGGACATATCCATCATATATCACCTTCAAAACATATAGATCATATCATATAGAAATCACACATCACCTAGACATCATGAGCATCCATGCATATAGAATCATATAGACATCCATAAACATAGATCAGATAAATCCATCTCATGTAAATGCTGGATCACCATCATGTATATAATCATGTAAATACTGGATCATCATCATGTATATAATCATGTAAATATAGCATCAACACATGTATACTTCATCCATCGAATCACCATCGCATATCATATCAGTGTCAATGTACAGAGATATTTGTACAACAAGAGAGACAATAATCAATGTACATCATAATATGTATACAACAAAATCATGTGATATCTTTACAAAATGGGGAGTCATAATAAATACATCAAATAAACAAAATACATCACAGAGGGGCAAAAATTTGAGTGACTCCCTCCAGAATCTGTAGGCTTCGCACCCAATCCGCTTGTTGTACCTGAAGGCCCTGCACCATCACCACCAGGATCCCTTTGTGGACCTGTGACTCCCTGAATGACTTCCTCTCACTGAGACCCACCACACCTCGAGCTCTAAGCATATGTCTGTGCTCGTCTGTCCAAGGGCACTACCTAGAAGTATAACCCTTGGTAATAGTCAGCTCTCCCCGTCTGATAGACAAGCTCTCTAAGGGTGTCCCCACTGAGCCCTTGGGTAGCTATTTGCTACAATGTTTACACAAGACCCTTTGCCCGACCATACCGCTTTATAATCATGTCCCGCTCTGTTGTGAGATGGGCGACTTGTCCCTGCAACTGCGAGATCTGCCCCTATGCCTAGGCTAGCTGACCCTGAGCTTGTGACAACTGGGTCATCAGCTGACCTATAATGACCTGTACCATTTGAGGTTGTCCCTATGATGGCCCCTACAGGTGAACCTATGGCAATGTCTGACCTGATGGTTGCCTTTGTAGCTGTGCCTGTCTCTAGCCTTGTCCCTGTGACCGTAGTTGTGGTTCTTATGGCTGAGGTCATGGTGGTGGTGGTGGTCGAGGTCCTCGCGGCGGTGCTGGAGCCATAGGAGGTGCTAATGCCTATGGCAGATGTCTCCTCTATGCCCATCTCTCTCCTCCACTCCCTCCCTCATCTCCTCCTCTTCCATCGCCTCTCCCTCCTCCCCCTCCATCTCCTCCTCTCCCTCCATCTCCGCTTCTCCCTCCACCCCTTCCCCCATTTCCTCTCCCTCTACCCTTGCCTCTCCCCCCATCTCCATCCCTCATCCTCCTCCTACTGCGAGCTGGCTACGACTCATCATCCTTGAACAAAGGCATAGGCTCCTCAGGATTTGTGAGCCTCGGGAATGGGTGTGCCATGAAATACTGAGCATACTTTGGAAGAAATCTCGCATATGTTATCATAAGAAACTGATCCCAGCCACACAGTCCCAACATGAGTATCTCTCCATATGCCATATCAAAATCAATCGAGGGTCCCCACTCTGGTCTCTCCTTGTGTGCCCTCACGTACTCCATTGTCCCCTGTGGCATACCCTGCACTCGCCATACTGCCTGTAAACCCATGTAGTAATTAACCGCTCAATGATGTAAGGGATGCAACCAATAAAATATATTGACACAAAAACATAGGGGATCTCTCTCCAATCCTCTACTCACTGCTCACAATCCAAGTAAGGTCGCCATACAACTGAGACCAAATCATCAAGAACCCTCCTCTAGTACTTGAGCTTGCCTAGCTTGCGCTAGACAACAACTCCTGCATATGCATAGACATAAGGATGGCCTAGAGGTTTGGCCCTATCTAACAATGGTCGTGCCACTGAGATGTGCTCCTAGGCTCATATCTATAAAAGAATTACACCTGTTGATAATGAAGTCCTGTCATCATAAACAACTTGATGTAAATCATGATAGAGGCGCGCCAACATGCATGCACCCCATGCATACCTCATTTGCTGTTAGAGGATCTGATCTAGTAACCTGCACCATCTCACTAAAAATACATGTCCTCTCCTGTCTGGACAAAGAAATCCTTTGATAAAGCTGGCCAACACTGATGGCAGTGGATCATAATGATCCACCATGTCTTGCCACAGGATGTCATACCCGCCTATCTCGTCATCATCAAAGATGTCTCTGAGAGCCTCAGTCCCGCCCTTCTCCTCTACATCATAAACCACCAAATCCCCCATCACTAGAATATGCAAGATCTGATAAACGTCCTCAAGGGTGACTGTAATATCTCCGGTCAGCAAATGAAATGTGTTATAAACATTGTGCCACCGATCTGCAAGTTCTATTAGTAGACCACGGTTCACTCGATACCATGGCATATCAAAAAGAAAACCCAGGCCGCAAGCATCAATAATAGCCCTATCCACTGCTACTAATGTAGGAATCATGGAAAATGTGCCCACGTACTAACCATGCATTTGTAATACTTGTAAATCCTCCTGTGAACCAACAACAAGTAAGAGTCAACAACTAATCTAATCTAGTCAATCATCAATCAAACATCAACCAAATATCATCTTCTCTTTTGAGCACATCCAAATATTAATCTTTTGCTCTTTTGAGCGCATCAAATTGCTCTTATGAGCGCATCCAAATATCAATCAATTGCTCTTTCAAGCGCATCAAATTGCTCTTATGAGCGCATCCAAGTATCAAATTTATCTTTTGAGCGCATCACTTGCTTTTATGAGCGCATCCAAGTATCGACTTGCTCTTTTGAGAACATCAATTAATCAGTTGCTCTTTTGAGCACATCAATTAATCAATTTCTCTCTCGAGCACATCAAACAATCACTCAATCATTCATCCTATCAAGCTAAGTGATCATCAAAAAGTCGTTGATGAAATTAATCAAGAGTACAAAAAATAAAAAATCCTTTGGGGCAAATGCGCTGAACTGCGCTTTGCATGCGCTAAAACAAAACCATGCATGAAAACTTTAATCATATGCGTTGCACTGTGCATCGAATGCGCAAAATCAGGTGTATGTGTTGTTTCAATGGGCAAATGCGTTGTTTCACACATCAAATGCGCTAAACTAAGTGTCATATGCATAATATTAGTCATATGTGCAAATCTAAGGGTTACATGCATTGTTCTACTTATTTTAAAGCCTAGTTTATATGCACTATTTTAACTATCGTATGCACTACAAAAAATATCTTATGCGCTATTCTAATCACTATATGCGCTAAAACGGAAATTAAAATCTTTAATCGATGAAAAAAAGCTAAAAAAAGACATGAAAATCATTTTTTTTTGAAATCACGAAGAGGCTCTAGAGGTACATACTGGTGGTCCATACGCTTCTGGCCTCTGATGACAGTGAACCTGCTCAAATTGAAGTCTATGATAGCAAATTGACATGCTGACAGGATGTCTAGCTCAGCAGAATCTCCAAAAGGCAAAAGTGAAAATGACATGTGAAAAAAGGCCTTTTTAACCTTTTATGCTCTTTTGAAAAGGACATTTTTGGTGACATTTATTTATTTTATTTCATCAAGACCTATTGCCCTTTCAACAAACTATTTCAACATTGCACTGGGGCACATTTTAATAATCGGGAGATAAATCGACAAAAATCTTTTTCAAATTAATCATTATTGCAAAATTTTAACAACATTATTATCATCACGAAAAATTCAAAAGCGCTCAAAATGTCACCAATATTTCTCAATTTACCTCCCAAGGGGGCATACATCACCAATAAACATTTGGGGCATCAAATCATCAAATTTTCCAACATCTGGCGCATCGTTATCAAATCAGTCACACATCAGGAATATTGTTTGGACATTTTTTCTTTGAACCAACATGCCACAAACACATTGCTTCAAAGAGGGGCAAAATGTATACAATTCCTTAATTTAATTATATTTCATTCAAAAATCCACATCCTCACCTTTTCCACATCATCTCCACATCAACATGTGACAGGTGAAATTAATTATTTTGCAAATAATATTTAGCCAAAAAGGGGTTTTTGACCCACATCATCATAAGTAATTGGACCATACCCCTTGGTACTTGAACCTTACATTTGAGTACTTGGGCCTTGCTTGTCTCCATGCTCATTTAATCCGGGTTATCTCCTTGACCCATGACTTGGCAATAAATTCTCAACCTCAATCTATTTGGCCTCCCATCATAAATGAACTTTGCATCCTCATCACCAATCCTCCAGATTGAATCTCAACCATTGATTCATTGCCACATCACTCCTAGCCTTGGAAACTCTATATATAGAGCCATTTCTAGCATGTAAATGATCTCTTGTTTTTCCATCATACTAATGGCAATTTGTCTCTAGCTTGTGCATCCATTTAGCTTAATTTTAGCATCATTTTAGCATAGAATCCTAGCTCATTTGTAATTAGATCTTCATATCATTTTGTTTATATCATCATCTAACATAATTCTAAACTTGTTTATATCTTGCATTTAGCTCTTATTGTAGCTTAGATTGCATATCATTTGTAAATCTCATTCTCTAGGTTGTCATCTAATTGAGTCTTGTGCACAATTTGAGAGCACTAATCTTGTAGGTTCAATAGGTCCCTGGAGATACATGACAATGGGATGCTCTTGAGGGGTTGCTTGTGTTTGCATTTGTTTATATGCTTTGTTTAAATCTCTCATACTAATGTCTCATTGGTGCATGTAGGTTCCATTTTCCTTGTGTACACACACACATATGTGTGTGTGTGTAAAAAACACAGACAATGAACCTAGATAAAGAACGAGAATTGCAACAATCAAAACCCTAAATTAACTAAGCAACACAGGAACCAAGACACAAAATTACAACAAAGACAACATAAACCCCGAAAATAATCAGGCAATATAGCTCAACGTACACAAGAAATGCAAACACAGGCAAAGGAAGCCCTGAAACCAACCAACACATAGAGCAACCAAGACATACAACGAAGGCAAAGCCAACAAAAACCCTAAGATTAATTAATCGACATAGTGTGCAAGCGATCCACATCTAAAACAATGTATATGTAAAACAAAGACAATGAAAAGACATCAATTATTTAAGTCGCACACCAACAAAGGTAGAGAAAGGAAATGCGGACAAAGAAACCTCTAAATTATGTAACAGATTAACGAAGCCACAAAATGAAAACAAAAGGAACAAAAACCCTAAAATTAATTAAGCACCAAAGTAATGTGAACATGCAATGCAAGCACAGATAATGACAACCATAACTGAGGCCAAATAACTCACATACAAAGCCAAACACCGAATAAAAATGCACATAATGGAACCCTAAATCGATCAACATATAACACAAAAACATAAACAATCAAAATGAGAATAGAATAAGCAAATGCAGACAATGAAACCTCTTAATTATCTAACTAACAGAACAACAAAGCCACATAACTAAAACAAAAACAACTTAAACCCTAAAATTAACTAAGCAACATAGTAACATACACAGGCAATACAAGTCCACACAATAACAACCCATAACCGAGCCTAAATAACCCACAGACCAAGCGAGACACATAATGAAAATGCACACAATGAAACCCTAAATTGATCAACCGATAACCCAAAAACAAAAACAATCAAAACGAGAACAAAATCAAAACGCAAACAATCAATTTTTTAGTTAGAGTTACTTGAGATGTTGAGCTGAAAGACGAAACATACAATTACCTCGCTTTTCTAGCAACACCCCTTGAAGCAAATGCAGAGAAGAAGTCGTGAACAAGTTGAGAAAACCACAATGGACATACACACAACAAAAACCTAGAGAGGAAGCCGAGAACCAAAAAGGATATCCAAACAATGAAAACCCAAAATTAAATGTGAACTTTGTTTCCGACGACAACAATGAAAATGTAGAGAATGAAAACCTAAAATTAATTATGAACTTTGTTTGGCCATGATGGAAGTGATAGACACATTGGGCAAGGACATGAAACATGCTCTGCAACAACCAAATCTTTAGCCCTATTAAATGCAGGCTCTTCGATCACCACCAAAGTCATCCATATAGGACATGGTAGGTGGTATGTCACCTCACTGCCACATCACAATCCAATGCATCAATAGAGGACATGCTTCAACCTATCTTTTTATCGCCCGTGGAACGGGGCTTGGCTGGAAAGTTGCTGGAAAACAGACGATCACCAGAAGGCTGACACTTTGGTGGGCAAAATCTCGCACAAGTAGCCTATCGGCTAATTATGTTAGAAAATAATATGACTGCTATGTTGACAAAACAGGTTGGTCAAAAGAAAACACATTATATCAAAGAGTTCAACCCCTTGGAGGAGCATGATGAAAAAGACTACTACTTAAGGGAAAGGCTAAATTTCTAGTTGTATGATTGAGAACTAGTTCTCAACATCTTAGATGTGAGATGAGTAGATGAGCATTCCCCAAAGAAGAGTGAGATGAAAGAATTTGTCTTTTCTTCAATAAAAGGATGGTTGAAATTAAATGACACTTCATCGTTGAGTGTGCAACATATGAAGATATTTGTATACAATATGGAAACTAATTGAAGGTAAGCAGTCTAAATAAACTATTTAAAGAAAAAAGCTTCACAAAACTACAAATGTCTTGATCAATATCTATAATAGAAAAACCAACATTAAAAAAAAGTTAAAAATTGTTAACAAGACTAATCTTATCCCATAATTTCATTGAGAGAAAAACCCAAATTCAAGACGTTCCTAGCCCACTATATTCTAAATAGCTGCGGCCTATTCTAAGCTGGATCTCGGAAGTCTTCGGTTATCACTTACATACTATTTTTAAGGTCGTATCTTCTTATCCTCAAGAGTTGAGACTAAGAATCCTCTGTAGATACCCATATTCTTTTCTGTTGTTATCTACCTAGTAGATGGTACAATAACACATTATTTTATTTGCTTTTAATTAAATTCATGCAGCACTGCTGTGTCAGAGGTTCTTTTATTCCCTGTCACCTTCTGATTGTCCTCCATCGTTAAAGATCTTGTTTGCGTTTCTGTCATTTGTATTTCATTAAATCCTATATCTGAAAACGGACCACACCAGCAAACCCTGATGGCTCTTGCATGTTCACAACCTGCCTTCTTTGCAAACAAGCCCCTTCCATGCAATTCAAACACCATAACCATATGTATTCATCATCCACAGAAGAACAATGATAAGAACAGGAAGAAACAGTGTTTGAAAGTTGAAGCAGTGCAAAAGTCCGTTAAAACTTCCTCTTCTCCAGGCCTCCTGCCCGACTGGAATCCAGGCAGTTGGAGATCCAAGAAAGCCCTGCAGCAGCCCAGTTACGGGAACGCGGAGGAGCTACAGTCTGTTCTGAGAATGCTGGAGGCCTTCCCTCCTCTGGTGTTTGCAGGAGAGGCCAGAAAATTGGAGGAGATGCTGGGAGAAGCAGCTCTGGGGAACGCCTTTCTTTTGCAGGGAGGTGACTGCGCCGAAAGTTTCCAGGAATTCAATGCAAACAACATCAGAGATACTTTCAGGGTTCTTCTGCAGATGGCTGTGGTTCTTATGTTTGGAAGCCAAATGCCTGTTGTCAAGGTATTCCTTGGTACCAGTTTGATTTTTATGCATACTGCACCGAATTGCATGTTGCATCATCAGACATATGCTCTGACGTATCATATCGATGATGCTATGATGGTTGTTTGCATTTTAGTGTAAGCAAATGGGTAAGTGGGCTTACCATACATTGAAAAGGGAATAGAATGGTAATTGGATATTTTGTAAGTCACTACATTGGTGTATTAGAGCCCCCCTTTGTGCATCCTTTTCAATATTTCTGGCACAGATTTTTCATATATATTGCAGAACATCATCAATAAGGGCACATGTATAAAATCTATGGCTCACCCATTGATGATGCTCTGAAGTATGTGGGTTCCAGAGATTTTATGATGCTCTGAAACATTTCTGTACCAAAGACTGTACACGCACACATGCACATGACCTTTCCAATTGCTCTTGCATCATCTTGTTAGTTTTCTTGCAATCATATTTGTGATGCAACGATATATGTGTTTGCGAGAGATAATTTTCCTCCGGTCGATTGTGAGTGCCACGATGCTCTATCTCCCTTTCTCTGAGATAATTTCCATTTGTAAGGAACATAGTATTCAAGTTTTGAGGTTGCATTCGTAGTGCCGCATTTCTGTAGAATTATGGATACAAGTGCATCAAAGAATTCTGCAATTGAGAATGCTTTGAAACAGTTGTACCCAGAATTTTCTATTAAAGCATACTATTCATTTGAATGTTGGAAACAAATTAAGGGCAAAATCTCATTTATTTTTGAAAAAGACATCAACACGAAGCATACATATTATAAAACAATACAATGCTCCACGCAGACCAACATATATTTGTCTAAGTGAGAGTATATGTATATACCATGCATACACAATTTGTTCATCTATGTTACACCCTTTGTCTGTTTGTTTACAATGATATTGCTGAATCTCTAAAGTTCAATCAATAATAGGGAACATATTATGAGTTTGAAATGTGGCATATAAAATATAAGGAAAACAGACTCATCTGTTTAGTGAAAGGCTCTATATACTACTGGCAAAATATTTACATATTTGTACACATATGTTTGTGTCAGTATATGTGTATATGTATTATAATATCCACAGTTTTGTTTTCAGTTCACTTGTTTTCCTCATTTGCTAACAATCTTGTCAACAATGCTCTGAAATCTGTGTGTACATAAATCATTTTAGTTTATTCAACCGTAAGGAGCATTTTATTGGTTTAAACTGTGTCATATAAATTAGAGAAAAACCAACCTGATGCAGATAAACGCCTCTGCGCCTGCAAGTCAGCTCTAACAGAGAACTCAGAGAGCTAATTTTATATATAGAGAGACAGAAAATGAAGATAATGGTCCCTTGCTGTCTGAGAAAAGATACAAATTAAGCAAGCAAACAAATTTCTGAACTGTATTACTGAACAGAAAATAACAACTGATTACGAAAAAACACGGTGAAGCTGCTCATCTCCTTTTCACAGGCCCTATGCACCTTACCTAAAACAGAGCCCTATTTTCCTATATAAAGGAGAAGACCACAGCCCTCCACATAACACCACAACCCCACTAATTGACATCAGTCAGAAAAAGGCACAACAAAAATAGCCTAAAATAGAAAAACACGAACTGCAGGAAACTGACGCAGAGAAATGTCAATCAGGAGAATCTTCGGTTACATTATCTTCACCATCTTTGAAAATTCTGAACCTCCTGGTTCAAAAGAACTGGGCAACATTGCCACCAATATGAGGGAACAGGCCTATCAGTAGGCTTGTCATCAAGGTAGTCTCTTGGGATTCCTTGACACAATTTTGAGTCATTATCAAAATTTCTAATCCCTGTCTTCCTGGATGTGGAGTCCAGTGCTGATTCCACCATTCAGCTGGGCCAATAAAACTATGCAAAGTCCTTAATGTTGAAGTCACAGAATAATCCCTAATAGACTTGAAATCTTTTTTCTTCATCCAATCACACTTCACATCACTGCTCTCATACTGAGTTAGGCAGTCACTTTTAGCCAAATTTTTTATCACATCCATGGAAGATATTTTATGATCACGCTCATATGTCCGCAATTCACTATTCCCGTCAACCCCATTACAATCAACTGAAACTTTAACAACTACCTTTTCACCTATGATCTTGTCAATTGAACCTTGTTGCAGCTCCACATCAAACTTTGATTGTGCCTCCCTCTTCAAATTATTTGTTTCTTTTGCTCCCAAATTTGCCTTCAACTTCTTTCTTTGCTGATCTAGAATTCCTTTTTTCTCTTCAAGCTCAAATCTAGCTTCCACTAAAGAGACAAAGATATCACTTCAAATGCTCCTTCCTCTTTCCATGGTTTTAAGATAGTTTTCCTTCCTCTATACTGAACCTCATATGTATTCTCTCTACCTCAATGAATTACATTCTAACCATAAGGCCTACTCAACAACAAATGACATGCATCCATTGGTACCACATCACAAAGCATTTCATCCTCATATAGACCAATTTAGAAAGCAACAAGACAAGACTTATCCGCAAGCACACTATGATTCTTCTTTAACCAAGAAATCTTGTGAGGGTTAGCTTTTGGAATGCAAACAGGCTTTAATTTATCAACCATTTCCATACTCACCAGATTGTCAGTAGATCCATCATCTATGATCACTTTATATACCTTGTCCTTACATTTGCATTTTGTTCGAAAGACACTATTCCTCTTCTAATCATCTTTTGGGTCGGGGTTTCTTTGTTCCTAAATATTAAGGTTCTTCTCAACCTCAAGTTATCTCTCGACTTAGTTTTAGCTTCTTCTAGCCTGGCTTTTTCTTCTTCTTGGGCTACCGTTACTTTTTTGAGGTTTTGAGGGCAGTCTATGGCCTTGTGTGTTTCATCACAAATAAAGCACTTCAAGGTTTTCCACTCTCTTGAAGGCGGTCGACCTTGTCCTCTACGCCCGAAGCGTCCCCTTCCATTAAGTTAAACTTCACATTCTTGTCTTCTTTTGGCTCTTCATTGCTATCACCCCTTTTACTCACTATTTTGCTTTTTCGGTTTAGTTTGTCCTCAGCCTTCAAGGCATATTCATATGCCTCATCTATAGTAGGAACTTTCACCAAAGCAAGCTCAATAAGCCTCTCCAAAGGGTCTGAAGTCCTAACATTATTTACTAATATCTCTGGTTCCTCTTCGAACTCATCCAATCGTAATCAGCCTTCTAAACACTTCCCCAATGTTTTTTTCGAGGGCCTGCATTCCTCCTGCCCCTTCTTTCCCAGTTCACACGAACTCTTCTCTGGGCAATTGCAAATCGCTCTGATACCGAAAATTTGCAGATAAATGCCTCTGTGCCTGCAAGTCAGCTCTAATACTAATAGAGAACTAATTTTTTATATAGAGAAAAAAAATAAAGACAATGGTCCCATGCTGTCTGAGAAAACATACAAACAAAACTGTGCATTGTATTTGACTTAACAGAAAATAACAACTGATTACAAAAAAAACACGGTGAATCTGCTCATCTTCTTTTCACAGCCCTTACACACCCTACCTAAAACAGAGTCTTTATTCCTATATAAAGGAGAAAACAGCCCCCCCACATAACACCACAACCCCACTAACTGACATCGGTTGGAAAGAGGCACAACAAAAATAGCCCAAAATCTATGTTACCTGGGGACGTGTCCCCGGTTTTTTTTCAGCCGTCCCCATCCCCGTCCCGGGGACATTTTGGGGACATGGGACTCCTTGGAGACATCCCCATAAATTCTGCATATTGACAGTGAGTTTTTACAATGAATTCTATAAGCAATTTGACTTTGACTCTCAGTTTAACACAAATTTGGCATAAGAACTCTTCTAGATCTTATATGTTAAGGTTCTATAATGTATATGTGCATGCTTTATCCATGTTTTCATATGAATATTTTAAATTTCCTTATTTTTATATAGCCGTCCCCTTTGCTGTCCCCTAGTTGTCCCCAAAATTGGCAAAAAAAATCACCGTCCCGGAAACGCATACCCCTGTCCCCTGCCATCCCTGTCCCGGAAACTCGGGGTAACATAGCCCAAAATAGAAAAAATTGAATTGCTGGAAACTGATGCAGAGAAATGTCAGTGAGGAGAATCTTTGGTTACATTACAAACTCATCTGTTCTGTAAAAGATTTCTATACTACTGCCAGACATATAAACAATAGAATGTCCTCTTTCACTCACACACCCAGATATGTGTGCAACTGCATGAGTGCATGCATGGGTGTGCACCGTGTCTTGTGTTAATGATGTTCTGAAACATGTGTTTATGATTTCTATGCAGTTAATTGCAAGGAACATGGTATTCGTTTCAACTCTGGCATATAGATGACAGGCAAGAACTCTCAGCTGTTCAGTTGAAGGATTTATACAACACCAAACTAGGAGGGTTTGAGAGATGTGAGAGAATATACACAACCATTTTTTATTTCTGTTATAACTATTTGCCTGTTTGCTACAGCAATATGTTTGAACTTTGGCATATAAATTAGAGCTGAAAAACTCACCTGTTCATCGAAAGGATTCATACACCACAACCTTATTAAATAATAGAATGCTTATACACGGACATATATGCATGCATGTCTATGTATATATAATACTACACCTTTCTCATTTCTGTTATACCCATTTGCCTGTTTTGCTTAAAAACATTATTGATGATACCCTGAAATATGTTTCTATCAGAAAGCATTTCCAATTAGTCAGTTGTATGGATATGGGATTGGTTTGAACTTTGACACATAAATAGATTTAAAACTTAGAAAATAACTCAGTTGTTTGTTTAGCAAGAGTATTAATACACCATCACCTAACTTATTACAATTTTGGGTTTTTATATAAGTGATGTTCTTTTTAAGTGTATCAAAATATGTGACAATTTATGGGGATTCAGCTGGGTGGTTTGGAGTCAATCTTTGTTGATCTATATTTCATGAGTTACAGTTCACAATAATCAATTTTCTCATGAGTATTGATGGTCCACGTGGCAGTCATTGCATCTAGGTGATACTAACAAAGATGAAGCTCAAGCTCTTCTAGGGTGATCACCTATCCTAATACTACTCCATCTCAAATGCATTTGATAATTGAGTTTCCTTCATTATCAATCCCACTTAGCTTGTTATCCTATTTGCCAGAGTTAACTTGTGTTATCACACGATTCAGTCTTTCCTTTTGACCAATTTAATGTTTCTCATTGATCAATCACTCTAAGAACCTATCTATCTTACTTTGGGTGAACCTTCCACGTAACCCTTTGGCATCAGCCAGCCCTAACTCAGTAGTGTCCATCGTGTGGGTATAAGGAATTACATGGCAACCATGTTTGAACAGTTTGTTCTAAGCATTCCCAAGGTCTGGATTCCAGGAAGGTTTGGAAAGGTTTGAAAAAAGTATCAGAATCCTGAAAAGTATTGGGAGGGAATTTTTTTGGCTAGAATTAAAATTATTGTCGAGTCTGGTTTGCTTCTATTGTTGATTTTTGGATTTTAGGACAAAACTAGACAAAGCTCAGAACACATGATATGGTTCTAGACTATAGAGAGATCCTCAGTGATTTAAAAAACTTTATTTAAAGTTTCATTCATTTGTGGTATTACAATATTAGATCATAGTGTGTTTAGCAAGAGTATTAATACACCAATCACTGAATGTATAATAATTTGGCGTTTTCATATAAGTGATGTTTTCTTATGTATCAAAATATGTGATGATTTATTCAGATTCAGCTGTGTAGGTTGGAGTCAATCTTTTTAGCTCATATTTCATGAATCATGGTTTACAAGAATCCATTTCTTATGAGTATGAATGGTCTACTTAGCAGTCGTTGCATCTAGGTGATGCTCCTAAGAATGAAGCTTGTAGCTCTTCAAGGGTGATCGCCACCCTAGTACTACTGCACCTCAAGTGTACTTAATCATGGAGTTTCCTCCATTATCAAACCCACTTAGCTTTGTGTTTTCACACGATTCAGTGGCTCCTATTGATCAATTTAATGTTTCTGATTAATTAATCACTCTAAGAACCTATCTATCTTATTTTGGTGAACCTTCCATCCAACCGTTTGACATCAGCTAGTCCTAACTCAATAGCACCTATCCCAGGTGGGTGGGGCTACCGTGCTTGAACAGTTTGTTCTAAACATATAAGCATTGGCAAGGTCTGGAATTCCAGGAAGGTTTAGAACCCTTAAATATATTGGAAGGGTATCTTGTGGCTAGAATTGAGATTATTGTTGAGTCCGTTGTGCTGCTTTTGTTGATTTTTGATTATAGTTCAATACTAGGTAAATCTGTTTTATCCATTTGTGGTATTGCAATATTTGATCAGAATGAGTGCAAAATCAAAATTGTATGCAACAAGATAATCACATAAATATGCAGAAAACAGATTTTGGTAAAATAAAAAAACCGAAGTATTATAACATTTCAGATTATCGATGAATACCAAGTGAAAAATAAAATGAAGCATTGGTTTCTTTACAGACTTGTATTTTATTAGAATTAAATTATTAATACAAACATTGATTACATTCAAACAAGTTTCAGGGGCAACTATAGAGAGTTTCCATGTCTATATTAAGACAGAGCAACCTTGCAGTCTTCTACTTTTGCAAGAAAATGTGAAAGTAGATAGAAGGCAATTAGATCTCAAGAATTGCTTTGCTGATGTTTAAATTTTTCTTGGATTTCTTTAAGAGTTTTTAATCAGACTGTTGGTCATTTTTGGCTTGAACTGGTTCAGTCCATCTAAATTATGACCTTTTCCATGTTCATCCAAACTTGGCAACTATGAAGATTTTCATGGGAAATATTGCCATTCTATCGCATTGTGCATTTAGATAGACACATAATTTTACTTGCATGGATATTCCAGGTGGGGTTGGTTTGTAGAACAATCCCTGAAACAATGTATTTGTCCTATTACCATTCTGTCTAATGGCCTGTTTTTACCAAATTGATTTTGACGAGTCAGGTAGGACGTATGGCAGGACAGTTTGCCAAGCCGAGATCAGATGACTTTGAAGTGGTTGATGGAGTGAAGCTTCCAAGCTATCGGGGAGACAATATAAATGGAGATACCTTTAACTTACAAGATCGAGAGCCTGATCCTCAAAGAATGGTGCGTGCTTACAGCCAGGCTGCTGCCACCCTCAATCTCCTTCGAGCGTTTGCAACTGGAGGTTATGCAGCAATGCAGCGTGTGTCCCAGTGGAATCTAGATTTCACTTCTCATAGTGAGCAAGGAGAAAGGTGAACCTGATTTCTATTCGTAAAATATTCATTTCTCTCCATGCTTTGAAATACTGAACTTAATTCCATCTTCTTCTTTGCGATTATGGTCCTAATATAGTCTTCCCCCAAAAAATATATATAGGTATTTGGAACTAGCCCATAGGATAGATGAAACTCTTGGATTCATGGCAGCCTGTGGGCTTACAGTGGAGGATCCAATCATGAACACCACAGAGTTTTGGACATCACATGAATGTTTACTACTGCCATTTGAGCAATCTCTAACGCGAGAGGATTCTACTTCTGGACTTTGGTATGACTGTTCTGCTCACATGTTGTGGGTTGGAGAGAGGACCCGGCAGCTGGATGGGGCTCATGTGGAATTCTTGAGAGGCGTTGCTAATCCTCTGGGTCTCAAGGTACATATGTATAACTTTATGCCTGGATATGTTTGTAGTAATATATGCTTATAGTATCTTTAGAGTTGAATTTAGAGACTTCCACATAGGTGTTCAGAAATAAAATTCTTCCTTAATTGTTATTGTCTGGTTTGTTTTTGTTTGTTTTCCTATGCTTTAGCATACAGGCTTTGTGTTCCTGCTTTGACAGTGTAGACCTTATTGTAAGGAATAGCCATTGATAAGTTTCCTACATTTGCTTACTTGAGATCTGTCTTACAGGTCAGTGATAAAATGGACCCCTCTGAATTGGTTAAAATATGTGAAATATTGAATCCTACCAATAAACCAGGGAGATTGACGATAATTGTGCGCATGGGTGCTGAAAATTTGAGAATAAAATTGCCACATCTGATAAGAGCAGTACGGCAAGCAGGTTTGATAGTGACTTGGGTTAGTGACCCTATGCATGGAAACACAATCAAGGCACCATCGGGATTGAAGACGCGGCCATTTGATGCTATCAGGGTAATGAAATAAACATTAATTTGTTGTTTTTGTGAGTTGAAGCTAGTCCCCAATTTATCTTAATTCAATCGTCTTTTCAGAACCTGTACCTTGGATGGATGTGATCTTATTTTTCCATGCAACATCATGCAGAAGTTTTAACATTTTCTCCATGTGGAATTTGCAGGCAGAACTAAATGCATTCTTTGATGTGCATCAAGAGGAAGGCAGCCATCCTGGAGGCATGCATTTAGAAATGACAGGTCAAAATGTAACAGAATGTGTTGGTGGATCTAGAGTAGTAACACTTGATGATTTACATTCTAGGTATCACACTCATTGTGACCCTAGATTGAATGCCTCACAGTCTCTGGAGTTGGCATTTATTGTTGCTGGAAGATTGAGGAGAAGGAGAATGTCAAAATCTGATCTGGGCATTTCAAGCCTTTTGAAAGGCCTAATGTCATTGTGAACTTAATATTTTAACAGAAATTTGAGTTTGGAAAATTATCCTAAGTGAAAGCAGTCTGATATAATTTAATTTTATCTTGGTTTTAGAATCCGAGGCCATGTAATTAACTTGTCAAGACTAGTGAAGATATGTTGAAGTAGTACAATATTTTTTAACATTATCTATAGTAATTTTTGTTGATAGATGTAGTTCTCTACAAAAAGTATCTGCATGTAGTTAGATATATAAGTAAGTATCTAACAATCTTTGTAATTATTTATTTTATTTATAAAAGATTGTCTGGTTTGGAAATCGCACTTCAACTTCAAAATTTAATCAAAACTGTTCTGGTGCAAAAGAAGGTAGAAAGGGGTTTCTGGCAGGGGAAGACATAGGATAATGCCCAACTGATCATCTAAGTTTGCTCTAGAATCATCGTTATTTTATTGTATCTGATTTTGGTGTAGCAATGTTTTTGGCTTAAGGTGACACCGTGGTATGTCGAATACATATTTAATTAATAGTAAAGGTATGTTTGTTTTATAAGATAAATGTTTTAATATTGATATTGTTTTTGGTATTCAAAGCAGCAAAAACAAGAGTACTGACCGTTAATACAACAGCCCACAAGCAGTGAGAAAAAAAACCATGGGAGTAAGCCCCCAAACAACTAGGCCAAACAGGGAAACAAGAAAGCTTGTCAGACCAAAAAACTAACCCAGCCCAACTCAGAGGGGTAGACACACCCAAGCTTTGACAAGGAGGGGCTTGAGCAAGAGGGAAGGGCTTCCACTTCTGCCTGCGACGAACCACTGTGCAGGTGATACAATCATTAAGACCACCAAGAGAGAGATCATGCGGAAGTGACTCCGCAGGGTTGTAATCAGGAGCAGCAGCAATGTTGTTGTGAAATAGCAATAGATTGCTGCAGAGGAACAACATCAAGAGCAGAGACGGCAGAAGTAGCCGCATGTAATGTCCCCTTCTCAGGCGTAATGTTCCAGTTGACTAATGGCCTATTTCAGAGACCCGTAGGCTACTCAATGGGTGAAATTAGGGTTTCCAATTTTGGAGTTTGTTGTTGCTTGTGAATTAGAGTTTGGATCGCGGATTCTTTTTGGGTTTTCAAAGGGCTTCGCAGTGGTATGTCCGGCTTTGCATTCCGAGCACTTTTTGGAATTTACTATTTTTAGTAAATTCTATTTCTGGCAGTGGTCTTGATTATTTTGACATAGTTGGTTCTCTTCTTCAGTTAGTTCAGTTGGCTTCGTCACTTTTGGCCTTGGGATGTTTTTGGAGAGATAAGTTCATTTCATTTAAATAATGTTATGTTTTAATGTTATATTTTTAAGTTGACCCTTTGGCCTAGCTTCATCACTTCAAGTTGTTTTAAAAGGTGGTCTTCAAGGGTGGACGCATCATGGAAGGGATTTAATATTTCCTAAGGTCTAAAATCTTGCTTATGAAAAGGGGTGCCAACTTTATGAAGAGAAGTGAATTAAAATAAAGGTTAATTAAGCTTTTAAAAGTGGCGCCATCTCTTGGAGGAAAATTCAAATGTGAAACTAGGGCGCACATTCTAGAAGCCTCTAGAGATCCCTTGTTAAGCTTATAAATGGAGGCCTCTTCTTTTCATTTGGAATCTTGTGTCTATTGTAATGTTACTCTGTCGGAATGGTATTGGGGTTGCTTTGAGGAATGAATGCCTCCTAGCCTTGGCATTGCTTCTTGCTTGAAAGATAGCAACTAGTGGTGATTTAGTGTAGTTGTGAGAGTTTGTAGTGGGGATTGCATTGTAGCTTGAGGTGTGCTTGAAGTTCAGTTATTTGCATTTCATTTCATTTTCGGAAGTCGCGGTTAGCAGGGCAAATTTGTAGTTTCACTCATATATTTCAAAACAAAAACATATTCATTCTGGGTATTGCATATTTCCTCTTGTTTTGGCTGGGCGCTCCTTTGTGCAAATTTGCAGATTCTAATATGAAGTGTTTTATTTTATAGAGAAGAATTGTCATTCTTGCCTGGCGTCATTGCTGGGAATTGCCTTGGGGTTCGTGATAAATAATCTGTTGGGTTAATGTCTGATTTCTTGGTATCGGTTGGGTCGCTTCTCTCATAGGAAGCCATTGCTTTTAGTTTTGGGTCATTCGGACTAGTATTGAGAGAGTAATGAGCATTTTAATGATCCCATGTGTTGTTGATTAAGCATTTCACGTGCAGGTCTCTCATAAATCAAAATATTAAGATTGATCCTTGAGTAGAATTTTTTGGACTTATCATTTTTGTTAAGCCCGGGAGAGACTTCTATATTGTTACAACATTGTATAGTCTTAATCCTATGATCTTGGCAAGCATTTACTATCATATTGTAAGCTAAATAGTAGTACTGGCAGCATTTCTTCTCATTTTCATTTCACGCTTGTTATTTACATTTAATTCCATTTCTAAGTTCTTAGCATCTCCGCCAGATGGTAGCTCCATTCCCACCCTAGGTTTGAAAGCATATGCTTGGTGTCGAGTTTTCCTTTCAGCAGTTGTAATTGTAAAGATCCTCTGACCATATGTTAGTCCATCTTGGGCACATTCTTGGTTAGAGTTCTTTTCAGCATGCACCAAGACCCTCTGACCATATGTTAGTCCATCTTGGGCACATTCTTGGTTAGAGTTACTTTCAGAATGCTTTAAGACCCTCTGACCATATGCTCATGCCTTGCCCAACCCGGGATCCTGGTGTGCATTTTTGGTTAGAGTTGTTTTCCGCATCGTTTTGGTTTAAGTGCTAACCCTAACGGATGTGTGTTGCATTACTCTTTGTAATTGAAAATTTGAAAAAAATCGGTCTAGGATATTTCAGTGGTATCGAAGCCTCACATCCTGCCATCCTATGAAACAAACCTTCTATGAGTGACAGAGAAAGAAGATACTTAGCAAGGGAAGATAAGAAGGCTGTAAGTCAGTTTCAGTTTCAGTGGTATCAGGTTTTTGAAGGTCAGACATCATCAGAGGTTTTGAGGGCTCATTGGGAGTCTTCTCCGAAAACAGAAATGGGGGACAGTGAAAGGCCAGTGGGTGGTACTGAGAGGTTTACAAGCAGTCGGGATGAAAGTGGAAAAGGAAGGGAAAGAACACCAAGTCCGGGAAGGAGGTTCGAGAGGAAGATGGATGCCTTATTGGGTATGGTATCTCTCATGATGGGGAAAATGGGCCAGAGTTCTAATTCACAGAACAATCAAGGGCACACCGGAGAACACAACAGCTCCAACTAGCATAGTGAACATGCTGCTCCGCATACCTCAAATAGAACAAACATTTCTTCCAGGCCTTTTAAACCCACCTTCTTGGCACCAGTAAACACTCAACCCGATCCGAGAGAGAATGCATCATTTGTGGAATAGTTGAGACTTGATCGTGCTGAGTATGAGTCTCTTCCTGATGAAATCAAGTTAGACATGTCTTACAATGATTTCGTGGACCATAAAAGGAAGAATAAAGGACATGGGAGACATCGTGAACATAGGGAAGCAACAGTACAGAGGGATTTGCATCAAGCAATCAACAAGGTTATGCTTCCACATTTTAACGGGAGTGACAATAGTTCAGCTAGAGCTTGGATACAAAAGTTAGACAACTATCTAGCTCTTAGACCCATGACAGAAGAGGAGGCAATCAAGTTTGCTACACTTCATTTAGATGGGGTAGCACACGAATGGTGGTACCATGGTCTAGTCACCTTGGGGCATCGGTCGATCACTACCTATGATGAGTTCACTAATAGGCTCACAGAGATATTCAAGAAAAAAGATCCAAAAGTGCATTTCAGAGAATTGGCACAACCTAGACAACATGGCACAGTCGATGCTTACATAGCTGAATTTCAAAGGCTTTCAGTAATGGTCACGGGAATCACCGAGAGACGGTTGGTGATCCTATTCAGTGAAGGGCTTATGGAACCACTCAAGGGTTGGATTAAAGCTTTCGATCCACCCTCCTTACAAGAGGCAATGAAAAAAGCAAGAAATATGGAGTGGGCTGCTCCTAAGGCAAAAATTCAATCCAAGCCATTATTTCACAAAAAGGATAAAGGAAAGGGACCTCACCATAAGGAGTTCAAACATCATAACACTCATGTCACAAGGCTGGATCCAGAGACACTCAACGAACTCCGAAGAAAGGGGTTATGTTTCCGGTGTAGAGAAAAATGGTCCCAAGATCATATTTGCCCAAAGGGAGTCAAAATTCATCAAATTGAATACTATTCAGCTGGAGAAAGCGATTCTGATTCTTCAGACCAGCAATCAGATTGTGATGACAGCGAAGTGGAAAGAGTTCCCGAAGAATCTGAAGGTGAAAAACGAAGTGGGGGTACCTTGGCTCAACGTTCGAGCTTTCAAAAAAATGAATCCTTCAAGGTTCAAGGGATGATTAAGGGGCAGCGAATAGTTGCTTTGATTGATACTGGAGCAACGCATAACTTCATTGATGAAGTGGTGGTGGCAAAGAAAGGGCTACAAACAGAAGATTTTGAAGGCTTCAAGGTTATGGTTGCTGATGGGTTTCACATTTCTTGCACCAAGAAGATCCCAAATATGTCTATGCAATTGGGCAACTATGAAGTCAAAGATGACTTCTATGTAGTCAACATTGGAGATACGGATGTCGTCCTAGGCATTCAATGGTTGTGTTCACTTGGAGAGATCTCCCTAAATCTGCAAACCATGGAGCTCAAGTTTCAATCCGATGGGAAGAAGGTGGTGTTAAGAGGAATGTCTAACGGTGGACCTCGGATCGTGTCATTCAAGCGAATGGCAAAGTTGATTCGGCATGATCAAGGTGAGTGGGCTGCAGAATGTATGATTCTCCTAGCTAGTCCAGTTGAAACAAAGAGGGACTACCCCCCTGATATCCAGTCCTTACTCACCAGGAAGAGTAAAGTGTTTGTTGATTTACCTTCTGGGCCACCTCTCGAATGAGGCTCAGAGCATGTCATAGAGCTCAAGGAAGGGGCTAAACCAGTTATCACAACTCCATATCGGTACCCTAAGAAGCAAAAGGATGAGATTGAGAAAAACATTAAGGAACTCTTGCAGATGGGCTTCATTCGTCCAAGTAAGAGTCCTTTCACTTCAGCAGTTGTTCTTGTGAAGAAGAAGGATGGTACCATTCGTATGTGTGTGGATTATCATGCTTTGAATCAAAGCACCATAAAAAATTGATACCCCATTCCAAGGATATATGAGCTCATAGATGAGCTACATGGAGCCAAGTTCTTCTCAAAGATTGATTTGAGGTCGGGCTATTACCAAATTCGGATGAGAGGGTCTGATGTTGAGAAGACAACATTTAGATGTCACTATGGTCACTTCAAATTTTTAGTCATTCCATTTGGGTTGACTAATGCTCCTGCTACCTTCCAGTCTTGTATGAACAAAGTCTTTCAGAAGCAGTTGAGGAACTTCGTGTTAATCTTTTTTGATGACATTCTGATCTACAACAGGACATGGGAAGAACACCTCAAGCACGTAGAGGAAGTTCTTAGCATCCTTGAATCAGAAAGTCTATTTGCCAAAGAATTCAAATGTGAATTTGGAATGAAGGAGTTACTTTACCTTGGTCACATAATCAATGCTGATGGAGTGAAGGTTGATCCCAAAAAGATCAAGGCAATAGTTGATTGGCCACCCCCAGAGAACTTGACTCATTTGAAAGGGTTCTTGGGTCTTTGTGGCTTTTACAGAAGATTTGTGAAGGGCTATTCACAGAACGCTGCTCCTCTTACTGACCTCATGAAAAAGGGAGCTTTTTGTTGGACAGAAAAGACTGAAACTACTTTTGATAAGTTTAAGAAGATCATGAGCTCTTGTCCAGTTTTGGCAATTCCAGATTTCTCCAAGCCCTTCGAGCTACAGTGTGATGCTTCTAGAGAAGGTGTTGGGGTTGTTTTGATGCAAGACAAGCATCCCATTGTGTTTGAGAGCAGAAAATTAAGAGGTGTTGAAAGGACCTATTCCGTCTATGACAAGGAAATGCTTGCAATCATGCATGCATTAGCTAAGTTCAGACAGTATTTGGTGGGGAGCAAATTTGTGGTCAAGACTGATCACAATAGTCTCAAGCACTTCATGCATCAGAAGGATTTGAACGAGAGACAACAAAAGTGGATGAGCAAGCTTCAAGCTTACGATTTTGACATCGAGTATGTCAAAGGGAAAAACAATATTGTGGTTGATGCTCTATCTAGGAGACTTCATCTGAGTTCATTGTGTAAGCTCACTGCTGATTGGAAGGACATGTTGCTCGCTGATTATGCCAAAAATCAGTTGGCAATCAACATCATTGAAGGTACTTTTCATGATGAAAGGTACAAGGTGGTTGACGGGCTGATACACTACATGGGTAGAATCTTTGTGGTGGCCGATTGTAAGCTCAGAAAGAAGATTTTGATGACATTCCATGACATTCCACTTGCTGGTCATCAGGGTTTCTTCAAGACATATAGGCAGATTCGGGAAAGATTTGCTTGGAAAGGGCTGAAAGGGGAAGTTCAACGCTACATCTAGGAATGTCCTACTTGTCAGATGAATAAGAATGAGCACACTCTACCTGCTGGTCTGCTGCAACCTCTTCCCATTCCCAACCAAAAATGGGAAAGCATATCAATGGACTTCATCACTAGGTTACCAAAGGCCCAAGGCAAAGATTGTATCTATGTTGTAGTGGACAGATTGACAAAGTTTGCTCACTTCTTTGCCATCATGAGCTGTTTTTCAGCAGCTCAAGTTGCAGATTTGTTTTTTCATGAGGTGTTTAGATTGCATGGGTTGCCTAAAAACATTGTGAGTGATAGGGACAACAAGTTCCTAAGCACCTTTTGGCAAGAAGTCTTAAGGATGAGTGGTACGCTGCTTACTCCAAGCACTAGTTATCACCCCGAAACCGATGGACAAACAAAGATAGTGAACAAGTGGTTGGAAGGCTATCTAAGAAACTATGTTTCGGAGCAGCAAAGAGCATGGGTGAAATGGCTCCACATAGGCAAGTATTGTTACAATTCTTCCTTTCACATGTCAATAAGGATGTATCCTTTCATGGCTCTCTATGGTTATGAGGCTCCTAGCTTTGCTGATTTTGTGTTTGGTGATAGCAAAGCCCCTCAAGCCAAAGATTTGTTGTAGCAAAGTCAAGACATCTTGAAATCTTTGAAGAACAACTTGCAGATTGCTCAGAATCAGCAGAAATATACGCTGATCAACGACGCGTTGAACGCTCTTTTGAGGTTGGAGATATGGTTTATCTTCGACTACAGCCATACAGACAGTCTAATCCCAAAAAGAGTGGAGCCGAGAAGCTCAAGCCTCGTTTCTATAGGCCATTCCAAGTCATCAGAAAGGTTGGAGTAGTAGCTTATGAGTTGGAGCTACCTTCGAGTAGTAAAGTGCACAATGTCTTCCACGTGTCTCGCCTCAAGAAGGCACTTGGACATAATGTTATTGCTTCTTCACAATTACCACCTTTGGACGAAGAAGGGCAGTTGATTTTGATTCTAGAGGAGATTATTGATTCCAGAGAGCGTTCTTTAAGAAGAAGGACAATCAAGGAATACTTGGTGAGGTGGAAGAATTTGCCCTTGGAGGATGCAACTTGGGAGAATAAGGAGATTTTGCGGCATCCAAACTTGCAATTGCTTGAGGACAAGCAATCTTGGGGAGGGCGGACTGTAATGTCCCCTTCTCAGGCGTAATGTTTTAGTTGACCGATGGCCTATTTCGGAGACCTGTAGGCTACTCAATGGGTGAAATTAGGGTTTCCAATTTTGGAGTTTGTTGTTGCTCGTGAATTAGAGTTTGGATCGCGGATTCTTTCTCAGTGTTTCAAAGGGCTTCGTAGTGGTATGTCCGGCTTTGCGTTCCAAGCACTTTTTGGAATTTACTATTTTTAGTAAATTCTATTTCTGGTAGTGGTCCTGATTATTTCAACACAGTTGGTTTTCTTCTTCAGTTGGATCAGTTGGCTTCGTCACTTTTGGCCTTGGGATGTTTTTGGAGAGATAAGTTCATTTCATTTAAATAATGTTATGTTTTAATGTTATATTTTTAAGTTGATCCCTTAGCCTAGCTTCATCACTTCAAGTTGTTTTAAAAGGCGGTCTTCAAGGGTGGACGCATCATGGAAGGGATTTAATATTTCCTAAGGTCTAAAATCTTGCTTATGAAAAGGGGTGCCAACTTTATGAACAAAAGTGAATTAAAATAAAAGTTAATTAAGCTTTTAAAAGTGGTGCCATCTCTTGGAGGAAAATTCAAATGTGAAATTAGGGTGCACTTTCTAGAAGCCTCTAGAGATCCCTTGTTAAGCTTATAAATGGAGGCCTCTTCCCTTCATTTGGCATCTTGTGTCTATTGTAATGTTACTCTGTCGGAATGGTATTGGGGTTGCTTCGAAGAATGAATGCCTCCTAGCCTTGGCATTGCTTCTTGCTTGAAAGATATCAACTAGTAGTGATTTAGTGTAGTTGTGAGAGTTTGTAGTGGGGATTGCATTGTAGCTTGAGTTATGCTTGAAGTTTAGTTATTTGCATTTCATTTCATTTTCAGGAGTCGCGGTTAGAAGGGCAAATTTGTAGTTTCACTCATATATTTCAAAATAAAAACATATTCATTCTGGGTATTGCATATTTCCTCTTATTTTGGCTAGGCGCTCCTTTGTGCAAATTTGCAGATTCTAATATGAAGTGTTTTATTTTATAGAGAAGAATCCGCATTCTTGCCTGGCGTCACTGCTGGGAATTTCCTTGGGGTTCCTGATAAATAATCTGTTGGGTTAATGTCTGATTTCTTGGTATTGGTTGGGTCGCTTCCTTCATAGGAAGCCATTGTTTTTGGTTTTGGGTCATTCGGACTAGTATTGAGAGAGTAATGAGCATTTTAGTGATCCCATGTGTTGCTGATTAAGCATTTCACGTGTAGGTCTATCATAAATCAGAATATTAAGATTGATCCTTGAGTGGAATTTCTTGGACTAATCATTTTTGTTAAGCCTGGGAGAGCCTTCTATATTGTTACAACATTGTATAGTCTTAATCCTATGATCTTGGCAAGCATTTACTATCATATTGTAAGCTAAATAGTAGTACTGGCAGCATTTCTTCTCATTTTCATTTCACACTTGTTATTTACATTTAATTCCATTTCTAAGTTCTTAGCATCTCCGCCATATGGTAGCTCCATTCCCACCCTGGGTTTGAAAGCACATGCATGGTGTCGAGTTTTCCTTTCAGCAGTTGTAATTGTAAAGATCCTCTGACCATATGCTAGTCCATCTTCGGCACATTCTTGGTTAGAGTATGCACCAAGATCCTCTGACCATATGTTAGTCCATCTTGGGCACATTCTTGGTTAGAGTTACTTTCAGAATGATTTAAGACCCTCTGACCATATGCTCACGCCTTGCCCAACCCGGGATCCTGGTGTGCATTTTTGGTTAGAGTTGTTTTCCGCATCGTTTTGGTTTAAGTGCTAACCCTAACGGATGTGTGTTGCATTACTCTTTGTAATTGAAAAATTGAAAAAAATTGGTCTAGGATATTTCAGTGGTATCGGAGCCTCACATCCTGCCATCCTGTGAAACAAACCTTCTATGAGTGACAGAGAAAGAAGATACTTAGCAAGGGAAGATAAGAATGCTGCAAGTCAGTTTTAGTTTCAGTGGTATCAGGTTCCTGAAGGTCAGACAACATCAAAGGTTTTGAGGGCTCATTGGGAGTCTTCTCCAGAAACAGAAATGGGGGATAGTGATAGGCCAGTGGGTGGTACTAAGAGGTTTACAAGTAGTCAGGATGACAGTGGAAAAGGAAGGGAAAGAACACCAAGTCTTTCCCGATCCGGGAGAGAATGCATCATTTGTGGAACAGTTGAGACTTGATCGTGCTGAGTATGAGTCTCTTCCTGATGAAATCAAGTTAGACATGTCTTACAATGATTTCGTGGACCATAAAAGGAAGAATAAAGGACATGGGAGATATCGTGAACATAGGGAAGCAACAGTACAAAGGGATTTGCATCAAGAAATCAACAAGGTTATGCTTCCACATTTTGACGGGAGTGACATTAGTTCAGCTAGAGCTTGGATACAGAAGTTAGACAACTATCTAGCTCTTAGACCCATGACAGAAGAGGAGGCAATCAAGTTTGCTACACTTCATTTAGATGGGGTAGCACACGAATGGTGGTACCATGGTCTAGTCACCTTGGGTCATCGGTCGATCACTACCTATGATGAGTTCACCAATAGGCTCACAGAGAGATTCGAGAAAAAGGATCAAGAAGTGCATGTCAATGAATTGGCACAACTTAGACAACATGGCACAGTCGATGCTTACATAGCTGAATTTCCAAGGCTTTCAGTAATGGTCACGGGAATCACCGAGAGGCGGTTGGTGATCCTATTCAGTGAAGGGTTTATGGAACCACTCAAGGGTTGGATTAAAGCTTTCGATCCACCCTCCTTACAAGAGGCAATGAAAAAAGCAAGAAATATGGAATGGGCTGCTCCTAAGGCAAAAATTCAATCCAAGCCATTATTTCACAAAAAGGATAAAGGAAAGGGACCTCACCATAAGGAGTTCAAACATCATAACACTCATGTCACAAGGCTGGATCCAGAGACACTCAACGAACTCCGAAGAAAGCGGTTATGTTTCCGGTGTAGAGAAAAATGGTCCCAAGATCATATTTGCCCAAAGGGAGTCAAAATTCATCAAATTGAATACTATTCAGCTGGAGAAAGCGATTCTGATTCTTCAGACCAGGAATCAGATTGTGATGACAGCGAAGTGGAAAGAGTTCCCGAAGAATCTGAAGGTGAAAAAGGAAGTGGGGGTACCTTGGCTCAATGTTTGAGCTTTCAAAAAAATGAATCCTTCAAGGTCCGAGGGATGATTAAGGGGCAGCGAATAGTTGCTTTGATTGATACTGGAGCAACGCATAACTTCATTGATGAAGTGGTGGTGGCAAAGAAAGGGCTGCAAACAGAAGATTTTGAAGGCTTCAAGGTTATGGTTGCTGATGGGTTTCACATTTCTTGCACCAAGAAGATCCCAAATATGTCTATGCAATTGGGCAACTACGAAGTCAAAGATGACTTCTATGTAGTCAACATTGGAGATACGGATGTCATCCTAGGCATTCAATGGTTGTGTTCACTTGGAGAGATCTCCCTAAATCTGCAAACCATGGAGCTCAAGTTTCAATCTGATGGGAAGAAGGTGGTGCTAAGAGGAATGTCTAACGGTGGACCTCGGATCATGTCATTCAAGCGAATGGCAAAGTTGATTCGACATGATCAAGGTGAGTGGGCTACGGAACGGTTGAAACAAAGAGGGACTACCCTCCTAATATCTAGTCCTTACTAACCAGGAAGAGTTAAGTGTTTGCTGATTTACCTCTTGGGCCACCTCCCGAACGAGGCTCAGAGCATGTCATAGAGCTCAAGGAAGGGGCTAAACCAGTTATCACAACTCCATATCGGTATCCTAAGAAGCAAAAGGATGAGATTGAGAAAAATATTAAGGAACTCTTGGAGATGGGCTTCATTTGTCCAAGTAAAAATCCTTTCGCTTCAGCAGTTGTTCTTGTGAAGAAGAAGGATAGTACCATTCACATGTGTGTGGATTATCGTGCTTTGAATCAAAGCACCATCAAAAATCGATACCCCATTCCAAGGATAGATGAGCTCATAGATGAGCTACATGCAGCCAAGTTCTTCTCAAAGATTGATCTGAGGTCGGGCTACTACCAAATTCGGATGAGAGGGTCTGATGTTGAGAAGATAGCATTTAGATGTCACTATGGTCACTCCAAGTTTTTAGTCATTCCATTTGGGTTGACTAATGCTCCTGCTACCTTCCAGTCTTGTATGAACAGAGTCTTTCAGAAGCAGTTGAGGAACTTCGTGTTAATCTTTTTTTATGACATTCTGATCTACAACAGGACATGGGAAGAACACCTCAAGCACGTAGAGGAAGTGCTTAGCATCCTTGAATCAAAAAGTATGTTTGCCAAAGAATCCAAATGTGAATTTGGAATGAAGGAGCTACTTTACCTTGGTCACATAATCAATGCTGATGGAGTGAAGGTTGATCCCGAAAAGATCAAGGCAATAGTTGATTGGCCACCCCCAGAGAACTCGACTCATTTGAAAGGGTTCTTGGGTCTTTGTGGTTTTTACGGAAGATTTGTGAAGGGCTATTCACAGAACGCTGCTCCTCTTACTGACCTCACGAAAAAGGGAGCTTTTTGTTGGACAGAAAAGGTTGAAACTACTTTTGATAAGTTTAAGAAGATCATGAGCTCTTGTCCGGTTTTTGCAATTCCAGATTTCTCCAAGCCCTTTGAGCTACAATGTGATGCATCTGGAGAAGGTGTTGGGGCTGTTTTGATGCAAGACAAGCATCCCATTGTGTTTGAAAGTAGAAAATTAAGAGTTGTTTAAAGGACCTACTCCATCTATGACAAGGAAATGCTTGCAATCATGCATGCATTAGCTAAGTTCAGACAGTATTTGGTGGGGAGCAAATTTGTGGTCAAGACTGATCACAATAGTCTCAAGCACTTCATGCATCAGAAGGATTTGAATGAGAGACAACAAAAGTGGATGAGTAAGCTTCAAGATTACAATTTTGACATCGAGTATGTCAAAGGGAAAAACAATATTGTGGTTGATGCTCTATCTAGAAAACCTCATCTGAGTTCATTGTGTGAGCTCACTGCTGATTGGAAGGACATGTATCTCACTGATTATGCCAAAAATCAGTTGGCAATCAGCATCATTGAAGGTAATTTTCATGATGAAAGGTACAAGGTGGTTGACGGGCTAATACACTATAAGGGTAGAATCTTTGTGGTGGTGTATTCTAAGCTCAGAAAGAAGATTTTGATGACATTCCATGACATTCCACTTGAAGGTCATCAGGGTTTCTTCAAGACATATAGGCAGATTCGGGAAAGATTTGCTTGGAAAGGGCTGAAAGGGGAAGTTCAATGCTACATCCAGGAATGTCCTACTTGTCAGATGAACAAGAATGAGCACACTCTACCTGCTGGTCTGCTACAACCTCTTCCCATTCCCAACCAAAAATGGGAAAGCATATCAATGGACTTCATCACTGGGTTGCCAAAGGCCCAAGGCAAAGATTGTATCTATGTTGTAGTGGACAAAGTGACAAAGTTTGCTCACTTCTTTGCCATCATGAGCTCTTTTTCAGCGGCTTAAGTTGCAGATTTGTTTTTTCATGAGGTGTTTTGATTGCATGGGTTGCCGAAAAACATTGTGAGTGATAGGGACAACAAGTTCCTAATCACCTTTTGGCAAGAAGACTTCAGGATGAGTGGTACGGTGCTTACTCCAAGCACTAGTTATCACCCCCAAACGGATGGACAAATAGAGATAGTGAACAAGTGCTTTGAAGGCTATCTAAGAAACTATGTTTCGGAGCAACAAAGAGCATGGGTGAAATGGCTCCACATAGGTGAGTATTGTTACAATTCTTCCTTTCACATGTTAATAAGGATGTCTCCCTTCATGGCTCTCTATGGTTATGAGGCTCCTAGCTTTGCTAATTTGGTGTTTGGTGATAGCGAAGCCCCTCAAGCCAAGGATTTGTTGCAGCAAAGTCAAGACATTGTGAAATCTTTGAAGAACAACTTGTAGATTGCTTAGAATCAGCAGAAGATGTACGTTGATCAACGATGTGTTGAGCGCTCTTTTGAGGTTGGAGATATGGTTTATCTTCGACTACAGCCATACAGACAGTCTACTCTCAAGAAGAGTGGAGCTGAGAAGCTCAAACTTCGTTTCTATTGGCCATTCCAAGTCATCAGAAAGGTTGGAGCAGTAGCTTATGAGTTGGAGCTACCTTCGAGTAGTAAAGTGCACAATGTCTTCCACGTGTCTCACCTCAAGAAGGCACTTGGACATAATGTTATTGCTTCTTCACAATTACCACCTTTGGACGAAGAAGGGCAGTTGATTTTGATTCCGGAGGAGATTATTGATTCCAGAGAGCGTTCTTTGAGAAGAAGGACAATCAAGGAATACTTGGTTAGGTGGAAGAATTTGCCCTTGGAGGATGCAACTTGGGAGAATGAGGAGATTTTGCAGCATCCAAACTTGCAATTGCTTGAGGACAAGCAATCTTGGGGAGGGCAGATTGTAATGTCCCCTTCTCAGGCGTAATGTTTCAGTTGACCGATGGCCTATTTTAGAGACCCGTAGGCTACTCAATGGGTGAAATTAGGGTTTCCAATTTTGGAGTTTGTTGTTGCTCGTGAATTAGAGTTTGGATCGCGGATTCTTTCTAGGTTTTCAAAGGGCTTCGCAGTGGTATGTCTGACTTTGCGTTTCGAGCACTTTTTGGAATTTACTATTTTTAGTAAATTCTATTTCTGGTAGTGGTCCTGATTATTTCAACACAGTTCGTTCTCTTTTTCAGTTGGTTTAGTTGGCTTCGTCACTTTTGGCCTTGGGTTGTTTTTGGAGAGATAAGTTCATTTCATTTAAATAATGTTATGTTTTAATGTTATATTTTTAAGTTGACCCCTTGGCCTTGCTTCATCACTTCAAGTTGTTTTAAAAGGTGGTCTTCAAGGGTGGACGCATCATGGAAGGGATTTAATATTTCCTAAGGTCTAAAATCTTGCTTATGAAAAGGGGTGCCAACTTTATGAAGAGAAGTGAATTAAAATAAAGGTTAATTAAGCTTTTAAAAGTGGCGCCATCTCTTGGAGGAAAATTCAAATGTGAAATTAGGGCGCACTTTCTAGAAGCCTCTAGAGATCCCTTGTTAAGCTTATAAATGGAGGCCTCTTTCGTTCATTTGGCATCTTGTGTCTATTGTAATGTTATTCTGTCGAAATGGTATTGGGTTTGCTTCGAGGAATGAATGCCTCCTAGCCTTAGCATTGCTTCTTGCTTGAAAGATAGCAACTAGTGGTGATTTAGTGTAGTTGTGAGAGTTTGTAGTGGGGATTGCATTGTAGCTTGAGTTGTGCTTGAAGTTCAGTTATTTGCATTTCATTTCATTTTTGGGAGTCGCGGTTAGCAGGGTAGATTTGTAGTTCCACTCATATATTTCAAAATAAAAACATATTCATTCTGGGTATTGCATATTTCCTCTTGTTTTGGCTGGGTTCTCCTTTGTGCAAATTTGCAGATTCTAATATGAAGTGTTTTATTTTATAGAGAAGAACCCGCATTCTTGCCTGGCGTCACTGCTGGGAATTGCCTTGGGGTTCGTGATAGATAATCTATTGGGTTAATGTCTGATTTCTTGTTATTGGTTGGGTCGCTTCCTTCATAGGAAGCCATTGCTTTTGGTTTTGGGTCATTCGGACTAGTATTGAGAGAGTAATGAGCATTTTAGTGATTCCATGTGTTACTGATTAAGCATTTCACGTGCAGGTCTGTCAAAATCAGAATATTAAGATTGATCCTTGAGTAGAATTTCTTGGGCTTATCATTTTTGTTAAGCCTGGGAGAGCCTTCTATATTGTTACAGCATTGTATAGTCTTAATCCTATGATCTTGGCAAGCATTTACTATCATATTGTCTGTTGAACAATAGTATTGGAAGCATTTCTTTCATTTTCATTTCACGCTTGTTATTTACATTTAATTCCATTTCTAAGTTCTTAGCATCTCCGCCATATGGTAGCTCCATTCCCACCCTAGGTTTGAAAGCACATGCTTGGTGTCGAGTTTTCCTTTCAGCAGTTGTAATTGTAAAGATCCTCTGACCATATGTTAGTCCATCTTGGGGACATTCTTGGTTAGAGTTGCTTTCAGCATGCACCAAGATCCTCTGACCATATGTTATTCCATTTTGGGCACATTCTTGGTTAGAGTTACTTTCAGAATGCTTTAAGACCCTCTGACCATATGCTCACGCCTTGCCCAACCCGGGATCCTGGTGTACATTCTTGGTTAGAGTTGTTTTCCGCATCGTTTTGGTTTAAGTGCTAACCTTAATGGATGTGTGTTGCATTACTCTTTGTAATTTAAAAATTGGTCTAGGATATTTCACTGCATCAGGAGAAGAGCGGAGTTGCGGAGCAGGGGCGACGGATGAAGGAGCCACATGTGCGAAAGAGGCCATAGCAGTAGCAACAAGGTCGACAGAGGCATCATCAGCAGTAAGGGGTGCCTCATCTTGGGAGGGGACATCATCCTCTTGAGAGGAGTCGACCGAAACAGACTCATAAGCATTGATTGTTAGGTGATCTTCAGTATCATCCTTCCACCAAGTATCTACACCTCTGCAACGGGAGAGAGAACAGTTTGAAGCTAAGTGACCTTTAGAGAAGCACCTTCAACAGTGAAAGGGGAGGCCCTCATAATCCAACGGTTGAGTCCATGGCCTATCCCCAACCATAAGAACCACATCCCTAGGGAGGGGCAGAGATATATCGATATCGATTAACAGGCGAGCAAAGGTAGAATGACCCATGGAATACGTGACATCATCAACCTTCAAGAAGTTGCCAATGGCGTTATCAATGGCCTTGAAACAAGAAGTCTTCTAAAAATTGAGGGGAAGATTGGGGAGGCGGACCCAAACTGGATGAACAATGAGAGATTCAGTAAGGGAGTTGAAGGAAGTTGTCCAGGGCTTAATAGAGAGAGAGTGATCTTCCTAGGCCCACAACTTTCATAGAACCAAATTGGGATCATGAGTAGAGGTAAAGGAAGCAATGAAAAAGCCTTTAGCACAAGGAAAAAGCTCAATGCCATGAGCAACTAAAGGCTTTCAAGAATCACTCACCTAATGATGAAGGTTCCAAAGAGAAGGCCAAATCCCAACAAATCTGCAAACCAAAGCACTGTGTTGATAGAAATCAACATTTTCCACAATCTCTTGGCCACATACCATAATAGGGGAGGTTTTGGCACAAGGAAGAGGACGAATACCCTTGTGAGGAGCAGCAACAGATTTGGCCACACGAGCAAAGCTTCACCCAACAGTAAAGGAAGGAGGTTTGGGAGGAACAACCAAACCCCCGATGCCAACATTCGCAACAGTGGAAAGACCCCCCAATCTAGCATCCATGACAACAGAAGAAGGGGTAGGACCAATGCCCAAGGAAGCTAAGCTGACACCCAAACCCTCAGCATAAATGACCTCAGGCTGGACATAAGGCTTGGCAAAAAACCCAATAGAAACGACCCTAGGCTGAGCAGAATCCCCAACACCTGTGCCGTCAGTTATGCCTGCAGCAGAACCAACAACTACAACAGGGGGCCATACACCAAGGTGAGGAGCAGAGCCGTCTGAAACACGTGTAGGAGAACTGTTCAAAATACAAGCGGGAGAGTTGTTGCAAGGAGATTTGTTGAGAGCCATATCTTGCAATACTTTGAAGATATGTTGTTATATTGGTATTGTTGTGTTTTAGATCCTATATTGTTTTTGCTTTTTTTCTATAAATAAGAACTATTGAAAAGCTACAAGTTCATTCAATATATTTTTAATAATTTTTTATCGTAGATTTGGGAAGGAAAGTATTGAGATTGAGAATTGTGGGGGAGGGAGTTACTGAAAGAAACATATAAGTTCTTTCAGTGATTTCGTGGGGTGGGAATCGAGTTAGGTGGTGAGAGAAAAGGAAATAAGAACAATGGAAATTATTAAAATGTTGTCTTTTTTGAGCAATAAAAATAGGGGCTTGGTAAAAAAACTCATTTGTTGAGGCTGTAAGAAGAGGTAAAAGCAGTTCCTCATGCAGTTGCTTAGCTTAATTTGGTTAGCAACCATTGCTCAATATTTTTGGCAGCAATTTGTGGAACTGGTGGCTCATGAATATTAATTTTTGTTGCTTAGATTTTAAGTAGTTGTTTGAAACACTATTTTTCAATAAGTAGTTGCTTCTTATTTCTAACTGCACCCTCCCCTCTTTTTTAAAAGCTTATTTTCAATCTTTAAGCACTAGCCGCTCCACTAAAACAGAGAAAGATCCCAATTTATATCTTTCCCCCAATTAAAAATTTATATGGGAACACTCTAGCTGCTTTAGTTTAAACAAAAATCATACATGAGCAATAACATGGGATACACAAACAAATGATATGAGGCCAGTAAAAGTTCAATCTAATTTGAAATTGTTAGCAACAGATGGACTTCATGATTATGGATGGAAACGGAAGTAGAAACAATGAAACTATTTGAGTGTTTGTCTGTTTAAGCAAGCAAGACAGGTTGATAAATTGTTTGAAGAGAATGTTAGAAGAGGTGAATCAACTATTCGTGTGGGAACAAGAAGTTCAAGATTGTTGACAATGGCTAGATGGAAGAAGCATGAATGGGGAGCTAAGAAGCTAATAGTCAAGGTAGTTTATTTGTTCATATATCTCGCAGTGAAGAGAAGGTTAATAACTTTGAAAAGTTCTAAAGCAATTTGAAAAATGTGAGGCCTTTCTTTGTGTGTTATGGCATTCTTCTTGTTGACAAATTTCAGTGACCTGGTGAAGGAAACTTGGCCTAATAATAGCATTTTGGTAATTAAAAAAAGGGTTAAATATGTGTTATTCTTTGTACTATTTAATTCTTCAAGCATATGAAATAATTTTCTTGACAAGGTGTCTTACCATTTTAGATTTTAGTTAGTTTTTATCGGTCTCTTAACATTTATTCTAAAAGCCATGTTGTTGAATCAACCGATTTACCTATTGATTTTGGATATAGTGCGTCTTGGAGTTGGGTACTGCATAGAATCCTTATGGAATTGAATAGAGTTTTGGAGTTTGAAGGTTGAAACATTTGTAGTAATCTCAAACCGAATCCAAGTGAATCCACTATTGATGTGGCATTTGCAAGAAGCTTTTGACATGATCTGGGCATAGTTTTTGTAGTTTTTTCCACTATTTTGGATATGAATGAAAACCCCAATCCATTGCTTGAATGAATGAATGAATTTTAATCACATTCATGAGACCAAGTGGTGTGGTTTATGTGACCAGTAGACCCAAAGTTAATCGATTTTCAAGTTTCTTTTGATGTCAACTCTTTTATTTTGTATCTTGATTAAGAAACTTGCGATTTTGTGAAGCCTCGTCTCCTCAAAAATCCAATTCAGACTATCCACTTGCAAAATGTTTTCAAATTGAGTACAAATATCCTCATACACTGAATAGTCTAGGATGAAGTGTCGTTTAGTTTCAACCATCATTTTGTTGCAAAAAATGCAAATTTGTTCTTCCCAATCTTCCTTGGGAATCATCCATTTGCCCATATCACATCTAAGATGATGAGACCCATTTCTTAATTGAGCAACTAAAATTTCATTATTTTCCTTAATTGTGGACCTTAAATAAGCTTTTTCATCATGTTCCAACTTGACCTTTGATATAGTGTGCTTTGTTCTAACCAATTTGCTATGTCCACATGGTAGTCTTGAATTTTTCTAACACAATTTTTTTTTCTTCTCTTCATTGGTATTAGGACATTCCTATGGATTAATGTCCCATTTTCTAATCCACTTCTTATTCTGCTTCATCCAAGTTTTCTTCTTATGGTCTAACTCCTCAACAACACCATTTTGGGTCAATAATGTTTATCCATGTTTTCAACTTTTTCTAAGTATTTTAGCAAATGGATTATTGTTGGTGCTTCCATTGGAAACATCCCCACCTCAAACAAAAGGATCTAATATGGAATTGTGGATTTGACTTTAAGACTATTAATGATTAAATGATTTTACATTCTTTCTAGTTGTCTCCACTTAAGGTTTGATATGCTACTCCAAACCTCACAACCATAGAGGACTTTTGACACAACCAATAAACCAAAAAGGGTTTTCTTGGTTTTTTTGAAGTAGATAAGAAGCTCCCCATCCTCCTTGAAGCCTTTGTTCTACAAGTCTCCCAGCTAAGCCTATCATGAAAATCAATTCCTAGGTACTTGTATTCTTCCACTATCTCTAACGAGCTTCCCTCGTAGGTAATGTTAACAGGTTGCTTCTTCCTTTAAAAATAAAAATCATGATTTTGGTCTTGCTAGTGTTCGCTTGCATCCCGATCTCTTGGCAAAAGAGCCCCAAAGCCTTCAAATATTCTCTCAAACAATGAGCATATTTTGTAATCAAAATAAGGTCATCCACATACAAAAGTAACTTAACCACGAAACCTACCCCATGGTTTTGTTTAGCTATTTTTCTAGTTTATCAATATCTAAGTCAAACAACATGGGGGATAGAGGATATCCCTATTTGAATCCAACGTCATTGCCAAAAAATCAAACATACCTTTAATTTTAATTTTAGCTCTATCCTACTTAGAACGTTTGTGGATTGCTGCTCTAAATTCGTTTGAAATCCCAAGTTCCTCCATTCTGCACCCAAAGCTTTTGCCTAAGAACGATGTCGAAGGCTTTTCTATAATCAACGAAGCAACAAAAGGGTTCTCCTCCTTGGGTGTCCTAAACCTTTTCAATGAAGTGTCTAAGAGTGATACAATGATCAATGATAGAGTGCCTTGGCCTAAAGTCACCCTCTCCTTTTGTCCCTTTTCCCTCTTTTTTGTCCACTAGTTGATTCTACGTTCAATTATGCTCCCAAAAAGTTTTCCAAGAAGAGGGATTATCATAATAGTACGATAGTAAGAAGGATTATCGATATCCCCACTTTTGATAGCATGCGAGGACTCCCTAGGGTATCCTCCAATCCGTGTCATAACATCTAGTGCATAGTGCATCTCATGCACCTCATAATCTGCACTGTGCGCAGGAGGATCAACAGGTTGTCCAATTGGACCCAAGCATACGTGCTCACACATGACACAACTATGGGGCACACAAATGTGTGGAGCCGAGGAGGACGTGTCAGCGCCATCGGATGCACCGCTACCATCAAAAGTAGGCTGAGCTACTGACCCAGCTTGAGAAACCAAAATGCTACTCAAAGAGTGAAAAACTGATATGGTCTGTGATGCCGCCTCACAAATGATATCTGGATGCTGCACTGGAGGTGGGGGATCAATAGGAGGAGGGGGGACATATGGGCCCTGGACTACTCTGACTGCCCTAGGTCTATTTTGGAGCATACCTAAACCCACACCCTGGAAAGGTTGGATGTCAAAGTAGTTCACATGTTTTCCTAAAACAAACTCAGCATACAATTTTTTGATGAAGTAGAAGGGGACATCAAGATTGTTGTTGGGTGGTTTGTCGAAAACCATCCACCAACGATCCCAAAAGTTTTTCACAATACCATCATTTGTGCACCATTTAATAGAAACTTTTTTTTTGGGGGGGGGGGTCTACGGGTTGACCAGTGCGGGGATTCACAAACAATGTGGCAGCGACTTTGGATATCTCGAGATCCTTGATTTCCTTATAGGACAAGCCATCTGCATATTGTTCCCTCATAGAATCTCGCCACAAAAGAGCGACATTGTGCTCCTCAGTGATGGTTTCCATACTCTTTATGATCGACATGAGGGGATCAAACATTGGGTTCATGCGAGGGATCCTACGATAAACATCTGCAATCCCCTTCAATTGGTTCAAATTTTGTGCAATTAAATCTTGAATTGAGGGGGGGTTTGGCAAATGAGGGTTTGGTTGTTGCAGTTGTGGTTGATCAATGTTTTCACTGTTATCCCCCATTTTTAATCTAATTGAATGTAAACAATTGAATTTAGTTAACGAATTTGAACAATTTTGTATTTGATTTTTAAAAAACCTAGTTTTCATGGAAAAAACCATATTTTCAATGAAAAAACAAATAAACTTAAAAAAAAATTAAAAAATTGAATGAAAATGATTGAAAACAATAAAAATCCTACCTTTTAATGTATTTTTTAGCAAATTAGGGTCAAACAACCGGATTTCAAGTCCAACCGGATATCAGATTCTAAAAAATCGCGCAGCCCGTGGGTTAAAAATAACTCACGGGCTATCACAATCCATTTATATTGTCTCAAAAAATCGGATATCTAATTTTTATACTTAAATTATTTTAAAATAACATTATATTATTATTATATAATATAATAATATATTATAATATATTATATTATATAATATAATATATTAAGCCGTTTGATTAGATTGACCCTAGACCTTCCCCATTTTTTATGGAAGGCCAAGAGTCACAACTTAGAATTCATTTTAGATGTCCATATTGGGAGTTGAACTTGGGTCTCCACACTGAGAATCCAATGTTTTAACCAATTAAGCTCAACCCCTTGGACATAATCTAATATTATATTATATATTATGTATTATATAATATATAATTTAATATAATAATATATCATATATTATATAATATATAATATGTAATATATAATATATTAATATATTACATTATATATTTATGATTTATTTTTTAATTTAAAATTACTTATAAAAATCGGATATCTGATTTTATCCGATATTCGATTTGCTTAGGTGTTTACCATGTCAAGGTGTACTGACACCTAGGCCAAGCAAAAAGTCAACACGGATTTTCGCATTTTTAGGCGAGTGGAGAAGGCTATTTTTTTCACATCGCCACTTTTTGGCCCCCCATGATCCTGCACTAACCCTATTGATATTCTCATAGTTTGTCTCTATGTTGATGATTTGATTTATATAGATAATAGCAAAGCTCTGATGGAGAAGTTTCAAGCAAAAATGAAACAAGAGTTTGAAATGACAGATCTAGGACTTATGCACTATTTTCTTGGTGTGGAAGTACAACAAACATCAGAAGGTATATTTATTTCCCAAGCCAAGTATGTAGCTGATTTATTGCAGAAGTTTAACATGGTAGCATGCAAAGCACTTGCAACCCCCATAGCCCTTGGTGAAAAACTAACCAAGGAAGATGCTAGTCCCAAGGTTGATACAACTCGATACAGGATTGGTAGCCTCATGTACCTCACCACCACTAGACCTGATATTATGTATGTTGTGAGCGTCATATCTCGGTTCATGCGGGATCCACAAGTCACATTGGTGGGCTGGTAAAAGAATTTTGAGGTATGTGAGTGGCACACAAAATTTTGGCATTCAGTACTCTCCCATTGAAAAGTATGAGCTAGTTGGTTACACAGATTCCGATTGGGCTGGTTCAATGGATGATAGAAAGTCTACATTTGGTTTTTTTTTTTTTATTTAGCTTTGGATTTGTATCTTGGAGTAGTAAGAAACAGGCAACGGTGGCTCTTTCTTCAGCAGAAGCGGAATACATGGCAGCTTCATCGGCAAGTTCTCAAGCGGTATGGATAAGAAAGATATTGACATATCTATATTTGGTTCTGGAGCATCCAACCACCATCTATTGTGATAACAACAACACTATTGCCATGACAAAGAATCATGTGTTTCATGCCAGAACGAAGCACATAGAGATCTGACATCATTACATTCGTGACTTGGTTCAAGATAGACAAGTGAAGTTGCAATGATGTCCTTCATCTGAACAAGTTGCTGATATCTTCACCAGAGCTCTTCTAGTATTGACTTTTGTTACATTCCGAAATCAATTGGGACTCGCATCCATTCATCATCCAGGGGGAGATTGAAGACAAGATCAGATTGATGCGCTGGAGATGAGCTGGATCATAAAGCAGTTTTGTTTTATTGTTTTTTGTTTTTAGTTTTAATCTATGTGAAAACTGCTATCTACAGAGTAAGACAGACCATTTTCGTTTTATGCTTTATTCCAACAGTTGTTCGAAAACTGCAAGTTTAGTATTATTTTAAGTTTTCTTTTGTTTTTCCATATTCTTAGGAAAGCGATTGTCTTTAAGACAATTAACTGTTATTGTAATTCATTTTCAAGTTTTCAATTTCAATTTTTGTTCTCTGAAATAATCTGTAGTCTTTTTTCAGTTATGTTTTCTGTGTTCTTTTAATTTATAATCTTTCAGTAAATTACTTTAATAGGTGTAAAAAAGAAACATTTCCCATCAACCATAGTGCAGAAAGGACAGCAGAGGAAATGCCAAGAAAAGTTAATAAAGAAGACCAAGTTGCAGTCAATTGCAATGCAAGGATCATCGAATTGGATTGATAATATTTGAAGTCATGTGAAAAGTCAAGGTGTGAGAGAATGCTAAGGGTGTGGTAAGGTATAGAGGCAGCGATAAAAGAAAGCGAGTCTATAAATACAGAGGCTACATAGTGAAGGGAGAGTGTGGGCTCAGGCCAAAGAGGGCACTAGAGGATAGAAGTGGCTATGAGATAGAGTTTGTGTGAAGAAATAATTTGCAGAGTTGAGTGGCCAATAAATGGTCATACTGTAAAAAATTGTGAACGTATGTAGTAGTGTGTTTGCAAATTTAATAAGAAAATAGTTTTGTTTCATTGTTGCAATTCTAGTGTTGTTTTGAGTAGACGGTATCTTCTATCAACCTCAAGTGGTTTGCAGTTTTCCTCTCCCTTTTCTAGTCACTGTATGCCAACTTGCATGCCTTTCTGCTGATGTCTGCTTGGATGCCATCCCATGGATTTTATGTACGCATTTTTTGTATAGGAGTGCCATCTTTTCAGCTAGATAGCTAGCTCCTTATTGATCGAAATAAACCTTTATGTTATGCATTTGAATGAGTTTACCAAGCTCTTTGAATATTACAAAGTTGATAGAAAATGATTTAATAATCTCATCCAAATGTCACAGCCTACTTAAGTCGATTTAAGCTATTGGGGAGCATATAGATAATATAGTGATGTGATCTCATTGTGAATGGTAAAATAATATACCATGGCCTTTGCTAATTTTATGGTCGAGAGTGATGTTTATATAAATATAGAAGTTTATATTAATCTAATTCAAATTTAAATATTTATTTTCTAAATTTGTCAATATTAATGTGAGTACATGTGGATATACATAAATATGTATATATACATACTTACACCTATATTCCGCTTATGTTTGTAAGTCTATGCATATGGTATTCACGTAAGTCTTCATTTACATGGAGACGATGACCTTAATGAAGTCAAATTGATCAGCACAAGGTTCTAACACACAAATGATTGGAAACTGATACCAATACGACACTAGGCCAACCACAATAACTTCATATGCTATAATTTTTATTTATATATTTGTTAATTTATAATTAACATATAATTTAAAAAAAATTTAAAAATCTTTAAAAATGTGAATGAGAATTTGAGGGTAATAATATCTTATTTTATATCATATATTTAATATATTATTATTTAAATTATAAAATTTGTATTTAAAAAAATAACAATTATAAACTAAAATTAGATCATATAATATAATCTTTTATTTAAATATTTTTAATATATAATTAATTTGAAAATAAAAATAATCATAAATATTATTATTATTATTATAATATAATACAATACTATAGTATAATATGGTAAGGAGAATTGCCCTCTCCTTAATCGAATTATCAAATCATAGCAGAAATTTCAAAGGCCACCATATATGATGACTCATAACAAGATAACTAGACTTCCAACAGTTTCAAAGAAAGTTCTATCAATTACACACCATCCCTCCCTCTGATTCATCACTTTATTTCCAGTTGCAGAATTTTAAATGTGATATATAATATGCATGAAAAATTAACAAGTATGAGGCAGTGGCACACATTTTCTCTTTTCTTTCATAAAATGCAGACCAAATCTAAGTACAAGTACACAGAGAGACGTAGAGATACACCACCAGCATAAGCAGAAACGCTAAGTGCATCAATTACTGTTGCCACAAACTTTAGAGTGGTAGCCACCCGGCAATGATAACATGGCTCTCATAGATACCGCACATAATATTATTGAACTCCTATAATAAGGATTCAGAAGCCTTCGATTTTTGTTTTCTTTTTTCTTTTTAATAAGCCTTGGGCTAACATTGCTTAAACATAAAAAAAAACATGCACATTATCATCACGTTTCCTAAGTTTTTTTCTTAGCTCACCACAACTATCTAACAATAGTTTCCAATTTCTGGATCATACCTGGAATCAATCTGATTCTCACCCAAACAACTGAAAATATAAAAAAACACAGTGAATTACCATAAGCTGTTAGAGGAAACAGAAAATTTGTAACAACAAACAACTATTTGATTTTACACACCTACAAACATCTTTTCTTAATTCAAAACAACAATTACATCATGCCTTGATAGAGAGGTCTTCTACTTTCATCACGACTTTCAGACTTAACAATTAGGGAAACTCTTTATAAAGATCATAGCCCATATAATAGACAAAAATGAAAGACTTGCATTTTCATGCATAATTTTTAAAGAAACTAAAACTCTTCAAAACATAGAAATTACACTCTCAAAATTTCCCCAAAAAAACACTAAAAACAAATTTAAAATCTCTCTAAAAACTCCAACTGTGACATACTATTTCTAATTGCACGCATAGCATCATTTTCCAACAAGAACTTGATGCATAATGGATGTTTGTGGTTGTTATATATTTTTCATTTGGTCCTGCTGAAGCTTCAATCTTATGCACAGCTGAATGAGAACTCCTCTTTTGGATTTACCTTCAGATGACACATCTTTCTGATGACTATACAATGCTGGACTGCGAGGTCGTAATTGGATTCCAGGACCACCATTGTTGAATACACTATCAAACGAAAGAGAAGAATCACAATTCTCTGAGTCATTAAGTTTTATATAATTTCCATTCAAGATGTCAACATAGCTATCCTGAGGGAAAGAATGATCTACATTAGAATTCTGAGAATCCTGACATGCATGCAGAATTTCCTCTATGATATTTGCTTCGTCAATATACTGATCCATTTCCTTACCTGTCAAATATCCATCTGTAGCTTTAGGTCTTGAAAAGCTTGTATCAGCTGGAACTTGTGGAAAATCATTTTTGTTTGATGGAAGTCATTCAAGCTCACAATTTGATCCTAAACCATTTGGAAACGAATCAGAATTTATATCAGTTATTAGTTGAATGGTGTTTCAAAGGTAGAACAAATGAAGGATGAAGAGAGTGTTTATACTTGGAAGACACACTACTCTATGCCAAACCATAGACAAATCACAATTAATAAAATCAGCAAATCAGTAATATGTCAAATGAAACAACATATTGATATGCTATCAGTAATATGTCAAATGAACCAAGATATTGATATGCTATGTACATAATTATTTGAAAGGAAGAAATCTTACTACTCTTGAAGGATGGCAATAAAACCATTGTTGCTACTTCTGAAACTCTAATGTAAGGACTGCGCCTTTTACAAAAACATTGTGGTCCCTTCACTTCAAAGGACTCTACCGTGTCATTTATATAAAATTATAAATGATATTCCTCATAACTCGTTTTGGCTCATGACACTAAAGACAAACAGTAATACCACTTACAACTTTAGAGCAGTCAATACATCCACACAACATATGACTATTCAACACAACTTATTCATGACATCATAAGAAAATATGCATGACCAAACACCAAAAGAGTATCATATGCAAGCAGAAAATTTGATGTAAAAAGTTTGATGAAGCTCCTCAAAACCAAGTCATTTGAAGAATGAGTCTGATGCATATGTGAAATAGAAGATTATCAGGCCACTTGAGCTCAACAATATAAGTATTGCAAAAAGTTAATGTCCAAAGATGACAAAGATAGATTTTCATTTATCAAAACTTAAAACGAAAATGGTAATTTACTAGAAATTACTGAAAAGAAAATTGAAGAATCAAATTTCAAACAGGTAATGTAGAAGCTTTGAACCCACTACAAACCTGTTGATTAATTGTGTCCCTGCCAGGTCCTAACCACATATTAGGTTCAGCAGTATCTTCTGTCATATGTGGTAAACATGAATATATTTGAACCTCTTCTATTGTTTTGACCTGTCTTCAGACTTGTATTCATTGCAGGAGGGATTTCTATTTTTAGGAGATGAATCACTGTTCTCAATTTCTGCATTTCGCAATCCACCACTTCTTTTTGGAAGTTCTTTCTTTTTGAAAAGATGGCATAATACAAAAGCATTCTGCAGAACAGATGCAAATCAGGACCAACAGTTGCTTTACAAATTGCTAATAATAACGATAATAAATATCAAGAATATTAACATGTCAAAGTAGTTAAAAAACATTTAAGATTCTCAATATAAAAAAGAAATCATAGATGTTAACTCAATTATGTGATCTCATTGTAGGACTAGAAGTAGACATCAATTCAGGAATTTTTCTCCCCATTCCTCTTTGCCATTTACTAGAAGGAAATGGGATCAAACACTATAATCATCTCAGAAATCCAAGGTTGCTTTGGCTTATGTGAAAGTAAACAATATAGCCTTTACATTGACACCCTATTAAAGACCAAAGTTCCACTCTTGATTATTCAAACAAGAGAAATGGCATTGTACCACCAATTCGTGTTTGTCTTTAGTTATCTCAGAAACTTATGTTGCTTTCACTAATGTGAAAGATTGACAAAAAAAAAAAAATTTATTATAGGTGATTCATTTGACAATAAAAATTTATTAGAGGACCAATCAAACCATCGTTATTTTCTCCTAAAGGTAAAGTAGAATTGCAACATTTAAATTACATCACAGAGAAATTCAGAAATTCAATGCAACTTAAGCTTGTTGAGGAATATGAACAAAACAGCCTTCGTGGAAATATGTTATTTAGGCTGGTGATTCATTTCCTGTTTAAAGAGAATTTTACATGCCATCCTGCTTCAGAATTCCCCTTTTTACCAAAGGAGAAGTGAATCATAGAATTCAAATGGGATCACCAATAATATAAAAAATCTCTGTTGCTTTTGTAAAGTTATTTCAATTTCAATTAAAGAACAAGTTATGAACTATGTATGCTATAAATGGATATGAGGAATTATGTCAATGTCTGATAATTCTGATTTTATCTGCAGGTCTGAAGGAGAGAGATCATATAATATTTTCTATGTCTACTCCAAATGAATTCAATTGGCATATATATCATTTAGGCAACCGGTCAATTGGTGTATTGACCGGTCATGCCTTTTAGGCCCATTGATCGGTGCCTTTGTAATTATACCATTAACACAATGCTGATTATCGGTTCAAAACACCCGATAGCATATTGTAATATCATAATATAATGACTGATCAATGTAATGAATCGGTTCATATAAACACCGATGATTCAAAGTGCACGATGTATGTAATCCAACCGGTGCAGTTGTTAACTAATGTTAATTCCAAATGAAGCGGTGTATTCATTAAACCCGATAACAAATATGCCCGATATAATTATGCCTGATAACAGATGTGAACCGGTGCCAATGGTTATGCACCCGATAGCAAGTATGTATCGGCTAATAACCCGATGACTTATAGCATTTAATATGCTATCGGGTTAATACCCCGATAGCATATTAATGTCAATTATTAATTGACATTAATATGCTATCGGGTTGTTAGCCCGATAGCATAATGATAAGTGATGTTTGTACAATCCGATAATCATATGCAATATAAATCTGACATGAAGAATGTAAATAGCAGAACAAGGAAGGTTTAGGAAGATCTTATCTTGCATAAGCTACCATGCATTAACACTCCCTCTTAGCTTTGGAAGATAGATAAGGCAACCTGCATCACATTTCCTTTTCATAACTAAGATAATGTCAGTCAGCAAAAAATCATTTATACATGAGAAGTACCATCAAGACATATGATACAAAATAGAAGAAATCACCTGAGCATGTGACATAAAGTATTATTTTAACATGTGATAAAAGTAAGAGAATCATCACCTGATCATGTGAGAAATCATCAAAACATGTGATCTGTAAGATTCATCAAGATATCACCTAACACGTGACATTAGTATTGCCTAACACGCAATACTTAAGGATAAGTCTATGAGAAAGGTTAGTTTCTCATCATATCCAAGTTGTGATAAGTGCAATAACATTTATAAATGTTTATCACAACATAGTCATGGCAAATCCATGACTTACCAGAGATTCAATCATGATCAATGGTTGAGATATCACCTACACGTGATATCAGTATTGCTTAACACGCAATACAAGGATAACCATATGAGAAGTGTTTAAGTTCTCATTATATCCAAATTGTGATAATGCAATAACATTTGTACAAATGTTGTATCACAACATAGTCATGACACATCCATGACTTACTAGTGATCCAACATGATTACTGGTTTGACTATCATAAGATCGTCACCTTATGATGTCTATATACAAGTGTTCAGTGTCTAAGAGATCGTCACCTCTTAGATATGAATACAGGTGGCAAGAAGCCAAGAGATAGTCCAGACATGACAAAGAAGTTTACACATTAAACATCTTAAATATATGTAAGTATAGATTACAAAGCAGATTACCTTTCTATCATACCTAAACCCTTTCTGAAGTGATCAACCTTCACTCTGGAAAGTGGTTTGGTTAGAATATCTGCAGTCTGATCTCCTGTACACACATATTCTAACTTTATCACATTCCTGTCAACCATATCTCGTACATAGTGATATGGGATCTCAATATGTTTGGACCTGTCATGAAATACTGGATTTATAGAAAGTTTTATACAGCTTTGATTATCACACTGAATGACTGTAGGTTTCATAGGTTCTCCAAATAATCCCACGAGCAATTTCCTTAGCCATACTGCTTCTCGAGCAGCCAGTGAAGCTGCAATATATTCAGCCTCTGTGGAACTCTGAGCTACTGAAGATTGTTTTCTGCTGATCCAGGATATCATGGCTGACCCTAAACTGAAGCAGCACCCTGAAGTGCTCTTTCTGTCAGTCACACTGCCAGCCCAATCTGAATCTGTAAATCCATGTAAATCTATGTCAACCTTTTCATATTTAAGACCAAGCTTTAGGGTACCTTGTAGATATCTCATTATATGCTTTACTGCAACCAGGTGTATCTCCTTAGGTTCACACATGAACTGACTTAAGGCATTAACAGCATAGCAGATATCTGGCCTTGTATTTACTAGATACATCAGGGACCCAATCATCTGCCTGTATTGAGTGGGGTCAGTAGGTCTTGATTCTGCTGCTGCTTCTTTAAGTTTAGTGACATGCCTGACTTCAGTTTGATGGTGCAGGTTCCAATTCCTCTGACTGGATGTGAAGAATCGTCTCCGATGGTTACTTCCTCATCATCTTTCTCTATCATGGAGTCTAGTATTTCTCTAAAGCCGGTGATGTGTCTGGATGAACCACTGTCGATCACCCATGAGTTAGATTTGTTTGAAGTATGGCTTGTAAGTGCTGAGTAGAGGACATAGTTCTCGGAGTCATTTTCTTTTCTAGATTTCTTCACTTTTGCAAATGTGGCTTGCTTCCCTTTCTCCGGACAGTTTGCAACATAGTGTCCGCATTTGTCACACCTATAACATTGAACATGTGATAGGTCTTTCTTAGAAGTGTTCTTGCCTTGTTTAGCTTTTCTTTTCCTGAATTGCTTCTTTTTGTATTTTTTATTGATGTTTGTATTTAGGACTTGCAAGTCTTCATCTATATTCTTCTGTTTTATTCCTACCTTGTTCAATCGGGATTCTTCTTGTAGACAGTCATCTCTTAGTCTCTCAAACTTAGGATATTTAGACCTTGCACTGATGCCTTGGACGAATGTGCTCCATCCACTAGGCAACCCATCTAAAGCAATGAGTGTTAGTTCTTTGCCTCGGATCTCGTAGTCCAAAGTTGCAAGTTCATCTTTTAGAACCGATATCCGCATAAAGTAGGCGTTGATTGTCTCCCCTTTGTTCATGGTGATATGATTTATTTCTCGTTTTAGTGCTAGAGTACGACTTGCATTTGATATCTCAAATGTCTTTTCAAGTGCCTTGAACATTTTATAAGCCGTCTCCTGCTTTCTAATTATGGGCATTATATTATTTCTTACCCCATCCACTATTATTTTAATGGCCTTATCATTTCCCTCGATCCATGTGGATTTCTCGGTTTCATCTTCTGGTTGTGCACTTTCAGTTTGGACATATGAATCAACTTTGTTTTCTCTTAAAATCATTTTGATTCTAAACTTCCAAGCTGAAAATTCTTCGCTACCTCCGAGTCTATCTTCGAATCTGATAGCGTTGGCCATTATGGAAATGTGATGTAGTTTGTAACTTAGTCCTTGAATTTTATCAAAATTGAATAGCCTTAGGTTCGATTACCTTGGCTCTGATACCATGTAAAGTTATTTCAATTTCAATTAAAGAACAAGTTATGAACTATGTATGCTATAAATGGATATGAGGAATTATGTCAATGTCTGATAATTCTGATTTTATCTGCAGGTCTGAAGGAGAGAGATCATATAATATTTTCTATGTCTACTCCAAATGAATTCAATTGGCATATATATCATTTAGGCAACCGGTCAATTGGTGTATTGACCGGTCATGCCTTTTAGGCCCATTGATCGGTGCCTTTGTAATTATACCATTAACACAATGCTGATTATCGGTTCAAAACACCCGATAGCATATTGTAATATCATAATATAATGACTGATCAATGTAATGAATCGGTTCATATAAACACCGATGATTCAAAGTGCACGATGTATGTAATCCAACCGGTGCAGTTGTTAACTAATGTTAATTCCAAATGAAGCGGTGTATTCATTAAACCCGATAACAAATATGCCCGATATAATTACGCCTGATAACAGATGTGAACCGGTGCCAATGGTTATGCACCCGATAGCAAGTATGTATCGGCTAATAACCCGATGACTTATAGCATTTAATATGCTATCGGGTTAATACCCCGATAGCATATTAATGCCAATTAATAATTGACATTAATATGCTATTGGGTTGTTAGCCCGATAGCATAATGATAAGTGATGTTTGTACAATCTGATAATCATATGCAATATAAATCTGACATGAAGCATGTAAATAACAGAACAAGGAAGGTTTAGGAAGATCTTATCTTGCATAAGCTACCATGCATTAACAGCTTTGGCATGAGAAAGACTAAACATAATGAGATTTATTAGAAATAGGTCATAATGGCACTTATTTATTTCCTCTTCGTTAAAAGAATTAAACAATTCTGCCACATAGAAGATTGTACAAGAAAAATACTTGGGCTGTGTGTTGGAGGTGGATAGATGGATCAATCACAAGATCTAAACATAAAACATAAAACGCAAAGCATAAATTGTATTTCCATAAACCAACATATGCTACAGCATAAAAGGCTAATATCATTGATTCAACTATAAATACATATATGCAGATACAGAACTCTGCAGAGTTTTACAGTAACATTATCTGCATTGTATTCTCATCAGACACACATTCTATAATGATATCCAGATATCTATGATCTGCGATGAGTAAAGAGTTACTAAACTTGAATATTTATAGGCAACAGTTCAATGGTGGTGGCTTTACATTCAAGACTAAGGCGGTTAATATGGATAAGGATAAAACAGAAATTATCAAATAAACATCTAGAGAATGTCGGCTGAGGAGCAGATAAGGATAAGATTATCATCTGTAATAAATGTTGGAGACAAAAATCTAATCAATAAACAGATTCCATAACGAACAAAGGCGATTAAATAACTCAAGTGTATAGTTGGTAGAAAGGAGAAATTAACATTTTCCAACAACACTCCTTAATTTCGACCAGCGAATGTTTCCACATTCATAATACTTGTTATCATCAGCTCTCTTCTTTTGCCTCTTCCAAATCTTCAGACTCGAATCTTTCTTTGCTTTCTTTGCTTCTTTCTTTGCTTTCTTTGCTTGATAAAATCAAACCATCTCTACAATCTTCAGATCTGATGATGCCTTTATCTTGGCTTTGTCCAACTGCTATGGCAGCCTCCCAAATCTTTGATTTTACAATTTTTCAAAAAAAATTGACGATAACAGTTTCTACTGCAAACAACGCCTTGATTCCTTTCTACGGTTTCAGATTTTCCACAATTCAATCCTTGCGAGCTCATTTAACTCTCTGCCTCTTTTCAACAGCAGATGTAAGTGTCCTTTCTTGTGAATACAAAAACTTCAGTGACTCTTCTTTTCTTGGACTAGTAGCAAACTGGCAGTCTCCCTATGCCCTTCGGGTTCCCCTATTTCAAACAGAAACAATTTCATTCTTCATTCTGAATCTATTTGTAGAATCTTTGCATTTTTAATACTCTCTCTGCAGCTTCATTCTTTGCTTTCTGCAACATTTTTTTATTTGTGCTATGGCTCCTTTGATTTGTGGACTACAGTCCCCTTACAGCTATCTCCACACAAAAATTATACTGGATAGCTTCTCTTGTCAAATAGAGCACCGATCTCTTATAATTTTTCAGACTTATAGGCAGTTTCCTACAAAAACAATTTTGATCTTCGTGAACGACTGCAAACATAAAAAAACATAATGACTTATCTTCTTCTATGCTTTATTTCCTCGTACAACAGCTGCAACCTTTAGAAGCTACGGCTTCATCTTGAATTTTCTGCGGTCACTTTTAACTCTCCTTTGACAGCGACAGTCAACAACTTCAGCCGTGACTTGCAACAGTGGCTTATTTTCTAAATGGTAGGATCTGCACTTCTTCTTTGCAGCGACCCTATAGACACTGGCATCCATCTCACATAGCAACAAATTCTTTCTTCACCCATTGATCGTCATTTTTGAAGGCTTGAAAGTTTGGCCTGTCCTTTAGAACGTTGCCGTAGGCATGTTTTTGCAGGACTTCGCTCTTAACTCTTGGAGACCTCGTTGGAAAGGTCTCCAAGAGTTAGGAGCGAAGTCCTGAGGCCAAACTTTCAAGGGCTAAAAATGCTACCTCACTTCGAACTCTTGGAGACCTTTCCAACGAGTTAAACGGCTCACTTCAAACTCTTGGAAAATGCTACCTCACTTCAAACTCTTGGAGACCTTTCCAACGAGTTAAACGGCTCACTTCGAACTCTTGGAAAGGTCTCCAAGAGAAGGTCTCCAAGAGTTAGGAGCGAAGTCCTTTACCAAACTTTCAAGGGCTAAAAATGCCCCAAAGGCCTTCAAAAATGACAATTACTAACGTATAAAATAATTTTAAAAAAATATAAAAATATTTTTCCACTATTTCAGATTTGCTTCTGATCACCCATATAAAAGCAAACTCAGCACCTATGGTTTCTTCTCTTTATTCAACTTTTGTGGCAGTCACAATCTCAAAAGACATCAACATGAATAGGTTGCAAACTACGCCTGTCTTTTGCTATGATCTCCTACTTTCAAAGGAGACAGCTCGGTATACAAGAAAAATTCACAGCGATCATTTAGACTTTGGAACCTTCATTCAACTGCCACAGCAGTTTCATGTCAGCACTTGCTTTACTCAATGCCTTCAAACATCAACATTCCCTTAGATTCTTTTGGCATACTATTCATCAGATTCTTCTGGCTCTTCAAACTCTTCAGGATCATCCACCATCAGCTCTGATACCACTTTGAAGGAGGTGGATGGAACATTAACAATGCAGAATATAAATTATAAATAACAGAAAAAACAAACCATAGTCATAATCATGCAGAACATGATGAAATTATTGTAACACTCATCAACTCTGCTACTGCAGAATTCTATTTATCATCACAATACAAAACATAGATTGAGGAACTCTGCAGAATCCATATTAAAATGATCTCCAGATTCTCCCGACTCTCCAGGATCATCTTACCATTGGCTCTGATTCCACTTTGTTGGAGGTGGATAGATGGATCAATCACAAGATCTAAACATAAAGCATAAAACACAAAGCATAAACTGTATTTCCATAAGCCAACGTATGCCACAGCATTAAAGGCTAATATCATTGATTCAACTATGAATACATATATGCAGATACAGAACTCTGCAGAGTTCTTACCATAACAGTTATCTGCATTGTATTCTCATCAGACACAGCTTCTATAATGATCTCCAGATATCTATGATCTGGGATTAGTAAAGAGTTACTAAACTTGAATATTTATAGGCAACAGTTCAATGGCGGTGCCTTTACAATCAAGACTAAGGCAGTCAATATGGATAAGGATAAAACAGAAATTATCAGATAAACATCTAGAGAATGTTGACTGAAGAGAAGATAAGGATAAGATTATCATCTGTAATAAATGTTGGAGACAAATGTCTAATCAACAAACAGATTCCATAATGAACAAAAGCGGTTAAGTAAGTCAGTGTATAGTCGGTAGAAGGGAGAAATTAACATTTTCCAACACTGCGACCTTCACAATGAAGATAAATGTTAAAAACAGACAAGTTCAAGTTTACAAATATGGCTAACTTTGTAAGAAGCAACAGCGAATGCAATTTTAAATCATATGTAAGTGCCTACACTTTTAGGTGCAAAATTCATTCATACCATATCCTTGTGTATGCATTTTTGAAACCTAAAATTCATTTAACGTCACGCTAGCACTTTTATTACTATAAAAGGCTACTTGGAACTTTTATGCGTATATTTTTCATGTTTAAATACACATATGATTAATATTATCATCCTCAGAAAGCATACAGTTCAACTATAAGCTATAGCAAAACAATCATATTTACCTACTTATATCACCAACATCATCAACTCAACATGCATTCCTATTAAGATTTTCATAAATGGATTAAAAAAATGGATGCAAACAAATCAGAATTAAAAAGCAAGCTGTTCACGAATCACTTTGCTACTAATCATGAACAAAGAACATTATGAATGCCCTTACCAATGGCTGACAAAATAACTGTACCAAAGGATGCCTGAACACATGGTCATGCATTGCACACATTTTCACCAACAAGGCATTTACGTATCAACAATTCATTTGTTTTTAAAATCGTGTATTTCTATTTAAAGTCAATGTTTGACACACTATAAGAGAGGTATTTGAGCATGCACTTCTATGTAGGCATTTATTAAGTCAATGTTTATATATGCAGGTAAAGAAAAATGTTAGTAAAAATAATTAATCTTAAAGGTTAATCGAACTTTATGTTGTGTCATGGTTTTTCTAGATAACTCTTTATGTAAATAATACCTGCAAACCAGCTCCTGTCTTGAATTCCTTTTCATCTAGATGGTATTCATGAATCATCCATTCAGTTTTTTCTCCGTGTGGAGGTCTGCCCTTACAGAAGCTCAGAGTCTTCCTTACTCCTGTTGAAGTTGATCGAGAGCAAACTGTCTGGTGCGCTCTTGTTGTTCTCCAATACCCAGCTTCAGTAACCCTATTAGCAAGTGAACCACGGTGATACTTCCAATCGTAAGCACTAAAAAAATACCACTGTTCGTTACGTTTTGGCAGAAAAGATCTCTCTGCAAAATTGCAAAAATATTCAATTTAATATTGACTAATTGAACACATGTTTCCAACTTTTACATGTACAAACATGCGCGGAAATTTATGTAATGCTAAAACATTATTAAACTTTTCAGAAAATTTGACATTAGAGGAAAAGTTTATCTGCAAAATTGCAAGAGCTTCATTTCAAGCACACGTCATTATGTACTACATGAATATTCATTTGCTAGTCTAAACTAGTGAGTCATCACTATTTACCCCAAACATTTTTTCCACTTTTAGATATATAATTTAAAAAAAGCATGATTATCATATGCAGCAGTGTTACTGGAAACACTATACATGATTTCTGAATAGGAAGATGTAATCGACATTGAAATTTAGTCAAACATTAGGCACTAAGTGTTGGATATTGAAGCCCAAGGATCACCAAGTGTCTCTTGACCATTCACATTCTTGATGAGGCAATCGTGCTTATTTATTGGAATAGATTGCTGTTGTAGTTGTAGTTGTAAAAACTAAGATTAATAAAGAGTTTTCCCTGCCTAGAAAGTGGATGTAGTCTTTATGGCGAACCACTATAAATTTGTTGTCTTTGTTTGCTCTTTGTTTTAATTTCATTTTGCACATTCATTTGTTCGCACTTTGTTATTTACAATTGGTATCAAAGCTTGGTAGTGAAGCTGGTTGGATATCAGTGAAGAATTTCCAGAATGGAGGATGTGGATAAATGGAAAGCACAGAAATTTGTTGGGCAGAATTTCAAGCTATGGAAAGTGCAGATGGAATCACTGCTGATTAAGCAAGATCTTTCTCTCGCAATAGAGGGGAAAGTGAAGAAACCAAATTCAATACCAAATGAAGACTGGGAGAAACTAGACAAGAAAGCAAGGGCCACAGTTTTTCTTTCGTTGTCCAGCAATGTTCTCTTTAATGTCTTCGCTGAGAAGACATCAAAGGAACTATGGGATAAAATTTCTGGTATATGTGAGACGGCTTCAGCCATGAATAAAGTTATCATCATGAAGAGGTTATATAATTTAAAAATGAAGGAAGGTGGGATTGTATCAAATCATCTGAACAAATTTAATACCTTGGTCATCCAATTGATTTCGGTGGGTATAAATTTGGATAATGAAATTAAGGCTATTCTGTTATAATGTTCTTTACCAAACAGCTAGGAAGGAATAGTAATGGCAGTTAACACTTCGGTGGTTGCCAAGAGCAAATTGAATTTCGATGATGTTGCAAGTACTCTTCTTAGCAAAGACATGAGAAGGAAAACCCAAGAACCCTCATCCAGTGATGCTTTGACTATTGTCAATAGGGGAAGGCCTCAAGATAGAGGCAGAAACAATAACAGAAAGAGGTCCAAATCTACAAGAACATCGAAGTCAAGGGGCAGAAATGTTGATTGTTAGTTTTGTGGCAAAGAGGGTCACACTAAAAAGAATTGTTGGTCTTACAAAAAGGAACAAGAGAAAGTAAGAGATAGTGAAGCCAATACAGCATATGACAAAGATGAAGGTGTTTTAATTCTATCAACAAGTGACACCACACCGGATTCATGGGTGTTGAATTCCGGTGCCTCTTTCCATGCTACTCCATGGCAGGAGGCTTTCACAAACTATCATGAAGGTCAATTTGGAAGGGTATATCTTGGATATAACAAAGCATGTGAAATAATTGGCAAAGTTGACATTATGTTGCAACTGAAAAGTGGAAACAAATAGCTGTTAAAAGATGTCAAACACGTTCCCAAACTAAAAAGAAACCTGATATCTGTAGGCCAGCTCTATGCTCAAGGGTGTAACATCAATTTCTCCTCAGATGCTTGGAAGGTGACTATGGGAGCCTTGGTGGTTGCAAGGGGAAACAAATTAGGCAGCCTATATGTACTAGAGAGTCACGCTGAAGTGGGAGCTGTAATGGCGGTCGAGGACAGCAAGACAGAGCTTTGGCATAAAAGGCTCGATCATATGAGAAAAAGAGGACTTGAAGTTATGCTCAAAAGGGATCAGCTTCTAGTTCTAAAATCCATTGAATTGAAATTGTGTGAGCATTACCTCTATGGCAAACAAAAATGGATCAGCTTCTTGAAGACCGGTCATGACAAGAGGACAACATCTTTGGAGCTTGTACATTCGGATGTCTTCAGTCCTACAAAGGTAACCTCCATTGGAGGAGCTAACTATTTCGGTACATTTCTTGATGATTGTACAAAAAAGTTTGGATTTATATGCTTAGTAGAAAATTGGAATTGTTTTCTAAATTTAAAGTTTTCAAAGCTATGGTTGAGAATCAGATTGGGCATTGTTGATGTGTTTTTCATGCACATGCGAACACAGAATAAAATACCAAGGTATCTTATCCTCTCTTGAACAAAGTTTCCCCGACTGCTGAAGATCTCGTCGAAGGATCAATCGGAGCAACTCCAAGGTTCTGATATGTAGGGTCTCTACGTGTGGATAAGCTCTTGCGGTATGATGTGATTTTGTTGGAATCACAAGGGGACTTACATTTGATGACCTGAGCGTCTGATTTACTTTGGATATCACTAGAACGCGGGTCTTTCCAGATCCTTGATTTTTAAAAAAGGGAAAAAAAGGATAAGGGTTGGAGAGGAATCTAATTCTAACGCTAAGAATGTAGGAGCAATGGATGACCTTTGACTAAGTCTTGCTTTGACATGCTATGATCATCTCCACAAGGTTAGTGTGATCTTCTAAGGATAGCTTTATCATGTTCAGATAACCTCTACAAGCATAGACACCGTCAGGTTGATGCATATCAATGAAGAAGCGATAATTGAAGTTAAGCTTAAGTTGAATGATTCCAGTTGACTACGCAAGGCAAGTTTGCAATCAACAAACCTCTAGTAGTATGGATATACAAATTTCACCATTGATCATACAAATTTCTTCCATTCATCTAATAACATGAAATTAAATTTGAGAAGTATAGAGACCATGCAAATTGTAGAATCAACACATAGAATTCACCACTCCTTCAATGAAGTTTACATGTCTTTTGCAACAATGTCTTGACAACAATCTTTGCCTTCTCTTTCTACTCTACTCTAAAATGCTATCTACTATTGAGCTACTAACTATTGACTATCTCTGTTTTGCTAACTCCTAACTATTAACCTTTACAAATGAAGAGCTAGGGCTTTATATAGAGAGCTCTTTCCAAATTGATGGCTCTAATTGACTTAGAATCAATGGCTAGGATTACAAGATAGAAACCCTAATTAAGGTTTGTTATAACAAACTTTCTTAGCCAATGAGAAAATTACATTCAATGAGTGTGGATCAATAGGAAGCAGGGGTAGGTACACCGAAGTTTGTGTCGTCTTTGCTAAATTAGGTACATTGAATCTGGACATGCTGAGGTGGACCAATCCGACTAGAGGAAAATTGACCGGGATGCCACCTTGTCTGACGTTTGTATCTTGGTTGATCCTCCTCTGTCCTTGATGCGATGAATGATGTACCTCCTTGACTTCCATGTGCTTGGTGAGGCTTCCTCACTGTCAAGTGTTCTTTCTCTGGTAGCATGTCTCACCTTGAAGTGTCGGTAAGGTCATTCTTCTCTGTCATCATGTGGGTCTTTTGTGTGGTAGAATGGAGTCTTTTGAGGATAGCCTGGAACTCCTCGAACACTTGTAATCTTCCAATGCTTCAAAAGCACCTTGAGTCCTCCTTTATGCATTTGGAACGTCCTTGATGATGATGGGCTTAGAATAGGTCGTCCTTGTCCTGGCCTAATTTTCTTCCATCTGCAAAACAAACCAAAAGATGATTAAGTACACATGATATATTTATCCCAACATAGCATTTCTTACCTTAAATCATTAACAAAAAGGGATCAAAATGGAATTTGCTTTAGGATCCTCCCCAGGGACAGGCCCTATAAGAATTTCGCTCTGACCCTTTGGAAGGGTCAGGAGCGAATTTAGACCTCATTTCATCATTTCATAATCTTAGGCCTAGCCTTCAAACCTCTTCTCATCATGATCTCAAAATTAGCCCTTTGCCTAGCTCAAACAAGTTGAAAAATAGGAGTTTCAAAGGATTTCGCTCTAGACCCTCTAGAAGGGTCAGGAGCAAAATTCATGATTAAGACACAATTCAATCCCTTCCTTGCTCCAAATTGCTTCCCAAGGTAAGTATACATGAATCTTTGCTCCACCAATGCTTAGGAATTCACATTTTGGCCTTCATCATGAGCAAATTAGGTGATTTTGAGAATTTCGCTCTGGACCCTCTGAAGGGTCAGGAGCGAAATCCAAGATTTGCTTGTTTTCCTTCACCTAGATTCATTCTTCATACCTTGCTTTCCTTTGACTCTCAACTTTGGATCCCCCTCTCACGAATACAACACTTGTTTGACCTCAAAATGGCTTGAAAGGAGAAATTCACTCAAAACCATGGCCAGGGACAAGACTTATTTAGGATTTCGCTCTGGGCCCTTTGGAAGGGTCAGGAGCGAAATTCAAGATTTAGCTCAAAAACCTTCATTTTTGGTGGTCACAAGTCATTCAAAGGCATGCTTAAGGACATCTTCAATCTTAATTCACCCTGATCCACACTTGGCTTGACACAAAATTGAGAGAAAAAGGAGATTTTGGGAATTTCGCTTTGGACCCTTTGGAAGGGTCAGGAGTGAAATTGACATTCTAGGCTTGACTCTTCATCTCTTGAACTCCAATCTCCATTGCAAAGTCAATATAAACCAATCCACCTTCAACCACGCCATAGAAACTAAGGATTTGACCTTATCAAAGGGAAAAATAGGTGTTTTCAAGAATTTCGCTCTAGACCCTTTGGAAGGGTCAGGACCGAAATTCATATTTAGGACAAAATCCTTCACTCCTTCACTTCAAATCACTTCCTAAGGCAAAAACATGTCAATCCACTTCAAAATATGCCCAACTAAGATGTTGGTCTAAACAAGGAAGAAAATGAGGTTTATGGAGAATTTCGCTCTCGACCCTTTGGAAGGGTCAGGAGCGAAATTCCCAATCTTGGACAAAATCCTCACTTTTCAATGCTTTCATTCACTTTCGAAGGCAAGAACATGTCCATTTACCCCCACTATGTCCAAGGAACAAGGCTTTTAGTCTTAACAAGGAAGAAAATAGTGTTTATGGGGAATTTCGCTCTGGACCCTTTAGAAGGGACAGGAGCGAAATTTCCATTCTAGGTTGATTTCTCACTTCTTCCATTCAATTTTCCTTCAAATTTGATCAAACTCACCTCTCCTCACCACAATCAAGTCCATTTGCCATCCACTTAGCTCAAAACAAGGTCTTTTCAACGTCTTAGGCAAAATAGGGGGTCAAATTGAGGATTTCGCTCTGGACCCTTTGGAAGGGTCAGGAGCGAAATTCCTATCTTGGGTTGATTTTCACTATTCCATCACCTCAATTCACCTTTCAAAGGTAAGAACGCATCAAAGTCCTTCCAACCATGGCTTAGAAATCCAAAACTTGGCCATAACAAGGAAGAAAATAAAGGTTATGTGAATTTCGCTCTGGACCCTTTGGAGGGGTCAGGGGCAAAATTTTCATTTTAGGTTCATTTCTCACTTCCTTTCTCCTTTCCTTGGCTTGGATATAACTTATTAGGCTTCCTTCCATCATCATCCAGTTCAAATTGGCATTCTCTTCAAGATTTTGTGAAAAATAGGATCTTATATGAATTTCGCTCTAGACCCTTTGGAAGGGTCAGGAGCGAAATTCACCCTTTGGCTCAAATCCTGACTTCATTTTCACATTTCTTCATTCAAACAAGTGAATTGCCTTCAATAATACCTGGGACGTGGATCAGTTCATAGTTTTGGTCAATGTAGAGTGTCCTATAGAGGAATTCGCTCTGGACCCTTTGGAAGGGTCAGGAGCGAAATTCCTATTCTAGACTCAATTCATCTTGGATTCGACTTGACTTTGCCTTAGACTCAACCCTTTGATGCATTTCCTTTCATATCTTTGCAAATTGGCTCAACCACCCTATGACTTAGGTGAAATCTCAGGTCCTTTGTGAAATTTCGCTCTGCACCCTTTGGAAGGGTCAGGAGCGAAATTCATGATTTGCTCAAATTTCTTAACCTTTTCATCAAATCATCAGGTCTAGACTTGTCCAAGGTGTCTCCAAAGGACAAATAGGTCAACTTCACATCAAATTATGCCTAGGACATCATCTTTCACCTACTGGATCAATCTAAAATCCCCAAAGATGATACTCACTCACAAAGCTTCACTAACTTGCTCGAACTCAGACCATACACAAAAAGCAAAACTTGACCTAAGGAAGGCCTTAAAGAAACCCTGACCTAGACCATCTACTGACTCGCCCTAGCTCAAGCAAAGCCTACTATCTTAATGATCCCTCTCACAACTCCCAAAGTGCAAAGGCTAATAGACAAGAACCTAAAAGACCTAAAAAGAAAACCCTAGAAAGCAGAAAGTAGGGGTCCCCATTTGCAATGGGGCAATGTTGTGAATACGTCACAACAGGCATAAAGTAAAATGCTTAAAAACAGATAATAGGTGAGAGTTTTGTTCTTTAAAATTTGATAGTTTTTGTGCAAGCAATGACATTTGTAGGATCAAAATTGTTCCTTTTACTCTTCAAGATAATGTTGCAGCTGAGAGGCTCAATAGAACAATTCTTGAGAGAGTTTGGTGTATGCTCTCTAATGTCGGATTGGGTAAAGAATTTTGGGCAGAGGCCTGTAATATAGTGGTGTATTTAATCAATCGAGCACCATCATCTTGATTGGATGTTGACAATTTGAAGGAGAGATGGTTGGGTAAACGGATTTCTTACAGTCACTTACGGGTGTTTGGTTGTGAAGCGTTTGCTCATGTAAATGGAATAGTGAACGAAGTTAGATCCCAAATCAAAAAGGTGTATATTCGTTGGTAATGGTGAAGACCGATTTAGTTTCAGACTTAGGGAAACAATTGCTAGAAAGATAATTCGGGGCAGAGATGCAGTGTTCAATGAAAGGTCATTTCGAGCTTTACCAATAGCAAAAAAACCAACAAAAGAGTATGTCCCTTTTTCAATGTTTGAAAATAACAGTTCACGTGATCAAAATGGAGGTGTTTTATAGAAGTCTTCACAAGGAAGAACAGGAGGAATGCACAACTCCATCTCTATGCCCCCTGTCATACGGTTTTCTTTCCCACCCACCCCTGTTTCTTCACAGTTTGTAGACGAGACTGATTCTTCATTTTCTTCACCAGGTTCATTCTTGCTCCACACCCTGTGATAGGCATCACTGGAGAGCAACACATACAGAGGTTTTATGAAGACATTTCCACGCAGATGAGAAATAATTTTATTTCGCAGCCATCTTTTAACATAGATTGTGCACTGGAAAATGTGAATCTGCAGGGAGATAATACCATGCAAGGGCAAATCTTGCCTCGTTTCCATTCACATGACCAAACCTTGAGTCAGGAGGAATGTGTTGCGTTGATAAGGCACATGACAGAAACATCTCCAAACCATGAATATTGCTCAATGCAATCCAACATTGGTAATCCTGCCGAAAACAAAATGCAGCCCTCTATTTGACGACTTGACTAGTGAAGACAAGACACACCCGGTGCAACTTGGGGTGTTGCTACACAAGGGATGTTCGACGGTCTACAGCGACCAAACTTTGCACAAGAACTTCAACAAACTCCCATGCAGCCAATGAATTCACATAGAATAGCAGGTGCAGACTTCACACAGCCCTCGATGTGTCCTCAATTACAATCTTCTCTGCCACTAAATGCTGGTAATGTTATACAAGGGACTAGCATTGAATAGCAGGGTAGTATGCAGAGAGTTAATTCTGATGATATTCAGAGGAATACAATATTGCAGAATAATAATGTTAGATGGAGCAATGATGTTAGTAATACTTGCATTAGTGGCAGGCCAACTTTGCATTCATAACAAATTAATAAACCCTACCATGTTCCTGAGTTGAGGAGGTCTGTCAGGCAGAGAAAACCTCCAATGAAATTTACAGACTATGAATTATTGTTCTCTGATCAAAGCAGTGCCCAAATTATTGATTTCTGATTAGGTAGAGCCAGTCAATTATAGAGATGCTTGCAAAGATATTGATTGTGACAAATGGAGGGAGGCAATGTAAGAGGAAATGAATTCGTTGATGGCAAACCAAACTTGGGATTTGGTGCCGCTTCTGCCAAGTCGAAAAGTATTAAAAAAACGATGGGTATACAAAATGAAAGAAGAGGAAGGAGGTAGGAAGCGTTATCAGGCCAGACTAGTTGTGAAAGGGTATGATCAACAGAATGGGGTAGACTTTGATGAAATATTTTCCCTAGTTGTGAAGATGCCACAATTTGAGTAGTCTTGGGTTTAGCAGTTGTTTGGGATCTTGAGCTTGAACAACTTGATGCCAATATTGCATTTCTACATGGTGATATTCAGAAGGAATTGTATTTGGAGCAGCTGAAAGGTTTTGAAAAACAGGGGCAAGATCATTTATTTTGCAAATTGAACCAAAGTTTGTATGGGCTCAAGCAAGACCCGAGGCAATGATACCTCAAATTTGATCATTTCATGACTGAGCAACATTTTACACATTATGAATCCGATCCCTGTGTTTATTACAAGCAGTTTCCTAATGGTGAGTTTGTTCTACTTTTGCTTTATGTTGATGACATGTTGGTAACCGGCACTAGCATGGGGATTGTTCATGAATTGAAGCAAGAATTAGCTAAAAGATTTGCAATGAAGAACTTAGGGGCAGCAAAGAGCATATAAGGATGGCCATTATTCGAGATAGACGGAAGAAGGAAATCAAATTGTCACAAAAGAAATATATTGACAAAGTTTTGTATAGGTTTGGTATGGCAGGTGCTAAGATTGCAAGTACTCCACTCGCTGGTAATTTTTGTTTATCCTATGAAATGTATCCCAAGACACAAGAAGATCAAGACTTTATGAAAGGCATCCCATCTTGTTCAGCAGTTGGCAGTCTCATGCATGCCATGGTCTCTACTCATCTGGATATTGCACATTCAGTGGGAGTAGTGAGCAGATTTATGAGCAATCCAGATAAACCTCATTAGGAGCCAGTCAAATGGATCTTGAGATATTTAAAAGGTACTTCAGATTATGCCTTGTGTTTTGGAGGCGTCAATGCATAGTTGCAAGGTTTTGTTGATTCTGATCTAGCCAGAGATTTAGACAAACGGAGATCCACTACAAGTTATGTTTTCACATTTGTTGGGGCAGCAACTAGTTGGGTTTCCAGATTGCAACCATTAGTAGCTCTTTCCACCACTGAGGCTGAATACATGGCTCTCTCCGAAGGAGCAAAGGAGATGATATGGTTACAGCGGTTGTTGAGTGATTTGAGATGCAAACAACATGACTTTATTCTGTTTTGTGATAGCAATAATGCCATTCATTTGGCTAGAAATCCTGCATTTCATCGTCGCACTAAGCATATTGAACAGCAATATCATTTCATTCGAAGTGTGCTTGAAGAGGGCAAACTACAGGTTGGAAAGATTGACACTAAGTTGAATCTAGTTGATGCTTTGACCAAGATAGTACCAAGAGAGAAGTTCATATTCTATAGTGCTTCTCTCGGCCTTGTCAAAATGTGACATTAGAGGCAAAGCTGGGGAAAGTCTTTGATGTGTTGCAGCAGTTGTTGGACTTCAAGTAGGAGATTGTTGGATATTGAACCCCAACAATCACCAAATGTCTCTTGACCATTGACATTCTTGATGAGGCAATTATGCTTATTTATTGGAATCTATTGCTGTTTTAGTTGTAGATGTAAAAACTGAGATTAATAAAGAGTTTTCCCTGATTAAAAAGTGGATGTAACCTTTATGGTGAACCACTATAAATTTGTTGACTCTGTTTGTTCTTTGTTTTCTTTTCTTTTCTGCACATTCGCTTTTTCACACTTAGTTATTTAGAGTCCCATAGTAGCAAAAATCGTTTGAGGAAAAAATCGGCAAACCAAAAGTATAAGTTTTTTTGAAAAAATCAGGAAAAAATCGGCAAAAAATTGGATTTAAAAAAAAAACATAAAAAACTGTAGAGAAAGAGACAAAAACTACTTTTTTTAAAACTTAAGGGCATTTACATAAAAAACTATAGAGATATAAAGAGCAAATAAAATAGAGTTTAACCCATGAATTGTAAAAAATAATTTTGTGTTGTTTATATTCGTACTGCCAATTACATAGGCAAATATTCAGTTAGCTTTTTAAGAGGGCAGTCACCAAATACACCAGATAGTTGTCTAAGTCTGAGATCAAATATTAGCCAAGTCTATGAAGTAACTAACAAATAGTAAAAGTGGAAGCTATTTTGAAGTGATCCAAGAATTTCATTGTGATTGAGGAAGGAGTTTTGTAGGGTTGATTCAATATTTTAGAAAGCTTATCAAATCATATCCCACAATTGCAATGCTTTATATCATAACAACAAAAATCATTTGGGAAAAAATCGGCAAACCAAAAGTATAAGATTTTTTGAAAAAATGGGTAAAAAAGTGAATTTTAAAAAATCGTAAAAAAATTAGTAAAATAGACGCAAACTACTTTTTTTAAGAACTTTAAGGGCATTTCCATAGCATAGAGATACAGAGAGTAAATAAAATAGAGTTTAACTCATGAAATATAGAAAATTGGTTTTTGTTGTTTATATTCATATTGCTGATTACATATGCAAATATTCATTTAACTTTTTAAAAGGCCAGTCACCAACTGCACCAAATAGTTGTCTAAGTCTGAGATCAAAGATTAGCTAATTCTATGAAGTAGCTAAGATCGAAATTTATCAGACAGAGATCCAGCTATTGTTAGGAATTTAGTAAAAGTGGAAGCCATTTTGAAGTGATCCAAGACTTTCATTGTAATTGAGGCAAGGAGTTTTCTAGTGGTAGTTCAATATTTGAGAAAGCTTATCAAATCATATTCCACAGTTGCAATGCATCATATTCCCTGATGGCAATTGGTAAGTCTTTTATTTGGGGTAGAATTCAACAAAAGGTATTTGTTTAGCTTAAGTAAATGATTAGCAAGCCACTAGTTCTGGCAATACCTAGCTTGCAACTACTATTTTAGGTAGAGACAAATTTCAATGATTGTGTGTTGGAGGCTCTTTTATTACAACTATGTAAGCTTGTTTGTTGTCATTGAGATTTATTTCGTGGAGCACTTTGGATATATTGCTCACATAATGAATTGTATGTCTTTGTTTGAGCAAAAATTAACTATATCAATTATAAATTATAAATCATATAGCTACATCTATATATATTATATATGTCTTCCGATGTATAGTGTTGTGGTAGAAACACTGCATTCGTGAGGCAGCCACCAAGGTTCAAACCCCTGTTGGGCCATTGAGCTCATGGGCTTTCTACCTTTGTTGGGTCATTGAGCTCGTGGATTTGAACAAGTGAAGTGTGGGGGATGATGAACCCTTGAAAAATGGACAAAATAACAAACTTTTTCAACGTTGATTCCACATTGACTTTGATTCTATCTCACATCAAACCTATTTCTAAGCAATTTAGTAATTTCACGAGTTTTTCTAGGGTTTTGCAAGTTTTTACAATGATTTTTTTCCACTTTTTTTTGCCATTCTTGGGGTTTTTAAGTTTTAACATGATTTAAATTAAAAAATCATTGAAAATTGGGTCAACGATTTTTTCATGAATCGGGATTTTTTCGGGGAATAAATCAAATAGCTTCAGGATTCATGATTAATCGGGTATAATCGCGATCCTTTGCAAACTATTGGTTCTATGAAATTTTAGACTATGATAGTCAATTCCTTATGGTGGAAACTACAAATCTCTCCATGGAGAGCAATAGATGAAATCTATTTCCACATATTACAGAAATTCAAGAGCTCTTTGGAAAATATTTTTATCTCATCATGTACTAGATTAAGGATGATAATAATGTTATAATATGAAGCTTCACTAAATTTTGGTTTGATGTTATAAAAGCTGTTCAAATCTACGAGGCATTTAGTGGTCTGATGATTGATCTACTGGCCATAGTTTTCTCACATAAAGATGATTAAGACTACTCCAATTGAGCCATCTGGCAGATATTTTCTAAGCTGTCCTAGCATGGCGAGTCATACAGATTCAGAAGTCATTTCATGGAATATACATATCATATAGCAAGTTGTTGAAATAGATCGGCTGTCAATTCATTTGTCTGAAATCAATTCTAAACCATCACACAGTCAAGGAATTCCATACATCCCTTTTTCTAATTTAGCTAGTTTTTCTTTATAAAAAGAAACAAAGAAATTACAATAATGTCCACAAATGTTGAGAATGAGTCAATGGGACTCAAAAATACAAACTACAATAGAATGAGGGAATGCAAATGACATGCAACTTTTTAAGAAATACGAGGGTACAAGCTAAAAGCGAGAAGTTCAGAAACAAAAGACTTAACTAGAAATGAACCCAACTAAGATAAACCCTAAATGTAAAATAACAAGTGTCCTAGATATTACAAACATATCCTTTGAGAAAGAGATCGATTTTTCACAGTAATTTCATGATTAACAAGTGTCCTAGATATTACAAACATATCCTTTGAGAAAGAGATCGATTTTTCACAGTAATTTCATGAAGAAACCAAAAAGGTTCAGTGGAACCTGGCAAGTCCCAAGGCTCGCATTTGTAAATATCCGCCTCAGGAATCAAATTATGTCTTTCCTTAATGCCACTGTTTTTTCTCTTCAAATAGTGAAATACGAGCTCTTCTTTAGTGGGAGCGAATGTAAGGCGCGGTGGCAGAGCTGAATCCATTTGCTCAAAATCAAAAGAACAAATTGGAGGGCGACCTGAGCTTAACCGTAAGAACAATGGAAAAGGCCACGAATCTCATCTGAATTACTGGCATGCCGATTTTCACTTATGGGTATGTCCATTTACTTAGATTTCGTAGGAACGCCTCGACGAAAAATTAGCTTGGTGCTTACGCCAACTTTACTTTCCACCTACTCTGATGTAGACGAGAGCATAGCATTAGAGAAAATTGGATCAAGCTCTACCTGCACTTTCATTTGATACCACGATTTGACGGACAACAGCTATTTTCCAATCAGCAGTCACCATTTGTAAATTCATCTTTAAGGCATACACGTGAGACTGGTATAGGTTAAGTATCACATTGCATTGAAATGGACGGTTGTTTAGATGTTTTCTAATGGCCTTTTAACATTTTCTTGGAAAGGATGTGTTTTTTTTGTAAGTTAATAAATTAATTATAAAGAGAATAGAGTAAAGGAGGTGGTTTTTAGTTCGATAGGGTTAAAGAGTAAGTATTTAGTTTATTGGATTAAAGAGTATTAATTCTTTTTGTTGGTAATTGGTTTTAATTAAATATTTTTTTAAGAGGTTGTGTTTAAGATAATTTTTAAGATATAGGTGCTTTAATTTAAATTTTTTTTATTATCTAAGTATTTTACAATGTAGTATAGTTTTGTCTTCATTAATTTTATTTCAAAATTAGCATATTCTATTTGATCAATCTTCTTTATTTGTGATCCACTTTTCAATTTAAGACATAAGATAATGTCAATATTTTGTAAAGATAAGATGTTTATTGCATCACCTAGATAGCTTAAAGGTTTTTTATATGATTTCAAAACAAATATGCACTTGAAATGACATCTTATTGTGTTAAATGTACTATTGGACATAATAAAAGACCAAGATAGTTAAATTATTTCCTATATGATGTCAGAACAAATAAGGCACTTGGGATGACGTCAATTTAACTGTGTTTGACATGATGTCAGAATAGATAAGGCTCTTTTGCACTTTAAAACAACAAGAAGGTTAAGATGTCTAAACTTTTTAAAAAAAAAATTGTCTGCTCTAAAATAACTATTGATCATTTATATTTTACTATGTTTTCACAAAAAATACTTTTTAACGTCTTCTTAATTACTTGGTCTCACTTACACATTTATTTGTTATCACAACAAATTAAAAAAAAAAATCAAAAATTTAATATAATTTAATTTTTTTTTATACAAATATTAGAATCCTTAATTTTAACTTTGATTTTTTTAAAATATTTTTCAAAATCATCTCAATACTAAAATTAATTATAGACCTTTGAACTTTAAATATTTTCTTTATTGCAACATTTTGTATAGTTTCATTACCTAAGTCAACAATGCTCTTAAATAATTTTTTAGGAGAATGAACCATTCAAATTTCTTTTTCAAATAATAAAACATTTATAATAAATAAATCCATATAAAAATTCAATATATATCAAAGTAATTTGAGATTTTCTATAAATTTTTTAACCATAAATACAACCATACGGCCATCAAATTGTAACCCTAATGCAAACCTCCCTTGAGTTAAAAAGTCTAGTTTGAAATTAAATTGAAAAAAACTAGAAGTTGGATGTGGAAGGATTTGTTAGAAATAAATGACTGAAACCCAACTCTCAATTCTCGAGACTCTTTGGTTCGGGATGTGTGAACGACTTGCCTTTATGAGAATATAGATGAATCTCATTTTCCCACAGGCATTCATTTGGTCAAAGTCTTAAATTATGATTCATCCTGAGAAAAGTAATTGATTCCATGAGCTTTAATGGTACACACTTTTTTCCATAATCAATCTTGATTGAGCTTAAAACTCATGATCACCAAGGTTTCAAACCAAATTTGAACACACAACAAAACAATTGTAGTGATGTATAGGTGGTAGAACCGAATGAAACAACACAAGAATCAAAGAACGGTGTTTGCAAATTTAGTTTAATTGCAAAGCTTTCTTTCACAATCGATCTTGCAAGATCTTGATTGCACATAAAACTCACAATCGCCAAGGTTTTGAACCAAATTCCAACACAAAATGGAACACAAAATGGAATAATTGTAATGATCTACAGGTAGCAAAATGAAATGCAATGACATGGGATCCAGAGAACGGTGTTTGCATAGTTTGACTGCAGAATCTTTTCTTCACAATCAATCTGGCAAGATCTTAACTAAACATAAAACTCATGATTACCAGGGTTTGAAATAGAAAAGGGTACAAATGCGGTGATTTGCAGGTGGCATAAGAGAATTAAAGGGTAGAGAAGAGAACTAATTCAAAGAACAGTGTTTGCATGATAAGGAGGGAGTCGTCTATCCTCCATACAAAAATGCAATTTGTACCACCCGAATGCCATGCATGATACATGATGAAATGGCATAAGACATGGACTTCAGTGACTTTCATGACGTAAGCCTATAGACTATGCTAGGGTGGGAGGATGGCGTGGAAGACAAACACCAGGGAAGCAGTTTACAGCGTATGATAGGGGGATGTGGTAATTACATGGGGTGAGCGGTCAATGGGTGGAAAAAGGAGGAAAAAATCTAACAGGTGGTAAAAACTAGGAATATGTCCATCCAACAGAATTGGGAAGCATTGCAGAAGAAAAAATGGTTGTTTTTACTGCTTGGAAGCTCCTAAAAACACATGTTTTATGCATTTAGTGGGTAGGTGAAAGTGATAGAGAGGTGTTCATTGCAGCCAAGAAGGGGCTTGGATTTCGCAAAAGCAGGTCCATATGAAATAAAATTCTCATGTTACTATTTCAAAGTTTTATGGTTAACAAGTCTTGAAGGAATCAAAACTTTAAATAATTTTTAAAGGGAAAAAATGTGGGAGAATAATGTGATAAGGATTTAAAATATGGATTGAAATCTATTAGTTTTATTGTGTAATTTAATTAGGAAAAGGATTAAATAGGGTTTTAAAAAATTGAAAAAAAATTGTATTTGTATGGGTCTTATCATTTTTTCGTGAAAGGATTTGAATTTGAATAAAGTAATATGAATGCAAGGTTGACAACACGTGGTTTGTTGAGGACGGTCAAGAACTAGTGGTGTTTGTGTGTGTAGCATCCTAAATTGTATTCACCTACAATTTTTTCCTCACTTAGGCCTCAGGGTAAACACACAAAGTTGGGTCCCAATCCCACGGAAGTCCGCGGGTTGGGAAAAGAGCCCACTAGAAATGGGTGCCCGGTTTTTACAAATCGGGCACCCGTTTAGCTTCGGGTATCTGAGCCATTAAGAAACGGGCACCCATTTAGCAACGGGTGCCCGAAGCTAAACGGGCACTCGTTTCTTTCAAATCGGGCGCCCGTTTTTTAAATGTATTTATTTATTTTTTTTAACCATTTTCCATCATTTTCACTGTTTGAAAAATGGGTAGATGTTTCAGAGGAGCACAGGTACCCATTTTTTTCACCCCAGCTGACCCCCAGACCATTTTTACCTCCTTCTAGGTATTTAGTTTTATTTTTTATATTTAGTTTTATTTATTTTTATTATTTTTCATAAAAAAATGTTAATTTATTGTTTTTTTTAATTTTAATGTTTTAAAGTTTGAAAATCGTCTTTTTTTTTTTTCATGTTTAAAATAGTTTTTAGTTTTTAAATATTGCAAAAAACATGAATAGTAAAAACCATAGGAAAAAAACAAAAAAACATGAATAGTATTTAAACCGTAGGAAAAAAACAAAAAACAAAAATGTAAACGAACAATAAACATTAGACACAAAAAATAAACAATAAACCCTGAATAGAAAAATGAACACTAAACCCTAAATAGGAAAAAACGAACGATAAACCATAGAAAATAAACGAACAAAAAACCCTAAAAAATTAACAAACAATAAACCCTAGATGAAAATCAACAATAAACCCCCCTTCTCTCTCACACACACACGTACATGTTACCATCTCTCTCTCTCTCTCTCTCTCTCTCTCTCTCACACACACACACACACACACACACACACACACACTACCCCCCTCTTTCTTTCACACATTACGCTCTCTCTATCATTACCTACTCTCTATCTCTCAAATTATCTATTCTCTCTCTAACTCGTTGTACCTCAAATTACATACTCTCTCTCTCTCTCTCTCTCTCTCTCTCTCTCTCTCTCTCTCTCTCTCTCTCTCTCTCTCTCTCTCTGTTTTAATCATGCATAAAAGTCTGAATGTTTAAATTTATATTTCTAAATGTTGTATTTAATTATAGGATTCTTTTTGTAAAAGTTAGATATTTAATTTATGTTTAAATTGAACTTTAAAATGATAATGAATATGAATATGTTTTTTTGTGTGTGTGAAAAATAGGGTTCTTAAATTTGATAATACTCTAACTATCACTATTAATCCTCACTACTTCCTAACTTAGCCCAATCATGAAAGAGGATACCAATATCCTCAAAATAATATTTAACATATGTAATTCTAAACTCCTCAAACAAGGATAATATATTCAAAAGATATGAATCCCAAATGGTCATGTTTAGAAGGTGATTAATGTCATGTAGACTAAATCAATTGGGTTTATGGAATTGGTGATAATAATCTAAAACAATAAAAAACATTTAAGATGGATATTAGGTCTTGATAGGATGAGTACTTGAAGAATGAGACAAGCCTCTAAATTGTCAAAACATGCAAGACCTATGATATAATAAATTTCCTCTTAAGTATCACCATCAAAGGGTATGTGATCTTCATTTACAAAGGGAATGAAACAATCTACAATAGGATCCTCTAGGAATGGAGAGATATGAGGGTCTCCATGGATCTCCTAAAGTCTATTCCAAAGTGTGTGGGGGAAATCAATATCCAATGCAATACACATAGAATCATGATCTTGATACTAGATCAAATCACTCCTACATGGTCAATGATGTTACACCAAGATTATATAATTTCTAGTGTTTCTAGTTTAGGTATGACTCCATACATAAAAGGAAAATGATTACACCACCTAAAACTTATCAAGATACCATTTTACAAAAGAATCATAGTTATCCCTTTCTAATTTTACCACAAAAGGATGAATAGAGAAACCTGTGATACCTCTTCAAATAAAAAATTAAAAGATCAATAAAATCAATACATATCAAACAAATTCATCTTATGTAAGACGGTCATTTTCAAGTGCCAAGATGTCCAAGTAAATGACTAGAATGTGAAATCACAAAAAATAAAATATAAAATATGAGGGAATATTCTAGAAAAAAATTGTGTGATCTATAAAGATTTATGAACCACCTTTTCAATGCCACATGAAGCACGAAAAAATATGCTCTCTATCAAAAGTTACGAGGCTTTAAATTTACATAGCTTGATTTAAGTTAAGAGGACAATAAATCACACTAGTGGCAGATTTAATAAAAATAAGAATCAAATATAGATCAATATTGGAATCACATTTTGTGGGTTGCGACTTTGAACAAAAAAATACCAATATAAAATTGAATATAAAAAAAATAGAGTTTTTCTTTGTTTTACTCTTCCAAGAGTAGAGAACCTACTATTTATTCAAGCTTCAACTTAGTGTAGTACTACTAGTTGCGATCACTAAATCATCCAATGATTCTAGCAAAGAACACAACAAAGTAGTACATATATTGACAAGTTCATAGATATAACTTATGACTTTAATAAATTTAGTTAATTTAACCAAAAGAGAGTAGTTGAATCGAATCCTATCAAGTTGAAAATATAAAGTGGTAGCCTAATTGACGATAATGGTTAAATATTGCAAGGGTACTAAATTGTAATTCCATGGAAGTTACCTTCATTATCTAAATCAATGGAGTCATTTATTCATTCTCTCTCTCTCTCTCTCTCTCTCTCTCTCATGATTATTTTTATGATTTTGATGGAACTTATACTAATTCATCTTTAGATGTTAAAAAGTATTGTTTGAGTTGCATGGGCATTATGATGTTTTATTTTGTAGAATATTTCTTATACTTTGATTTAAGTGGATAATATTTCTTAAATGATGCTTATTATTACCCACCTATTAATAATATTATAGATCTATGTGAGTTTCATTTTTTTTATATTTAAGTTACTAAATTGTATTTAATTATAAGTTTTTTTGGAAGGTGAAATGTAAATTAAATAGTTTGTAATTGTAAATTTTCATGTTTGTAATTGTAATTGTAAATTTTCATGTTTGTAATTGTAATTGTAAATTTTCATATTTGTAAATATATGCAGATTATTTTCACATAATGGATGAGTTTGAGATAGATGAGCTATTAGGTCTAGCACCACCTCCACCTCCTCCACCTCCACCTCCACCTCCACCTCCACCCGATCAGTTGAGACAGACAATTAGGACGAATATTGATTCTTTGATTAGAGATATTCATACTATTAGGCGTGAGCCTCATCCACCTCCGTAGTTGTTACGCCTTGCAGATAGTATGCAAGGTATTGTATAGTCTGTGTAGGCTTTAGATAGCGAGCTAGATAGCTATCGTAGTTGGCGTGAGGGATTGCGTGCATTTTATGTTGATGGCCTCACATACAGACAAGTTAATGAATTAAAAATAACAAAAATGAATTTGAAACAATATTTTGTGAACCCTAAGATGGGTGAAGAGATAGATTCGAAGAAGCCACAGATCTCTATTCGATGGTGTAGGCACCCGGGCATTGCTAGACACTTTTGGGAGCAGTGGTACCACACTCCAATCATGAGGTCCCGATGTATTTTCTGAAGAAATTATGGGCCGAATTTGAATTGGGCAAAAATCCCAATTACTTTGATATTAGATCATTTCAGGGGGTTGGGAGAGGCATGCCCTAGGATAGACCAGAAGCAAAATTGAGTGACAGGGTTAGAAATTGTGTGCGCGATGATCCATTGGTTCCTCTTCCATCACCAGTTGTTCCAGCACCTGCCCATCATCAAGTAGTGGATTCTGCTCTAGGTTCATTGAGTGCCCTATCGGGCAATTTGGTACAGCAGTTGCACGAGGTGAGGGCTGCCCCCAGCTTAGCACATGTTTGCACAAGCTATGGGGATGTATGTACGGGTCCACAGAGTGAAGTTGCCCCTAGAGGAGATGGTGATTTTGATGATGTTGATGCTGTCCATGGTGGTTATGATGATGTTGAGGAGGTTGCACATGCTAATGTCATCTCTTCATATGTTGATCTCCTGTGGGCAGACGATGATCAACCTACAAAGGTACAAATTTATTTATATAATTTACAATGCAATATTAAATTCCTTATATATACACATATGAATCATAACATGAGTCATTTTTTTTTAACAGAGGATGGATCATACCACGTCATTGAGAAACCGACATCATGTTACCTCAATACCTAGAGATGTTGGTGCCCCATTTATGGTATGCACTTTCATCTAGATACATTGTATTGATATGTACATTTAAAATAAACAATAAATTTTTTAATGTAATGATGTGTATGATATGTTTTTTCAATTTTGTAGGGTGCTTCGTGTAGCATTGAGATGGGTAGTTCTTCACGTGATCCATGGACCATTGAGGCTTAGCCTCATATACCACTAGTATGTTTTTCATCCATTAATTTGAAGTGTTTATATTCTTACTAATTTATGTACAACTTTGATTCATGTTCGTTATTTTTTGCAATTGTAGGCTTCTGGATTGTTTAATGGTGCATCACATGTATGCCTTCGACCATCAATTACTTTGCCTGCATCACATGTATGCTTTTCTGTGATAATCTTGTTGTCTATATATATACTTTATAATTTATGTATATATACAAGTTTGATTCATGCTTTATATATGTTGTTCAGGTCGATACCACTACTAGTATTGGTATGGCTATGGGATTGAGCCAGATGCAACCATTGACATTGTCATTTGAGGTGATGATTAGAAAAATAATTTCTAATTTGTTTATACTGTGTACCTAGCTTTTATAGGGATTATCAAAATTGATGTACAATGTTTTTTTTTGCAGGACTTGACTACAACCACTTTTCTTGTTCATGATAGTGGACCTCCACATACCAGTGAGGGCATTGTAGAGCACGGTCGTATGGTAATTTATTTTAAATTTTTAGTATTTAATTACTTTATAAGTGAATTATGCAAGTAACTTCTTCTCATGTTAAATCTTCTTCTCATGTAAAATCTTTTAATAATGTACATGAGGGTGTAGACATTGATACTGCACAGGAGGGTGGAGTCACTGATACTGCACAGACATAGGATGGTGCATCTCAGGACCACATGCAGCAGGATGATTCATCTCAGCCACCTTCATGTGGAGTGAAGAGGACTGCAGATGAGATGCACGCGAGTTCTTAGATTATATATTTTAGATCATGTCATGTTATTGTATTATGGACTTTTTATGATGACACTTGTTATGTCATCCTGGGACTTGTTATTATGTAATTATATATAGGACTTGTTGTTATGTGATTATATATAGGACTTTTTATTATGTCATTTCGTTGCTATTATGATATCAGGTCGTGTTATGTGATTTGGCGCACTCTAGTGATTATATATGTGATGTTGTTTTGTTATTATGTTATTTGGACTTGTTTTAATGTCATTTCCTTATTATTATTTTTTCAAGACTTGTTATTATGTCATCAGGAATTGTTATGTGATTGTATATAGGACTTTTTATTTATGACTCCTTATGTGATCTATTTATGACTTTATATTTTAACATTGTGATTGATCATCTTATAGTGCAACAGTTTATAATTCAATAAAATAATTATCCCAATTTGCAATAACATCCTATTCTTAAAATAATAATAAAATCAAGAACTTACAATTAATCTATGAAGAGATTACGATAAAATAGATATATCATAAAAAATTAGAATTCAATTGTAACACAATTACAATGTGCACAAAATAACATTAAGAAGAAGATAACTAATACAATGTTGTTTATGAAACCAAAATTGTATCAAATGTAGACAAATACAATGTTAAAGGGACAAAGAAAAACAATTATCATGATTAAATATAAACGAGTTCACACAAGTAACACAAACTTACATGCATATAAATTTGATATGAAAATTATAAAAGGATTATTAATTATAAATTAATCTCATAGAGGAATCCAATAGATTGATGGAACTAAGGCTAACCAAATTATTAGGAAGGTTTGAAGAACATTATTCAATGATTTGAAAGGAAGTAGACATAGATTCTTTCTTGTCAATTTCTTTTTGATATGCATAATTCTTTTGACATTTTGAAGGGTTGGAATAAGTAAAGGAAGCCCTGCTATATGGAATAATTACATTGAAAGATGGTAGGTGAACATTGTGACCTCCTTTTCCATAATATAATTCATTTATATAGCTATAACAAAGCCATTGGGCAAGGAGTGTGTAACAACCTCGAATACAAAATGTGTAATAGAGTAAGAGCTAAAAACATAGTATCGACTTTCCTCTTAAGTTGACCACGTTACTTTACTAGTGTATTGAAGGTTTATAAGTGTGGATAGTAGTGGCATGAAAAGCATGGATATAATGGTACTAAAATAAAAAATCACACTATAAATATAGATTTGTTATACAATGATAAATATAGAGTTGTCATATTTAAGACATAATTCTATCTTTGAACTTACAATTAATCTATGAAGAGATTACAATAAAATAAATATATCATAAAAAATTAGAATTCAATTGTAACACAATTACAATGTGCACAAAATAACATTAAGAAGAAGATAACTAATACAATGTTGTTTATGAAACCAAAATTGTATCAAATGTAGACAAATACAATGTTAAAGGGACAAAGAAAAACAATTATCATGATTAAATATAAAAGAGTTCACACAAGTAACACAAACTTACATGAATATAAATTTGATTCAACCTAATGTACCATCTGCATCCTCTCTCTTCTGCAATGCATCTATGATTGCCTCATGCTCTTCTACTGAAAGTGTCTACAATACCTTATTAGCAGGTCTACCTTTGTATCTTTCTAATTTGATGTTTGTTGCCACCACCAAATGAGAATAGTGTATAATCTTCTTTTCTGATTGGTAGTCTTCATAAGTTGGTAAGCCATTCCTTCTTGTTAAGTATTTGCGTAGCCATGTACCAACTACCACAATAGACCCAACTGGATACTGAAAACCATCATCATCTACTTGATCACATATCAACTTTTTCTTAGGTTCTACACATCTAGCTAGCCAATACTCAACCTGCTCATCATTATCCTCAGGTGCAACAACAACATACACATGTCCTAGAAAACAAATTTAAGTACATGTAGAAATAAAACTTGTTAGAATTTATAATTCATATATGTAATCATAAATTATATGACAATACATAAAAATATATAATTTAAAGTTATAAACAAGAAATTGAATTAAATTACCAGGTTGTATGAGGTCTGAAACACGATCATAATCTTCTGATGCAAATGCATGATCGAGGTCTTCATTTCTTCTAACATCTTCATATTGTGTCTCAGTAGGTGTTAAGGATTTGTGTTGCCATTCTTCGACCCATTCTATATTCTTGCATTCTTCTCATTCACCTGCAACACAAAATTGACAAAAACATGCAAGCTCTCTAGTCCATATAGTCCAAGTGTTAGAATTAGAACTCTTAAATGAATGCCATCTAGCTGACCCATTGATTGTATCACAATCATATCTTGGAAGGATATTCTCCTCTTTAACTTGCCAGAAGAAACATCTAATTGTAGAGTTCTGACTTGATCCTGTGGATAAATTTGCACTACACCAATCCACAATTGCACTTGCATTTTTAAATTTAGCCTTTTCCTCGAATTTGAGTTTCTCTTTGCAAAGGGCTCTCTTAACACATGCACCGGCACTGTCATGTTCTCCTTTCTCGTGTCCAGCCTAAAAAAAACTCCACATGTGTTCGATATTAGTTTTCTTATGAATCCTACTCAACCAATAAAACATTCTAGCATTCTTGAATTGCCCTGTGCAATTATCAGACCATATTAGATGTTGTGTCATCTGAATTTCTCTCTCCCTCAAATTCTGAAAAAAGGTCTTGAAGCAAAACTGGACAAACTTAGATGAGTGTAATTTATTATCACTCATATAGAAATGGTACTCTCTCAAAATTTTGTGATCCTCTTCTGTACTATCTGGTGCATGCCTATAGACAATATGGACAAAAATCGCTACTTGCACTGAATTGTAGTATTGTGATTGGACCTCATCTTGTGGTGCAAGTGTGTAGTTCTCTGCAAAGTCAACAACCGAAAGTATACTACCAACAGGAAATGTATCCTTACATATTCGAAACTGACCATCGAACCATCTAGCATTTTGAATGTGTTTAACATATTTAGGTTCGATGTTACTCTTGAATTCATTCATACATGTGTGAGGCCCTACCCCGACTCAGTTTGATATTTTCAGTTATTTGCATATTGAGACTATTATGGATGCTTTATTTTATGCTTTATGGATTTAGAACTTTCATGATTCCATGATTTGGATCACATTGACATATGTTGATGCTTTATTTTATGCATGATGATTATGAAACTTTATATGTTGCTAGAATAGAATTACTTTGAAATGGTGAATGTCATTATTGGAATTTCAGGACTTTATTTTGATGATAGAAAAATGATGCTTATTTTATGAATGGTTCAATTTTGAGAATTATGTTAATTGCTTATGTGGAATCGAATTGAATGAAGGAGATATTGAATTATTGTTGCCAATGTATGAGTGTTTGATGTACAATGAAATCCATGTATTTAATTATGTATAATTGTGATTATTTGGAATTACTAATGTGTCAATTGAGATGCGCAGGAAAATTATCCATGTGACCATGGAATTTATATGGAGAACCAAACCTAGACCAATGTACGTTTGTTAAGCCAGGGGTTGTCTATTTGGAGAGACAACACCCCGTATGTAATGTATTTTATTTGTGAAGTGTATGATGCTTGAGTGTTAAAATTGATTTTTATGTAATTGTGTAAACCTACAAGAGACAAATTCCATGTGTGATTTTTAAATTGTATTTTATTGTGTCACTTGACACGTGATGATTAGTGTCATTGATTTTGACTTGTCTCTTGGAGGGAGTTTTGTTTCTACCAAAGCCATTCAAACAAATGAGTGTGGTCCCAAATTTGCCTTGGGTAGGGAGTCTTGGGAGTGGTCAACTCAGGTTTGACCCGTAGGTTAACTTCAGTTGGGTTTCTAAGGGGTTAAATGGACTCCTAGGGTCAGTTTTAGGGCTTTTCCAATGGTCCAAAGGGTATACCTATGGGTTAGGGGCATTTTGAAACATGTGACTACTCCCATGTGACTGTTTAGTCACCTCAAAAAGTGGTTTTTCCAAGGTGAGCGAAAATTCAACTTAGGAAGTTCCTCCTAGGATAGACAACCTTCCCTTTTGATGTCAAACTCTCTTCCCCATCTTCTCTCACCTTTTCCCTTTCTAGTTTTAGTAATGTGTAAGAGTTTGGGAAGAGCAACCAATGGGAACTCTCATCTCACCCAAGGGGTTGGGAAGTGTGTGAGAGGCCTTCTTAGGCAAGGATTAGGGACTTAGTGAGTAATCACCCACTCTCCATGGTTGGAGATTATGCACTTGTTTTGAAAATTAGTTGTAGAATAGAATTTTTTGGGAAAGATTGGTGGAAAAAGTTTGTGTGGATTTGGGTAGCTCATCCCCAACTAAATCTAACATACCTATTGGCAGATTAAGGTTGGTTTTACCTTCTTTTGTTATGTTGTTTATGTTGTTATGTTGTTTTTTTTTTAAAGAAAGAAATACTTGTGGAAAGAGATGTGTATATGTAAATTGTTGTAGTAGAAAAAATGAAAGTTTCATTTCTATGTTTTTTTTGTTTATGTGTTCTTGTTTTGGGAGTGTCCAAGGCCTCCTCTCTTGGGAGAGTAGGATGGTCTTGGGGTGGAAGAAGTATGACAGCCTTGGGTGAGAGGCTCTCCTTAAGGAGAGTGATCTCAAGGGTGTCCTTTGTGACCCTTGCTGCATAGCCTTGTGTATGCATTTGGGGGTCATAAGGGGAGAGAATATGGCTTTGAGCCTTTGGGGGGCATAAGGTGCGTGAGATGAATCTTTTGTTGTATTTGTTTTGCCATGCGGTGGCTTGAGTTGTATTTTGGCTTGCAATCTCCCCAATGGTACTTGGTCCACTTCCACCCGTGGAATGATCATCACAAAGTGTGGTGAGAGTGTAGCTTGGGATGGGAAGATGTATGTTGAGTGTTTGCCTTATTTGTTGTGTTGTTTGCTTGTTTGTAACCCGTCTAGTGCTTGGTTCTCCAAGCTCGGGGGTGGCTTCTAGTAAGCCTAGGCTGGGAGGTGAGCTCTCCATGGTCAAGTTGTGTTTTATTGTAGGTTGCTTGGGATGGGAAAGGAAAGGAAAAGAGCTTTGTTGCTGTTTTGTGTTGCAGAAAAGTTTTTAAAAAAAGATGTATTCAATATTGTAGCTTGTATGAAAATAAGAATGTGAGCTATGTTGTATTTATTTCCAAGAAAAGAAGTGTATTTATTTTACTCATATTACCATGTAAAGGAAAATATTTGTTGGGTTTTCAAACCCATTTGTATTTTTTTTTTTACTTGTATTTACATTTGCTAAAGAAATATATATATTTTTCCTACTTTGGTTAGTTTTGCAAATAGAAAGAAGAAATGCATTAGCTTGTATTTAAATCTTCATGTTTTACAAAAAAAAAGAAGTAGATGCATTTTTGGAGTATTCTGAAAATAAAATTTAGTTGTTACTACATATTCCTTTATGTTATTTATGCTGCTGCAAATTTAATTAAATCTGTCTTTTTTACTTTCATTTAAAGCAGAAAATAAATCCTATAGTAGTAGTTTATTTCAAAAAAAAAAATATAGCATATAGTTCTAGTCTTAAAATTGCCTACAAAAAAGAAGAATATATATTAAGTGTTGTTAGGATGCATTGTAAATGTTAGTTGCAGAATGTTGTTTTTAAACACAAAAAAAAACAGAATATTCAACATATGTTACTTCAACCTTATTTAGAAAATAAAAGAATATATTTTCCCCATTATTCAATCTGCAATAAGTATTGGAAAATTCTTTGCATGCATTTAAAAGATATACAAGAATAATAATCTCCCAAGCTTGCCCAAATGAGTTAAAAAAGGGTAATATACAAATACACACACACACACATACACACACACACACACACACACACACACACACACACACACATATATATATATTTTCTTCATTATTTTGAAAATCTGTTTATAAAACAAACAGTGATGTATTTACAGATTTAATAATACAAAAAAAGAGGAGAAAATTAATCATCTTGTTAAATAAGTCATTCAATATATATATATATATATATATATATATATATATATATATATATATATATATATATATATATATATATATATATATATATAAGTCATTCTTTATATGTGAAGATCTGCATATTTCAAAATAAAACAATATATACTTCTTACCTTTATATATATATATATATAGAGAGAGAGAGAGAGAGAAATAAAATTAAAAAAAAAAAAGTATTATCGCATGTTAATTTAACAAAAAAAAAAGATTTAAAAAAAAATATTGGCAATGGAATGGGGGCCGCGGCCTTGGGCGGCGACGCCCACAGTCTGCGGGAGCCTGCAGTTGTGGGCGACGACGTTCACAGACTGCGGGGAGCCGCAACTGTGGGCGGCACCGTCCACGGGCTGTGGAACCCGCAACTGTGGGCGGCGACGTTCACAGACTGCAGGGAGCCGCAGCTATGGGCGGCGCCGTCCACGGGCTGCGGAACCCGCAGTTGTGGGCGGCGACGTCCACAGACTGCGGGAGCCGCAGTCGTGGGCGGCGCTATCCACAACCCGCGGTACCCCCGCACTGCCTCCTCCCACGCCCGCAAACAGCCAAAAAAGAAAAGAAAAAAATGCCCCTCCGCTCGGCCATTAAACAGTCCGGTTCGGCCCTGCGCGCGTCGCCTCCCATGGCCGCCGTCCAACTTTCGGCCTGCACACACACACACACACTCACAAGCCCTAACCCAGTTTTCGGGTTAGGGCAAAATGCTAAAAGTTTCAAAAAGAAATTTAGATATGAAGGATATAACACACCAGCCCTAACCCTAGTTTCGGGTTAGGGCAAACACATCTAGGATTTAAAATAAGTATGTATGTGGTGGGAGTGTATAAAAAGGGGTTAATTAATATGATAAAATAAAAGCCCCTCCTCCCCTTTTGATTACATTCATAAGCACACACACACACATATATATATATATATATATATATATATATATATATATATATATATAAGTAGTTTAATTTCTATATTTATTTGGGATCAAATAGATATTGTAAATTAAGGGATGTTCTTTTAATTAATAAATGATTGTAGGAGCATTTAGTGAGAAGAATTTAGAATGTTGGGTAGGATAAACCCTTGGGTAAACATAATGATTCATGTAGTGCCCTGTTGGTTCATTTATCTTGAAATTTATTAGACACTTTTTCATTAATGAATATTTTATTTATTGGGTTAATTTAATCAAAGAGTTAGGGGAAATTATATTTAGACCCTAGGTAGTTAAAGAACTATAAGAGATTATTGATCAACTAAATTAAAGATCATGTATTATGTTTGAGATTAATTGCTAAGGGAAAATTAATTATTTAATAATGGAGATTAGTGATAACTTTTTGGAGAAATATTAGCTCGCTTATAACTTAGAAAATTTTATCGCTCAATTAATTTAATTGTTTGATTCATTCAAAACATAGTTAAGACCAAACTAGTTGCATTATTTTATTTAAGTTAATCGTACTTAGTTGAGTATTTATAAAAAAAAATTATCCCGTTTGTGCCCAAGAGTTTGGGCATGACAAAATGCATGAACACTAACTTTTTTAGTGATTAGATCGCATCGTTTTCCAACCTTTCCATCCTTCAGTGGATACTCAACAGTTTTAAATCTTTTAACATCAACTAATTGTTGTCCAAAATCATTTGAAAGATTTTCATGCAAACATTCATCCAACAATGCAAGATTGCCACATATATCACATACACCAGAAACACATGCATTGAAAAGAAAATTTTGTTCAATTAGTGGGTTGCAAAACAAACTTGAAATAAACTCCTTTATAGTTTTAGGTGGTATATTTATACCAGATTCTTGGAACATTCCATTACTATGCATGGTAACACGTATATATCGAAATACATCATAATGGTAGCGAAATTGAACATGAGTTTTGCAGCAACATGTGACTCTTTCCTTATTAATTCGAACATACCAAGGTTTACACTTTTCAAAAGACCTTTGACAAATGTTAATAGTCAACACCTTATCATCCAAAAAAATTTTATACAATTCGGTTTGAGTCATGTCCAATAGGTGTTTTGGATGTGGATCACAAATTTTTGACCCAACTCTTAATTTAAGAACATCTCTAACATTAGGTGATACTCTCATATTATCGTGCCATAATTTTTCGATCAAATTTTTGACTTCACTAGTAAGTTTCATATCAGACCTTAGTAGTCTACCACTAAAAGTCCACAATTTGTTTGATGGATCACTTTCAAAATTTACTCTTCTTTTTACAGCTCTTGACAAAGTTTTGTGATGAATATTAAGATATCCACTTATGTTACTCATCATTCTTTTATTAGAAGTTGTTTGGCTTACTAAAGCTATTGTTATTGCCCATCGTGCCGTATTTTTATCTTTAGAATGACTTTTCTTTCCAATTGTATCAAAGGGGCTAGCAATAATCGATACAACCTGTTTTAAAGACTCGTCCTTCTTCTTGGGTTTGACATAAAAGCCTAACTTCTTCATCACTTTTTGCATTTTAGTCATTTTAATTAGTTGTACCATTAATTGACATTGAAACCCAAATTTCTTATTATAAAAAAAATGTCTAAACAATCTATTTGCATGTGTCCTAATCTATCTCCATGAAACCAAGCCAGGAAGGTTGTCTAGTACATCACTTTTAATTTCAAAATTTTCATTCATTTGATTATCATTCAAACATGTTTCATTTTCAATTGGTGTTTCCATGTCTACATACACATTATTGGTTTTAGTTGTAGGTGGATTTTCAATTTCATTTGGAGTTTCAAATTTGGTTTCAATTTCAGTTTCAAGTTGAGATGTAGTTTCATTTGGGGTTTCAATTTGGATTTCAATTTTAGTTTCAACTTGAGTTCTAATTTCATTTGGGGTTTGATTTTCAATTAGAATTTCATTTAATAAGTAACCTGCTTCTACTAAATCATCAATTTCTTCATGAGAAAAAACATAGGGTTGTGAAGACATACATGTATCCAATAATGGATTAGAAGATGCACTTGAATTAAATGGTTCTATTGTGTTTCCTTCATCAACATTTATGGTCTCATTGATGTTCTCCTCTTTTGAAACGATTGTGGAACTTGAAGCTCCTTGTCTCATTCTTGATCTTCTCTCTCATTGATGCATTGCCTCCTTCTCCCTATTTGCTGCAATCTCCTCAGTTGTCAGAACCTTCCTTTGCCTCTTCCTGCGTTGATTTGATCCCATGGCTACACCAAAATTTGAATTCGAATCGATCTCCTTACCAAATCGACAATAAGACAAACAAAGAGAATGATTAATCAAAACATTCTCTTTGCAGATCGTACCTGTCAGGCAATGATTGAAAAATCATTCAATCATTGGGATTTGTGCTTGTGGGCTAGATTCTGGCCCAATGGATCTTTTCAGAAACAAGTGCCCATTATTTAATGAAACGGGTGCCCGTTTTTCAAAACGGGTGTCTATTTTTTAAAACAGGTGCCCGTTTCACTTTCAACGGTACAAAGCGAAACGAACGCCCATTTTTTGAATTTAAAAAATAGGCGCCCATTTGTTAAAATTAGGGGCGGGAAACAACCCTTAGCTTTGTTTTTTGCTTCGGGATAGGCTTGGTCCCACCAAGCCTATGCTTGGACCTCCAAAAAAATGACTAAGGTAAAACGACATTAGATTTCTACCTTGGCCTAATTTTTTGAGGGCCTTTCTGATTGAATTTTTTGACGAAATGAAAACCCATTAGAGTTTTCAGCATCCTAATTTCAAAAATGTAAATTTCATAGTGATAAGATTATTTTTACTATTTTTGTATTATTTATTAATCAAAAGTGGAACCTAAACTTAAAATACCAAGGTTCACTAAAACTTTAATAACTTTTTTGTTTTTAGGATTTTAGAAAAATAAATTATATGACATCAATCTACATAAAATTCTTTTGAATATGAAAAAAAAATTTGAAAAATATGAAATTTTCATCAAATTGTGGTGGTCGTGCACCCGATGTTTTGAGAATATACTTTATTGTCAGTTAAAAATAAATTAAAAAAATATATTCAATAAAAAATAAGCAAAAATATTCTCATCAATATTTGGTGTCTTGGGTATCATTTCCCAGAAGGATTTGCAAAAATTCATTTATTTGCATAAAAAAAGGGTGGTCGTACACATGTGGTATGGTCCTGAAACATGCATTTTGAAAAACTGGTTTTTAAACATGCCTACTAAAAAGGGATTTCTAACATGTGGGTATTAAAATAAATTACATATTTGAAAAGTAGACTCCGAGCACTACATTTTCTATTACTGAAGTTTTTTGAGATTCAATCTCTAAGTGCATCAAATTTTGACATCAATCGACAGAAAATTTGAAAAACAGAGAAAACACTTCCACTTTTTGCCCAAAAGTGGGACTCAACTTCTTGCAGCCACCCCTCACTTTGGCGTTCTGATTTTTGAGGCCTAATTGCAATGTTGATTCTGCTCACACCACCTATCTACCCTACATCCTCACTATCTTCCTTGTCTTCCCCCCATTTCTAGAGTCCTTATTTTTAGGACCAGGGCACCTCATGCCCTAGTCTGAAATCAATATTAGGGTGTACCACACCCTGGGTCTCTTAATCAAGCCCTAAATTGGGGCCTCATAATGGTCATCACAAATGAGTGGGAATTTGGATCCTGTGTCAGCTTGTTTTGGAAATTCAATTTGATTTTTGGACGAACAAGTATAAAAGGAGGTCTACCCCTCTCATTTGAAACCTAACCAAAATCAAGATCTGAATTACACTTTGGTGAAATTCAATTCAAGTGAGCAAGCAATCAATCATTCATCAAGCATTAGAGAAAAAGTGAAGTCAAGTTCAAGTATTGAAGATGGCATCCATGATCAATGTTTTATGAAGGAATCCTACATGAAACCCTAAAAGCTTTGTGTGAAGATAAACAAAAATTCATCAAGGTAAACATTGTGGTTTCAAGTATTACATTTCAAATTCAATCTTTCCCTCAAAAGGAAAGTACTTTATTATAGTCTTTGATTACATTTGTCAATTCAATTTCATGGTTAATTCTAAAACTAAGGTTTGACCAAAGGCAAACCCCTATTCCCAACATATTTCCCTTTCTTTCTATTTGTAAGAAATAGGTGCGGAGTTGTACATGGGAATTCCAGCAGAGTTGAGAGTGACGAACACGTTCAACTTTTGATGGTAGAAAATTTGGAGGACCAAGGCGAATCTATATTACCCGGTCTTGAAAAATTAGGCGAAACTTCTGAGAATAGGTTCTAGACATCTCCTTTTGCCTAGATCCAAGTTTATGACTCAATGGGATATCTGTAGCTTACTGTTTTTGTCAGTTTGCTTCAATAATTCATTGTTTTACCCTAATTTCACAATTACATTACAAATTCAACTAAGAAAGAGGATAAACAATACAAACCAGTTGAATCCAATTAGAATCTCAGACCTTTCCCCATTGGGATTGAGCCTAGATCTATTGGGTTCAACCCTCTTTCAATGTAATTTGGTTAATTGAGCTATTTAGTGGATTTACTTAGTGAAACCCTAAATCCCAATTTTCCATACCTTACATATTGGTGAACTCAACATCCTTCATGCTTAATTATGATTTCTTGTCTGAGATTTAATTTTGTATGCATTTTAAAATTCAAATTTCCACTCATTATTGTTATTTTCAATTGAATTTCATAAATTTAGAGGCTAAATTCACAAAAACCCTAATTTATTCTAAAATTAACTTTTGGGTTGCATAATTTTTTAAGTGTATTTTCAGATCTGATTATTATGACATGTTATGTTATGATTTGAAGGCATTTATTATTTAAAATCATAATTCAAATTGCTTAATTAATTTGTTAATCAATCAATGTTACAACAAATTGTATTGCTTAATCATAGTTTTCAATTTTTGCATTCAAAATTCCTTCCTTTGTGCATGAGTTTTGTTACCATTAGTCCTGCATACAATATTCTCGTGAGAAGATGTTATAGAATTAAGGCTTCCCAAGGTTTAACCACTAAGGATATGGGGCCTCAATTAGATCACTTATTCCATGAGGATGTTGGTGCTTTCTCTAAAACCCAACAAATGACATCATTTATCCTCATTCTCCTCATAATTCTCATGATGTGGATGAATCACTAACTAGGGTTTCTAATGACCAATTGGAGAATATTGACAATGAATTTGAAAATCTTCAACAATGGACGAGTCAACAATATCCAGAAAGTGAGGCAATCCCTTTGCTTAAAGAATTAAAAAGAATGGTGCAAAGTGATAAAATTAGTGGCTTTGCTCATAATGTTGACACTAACATCATGCCAATCAAAAGTTTTATCAAAGTCCTTGGTTACTCTCAACCCACTAGTCAAGTTAATCATTCCATCCCTATGCCTACATCCTTGCCTAGTGTGCCTACATTTATATCTTCTATCATGGCTACTTCCACACAAAATGTTAATACTACACATTTTAGTCATGGGGGAAATCTTTGTTGGCATTATAACAGACAAAGGAGATTGTTGGCATTCTAATTACAAAGTGAGATTGTTGGCATTTCAATAAGGATATTGAGAAGGTTGTTGATGACTATGGATATAACTGATTAAGGATGTTCACTGTCTTAACATTATTATTTTGTCAATGATGTCAAGAAATTGATTTTCTAATTTAGTATGATGTTGCCATATCATAAGCAGTATGATTTGATGAGTATAAAGATGTCGGTGAGTGACACAGAAAGAATGTGATGAATAAGGGGAGAAATAAGTTATTCAATGGGCAACTATTACTGAGTTAGACAATGATGAGATCATGATGTTTAGATTGTTTTGATATTCTACATATGCTATTTTTTGTAAGGTTAATACTATACTATGTTACCGAGCAAAGAACCTAGTCGGTAAACCCTAAGGTTATCGCTATTAATTAATGAAGGCAGAAATGTCTACTGAGTAAAGTTTAGTATTTACCGAGTTGCAACCGAGTAATAACAGAATGCATTAAATGATTAATTGCGTTATTTAATGAAGGAAGCTGATGAGCTGGAGTTGATTACATGATTGGTAATCCATGCATGAAGTTTGTTAAAGAATCTATGGTAATGGAAGAGCGACAGGAAGATCTACAGCTCATATTGAACCACAATACCTTAGCACAAGTTCCAAGAAATGTATGCAAGTTCCAAGGCGAAGTAAAACATTTTCAGATCGAAGGATACATTGAACTTGGTCGAGTTTGAAGATTTGATGGCTATGATTGATCATGGGAAATGTGATCAAGGAGATTAAGCGATTGGCAAATTGTTTATAAATAAAGAATTATTGATAAACAATGTATGTGGGCAAGTGTAAGCACAGGAATGCTACATAGTGATTACTGAGCATAGAAGCTTGAAGATCTGTTTTGATAACAGAGTATAGAGCCCAGCAGAGGGAAAAGATAAGTCGTATGACTAAGATTGTATTGAGCAAATAAGAATCTGCTTTAGCATTTGTAGATGTGAAGTTGTAGATATATTTTATTACTATTATTTTGTGAAGTGATAGAAAATCTCTTAACCGAGTGGACTTAACAGTCTTATTTGTAAAACCCTCTAGCAAGGTAACATTCAGATTGAGTGTTTTAAATCCTTTAACAAGGTCACCTCTAACAAGGTGAAGATCCTAACAGATCTGAGGGAAATCCCTTAACCGGGTCACATCTAGCAATGTGTTTGTAATCTTTAACAGGATTTGCTTTTAACCAAGCATACTCTAGAAGAGTATATTTCTTAGTGGGTCTAAAATTCCACAATGGTTTTTCCCTATTTGGGTTTCCATGTTAAATCTGGTGTTATATGTTGTGTGATCTCATCTTGTTAGCTTGGCATCTGTACTAATCATATTAGTATCAGAGCTATCAATCTTGTTAATAAATATTCTTACATACCTCCTTTTGTGAGTCTTTTATTTGTATCCTAATCATCTCCCATACCAACATGCCATAATGTTTCACCTCCTTATTCCCAACCTCCACCTACATATAATAATGTTACTCCTCCATCACAATCCAACATGTCCAATTTCAATCCATCAACTAAAGCAACCATCAATTATCTAGCCCAAACTATTACATCCCTACAACAATAATTGGTTTTCATTACTCAATCTAAGTTCAATGTTCTCGTATTTGATGTATTGGGCTCATTATCCGATGAAATTGTCTATGTGGTTCCCCCTAAACATATGGAAGTCCCTCAATTGGAGTTGTATAATGAAAAAGGTGACCCCTTGACTCATGTGAAGACATTTCAAACTTTGTGTAGTGATTTTGTTCATGACCAAAGACTTATGGCTAAGTTGTTTACTAGAACCTTTAGGGATAAAGCTTTGCAATGAGATTTTTGTTTATCTCCTTATTCTATACTTCATTTCAACAATTGGCTAATGCTTTCATTCAAAAAATTCAAAGTAATATTGGTTCTAAAATTACTTTGACTAATTTGATTCATTGTAAGCAAGAAGTTAAAGAAAAAGTGAATGATTTTATTGGTAGCAATAAACATTTGCATTCTCAAATTGCTTATCAAGTGCCTGATCATGTTGTTCAAAAAAATTTTATTGCTAATTTACAAAAAGACATTAGTGATAAGCTTCTATTTTCTAATTTTACTTCCTTTATGCATTTGTATGTAGTGCTTTATAATTATCAACTTCAACTGAGTCAATTTGAATCATCTCCTTCAATGGATCCGATTGATAAGAATGAGGGTGCTCAATAATCATTTGAGAAGTTTAAACCAAACAAAGGTTACATTAAGATAAATGACAACATCAAAACTCAAGTGGTAGCCACGACATCAAGTGTGGCCCCTTTTTCCAAATACTTTTGAAAAGGATTAACTCCTCTTTCTAAGTATTTGTGTAGTATAATGTCAAGGTTGATAAATGCTAATGTGTTGATACTTCCTCCCATCAAGCCAATTGATACTTCTAAACCATTTCCACCTTAGCATGATTTAAAAGCCTTTTGTCAATATCACCATCAACCTAGCCATGATATCGAGAAATGATATATATCGAGGAGTAAAATTCAAGACTTTGTTGATAATAATACTATATTTGTAGCTAGTGTGAATGACAAAGGAAACAAGTTTGTAGCTCCTCCTAATCAAAACCTCCAAATCTTTATCAATCATTTTCCTTCTCACTCCACTAATGTTGTTGAGTTAGACTCTCTTGCCTTTTCTCCCGATGACCTTGGTATGGAATCTAACAATGTTGTGAATCTTGTTAATAAACCTGCATCTCCTAAAGATCTATGCATTACTTTTGATCTGTAACGTCCTAAATTGTATTCCCTTACAATTTTGACTGCATTAGGGTCCTTACCTTAGCGTTTGCACCCTTAGGCTTGATGAGGACCTAGTTTTGCTCATACCATGCAATTTTGACTTCATATCGACCTTGTACATCATTTGAGCCCTTTATTTTGGCCCTAAAATGGGGTAGTACTAGAGCATAGCGCCTTGGTTCTCATTGGGACTAGGGTGCCACCCCTTGGTCCTCCCAATTAGGACCCCTGTTTGGGCCCCTTGGCCATTTCAAAAAATGAGTCAGAAATCCAGCCCCATGTCCGCCCATGTTGGAAAATTAACATGTTTTCGACTGACAGGTATACATGGGGGCTTCACTTAGTGAACCTGGGTTATAGTACATGTGTTCATGGAATACTAAATAATCCCCCTATTTTCCAAAAATATTGCCCTAAAATCCTTTTTTGTCACCCCCTCCCAATACACAACCCAAATTAAAAAACCCCTATTTTGACCATATATTGCATTTTTTCATAGCCCGAATTGAAAAACCCCCTACTTTCACCAAATAGGAAATATATTAACCTTATTTTTTGAGATATTAAACCCCCCAATATGAATGCACGTGATATAATATTGCGTAGTTAGTGAAGCCCCTATGTAGGTATAAAAGGAGCCTTTCCCCTCTCATTTGAAGATCTAAGGGATCATATACACACACATGAAATTCAATTTGACATCAAGAAATCAATCATTCAAGTCAAGTGAGCAAGCAATCAGTCTTCCTTCAAGCATAAGAGCAACAATAATGTCAAGATTCAAGCATTGGAGTTGACATTCATGTTCCATGTTGTTGAAGACTTTATAAAACCCTAATTCCATGTGGAGACAAATAAAACTTCACAAGGAGGTATATCATTTGCATTTTCAGTCATTATTCAACATCCCTCAAAAGGAGAACATTTCCATTACTGCAATTCAATTATCTTTCATTTCTATTTCAAGGTTAATTCCTAAATTGGGGTTTGACTTAGGAAATCCCCTATTCCCAGCATATTTCCCCTCTTTCTATGTGTAGGAAACAAGTACAGAGCTACGATATTCAAAATAAGCATTATTTACAATGACGAATCAAACCCCAATTGGAGTGCGAAAAGTTTGGAGGACCAGGGCGTGGGCGAAATGGTCCCTGCTTGTTAGGATTTTTTTCTAGGAACAAGTATAAATCATCTTATACTGCTCAGATCCAAGTTCATGGCTCAATCCCACGATTGTAGCTTATTGTTTTCGCATTTTTACCTTAATTTTCAGCACTTTTACCCCAATTTCAGCAATTCAATTTACAAAAGAGGTTATCAATCAAAATTCCCAATCCAATCAAAATTCTTAGTCTTAATCCTTACTGGTTTGTGACTAGATCTATTGGATTGGAACCCCTCTTTTGAATGTAATGGTCAATAAGCAACAATTAGTGGTTTTCATACTTCTAATGGTGAAAACCCTAATTTGTTCACCAATACATTTTTGGTGAACCTGACTCCTCATGCCTGCAATTCTTATTTTTGTTTCCAGCTCTGAGTGTTTATGCAATTTCAAATTCAAATTTACATTTGCAAGTTTAAATTTTCATTGAATTTAAAAAATTTAGAGGTTAAACTCACAAAAATCCTAATTTTTAATTCTAAAATTGATCTTGTCGGTTGTCTAATCTGGATTTATCATTTTAGATTTGAATATTCATTTAATTTAAACTTCAAATTTTCAAAGAGAAATGCATTCATAAAAATCAGATTTGAAAATTAAATTGGAATTTATGCAACCCTTATGGTAAATTTTAGAATTATAAATTAGGGTTTTTGTAAATTCAACCACTAAAATTTCCCTCTTAGATCTCATTTTCAAATTGAATTACATAAATTTAGTGGTTGACTTTACAAAAACCCTAATTTATAATTCTAAAATTTATCATGAGGGTTGCATAAATTTCAATTTAATTTTCAAATCTGATTTTTATGAATGCATTTCTCTTTCAATTTCACAAATCAAATCGCTTAATTGGTTAATCAATCATTTTTAATTTTTTTTTTAATTTCTTAATCATAATTTTTAAATTCAAATTGAATTTTTCCTCCTTTGTGCATGAGTTTTACTACTATTAGTCCTACCTATAATATTCTTGTGAGAAGAAGTTATATAATTAAGGCTTCACAAGATTTAATTACTAAGGATATGAAGCCTAATTTGGATAACTTGTTTCATGTGAATGTGGGTGGTTCTAATATTCCAATAAATGATGTCATTTATCCCCATTCTTTACATAATTATCATGATGAGGGTGAATCACTGACTAAGGTTTCCATTGACCAATTGGAAAAGATTGACAATTGATTTTAAAATCTTCAATAATGGATGAGTCAACAATACCTGAAAAGTGAGGCTATCCCATTGATTGAATGATTAAAAAGAATGGTTCAAAGTGATAGAATTGGCATTGATTTGTTGTGTGGCCTTTCTCATATTGTTGGTACAAATATCATGCCTTTGAAAAGTTGTGTTGAAGCCCTTGGTTACACTCAACCTCCTATTGAAGTTAATCATTATATTCCCATGTCTACTTATATGCCTAGTGTGCCTACTTTCACATCCAATATCATGGCTACTTCCACACAAAATGTTATTCCTACACATGTTAGTCAAGGGGGCAACATTAATAATCAAAACTCTTTTATCCTTCCTCTCGTGAGTCTTCCATTTATTACCCAACCATCTCCCATACCTACCTATCATAGTGTCCCTCCTTGTTATTCTCAAGGTCCTTCATTTAACAATGTTACTCATGCTGGAAAGATACACTGCATGTATGTTGATATATTGTCATTGATGGAAACTCATATCGGATTTGGCATCCACAGTTCATAATTTATTCATTTCAGAAGGTTGATTGAAGATTAGTTATGTATTGGTGAGGTCCGGTAAGAAGAAAAGTGTATTAGGTAGATTGTACAATGTTTTTGTTGGCAGATTATTTTGGTTGAGTATTTTGCTTTGTAGATCTAGGAGTGGACATGAAATTTGCCTTATTCTAGGTTTTTAGCCTCAGGTGATGAGTCTAGCATAAGTTGGAAGATCCCGTGATCATGTTTTTGGTATGGATAATGTTTATCGGCAGTAACGTGTGGAAATTCTTTATGCGGATCTTGCGGATCAATTTTTGTGAGTGTTTATGTGTTTGAGTTTGATGAGTCGTCATGTGGAAAGCGTGTGGATATTTTGTTTTGGTTCACATGGTTGTTTTGGTCTTGATTTAAGTCAACTTGTGTACACATTTCATCATTTGCATATTGTTCTTGAAGCCGACTAGGTGGTGACCTAATTGGTGATGCAAATATATAAGACATGATTATTTGATCATTTTATATATTGACAATTGTGTGTGAAGTGTATATGAGCAATTGTGTGCAGTTTCACATGCACAAGATGAAGATTTGATCTTCGATATAATGCAGAATATCAGAACAGAGAAGTGTTTTAGAGCAGAGTAAGAATATGTGTTTTATGCTTAACCGAAACTATACTCAGGCATTTGTTGATGCTATCTCATAGTTCTAATCTCATTGTAATCTCTAATAAACATTTATAAGGCAGTGAGCCTTCTGAAGTTGTAGCCCTTACTTGTAATTAAGCAGTGAGCTCTAGGTAGTGTGCCTAAATGCATGTGCATTCCCCTTATGTAATATTTTAATACTTTTAGCAGAGTATATTAATATTGTGGGTTTGAATCCCACAGTGTTTTTTCCCTTAACCAGGTTTCCATGCAAAAATCTTGGTGTTATGGTGTTGTTGATCTTTGCTTTGTGTTTTTGCATTTTACTTATTTTCATATGCTTTAAGTGGTTTAAGGACCAGATTAACAAATTTAAAATTTCTAGAACATTGATTCACCCCCCTCTCAATGTTCCTGGATTCCAATAATTGGTATCAGAGCCTAGTTCCTCAGAAGAAGTGTTGGCAAGAGACACTATTCTAGTGATTTTGATAGAGATTGGTGCATGACATATGTTCAGGGGTTGTCATTGATGGCAACTCAATTCGTAGATCACATCCGGTGTACATAGAATTGGCTTACTGGAAGTCATCTGGTTCATAAGGCATAAGTCTGGAAGGTGGAACACAATTATCGGTAGAGCATGAGATCATGGGGCATATCTTGATTTCAGAGATGTATTTTGGGTTGCGGTGATCAAGGTAGTTGATTCAAGGCTCAAGATACATTACTTCGTAATCTAGATATCCGGTGTTGAATTGTGTGCTAGTTTAGAGCTCTAGTATCCGATATTTCAGTTACGACAGAGGTATTTTGGAGTAACGTGTGTTGTGGATTTGCTGGGATGATTCTAGTGACTAGTTTCATGTTTGAGGTGATTGGACCGACTTATGGGAAGCATTTTATCATATTGTTTTGGTCTACATTTGGATTTGTGATCGGATTGAGTCGACTTGGTGTAACATGTTTCATGTTCCATATGCGGTTTTTGGAAGCCAACTTAGTAAATGATTATTTTTATTGATGTGGATATATAAGATTGATTTGGTTGATCATTTTGTCATGGGAGATGAGAAAAGAAAGTCTGTGTGAGCAAGTTTGTATTTAAGTAAAGATTTTGTTGCTCTGGTAAGTGATAGAGCAGTGTTACAGAGAAGAATGTCAGATCACTTGAAGGAGACAATCAAAGCCTAACCAAATTTGTACTCTGGCATATATAGATGCTACACTTCAGTTCAAATACTATTGTAATCATTTTGTAATATCCTGTAAGTTAGTGAGCCTTTCTTCAATTTGTAGCCCTTTTGTAATTGAGCAGTGAGCTCTAGGCAGTGTGCCTGAATGCAAGTGCATTCCACTCTTGTAATATTGTTTCACTACTGACCATAGTGTAATAATATCGTGGGTACTCAATCCCACCATGGTTCCCATTTTGGTTTTCCACTTAAAAATATCGATGTTATGGTTGTGTGGTTGTTCATTTTATTTTTGTGTACTTTGATTACTTTCTCATGCATCCGGTGGTTTAAGAATCAACTTGATAGGTTTGTGAATTATAAAACATTGATTCACTGCCCCTATCAGTGTTCATTGATTCCAATAATTGGTATCATATCTTTGTGCCCTAGAAGAAGCCTAGTAGCTTGAGGAAGATCCAGGAGATTGAATCAATGGACTCCGATTTGCAGAGACAACTTAGTGTGGCACTTGAAGATCTTGATGCAACGATGAAGCAAAAGAGTAGCCTGGAAATAAATTTGAATGCAGTTGAAGACTTCATTAAGACATTGAAAGATCAATTAAACACCTCTAAAGAGAAGAGAAAGGAGCTGATGGGTAAGCTACATGAGAAAGAAGAACAAAGTGTAGACAATCAAATCCTACAAGATAAGACTAATGAATGTGAGAATTTGGCCAAGGAGAATGCAGTTTTGAAGAATGAGATTCAATCTATTGTCATGTAGTTGACTAAGGAGATTGAAGACCAAAAGAAGAATGATGAAACCCTAGCTTAATCATTGAAAGACATATCTGATGAATGTTGCAGATTGACATATGAGAATGATCAGTTGAAGCTTGAATTGGTGCAAACAAAGAATGATGGACAAGAACTTGAAAGGTAGATCATAATCCTGAGAGATGAGATGACTACTGCTAATGAATACAAAGAAAAGTTAAAATCTAGTTCAACTTGGTTGGATGAGATGTTGGAAATTCAGAGACATGAAAAAGACATGCAAGGTCTTGGATTTGAGAATGGAGAATCCTTCGATTCTAGTCAAAGCAATCATCAGTAGAAGAACAAGAAACATTCGATAAGACAGCCTAATGCCTATAAATTCAATGGTAAATATTTTGTACGTTTGTGGTAAATTTGGTCATATCGAAAATTAATGTAGAAATAGGATGAATAATGGGATGATGAATAATATGAACAATGGTCCTACCTTTACCGGTCAGTGTTTCAAATGCAACAAATTTGGACATAAGTCAAATATGTGTAGAATGATGATCAATTTCTAGAATAAGGGATGCTATGCTTGTGGGATGTTTGGACATATATATAACCAATGCAGGATGAGAAAAAATCAAATGAACTTTAGGCCTATGCAAAGAAATGTTGTTTGTCATGCATGCAACAAACTAGGTCATATTGCAAAATATTGTAGAAGTAGGAATGCACCGGTGAACAAGAGCAATCAAGATGAGAAAGGAAAAGCAAAGGTAGATGAAATCAAAGATCCACATAAGAAGATGTGGGTGAAAAAGAAATATTCAAATGCGCAAAATGGCTCCACACCTGAATTCGATGATGGAACCTCATCCGGTAACCGAGGCATTTTTGCCTTAGGGGGCAGATTATCATACAAATATTTAAAACCCCCTTGAGGAGATCTGTAATCGGTCAAGGATGGTTGCAGATGATGGAGATTATTTATGCAGTTGATAACTGAAATATTTTGTAGCAGTTTGATAATCTAGTGAATGAAACATTTGATGAAAAACAGTGTATCCAAAAGACTTTCGGGTTGAGAATTTATTACAACTTGAAATTAGGTTTTCGGTGGATAAAAAGGCAATTTAACAGTTCATTCTTCATAATATGAACAAGAGAAGAGCAGAGCAACAAAGTAAAGGAGTGTTTAGCAGCTAAATCCGAGTTTGAAGCAATCTATCAACGATTTCTTGCACCCAGTTGAGAATCATAAGGTATTTTTTTGTTTACGAAGCTATCTTTCCATATCCGTATTTTGAAATGGCATCTACATATGCATCTGGTGTTGTAACTCCATTGGTGATCGAAATTTCTGAGAGGGAAAGGCCCGTGTTCAAGAGGCACCCATTCAAATCCACTAAGGATGATTCGTAAGGTACATTTTATTCTATCCAATATGGTGTACTCCATAACGAAGATATTAGGGAATATATTCATTGCAACATTGAGGAGTTTGGGAATGCAGACATACTTTCACTTTACACTAAGCACATGATGGATAGTCAGGGAAATTTGAAGCCAAAATACAAGTCACTACAAGACAAGGGTTTCATCCAATTTCCCGATGTTTAATGAACTAGAATGGGTTCGATACATTCTAAGACAAGTCCATGATGAATTTGTTGGAATCCAAGAACACTAAGAGGGGGCGGGTGAATCAGTGTTCTGTCGGTAATATAAGATTTTACCTTATTATAACATACATATATAAATCGGTAAATGAAGAAACACATAACATGAAGTAAATAAACCAGCCACATGAATGAACACCATAACATACTGAATTTTATACATGGAAAACCTCAAAGAGGAAAAACCACGATGGGATTTGTGACCCACAATATCAATTCATTGGCCATATGAAAGATATTACATAGCATGGGGGCTTGCACATGCAAGAAGGCACACTACCTAGAACACACTACTCAACACAAAAGAGTCTCACTGACTACAAGCTTCTGCTGAGATAAAATAGTAATGGTGAACTCACAAAATGCATCTACAATGCCAAAAGGAGTTCTGGTTAAAGTTCTGTTCTGTACCAATTCATAAACCCTGAACCCTTCTACCGGTATCTCATTTCCTCCAAGAATTCTCTAAAAACCATCTACTGATCATTGCATGATATAAATTTTGTATACACAAATGACCTACATACATATCCTTTGCATCACACTATTATACTTCCTTGTCATATATCAAAATGACCTAACAGACTAACTTATATACCCTTTACAAACAATATGCCTTATGTCGTCTTGCAATACAAAAGATATTTAATGTTGGCTCTATACAATAATTACAAAATGGTTTTACAAATAAAACCTTTCAGATCCCAGACTGATGTCAGCTTCACTGAAGTGTTGGATGTCGTTGTCGGTGATGACCCTGATTACTCCAATGCTGGTATTTGTCTATATATGCCTTCTATAGAATCTTGTTGCCATCAATGGAAACATATGAATTCAATGAGTTTCAATTTCCGATAATCTCCCCCTTTGGCATTGATGGCAACACTCATGTGAAAAATGGATTTCTTGTCGGTTCAACTGAAACATGCTCCCCCTGAGCTGATTGACTATGTTTGCAATATACTCTCTGTCTGATATCCTCCCCCTAGGATTATATACACATATATATTTTTTACATAATATACACTCTCTCCTTGGAATCAATGTCAAAGACCAGTGAAAGAATAATTATAGATTACTTTACTGGAGCTTGACCAATTTCAATATTTCTAGATAAGCTTTCTCTAGTAACTATATATAGGCATCCCAGCTGGTTTTGAGTGTTCCAGATATGGATACAAGTCCACTTAGTAAATGTGCAAGTGTTTCTTTCTTAGTGACTTCTGTCAGTGTGGGATTTGCAAGCTTATCCATGCATTCCTTCTTATGTACACCAAGTGAATCCAATCTTGGACTCACCAAACCTCTTAGACTTCTTGCTCTCCGGATAATCTTATCTCTTTCCTTTTCACAAGAAAAAATTTGGTTCTCCAAAGTCAAAATTTGTCCATCAATGGATGTTGTAAGTTAAGTTAATCCATCAAAAGAATTTGCAATATTAGTAATCTTTTCTTGTAACTTCTTTATCCTCTTATCTACATTTGTTGTAAGAATCTCTATATTACAACAGACCCTGTAGATGTTAGTACATTGTTTCAAAGAATTTTTAATAAGTATAAGTTTCTCTTCAACCTTCCTCTTTTCTGTCTCAATAATCTGGTCAAAAGCAACTTTCTTGGCCAAAGTAAATCTTTCAAGTGCTTGCCGGTCGAAAATCTGTTGTAATGATTGAAAGTTTTTAGATATGTGCTTTATCAATACCTTAAGCTTGCCAGAAGGGCTTGCTTCATTTTAAATCATACAATCAAGAATCAATCTTTGCAAAATTTTTATTGATTGATCTATTATTCCTTTGTCTACAGATCCCTCCTTCATTAGCTTTTGAGTAGCCATCATCATTAGCTCTGTGGGACTCATCTTTGTTATTGATTTCTTCTCAACTTGAGAAGTGTCAATTGCCAAAAGTTTTGTTGGGGATTCAATTGTCGGTATGGTACTGGGTGTCTTATTAGTCTCCTTTTCCTTATCCTCTCCCGGTGTATCTCTTTTCTCATCCTCTTTTGCACTGCTGGCTTCGCCACTTGGTGCAGTATCTGTTACTGTTGGTAGAGTATTATCCACAATATTTTCAGTATCGTGTACATTACCTATATTACCTTGCTCAGACTGTACAAATGTTGTCTTTGTTTGTTTAGTTTGTACACTCTCATCAGTTTTAGGATTAACTACCAGTTCATTCAAAATTTGATCTGAACTTCCCTAAATTCCTTTCCCTTTAGATTTGTTCGGAATGGTGGGAGCTATTGCTTTAGAAAATTCTTCTTGAGAAGTAAAGAAATCGAGATTCTTTTGGAAGAATTTATCCCAACCATCTCTAGTCTCATTTATTATTTCATTGACTCTACCCATCATTAAGCTTATTTGTCGGGGTTTGCTGCTAAATATTGTTCGATTTGCAACTTATATACATCTTTTCATTTCCTCATTATTTATAGAACCACACATAAACAAAAGTTCAACTTCTTTAATCTCTTTGTCCCTCTTGATTGCATCTAATCTCCTTGCATCTAACTTATTATACAATGATAAAGGAATTTCTTTCAAAATATCTACCAAAGCCTTCTTATATATGTCTAAATGGAACAAAGTTACTTCTTCTATTTCATTTTGCTCATTATCATCTAAATATTCAGATAAATTTGACACATTCTTCAAAATTCCATCTTTTGTTACCTCATCAATTAACTCTGCACAAGTCATATTACCAGTTTTAGTTGCTTCATCACTCTTACTCTTCTTCTTCTTCGGGGTTGCAAGAGCGGATGGAGCAGGCTTCCTCTTCTAAGTAGGTTTCCTTGCCGGAGGTGTGGACGTTGTTGTTACCTTTTTTACTAGCTTCCTCCTTGGTTCCACCTTCTTCTCTTCTACCGGAGGCTTGTCAGATTTCTTCCTCTGTACCCTTCTGAATGCAAGAGGTTGATTATCCTTTGGATCAGAGTCAGAAGTGATAGGAGATATGAAAGTTGCTGGTCTCTTTACCTCAGGAGCACTTTTCACTACAGTTGTTGCAACTGCCATTGCCAGTTGATCTACCGGTTTAGATCCAGAACCTAGTTTTGTACCTATCCTATGAATTACATTTTGAATGAAGGCAAACATTTTGTCTATCTTCTTTTCCCTTCTTTTCTTATTGAAACCAATTTTAACCTCAAGAGCCTTCTCTTGTACAGTACCAAAGTGTTTAGCCTTATCATCCAAAGGTGCATCAATCAATATTTTAGCATATAGTTCCAAGATGTTGTCATCAACTTCATAACCCAATTCAGTGACCCATAATGTTATAGGTTCCACCACTTCCATGAGTCTCTCATCTATTTTTACCATGAAGAAGATATCAGTGGAGTATTTCTCCACAATGTGTTTGGAGATTCTCTCCCTGAGTCTCATGTTCTATTGAAAAGTTTTAAAGAATCCCCATAACTTCTCATCCTTGTTTCTTCCAAGACCGGTGATTGCATCTTTGATCTGCATGCCTACCGGTATGTCATGAGCCCAACATTTCTTTCCCAAACTTGGTAGCTCATTCATGAAATATAACATTGAGTAGACAATAAGATTGCCAAACCGGAAAGTTCCTTTCTTAACCCCTTTGATCTTGCCAAGATTTAACATTAATTTACTTCTTACCCATTCACACAAATCACACTTTCCATTACTCTTTATCATTTGATATGCAACATGGATACAGGAACTGGCAACAGAGTTCAATCGACTTGATTGTGTTACCTTGTAGTTGATGATCATATTGGAAAACTTCACATCTGTATCTTTGATGGTGTTGACCCTCATTGACCTTCCATCATGGGTTGCGTTGGTGAGCTTTTCAATCTCAATGTTGGAGATCTTCTTCCCTAGTTCCTGTCCAACTTTGGGTAAGTCGGTGACCGCCTGAATTGCTTCTTTGGTGATCATGTGAGGTTATTCTAGCCAGATGAATTCATTATGGACCCTGTTCAGAACATATCTAATCATTGCATCCTCGAATTCCTATATATATAGGATTTCGGTTAACCCTAGGTCTTCAATGATTTGATATTCCGACTTGATTGTTCCGGAGCTTCCTAGTATCACATATTGATACATTCCCTTGATTTCCTCAGTGCCTAAATCCTCCAAGGTGCAGTGAATATAAGCCTTGACATCTTCCACATAAACTACACCATCGAGAACCCTTGAAAATGCGCCAATAGAGTCTTCCTTCATTGCAATTTGAGGAATTTCCTTGAAAATAGGTCTAAGCCTATGCTTAACCTCAACAATAGTGGGATTCACAACGAAAGTAGGAGCAGATGATGATTCGGATGCCATTTCAAAGAAATACCTGGATAACGATCGTCGGTTGAAAGATTTTGATTACTTCTCGGATAACTGCTGGAAATATTTTAGAATGCCTTTGCTTGCTCTTGATCACTTGTGATTCACCTTTTCTTAGCTCTGGTTTTCTCAAGTGTTGGGTGAGTGAAAATGAGTCCATTTTCCATTTTTATCAGCGAGTAAACCCTAATTCATCATTGTCATAAATGCTTAGTGGTGCGCCCTACCAGATGTTGGTTTCACAGTTTTATGTCGGATAAACCTCCATCAATGATTAATATAACTCCCCAGATCTCTTTCCAAATCTCTTCTAGGGAATATGCAAGATTTGCAATGAATTTTACAACCCCTAAGGTGTATGCCTCAGTTACCAGTTGAATTTCCTACCGGTGCAGGAATTCTTTGTTCTACCGGTGGAGTTAATGGTGCAGTTACCAGTATAGTTGCATCTCCACTTGGTTCTTCAGACTTTCTAACCCATCTCTTGGTGTGATCTTGTTGTATTTCATGTACCTTATGCTTTCCTTTCTCATTTGCTTTGTCAATGCTAGCCAGTTTAGTCTTGCTTCTGTAGTACTTAGCAATATGACCTATTTTTTTGCATGCATAACATGTAACATTGTTCTTTTAAATTGCTTTGACATATCCAGTGTCATTCCTTGACCTACATTGATTATCCAAATGTCCAAACTTTCCACATGCATGACATTTAACATTCATTCTGCAATCTTCTGACTTATGACCATATTTCTTGCAATTTGTGCATTGACCAGGAACTGAATTGTAGTTTTGATTTGCTCTATTTCTACATTGTTTAACCATATGCCCAAATTTATTACAAACGAAGCATCTACCATTGAATTTGTAAGCATTAGATTGCCTTATCGGTTTCCTTTGGTATGATGAGTTCTGCATACCGGTTGTCTGATCTTCATTTGCAGTACTGGAGCTTTCACCTTGTACAAATCCAAGTCCTCTAAAATCTTCACTCTACCTTTGTATTTTCAATAAATCATCCACCTGTGCAACACTAATCCTTAATTTTTCTTTATACTCACTTGCAGTAGTCAGATCATCTGTCAAAGTCATTATTTGTCTTTCCAGCTCTTGTTCATTATTCCAGGATTGTACCAAATCAGTTCTCAACAGATCATTCTCATGAGCCAATCTGCCACATTCTTCAAATTTGTTCTTGAGAGATATAGCAAGGTTTTCTTCTTTCTTCTTTTTGTCCTCAATATATTTTCACATCCTCATAGTCAGGTCTTGCATTTCATTCTTCATGAGCATGTTTGCTTGACTTTATTTCTGACATTGTTCCTTAAGTGCATTTTTCTCTTCATCATCCTGGTTTTGCAAAAGTTCCTTCCTCCTAGCTTGAGCTGATGATAACCTTTCTTGCTAAACAAGAATGAATTCATTAGCAAAATTCAATTCATCTTGCAGCTTTAAGTTCTTCATCCTTTCAGCATCACAATCCTCAAGTGCCATCTCAAGTTGCTTCTCCATAGCCATGTTCAATGATTCTGGTTTCAAGATCTTCCTCAAGCGGTTAAACTTCCTCCGAGGTACCAAGCTCTGATGCCAATTTTTGGAATCCAAGAACACTGAGAGAGGGGGGGGGGGGGGTGAATCAGTATTCTGCTGGTAATATAAGATTTTACCTTATTATAACATACATATATAAACCGGTAAATGAAGAAACATATAACATGAAGATAAACTAGCCACATGAATGAACACCATAACACACTGAATTTTATACGTGAAAAACCTTAAAGAGGAAAAACCATGGTGGGATTTGTGACCCATAATATCAATTCACTGGCCATATGAAAGATATTACATAGCATGGGGGCCTGCACATGCAAGAAGGCACACTACCTAGAGCACACTGCTCAACACAAAAGAGTCTCACTGACTATAAGCTTCTGCTGAGATAAAACAATAATGGTGAACTCACAAAATGCATCTGCAATGCCAAAAAGAGTTCTAGTTAAAGCTTTGTTTTGTACCGGTTCATAAACCCTAAACCCTTCTACCGGTATCTCCTTTCCTCCAAGAATTCTCTACAAACCGCCTATTGATCATTGCATGATATAAATTTTGCATACAAATGACCTACATATATATCCTTCACATCACACTATTCTACTTCCTTGTCATATATCAAAATGACCTAACAGACTGACTTATATACCCTTTACAAACAATATGCCTTATGTCGGCTTACAATACAAAAGATATTCAATGTTGGCTCTATACAATAATTACAAAATGCTTTTATAAATAAAACCTTTTGGATCCCAGATTGATGTCAGCTTCACTGAAGTGTTGGATGTCGGTGTCGGTGATGACATTGATTACTCCAATGCCGGTATCTGTCAGTATATGCCTTCTATAGAATCTTGTTGCCATCAATGACAACATATGAATCCAATGAGTGTCAATTGCCAACAGAATTCATGTGGCTAGATCGACCCCATAAGATCACCAAACAAGTTGTTGAAGTAGTTACCTGCTTAAGTACAATCGGTGAAGTCCTTGGATTGAGGAAGATACAAAATACAATCCTGACAAATATTACCGGATCCAAGTTTGATAGTTGGTCGATGACTATCAATGATATTATAGAGCACAATGTTAGATTTGCCTCGATGGTGACTAGATATAAGATATATAAATTCAACAGGCAGAACTCTGTATCCGACATGAACATATTTACAGCTTATGAGATTTTGAAGGAAGGGAAGAGGTATGACCTTTGCTCAGTGCTTCTCAGTGAATTATTAAGAAACCTAAAGAAGATTAAGCAAGACAAGAAGCATGTGTTCAAGTTTGGTTCATTGGTAGTTTGCTTGGCTTTGTGTTTTCTTAAATGAGGTCTCTAGTATTGGGAAGATTCAATGGGGTTATGATAAATTGGTGGCAGTTCAGATAAAGGAAGGGTTGCAGGGTTTAGGAGATACAGTTGCTCAGAAATCCACCTTGTGGGGTTACTTCAAATATTTTCAAGCCACATTGCATAATAGGGAAAGAATATCTAAAGAAATAGTTGAGAAATATGAGAGAACTATCTGCTTCATGGTCGATAAGGACCAATGTCATATGGAGGAAGTTGAACCAAGAACTATCTGGATCATGCCCACGGAGTTTGAGGTGGATGTTGTTACACTTGATGTATATGATCAACACCTGTTGAGTCAACCAGTAGATGACAAGGAGGAGAGGTTCGATACTTGTCAAGAGAAAGACCTTGATTTTCACAAAAAACTTACTGAACCTGCTAGGAAGAGGAAAGTAAGGAAAGAAGTAGAGGAGTTGGCAGAATAGATGGGCATATCTAAGGAGGTTGTACAAAGGGAAAGATAACAGAACATCCTGAAGGGGAGACATGGTGAAATCAAAGACTAAACCTGTTTCCACCCCTCCGAAGTAGGCCAAGCCAAAATAGTATCAGTTTGCACCTACTTCCAGTGTGTAGAAGTCCATTCCTCCATACAAATCACAATCTACATCAACAACCAGTGAGAAGAGGAAGAAGGAGAAACCTCTAAGAGTATATGTTGCTGCCACTACTGAGCACATGGAGATAGAATCTAATGAGGTAGTGAGAGAAGTGGAAAAGATAGTCACCTACGCTAGAGAGGTGAAGAAGCCACAATCTGGTCGAGCTCAACAACCAAAGAAGCCCATAGTAGAAAGTGAATCATCCAAAAAGGCCAGAGCCAACAAGAAGAAGAAATCTGAGATAGATGAAGCTCTCAAATCTGGTAAGATTGAAGGCACATTTAAAATAGTGCCTCCATTAACTTTGAAAGAGTTTATTGATGAAACTCTTAAGGATGGAAATTTGAGAAATGTGTCTATATATTATGAAAACCATGATGATAAGGATCAGAGGGTAGCTGAAGAAGCAATTGTAGAATATATGGATGTATATAGTAAGACATTAATAGAACTTGCATCTATGATCCCTAAAAGTCTATATGACATTTTGGATGCAAGAAGGCTTACAGATAGTCACGAGGATGAGAAAATAAAAGAATATGTGCTAGTAAATCTATCTTATATTATTTCTAGAGATGAAGTCGCCCAGTTACTGAAACTTGCCAATAAAATATTTTGAAGCAAGAAAAGGGTAAATAAGCTTATGATAGGGAAGAAAGATGAGGTGGTAAAGGAAACTTAAATAATTTTGAGATAGTTTTTGATAGATCAGAGAGTTGATTTGAATCTGGAAGAACCCACTCGAGACACATTTGTTTCGAAAGTAAATACAGTTGTCCCCAGCAAGCCAAAGGATCAATCTCCTGAGAAAGCCACTCTGGAAGGATAGACCAATGATCAAATTCCAGTTGATAATGATGATACATTTGGCGTTGTTGTATAGGATCCTCCGGTTATAAAAATTGTGTCAGAAAAAGAAGCTGAGGAGTCAATAGATGTGTAGAAGGATGTGAATGATGGTAAGAAAGATGGAAAGGTTGAGAGTGCAGAAGTTGTAGATAAGGAGAAAGGGGAGGAAAAGGAAGATCAAACTCCGACAATAGTGGCAAGAGACACTGGTACTAAAAAGGAATAAGTTGTTGCTGATCCAGATGATTTTGGTCAAGGGCTGATTGACTTGAGTACCTTATGTCCCATTCAAGAACTTAAACTAGAAACCCTGGCTCAAGCCAAAGCCAGTGAGGACTTACTTAAGTCCCATTCTGCTGATAAGGAATTAATATCATTGGTGGGGGATCTGTTGGAAAAGATTATGCCATCTTTCAAAATGGATACATCTAATCCCTCTGGTTTGTTAGGTGTTGTTGGTACTCACTTTGATTCTTTGGAGAAGGCCGCAAATATTAAAGTCTTGAATCAATTCAATGCAATGAAGCTAAAGCAATTTTTGAAAATGATTGAAGATGATAGAGTCAGTTTAGTTATTGCACTAAAAAATATTCAGGATGCAATTGATGAAGGAGGTAATATATGAAAGTCATGTCTAATTTTGCCCAAGTTCACTATAGACATTGACAATAAGATAAGGGAATGTGAAGGTCAGATAGCAAGCATATCATAGTCATACGCACTACAATTTTCTCCAGCTAGCAATTTTGAACCCCAAGTTTTAAATATATTAAATCAAATCAAGAGCTTAAACCAAGAAAATAATAGAATTTTGGGTAGGGTGTCTGAGGTGAGAAGTCTCATTACTACTTGGATAGATTCTTTGATGAGTAGCATGCAGGATGCTAAGGATGCACTAAATAAACCCATTTCGACAGATAGACAGGGAGTAGAAATGCATGTCTACCTCTTCAGCAGGATGATAACCATTTTGGAGAGCCTAAAGAAGGCATGGGAGAATCATTTTCTATTCCTTAGAATAATTTTTATATACATCTTTAAATTTTTGTGAGCATCTATACATACCCTTGCATATCAATTTTGGTAGATCATTTATCTTTGGCATTGTTGTCAAAGGGTAGAGAGTTGAGTGAAAAATGGTGTAAATTCTTAGGGGGAGCTTGTACAAATTTTGAAGTCTGGTAGTATTGAGTGTACAGTTCATTTTTCAGAGTGTTGCCATCAATGCCAAAGGGGGATATTGTTGGCAAGAGACACTATTCTGGTGATTCTGGTAGAGATTGGTGCATGAAAATTGTTTTGGGTTTGTCATTGATGGCACCTCAATTTGTAGATCACATCCGATGTACATAGAATTGGTTTACCAGAAGTCATCCTGTTCATAAGGCATAAGTCTGGAAGGTGGAACACAGTTACTGGTAGAGCATGAAATCATGGTGAATATCTTGATTTCAATGATGTATTTTGGGTTGCGGTGATCAAGGAAGTTGATTCAAGGTTCGAGATAGATTACTTCGTAATCCAGATATCCGATGTTGAATTGTGTGCTAGTTTATAGCTTCGGTATTCGGTATTTCAGTTAGGACAGAGCTATTTTGGAGTAACGTGTGTTGCGGATTTGTTGGGATGATTCTAGTGATCAATTTCATGTTTGAGGTGATTGGGCCAACTTATGGGAAGCTTTTTATCATCTTGTTTTGGTTCACATTTGGATTTGTGATCAGATTGAGCCGACTTGGTGTAGCACGTTTCATGTTGCGTGTTATGTGGTTTTTGGAAGTCGACTTAGTAAATTATTCTTTTTGTTGATGCAGATATATAAGATTGATTTGGTTGATCATTTTGTCATGGGAGATGAGAAAAGAAAGTCTATGTGAGCAAGTTTGTAGTTAAGTAAAGATTTTGTTCCTCCAGTAAGTGACAAAGTAGTGTTACAAAGAAAAATGACAAATCACTTGAAGGAGACAATCAGAGCCTAACCAAAATTGTACTCTATCATATATAGATGCTACAGTTCAGTTCAAATACTGTTCTAATCATTTTGTAATAGCATGTAGGGAAATGAGCCTTCCTCCAGGTTGTAGCCCTTTTGTAATTGAGTAGTGAGCTCTAGGTAGTGTGCCTGAATGCAAGTGCATTCCACTCTTGTAATATTGTTTTACTACTGGCCATAGTATAATAATATTGTGGGTACTCAATCCCACTGTGGTTTTTCCCTTTCTAGGTTTTCAAGTAAAAATCTCAATGTTATGGTTGTGTGGTTGTTCATTTTATGTTTCTACACTTTGATTACTTTCTCATGCATCTGGTGGTTTAAGAATCAACTCGATAAGTTTGTGAATTATAAAACACTGATTCACCCCTCCCTCTCAGTGTTCATTGACTCCAACAAGAAGTCTAACAACTCGAGGTGGATCTGGGAAGGTGAATCAATGGATTCCAGTAATCTTAGGCAACAACTAGTGGTTTCTCTTCAAGATCTTTATCATGCACAAGATGAGAACTGACAAGTGAAATCAAATCTTAAAGATGCTGAGGAATGCATTGAAAAATTGAAAGACCAGTTGAACAAGTCAAGGGATAAGAGAAAGGAACTCGTTGATAAGATGAAGGAGAAAGAAAGTTAAAGCATTGATGAAGAAGCCCTGAAGAAAAAGACTGAAGAATGTGAGAGACTTTCTAGAGTTAATACAGTCTAGAAGAATGAGATGGAATCCATTGTGATGAGATTGACAAAGGAGATTGAAGAAATGAAGAAGAATGAAGAAAAGCTTGCTCAATCCCTGAAAGAAAAAAAAAAAAATGCTGCAGACTTGAGGATGAAATTGGACAATTGAAGGATGACCTACAAGATACTAGAGAACATGAGAAAGATCTTGGAAAGTAGGTCCCACTTCTCAAATTTGATCTTTTTGCTGCAAATGAGTATAAGGAGAAGTTCTGAATTAGTTCAGCTAGACTAGATGAGATTCTTGTGAATCAAAATAATCCTATTGATACTCAAGGTCTTGGATTTGAGAAAGGTGCAAGTTCCAAGACAACTCAACAATAGAATAGCTCAAGAAGGCCTCTGGTAAGGCAACCTAGTGCTCACAAATTCAATGGTAACTATTTTGTTTGGAACAAATTTGGTCATATGGCTAGTAAATGCAGAAATAGGATGAAAAATAATGGTCCATCTTTTACCGGTCAATATTTCAAATGCAACAAGTATGGTCATAAGGTAAATGTATGCAAAACTGTGATGAATAACTCTCAGGATAGGGGAAATGTCAGATGCTATGCATGTGGTATGTTTGGACATGTTTCTAATCAAAGCAAAACAAGAAGAAATTAGATGAATTTCAGGCCTATGCAAGGAAATGTTATTTTATATGCTTGCAACAACTCTGGTCATATGGCTAAGTATTGCAGAAGCATAAATGTGAATAAAAAAGGCCCGGAAGACAAAAACAAGAATGTGAAGCTAGATGAGAAGGGTAAAGAAAAGGTTGATGAAATCAGAGATCGGATGAAGAAGGCATGGGTTAATAAGAGTGATTTAGAGGCAGGAAGTGGGTCCACACCTGGTTCTGGTGCTGGAACTACATCTGATAATTAGACCTACGACATCCGGCCTTGGGGGAAGCTATCATGCAAATCCTTCAAACACCTTGTTTAAGATCTTCGTTTGGTTTTGATAGGTTGCAAAGGTATGTACAATGATTGCAAATGTCTTTGATGGATTTTCGAAAGAATTTGAGCTGATTTGAAGATCCAAAGAAGAATTCTTGACAAACACAGTATCCAAAAGAGTTAGGGTAGAGTGCATTTATTACAGTAAAAAGTTAGGTCCTCGGTGAATAAAAAGTGACTTTTCCTCTTCATTTCTCACTTTGCGATTGAAGAGAAGAAGTTCAGAGAGATCTACAAAGAAGGTGATCAGGCTAGACCAAGTGCTACCAATTTCCAAAGCAATTTGTCGAGAAGACCTAATCCGATATCAAAGGTATTTATCAGTGAAAACCCTCTTTCGGTTGAAGTTTGGAATTTGAATCTATAAGAATAGTTGCATCTGGTACCGCCATCCCTCTGGTTGTAAATATCATCGAGCGTGCTTGTCCCAATTTCAAAGATCATCCATTGATCGCAAAGGAGGACGGCCCGAAGAGTGCATTTTCATTTGTGCCCTATGAAGTCCTACACAATGAAGACATAAGGGTCTACACGCATTATTCAATTGAAGAACTGGGAAGTTCTCAGATGCTGAGTCCGTATAACAACTGATTATCTGATGGAAGTTTGATTGTGAAACTTGAATTTATGGATCTTGAAAGCAAGGGTTTTGCATAATTTGTAAAGTTTCCAATAGCGTATGAGTAGGAGTGGATCTGATACATCCTGAGTTGTGTTCATGATGAATTCATATGGTTGGATAAGCTACATAGGATCACTAAAGGTGTGATTCAAGTCGTAACATGATTGTGTGCATCCGATCAATTGCCATCTTTGAAAGCAGCAAAGAATGATGTTGTAACAAATGCAACCAGGTAAAAATTTGATAGAAGGGCGATGACTATTGATGACATATTGGAGGATGACATCTAGTTCGCATCCATGGTGTTTGTGTATAAGATCTACTACTCCTCTCGAATGAAATTTGTCTCCGGTACTACACAGTATGATGCATATGAAATGTTAAGGGAGAATAAGAAGTATGGTCTTTGCGATTTGTTGTGGAGTGAGCTCATCAAGAATTTGAAGAAGATAAAATAAAACAAGAAGAGCCCATTCAAGTATGTTTCCCTACTTCTGTGCATATTCTTTTATTTCCAGAATGAGATTTTGAGTTTTGGTCTAGTACAGTGGGCTTATGATAGACCAGGAGGAGTACAGATCCGAGATACCTTTACAACTCCGGTGATTCCAAAGCCCATAATTCAAATCTATGGGGATATTTCAAGAACTTTCAGTAGGAGATACATGAGAGGGAGATAATCCCTAAGGACATTGTTGAGAAGTATGTTGACACCATCTGCTTCATGGTTGACACCAATCAGTGCTTGATGGAAGCGATGGAGCCCAGAACTTCAAAGATTCTACCAATGGGCTATGAGGTTGATGAATAGATTTTGGAATTATATTCTCAACATTTGTTGAGTCAACTGGTGGACCCCATTGAGGAGAGGTTTAGCATTTATAAGGAGAAGAGCCTAAAATTACATCAACAATTTAAGAAATCGATCATTCAAAAGAAGGTCCAGAAAGAAGTTGAAGCTCTCGCTGAGAGCATGGGTATAACAAAAGAGGCTATCCGAAAATCTAGGGAGAAGAACATTCTCTTTGAGGAGCAAACAGTGAAGGTGAAGAAGGAACCAACAACTACTCCTAAGCCAAAACCAAGACAAACCAGAAGTAAAACTCCTTCCTCCGGTCCCGCTAAGCCAACAACAAAGCCTAAATAATTAGCTAAGCCATTCGATGGTATGCAAAAGAGGAAATTAGTAAGATATGATGAAGAGATCGAATCAGATGAGGTAGTGAAAGAGGTGAAGGCTAAAGCTACCAAGGTAATAAAGATCACTAAGGATAAGCCATCTGATAGAGCAAGGGCAAGTAAGATACCAAAATTTGAAATTATTGAGGCATTAAAACAAGGTAACTACACTATTGTACCTCCTATTACATTAGATTAGATTCTTAAAGTAGTTGTTAAGGATGGTAATTTGAAACCACTATCTGAGTGGTATGAAATTTTTGATGAGAATGGGAAAAGGACATTAGAGGAAGCAACAATATAATACTTGAATGTTTATAGTAAGGCTCTCATTGAATTAATGTCAGTCATACCCAAGAGCCTATATTCAATTTTGGATGCTAGAAGGAAAATGACAAATAAAGAGGATGAGGGATTGAAGGAGTATGTATTGGTTAACCTGTGCTCTATAATATCTAAAGAGTAGATAGCCAGAATACTTAAGTTAGCCAAGGATAAGTTTCGAAAAAAGCACAGAGTAAACAAAATCATGTCTGGAAAAACTGATGAGGTAATAAAGGAAACAAAGAAAATTTTGACGAAAGTTTTGGTAGAAAACCAATATGAAGTTAATCTAGAAAAGGAACAAGATGAAACCAATTCGAAAGTGTGAGCATAGGATGATACCTCTATCTTGGAAGTACAAGTTGATGTTTCAGATGTGCAGTTAGTTGAGCTAGAAAAGGATAGGGTTGAGAAAGTAGCATATAAGGATAAAGCAGAGGATGCAGAAAGAGTAGAAGTAGATAAGACTGAGAATCCTCCGCTTAATGAAGATAACCCTTCGGTACCTAAATAGGAAGCATGTGCAGAGAAGAATGTTGAATCCTAAAAGGTGGAGGTTAAAATTGAAGTTGAAACCAAAGGAAGAGACATTGCAAATGCAACAAAAGGGAAATAGGTAATAGATTATCCTAAATTCATTTAAGGACAAATCAATCTTGCCTCCTTGTCTCCCATTCAAAATCTTCAACTTCCATCATTCACACAGGCAAAGGCTAGTGAGGATCTATTGAAGTCTCACACTGAGGATAGTTTGCTATTGACTATGACATCCGACATTTTGGAAAATATTATGCCATCATTTTAGAAAGATCCATCTGATATCCCATCTGGTCAATTAAAAAAGTTTGATTAATTATGTAAATACATATTTTGAATGTTTTGAAAAATCTGTAGAAGAGAAGGTCAAAAATGAATTTAATGCCAAAAGGCTCTGCACCTTGAAGAAAATGATCACAAAAGATAGAGACATATTGGGTAATTGTGTAAAGAGCATGCAAAATGCAATGACCGTAGGTGGAAACTTGTATAAATCATGTTTATCCCTGAACAAGTTCACTGCGGATATCGAGAAGAAGTCTCAAGAGCACACAGATTAGTTAGTAAGTATATCTCATTCGGTTGATCCTTTGTCAAATTCTTTGAGCAATTATGAAAATCAAGTAATCTTATTGCTTGAGAAGATCCAGAGTCTGAGGTATGATTGTGAAAGTTAATTGGCAAAGTTGAAGAACTTAGGAGCCACATTGTTTCTAGGTTGGACATAATGCTTAGTGCTTTGCAAGATGTATAGAATGCTCTGACTGCTAGTGAACCAAAAGATCTTAAGACAACAGAAGACCAAGCTTATCTTTTCAGTGGTTTGATAACTATTTTTGAGAATCTGCAGAAGGGTTGGGAAAGCTAGCTAAATACATTGAAGAATTCTTATGCAAATATCTTTCAGTTTTTGTGAGTTAATCCTGTGTGTACATATGTGAATAACATTTTTGGCTTGAATTTTTGTGTTCTGGTATCCTACCTTTTACATTGATGTCAAAGGGGGAGTGTATAGGAGTGAAAAATGATATCTTAGGGGGAGTTATTTGATTCTTTGAGATCTAGTGACTAGATTTTTGGTTGCAGTGTATATATTTTGGTTTTGGTCCGACACTTAGTCATTTTCCACTACGTTGCCATCAATGCCAAAGGGGGAGATTGTTGGCAAGAGACACTACATGTATGTTGAGATGTTGTTAGCCTAACTTTTCCATTGATGTCAAAGGGGGAGTGTATATGAATGAAAAATAATGATCTTAGGGGGAGTTATTTGATTCTTTAAGATCTGGTGAGTAGATTTTTGGTTGCAGTGTATATATTTTGGTTTTGGTCTGACACTTAGTCATTTTTCACTGCATTGCCATCAATGCCAAAGGGGGAGATTGTTGGCAAAAGACACTGCATGTATGTTGAGATGTTGTCATTGATGACAACTCATATCAGATTTGGCATCCACATTTCATAATTTATTCATTTCGGAAGGTTGATTGAAGATTGGTTAACTATTGGTGAGGTCTGGTAAGAAGAACAGTGTGTCTAGTAGAGTGTACAATGTTTTTGTTGGCAGATTATTTTGGTTGAGTATTTTTCTTTACGGATATGGGATATGTATTGTGGACATGAAATTTGCCTTATTCTAGGTTTTTAGCCTCCGATGATGAGTCTAGCATAAGTTGGAAGATCTGGTGATCATGTTTTGGGTATGGACAACGTTTATCAACATAACGTGTGGAAATTATTTATATGGATCAATTTTTGTGAGTGTTTATGTGTTCGAGGTTGATGAGCCATCATGAGGATATTTTGTTTTGGTTTGCATGGTTGTTTTGGTCTTGATTTAAGCTGACTTGTGTACATGTTTTATCATTTGCATATTGTTCTTAAAGCCGACTAAGTGGTGACCTAATTGGTGATGTAGATATATAAGACAAGATTACTTGATCATTTATATATCGGTGATTGTGTGCAAAGTGTATATGAGAGATTGGGTGCAGTTTCACATGTGCAAGATGAAGATTTGAGCTTCGATATAATGAAAAATATCAGAACAGAGCAATGTTGCATAGCAAAGTAAGAATACATGTTTTATGCTTAATCGGAACCATACTCAGACATTTGTTGATGCTATCTCATATTTCTAATCTCATTGTAATCTCTAATAAACATTTTTAAGGTAGTGAGCCTTCTAGGGTCGTAGCCCTTACTTGTAATTGAGTAGTGACCTCTAGGCAGTGTGCCTGAATGCATGTGCATTCCCCTTATGTAATATTTGTATACTTTTAGTAGAGTATATTAATATTGTGGGTTTGAATCCCACCGTGGTTTTTCCCTTAACCGAGTTTCCACATTAAAATCTTGGTGTTATGGTGTTGTTGATCTTTTCTTTGTGTTTATGCATTTTATTTCTTTTCATATGCTTTAATTGGCTTAAGGATCAAGTTAACAAAGTTAAAAATTGCAGAACACTAATTCATCCCCCCTGCCCTCTCAGTGTTCCTTGATTCCAACAACTCCATCCCAATAAAACATGTCCAATTTCAACCCATCCACCAAAGTAACCATTAATAGCCTAACTCAAACAATGTCATCCTTGCAACAACAAATAGCTTCCATAAACAAATCAAAGTATAGTGTTCCCACATTTGATGTAACGAGCTCATTATCTAATAAAATTGTTCATGCTATCCCACCTAAAAATGTAGAAGTCCCTCTATTGGAGCTTTATAATGGAAAAGGCGACCCTATGGCTTATGTGAAAACATTTCAAACTTTGTGTAGTGATTTTGCCTATGATCAAAGACATTTGGCAAAATTGTTTACTAGAACATTTACAGATAAAGATTTGCAATGGTATTTCTCTTTACCTCCTTATTCTATTACATCATTTAAACAATTGGCTAATGCTTTCAGTCAACAATTTTACAATAATATTGGTTCTAATATTACTTTGACTGATTTAATGCATTGTAAGCAAGGTGTTAAAGAAAAAGTGATTGATTTTATTGGTAGTTATAAGCATTTGTATTCTCAAATTTCTTATCCCATGCCTGATCAAGATGTTCAAATAATTTTCATTTCTAATTTGCAAAAAGACATTAGGGATGAGCTTCTATGTTATGAGTTTACTTCCTTTATGCAGTTGTGTGCAGTACTTTATAACTATCAGCTTCAAGTGAGTTAATTTGAATCATATATCCCTCAATGTCTTTAGTTGATAAGAATGAAAGTGCTCAACAACCTTTTGCGAAGTTTAAACCAAACAAAGGATAAATCAAGTTCAATGACAACAACAATACCCAGGTAGCAACCACGATAATAGGTGTGCCTCCTTTATCCAAATATTTTCAAAAATAATTTACTCCTCTTAAAGACTCTTTGCATAGCATTATGACTCAATTGATTCAAAAAGATGTGTTGAAACTTCCTCCCATCAAACCAATTGACACAACAAAACCATTGCCACCTCATTGTGATGCCAAAGCCTTTTTCCAATATCATCGTCACCCTGGTCATGACATTGAAAAGTGTTATTCCCTAAAGAGTAAGATCCAAGACCTTATTGATAACAATACCATATCTGTAGATGGTGTGAATGACAAAGGAAACAAATCCGTAGCTCCTCCAAATCAAAATAGCCAAATCTTTACCAATCCTTTACCTTCCCATTCTACTAATATGATTGAGCCTGAGCATCTTGCCTGTTCTCCTAATGTTTTTGGCCTTGAGTCTAAAAATGTGATGAATATTATTGATAAACCTACACCTCCGAAGGACCTATGCATTACCTTTTATCTTAGTGAGACTATTGAAGCACCCGATGGCCCATTATACATCACTGCAAGGATCAAAAACATGCTTTCATGAGGTGTGCTCATTGATCCTGCATGCATGGTAAATGTGATAACTGAAGAATATCTTTATACATTACAATTGCGTAAAGTAACATATGATAAATCTAATTTGGTGACTGAAATATTTGATGGCTTCTCTTGTCTTGCTATTGGCTTCATTACCCTTCTCATTCAGGTTTCTAATAAATCTTTAGATGTTAATTTTTCTTTTATTCCTACATCGAAACAATTTTGTGTGAAGTTGGGACATCCTTGGTTCTCTTCTATGAAAGTGATCCAGGTTCTACTGTTCATAAATGCTTGAAATTTCATCTTGATGACACAATTGTAACAATTAATCATAGCATGTATTAACCCATGATTACTTAAGGAGATGTTAATCTTGATTACTTTTGGTATAAACAATTTTAACCTCTTAAGCCTCAAAGTGATGTTGTTTTTCAATCTCATCAAATATGGAAGAATGAGATGATCCTATCCTTGAGAAAATATAGAGATCCTAATCCCATTCCTCTTCTTAACAATAGACCTATTCCTCCTCCTCATGATGCACTCAACCTTCATCCTACACCTACTACTCCCCCTTTATATGTCACAGTTCCACCTCCTTCATCTTACAAAGGAAAGCGTCCAACATATCCCATCTTTCAACCTAAGAAATTTTCTCCTTTTGCATTGTTATTTAAAAGAAGAGAAGAAGCCTATGCCTTTGATCCCACACCTTGACAACCTTCAACCAAAACCAAAGGAAACCATTGTGCAAGAGAATGCCGACAAAGACGTCATGCTAGTGCTCGTGAAATTTTTTCTCAACCCATTCCTCCTCGAAGACTCCAAATGTTTGCATAATCCCATTTGTCTAGCCTTCGCCTAGTAACCCTAGGGAGGAATTTCAACCTAAATGTGCAAGACACAAAATGTTTAATAAAGTGATGGTTAATGTTCTATTCTAATTAAAGATCTTATTTTTATTGATCTTGATGAAGAAATGGATGAAAATGATGTTCATACTAACAATGTTGATTCAAGTGATGAATATGAATATGTTGATGTTGACAATGATTTATCTAAACAATTTTTAGAAGCATTAATCCTAGCTCCTAGTAACAGACAAAGTGATCCATCATTAGAGCACGGTCCTTGTTTGGATCTTGTGATAGCTCCATCTATTGTATTTGATGTTGATCCTCTTGCATATTATCCATCATCCCAAAAAAATGTTCAACAAGATGGGAAGGTAGATGAATTTCTTGATTAACTTCATTTGTGTAGTAGATCCTCTCTCTCTCTCTCTCTCTCTCTCTCTCTCTCTCTCCTGCTTGTTCGCAACCTCTTATTTGTTCCTCAATTCTTCTATTTGTTTTTCCTAGTGTTGTCTACTTGAGGATGATGTAACGCATTAAGATCTCTTTTGGTCTCTCCCATGTTGACTCAAAAGACACACTTGCCATTCTTTCATAATGGTTCTACTTTCTTTGGAGGATGAGGACAATTCAATGCAAATATATACATGATATATATTATTTATCATAAGAGCATACTGACCCCAGAGTTAAGTAGAACCCTTATGTGTTTTATGTTTTATGATAATTATCTTTTGATTTGTCCTTCTTGGGGGCATATCATTGTGATAACGTGCTTCTCTTTTGGATGAATGTATACTATCTTTAAACAATTATTCTCGATATGGCATGCACAATCAATTTAACATGGGGGCATACACTCCACTCAATGTTTCTCTCTTTGCATATCTCGATACTCAAGTTACTTAACAAACTTAGCCTTTTGCTTTGTAATTTTGGTATTTTTCTTTTCATGACTCATAGTAAGTGAACCTTACTAGGATTGTAGTCATGGTTCTCTTTCTCTTATGTTGTCCCTTTTATCTTGATCTAGAAGTTGTAAGATACCTAAAGTCCAATGGGGGCTTGGTGTGTCTTTCCTCAACATCTTGATGAAAGCTTTTCAATATGAACCTTTGTGTACTTTACCGAGAGTATGCTTAGTCTCATACTCCCACTAAAGTGGGGGCTAAATGTAACTGTTAGGCCCAATATGGAAAGCTAATGTACTGAGAGGGGAGGGGTGAATCAGTACTTCAAATCCTTTTATCAACAATATCTTTACTGTTATGCATAAACCAAAAACTGCTGTAACATAACATAAAGCTAAAACAAATAAATAACAATCATACATGATTCACTCCATAACACATATATTTTGGTTACGCAAAAACTCTTGGTTAGAGAGAAAAACTGCGGTGGGGATGGCACCCACAACTTCACTACTGCAATAATAAAGGTTGCTCGGTTAGAGCTACATGTTTAGCTATTTCTGATAGCTTACCCTATTAGGAGTATCAAGATCTATTAGATCTACCTTGCTAAAGGATTTTACAACACTTAATCTAAATCCTGCACCTGGTTAAAGGCTTTACAATTTATAGACTTGATTAGAGTCTTTTACCCTATTAAAGGTTTCTCTTACAACTTCAAAATTTTCAATAAAATCTTTACTACTATCTGCAACTTTACATCTGGAATGTTATAGCAGATTCTATGTGCTCAAAATAAGATTACCTTGCCTATAGCATACCTTGGTAACCCATAAAGTAACTCGGTAAACCCTTCTGTTTACTTTGTTCTTTGACTGTTCTCTGAAATCCTTCTCGGTGACCTCTGTGTCTCTGTAACAGTCATAACACTTAGTGATTTCTCATGCATCACATAGTTCTTGCTTCATACACTTGTGTATATCCATGTCTCACACTTTTATCTTTAATCCATGCTGTATAAATAGATCTCATATGTCGGTGATCTGAATCATTGCTTTGATCTTACAAACATGATTTCTCGAATGAATAACCATGCAAAATATTTCATTGGTTAGATGACCTCAAAATCATACACAATCTTTAAGTACAATTTCCAATGTGATAACGGTTATATGTTCCTTGATCTTGTAACACATTTTCATATGTGTGTCCAGGTTCAATGAATCTAGTAACATGTTTCACTCGGTGTATATTATCTCAGTGTATTATCTTTGCTGCTCGGTAGACATAGAATGATACTCGATAGACAACTCGGTGCATACTGGGCTCTGTGACTACTTTCTTCTATAACCGACTGGACTGTGTATACCAACTGAATATTTCGGTAGTAGTAATCGACTAGAGTATATAGAATGACTTTGGATATAAAACTAATGGCAACTTGATAAGTAGTAACAATCTCCCCTTTTGACATTAGTTGAGATGTTTGACAAAACTACTTTCAAAGCCATAACTCAAAAATCTATATACTTTACAGAATTTGACTAAACTGATAGTATATACATTAGTCAATGAAATAGTATATTCAGATATACTCCCCTTATCAATATACTATACAAAACTCTGATTTTGTATGCTCGGTTATCAATGATCAATGTGCTGCTCTTATTCTTTGCTTACTATTCTGTACACTGCTCGGTTCACTGCTCTTGGATACTTTGCTCACTCTGCTCGGTATACTCCCCCTGTATACTACACTCGTTTTGTTTGATACTTTGATGCTTTGAATACTATATCACTCCCCCTTTTTGACAAACATCAAAATTTAGTTACCATTCGGTGGTGGCAACTGGTCAAAAATAGATTTGTACTTTGTTCGTGCTTCGGTGAGAGTGACAGAGAGTGCATCCTTTACACTATCCATTAAGGAATTATGTGCTTGAATATTAGCCAATAATGATATTAAGCCATCTAAAGTGCTTCCCTCTTGTGTAGTAGAGAGGTATGTGGCTCAGTTGATTTGTTCTTGGACAGATGAAAGATGAGGAAGGAATAATGTCTGAAGTGTCCTGATGTCCATCCTTATCTTGTGTTCTTCATTCCTTAGTTCCAATTGTTGAGCCATGAGCTGTTGTAGCTTGGTATAAAAATTCTGAACTAAATTGGGCTCTGGGGTCAACTTATTTGAGAGATCGGTGATCTCTTTCTCAATTGCTTTAGTTTTATTTTTGATGTCTTTAATGAATAAAGAAAATGTACAGAGTTTCTGAAATAAATAAAGAATATGCTTGAGTTGAGGGGACAACTCAGCAATAAATTTGACAAGTTTAACTTTGCCAATAGCTATAGCTTTCTGTACCTTTTCTATCATTTTAGCAGTGAGCTCCTTGTCTTTTAGCTTGCTCAAATATTCAGATGCATCGACTTCAGATGTCTCTATCTGATTAAAGAGTTCATCTAGTTGAATATGGATGGTTGCATCTGTTGACACTGTAGCTATAGGTAGCATATCTATTAAGAGTGTCTTTACCTTCTGAAGTACTTTATTTTTCTTTTGTATGGTCATTTGTTTCTCTTGTTCGGCCTTTGCTTTGCATAGTTCACCGAAATCAATGAGTGCTTGCCCTTTTAATTTTGATATATCAACATTGGGCAACATTATTGGTTTTGACAAATCTACTTTGAAACTATGCTTTTTCATCTTCTTTTCTTTACCTTTCACCGATTGAACTAAGACAATGGCTTGTGAGGCTTGATGACCCTTTGGTAGGTTGCTCGGTAGAGGCAACACTTTGGTCGGTTTCTTTAGCCTCTATAGTGTCCTTTGGTGTCTCGGTACTTGATGTCTCAGTTGCAACATTTTCAGTGCTAGAAGGTGCTTGAGAGGTCTTTTCTTGAGAAGTACCTTCTACTGTAGACTTGTGACCTTCGGTGCCTTACTCTGTATCCTGAGGGGCTTCGGTTGAGACAGGTTGATTGATCGGTGGATAAGGTTGAACTTGTTCCAAAACTGATTCACTGGATACAAGTTTTGCATATGCATTGCCTTCTATCATTTCCTGTTCAGGTGCCTTTGTATCCATGATATCTTCGTCTATTTGAATGGTGTCAGTAGGGTCTTGCTCGGTGACATTAGGATCTTGCTCGGTGACATCAACTATTTCAACTGCAGCATGTTCACCAGCATCCTTGAGTCAAAAGATTGCCTACCACTGTTCTTTTGTTTCCTTCTCCACTTCAATATATAGGCCATTCATCAGTTTCAAGGCCTTTTGCTTGACTAAGAATTGTGTCTGGCAATTTTTCAGATGTTCCTTGATCTCATCTACCGACATGTCAGGAAAGAGATGTACAAGACTTCTTTCTTTGATCTGTTTTTCCGAGTCTAGGGCATATTGCCACCTATTATCAATATGTGCATATAATTATTTTGGAAGAGAATTAGAGACTTCTAATGGGACCAATTGGAATTTCAGAAGTGTGCAGATGACAACTTCTTCTATTTGTCTCTTTTTATCAGCAGATCTGGATTCATACTTAACATATATGAATCCTCCAAATCCACCATATTCCTTCAGATTAGTACAAAAATTTTCAACACTATGTACATTTACCTTCTTGCTCTTGACAATCTAAAATTTGCTTGCATCCTCAGATTCGGTGTCACTAGACTCTTTTGACAAAATGAGTCTCCGAGTAGATTTCTTGTAAGTTTTGGTTACCTTTGGAACAATAACATTCTTTGGTTTCTTACTCGGTGAAGCTGCAGATGCTCTTGTGTTAGGTCGCTTTGCTAGAGGAGTCGGTGAGACCTTTGATGTATCCTGTTTCTTTCTTTTCAACACTTTTCCCTTAGGCAATTTGGTGCTCAGTGTTATAGCTGCCTCTTGGGCTTCAGATTCCTCTTCGGTAATGACTATAGTGCCTTTGACAGGTGTGGAGGAAGAATCTTCTCTGAATTTCTCCGATAATGTCTTTATCATCTTTGTTTCCTTCCTTGTAGCTTTAGGTACTACAATGCTCATTTTTACCTTTTCTTTCACTTCTTCATATGTTCCATACCTCAGCTTGGTAGCATACCTTGGTAATGTAAGAAATGCATCAATTTGTTGTTGTGTGAGGTCAAAATCAATCTCGTAACCCATAGGTGGCAAAGATTGAGTTCTTGGTTCCATATAATTCACATACCAGTAATCAGTGTCAACTTCAAAACATATGTTAAACTTACTGAAGTAATCATCCATAATATCATTAAAATTATCACCTAGCTTCTTGATGAAGTCATTGATCTGATGGGTGATTGGTCGGTGTAGTTCCCAAACAACTTTACCGACTGTTGGAAAGAACTTCTCAAAGTAGAAAAACATGCATACAAGTAGTGATCCAAACTTTAGTGTATTAGCCGAGTTGTTCTTCTTCGGCTTCCTGATGGTGTTCAGATTCTCAAATAGGTTTCTCAGCAACACCTCACATAAATCAATTTTCATGCCTTTCTTCACAATTTTATATGCTAAGTCTACTGCTGTACAGGGTACACTGTTTTCCCTTGCCGATTGGAAGAAACAGTAACCTATTACTCTAATGGCAAATTTTAGTTCTGCATTAGTGACATTGTTCAATTTCAGTCCTCTACAATTTGATTCTACTCTGGTTAAACTGATCAATTCCTTCTGTGATATCATTTTCTGGGCTCAGGCATGATCATAAATAGGGTAACCGGTGATCAAATGAATGATTTCCTTGGTAATTTTAAACGGTTTCTCTTCTAGCCACATGAAGTCATCATGAACTCTACTAAGAACAAACTTGACCCACTGGGGTTTGAACACATGGGGATAGGTTAGGGCTTCAGTTAATCCCTTGATCTTAATGTGCTCAAACTTGCTATCCATTTTACCATCGGTGCACAATTCATCATATGTGTCTTTGATTTCAGCATGACCGAGTTCTTCAACACGACATTTGGTGAAGAATCTCACATCCTCGACTAATAACACTCTATCTAGGATGAGTGAGAATGCAGTTTTGTCATCCGGTTCAGATGCAACTTTGGGAGTTAAAGAGTATTTTAGTGAGGGCTTTTCAACATTCTTGACAACAATGGGATGTTGGATCTTAGGTGCCATTGTAGATTTCAGATAAAAACTAACAAAAGATCCTTAGGGTTTGAGGATTTTCAAACGGCAGACGCTTCACACTTAGCAGATAATAACAACTTGATAAGATCGGTAAACCAGATTAACAATGCATTGAGATTGATGTAAATACCTTGAATTTTTCTTTGTAGGAGGTTTGATCGCCTTTGATTTTCTTTGCTTTGCTCTCTCAAAAACTTGGTGAGTGAAAAATGACCGCAAAAATGCTTTAAGTACACAATATACCTTATCGGGCTTCATGCAGGTTAGGTTAAAAATATTAAATGCACTTGGTCCCACTAAACTTTCTTTTCCTTTTTGTGCTTTAACTGAGTAGCCAGACTTCCTTCATTTACCGACTTGACAGGCTTCATTTATTCACCGACTTGACAGGTTTCCTCTATAGTGCTCCAAAAGACTTTGATATAATTTCAAACTTACTACTACATCTTGACTATGCAGATTTTGAATTAAGTACATAATAAAGTAGGAACTGTTAAGATTTAACCTTGAGAGAATGCAGTCCCTTCATACCTTTACCGATTAATTTGGAATAGGTGCACCTAACTCGGTAGGTAAGGTGCTTTCTTCATTTGACACAATTTCCTTCTTTTTCCAAATCATCTTTAATTTCTCTTTTATTTCCTCAGTGTCTTCTCTAGGTTGATCTCTGCAATCTCCAGCCAAGTGTCCAACTTTGTGACAATGAAAACATGCCATACCAGGATTTCTCCATGATCTTCAGTTGTTCATTCCAAACCTTATAAAGTAGTTGGCACTTATATGTCCATATCTTCCACAAAATTCACACCATATCCTTGTATTGTAATCCCATGGCACTGCAGAATATTGTTGGTAAGGATCTGTGTGAGTTTAGTAACCTCTAGTATTTGCTCGGTGTGCAGACCACATGTAGTTTTTTTTGCTTAAACCAACACTTCTCAGTACTATGTCCATATCTATTGCAGTTTTTATAAAACCCTTTGAATTTTGCCTTCTGATAATTGTGAACAGACTTTGTCCTACATTGATTAGATGTGTGACCATATTTATTGCAATTGTAACAACAACCATTGGACTTAGTGACATTCGGTTGCTTACCTTTTCTGATTTGGCACATGTTGGCAGTATGACCTTGATTTCCACAGTAGTTGCAAATAGGCTTCTTTCTTTTGATGTTCTTCTTCATTCCAGCTTGCTTTGATGATTCTCCTCTCTCGGTAGTATGGATTCCCTTCTCGATAGAGTCTTTTCCTTTGTAACCGAGTCCTGCATCTTTGTTGGGTCATCTTGTATTCAGTTGCTCATCCAACATCTTTGATGCTTCATAACTCTTCTTCAGTGTTTCTTTGGATTTCTTCTCTATTTCCAGTTCATTGGTCAACCTTGATACTTCAAGTTTCAATGCTTGATTCTCATCATCTTTCAGATTTGCTTCATGATGTGCATAACCTAGTTGATCTGACAGATTTTGTTGAATCCCAGTCAACCTTATGATTTCATCATTCTTATCAGATACTAAAGCTTCAAGTTGTTGTTTCTCTCTTTCTAGATCTCTTACTTTATCCTCGACTGTCCTCAATGCATCAAGATTTTTAGTCATCCGTGTGCTGAAATGTTCATGTTCTCTTTTCATTGCTTTTAGTTGATCAACTAGTGCTTTGTTCTTTTCTTTTAATACTCCAATCATTTCTTCAGTCTCTTCAGATATACTGTTCTCAGATGATGTCTCAATTTGTTCCACTAACTCTTGAGAGTCCTGCAAATCATCAGATAATCTTCTTCTAACTTTCAGAGATTTTTGCATTTGCCTTTGCATGTTTGCAATCACTTGATTAGCATGATCCAGCTCTTCTTGTAGATACACAATCATCCGAGATTGTTTATAGCCTTCCATTGATAAGATCTTTCTCTTTAGGCAGTTAAACCCTTTTCCGAGATTCAAGCTTTGATACCAATTGTTAGGCCCAATATGGAAAGCTAATGTACTGAGAGGGGAGGAGTGAATCAGTACTTCAAATCCTTTTATCAACAATATCTTTACTGTTATGCATAAACCAAAAACTGTTGTAACATAACATAAAGCTAAAACAAATAAATAACAATCATACATGATTCACTCCATAACAAATATATTTTGGTTACACATAAACTCTTGGTTAGAGAGAAAAACTTCGGTGGGGATGGCACCCACAACTTCACTACTGCAATAATAAAGGTTGCTCGGTTAGAGCTACATGTTTAGCTATTTCTGATAGCTTACCCTATTAGGAGTATCAAGATCTGTTAGATCTACCTTGCTAAAGGATTTTACAACACTTAATCTAAATCCTGCACACTTGATTAGAGTCTTTTACCCTATTAAAGGTTTCTCTTACAACTTCAAAATTTTCAATAAAATCTTTACTACTATCTGCAACTTTACATCTAGAATGTTATAGCAGATTCTATGTGCTCAAAATAATATTACCTTCCTATAGCATACCTCGGTAACCCATAAAGTAACTCGGTAAACCTTTCTGTTTACTCTGTTCTTTGACTGTTCTCTGAAATCCTTCTCGGTGACCTCTATGTCTCTGTAGCAATCATAACACTTAGTGCTTTCTCATGCATCACATAGTTCTTGCTTCATACACTTGTGTATATCCATGTCTCACACTTTTATCTTTAATCCTTGCTGTATAAATAGATCTCTTATGTCAGTGATCTGATTCATTGCTTCGATCTTACAAATATGATTTCCCGAATGAATAACCATGCAAAATATTTCATTGGTTAGATGACCTCAAAATCATACACAATCTTTTAAGTGCAATTTCCAATGTGATAACGGTTACATGTTCCTCGATCTTGTAACACATTTTCATATGTGTGTCCATGTTCAATGAATCTGGTAACACGTTTCACTTGGTGTATATTATCTCAGTGTATTATCTTTGCTGCTCGGTAGACATAGAATGATACTCGGTAGACAACTCGGTGCATATTGGGCTCTATGACTAATTTCTTCTATAACCGACTGGACTGTGCATACCGACTGAATATTTTGGTAGTAGTAACCAACTAGAGTATATAGAATGAATTTGGATATAAAACTAATGGAAACTTGATAAGTAGTAACAATAACATCCTAAATTGTATTCCCTTACAATTTTGACTACATTCGGGTCCTCACCTTAGTGTTTGCACCCCTAGGCCTAATGAGGACCCAATTTTTCTCATACCATGCAATTTTGACTTCATATTGACCTTGTACATCATTTGAGCCCTTTGTTCTGGCACTAAAATGGGGTAGGACTAGGGTGTGGTGCCTTGGTCATCATTGGGACTAGGGAACCATGCCTCGGACCTCCCAATTAGGACCCCTCTTTGGGTCCCTTGGCCATTTCAAAAAATGAGCGAGAAAACCAGCCCCGTGTCGGCCCATGTTGGAAAATTAACATGTTTTTTGAATGGCAAGTATAAAAGGAGGCCTTCCCCTCTCATTTGAAGATCCAAGTTATAATATACACATACATGAAATTCAATTTGACATCAAGCATTCAAGTCAAGTGAGCAAGCATTCAGTCTTGCTTCAAGCATAGGAGCAACAATAAGGTCAAGGTTCAAGCATTGGAGTTGACATTCATGTTCCATATTGTTGAAGACTTCATAAAACCCTAATTCCATGTGGAGACAAACAGAACTTCACAAGGAGGTATATCATTTGCATTTTCAGTCATTATTCAACATCTCCCTCAAAAGGAGAACATTTCCATTACTGCAATTCAATTATCTTTCATTTCTATTTCAAGGTTAATTCCTAACCCGGGGTTTGACTTAGGCAAGCCCCTATTCCCAACCTATTTCCCCTTCTTTTTGTGTGCAAGAAACAAGTACAAAGCTACAATCTTTAGAATAAGTATTATTTATAGTGATGAATCAATCCCCCATTAGAGTGTGAATAGTTTGGAGGACTAGGATGTGGGCGAAATGTTCCTTGCTTTTTAGGAGCCTTTTTTGGGAATAGGTTGAAATCAACTTATACTACTTAGATCCGGGTTCGTGTCTCAATCCTGCGACTGTAGCTTACTGTTTTTGCACTTTTATCTAATTTATGCTATTCAATTTACAAAAGAGGGTTATCCATCAAAACCCCCAATCCAATCATAATTCTTAGTCCTAATCCTTGCTGGTTTGTGATTGGATCTATTAGATTGGAACCCCTCTTTTGAATGTAATGGTCACTAAGTAATGATTAGTGGTTTACATACTTCTAATGGTGGAAACCCTAATTTTTTCACCAATGCATGATCCTAGTGAGATTATTGTTGCACCTAATGGCCCATTGTATATCATTGTGAAGATCAAAGACAAACGCTCATGAAGGGTGCTCATTGATCTATTATGTATGGTGAATGTGATTGCTGAAGATTATCTTTATATTTTACAATTGCATCAAATTACATATGATAAATTTGATGTTGTGGTTAAGGTTTAGGATGATTTCTCTTGCCCTACTATTGTTTCTATTACTCTATTTGTTGAGGTTGGTATTAAGTGCTTAGATGTAACTTTTGCTATTATTCCTACATTAGATCAGTTTCATGTGAAGTTGGGACATCCTTGGCTCTCTCCAATGAAAGATATTCCTTCTACAATCGATAAATGTTTGAAAATCCCTTGTAATGGCACTATCATAACAATTAATCATAACATTTACCAACCCACAACAAAGTGTGGTAATTTTACCCTTGATTATTTTTGGCTTCAATAACCTGAACCTCTTAAGCCTCAAAGTGACATCCTTTTCTTATCTTATTAGAAATAGAAAAATGAGATGATCATGTCCTTGACTAAGCCTAGAGATCCTACACTAATGGATATTCCTCCTCCCCATAATAGATCTAGTATTATTCCTACTCATATTCTTCCCATATATGCCTTAGTCCCGCCTCTTACATCTTACAAAGGAAAGCACTTGGCATCTTCTATGAATCAACCTAGTGGGGTTTCTCCTGTTCCTCCTTTCAAGGAAGACAAGAAGCTTATGTCCATTGATACTCAACCTTCATAAGTTTCAACTAAAACCAAAAGGAACCATTGTGCAAGAGAACACCGATGAAGACATTGTGCCAAGGCTCATGATCTTGCTTCCCAAACCATTTCCTCCCTCAGATCTAGTCAGCATGAGTAATTCTCTCCCACCAACTTGTCACATGAAATCTCAACTGCCAATCAATTCAATTCCCAAATCAATCTTAGCCATCCAAATTATCCCTCTAGAATCTATAAATTTAGCATCAATTTCCCTTTTTTGACAACCACTATCTTCAAATTCTTGTGCTAACATTATGTAGGTTTTCACAAGGTGACTCTAAGAGCTACATGCCACAAGGGGCATAAGAGAAATAGGAGTCTCGATGCTCATGATCAGCAATAGATTCCATTTGAACTAATTAGTTTAATTTTTGAATTCAGTATCATTCTTATCATGTTGTATTCAATATCTTTTAATTGGATAGGTTTAGTGGTTGCCTATTAATTCTGATTAACGATTTTGATTTCCTACATACAATACCCTTTCATTGTATCATGGATTTGTCAAAAGTTTTACTCCTAATCCCATATAACTAGCATGAGTGGTTGAAACAAATAAAGATTTTGTTTCTAACAAAGAAGTTGTATAGAATCACTTTTGGTCATGATCCAAAACCTATAGTTGCTGCAGAAAGAGGGAATGGTTTGATTAAAGAGATGAAGCTCTTGGCCCACTCATTATGTCCATCTCTCCTAATTTGAGATATCACATTGCAAATTGTAAAAATCTTAATGCTATTTGGACTATCTTAGAGGGTCTCTTTGGTAAGCTAGATAAGATGAGGAAATTCAAGTTGGAGAATGAACCAATGAGTCTAAATCCTAGTTATTTTGACAATATCCAAGACTTCTTCTCTAAGCTCAATTCTCTTAGATTGGAGTAATTTAATTGTAGGGTGACAAAAGAGGATGAACATTTTATTCTCTCTATTCTTTCTGAGCTTGGACTTGATTATTCAGTTTTTGCTTCTACATTCTATGCTACTATGGATGCTCTTGGTAGTGCACACAAAATGCCTTCTCTTGATGGATTTGTAACTCAAATCACAAGTGAAAGAAAATTTGGTGTTCAACCCAACAATAAGAATAATAACTCTAATTGAAGTCTCAACCCGAAGTTTGGACATTCATTTGGTAAAGTCACTATTTCCATAGCTAGTGTTCATTTGATTGTCAATCCAGGGACATAATACTTGAAATGGGTCCGCACTATATATGCACTAAGTTCCTGCGACAACTATTCTGCATTACTGCAACAACTAACATTATGCTGAAAAGATAAGAAAGAATTGAAACTATAGAAAGGCTACAAGAAAACTTCTGTATAAATTCGTAAAAGCAATACTGGATAAATTTAATGCTGATAAACAAAAATTACTCTGTTTTGGTTTGGCTGCAGGAACAGTCAATGGATCTATTTCCAGTGGCTGCAGGAACAATCAATGCAAGAACGTCTACTGCAGCTAAGGAAAGAAAACTAATCTTAACAAATGTACAGGAACACTCACCAAGTGGGCCCCCTTGGATGAGTGATACCAGGCTTCCCAAAAAAACCTCTAAAAGCTCAGAATAACATGTTTTTATTCATCGTTCTTTGGAAGTCATTACATGATTCAATATGAAAAGAAACTCAACAATACTTATGAAAAATCCTCTGCTCTATTTTTTCCTTCTCTTTCTATCTAACCTCTAAGAAGATAAAGAGCTTATTATTAAAAAGAAATCATCTACAACAGACAACAAAAAATCACGCTGAAAAGAAGAGGCAAATAATTGACCGAGAAAGGAGATAGCTTGAGTTATGCTACAGGAAATGCGGATCTAAACCAAACCACAATCATAACATTCTGTGGCAGTATTTACAACTTCAATGTCTACTTAAGTTAGACATCAGTAGTATCGCTTGATTGCTCCTCTTATGCTGTCCCTTACACTTCTCAACTTTTCTGCTGTTCGATCTTTAGTCATCTTCTTGAGTATCCTTTCCTTCAACTGGTGTGATAGGTGAACATCCACCACAACATTATTTATTCCCTACACTACAAAAGAAATAACATACAAGAACATACATACGCATTTTATTTAATCAAGACATCTATTAATTTCACATATGATATTTCCCTAAACAATCTGCATGGTAACATGAATAAATCACATGGCTGCAAGAATAAATGGCATGGCTGCAGGAATAAACTGGCAAAGATAAAACATGATTTAATAGGTTTAGGTTAACATATGGAATACATATATTAAACTTCCAATACATCACTACTACTATGTAAATCAAAAGATGACAAAAGCTCAAGAGTTCTGAGGATAGAAATATGACAATGTCTCAACTCATCATGCCCCCCAACTTTAAGAGCTTACTGATCCTACAACAAGAGGAAAATTTCTGATTCTTGCACTAATTCTTAGATCACCAATGGTTCCTTGACCTGTTCCTCCTAAAGCTAAATTCTAGTAAAATCCTTTCATCTTTTCCAGCCTTGACCATCTCGCCGATTCTTCTGTAACTACTTCATAGGGCTTATCCGTAGTCTTACATCCCAATAGTGGACACATAAGAATAGGAGGTTGAAAGATCAGTGGTAACTAGTTATTGGTCTTCTCTCTACCCAGTTGTATATATTTGGGGGCTCTTTGCATAGCTGCCTGAAAATTTGGCAGTGAATGAGGTGTAAGGAAGTTAAGTAGCGGAAACAACTTCCTACACTAACCTTGAGAGGAGGGTAATGCAAAACTTTTTCAGATTGTTATAACAGTTACAGAAAATAGAAATAGATATAATAGCATTCATACCACAACACAGTGATTTACGTGGGGAAAACCCTTTCGGGAGAAAAACCCCACCCTCCAAAAGCAGCTCAATATTTTATTCAGCAATCAAAAACAGATTACAAAATACTTGCAGAGCAAGCTCTTCGCAGGAGTACCACTAATCAGAGATTCAGAGGCAACTCAATAGCCATAAGACTCTTACACACAACCTCTATCTCACACACCTCATAAATAGGAGATACAATACAAGAAACCATCAAACGGTATTACAAAACCATGGGCTAAAACCACCCAATAAGGTGTAGCCGACCTTATCTCCCTTCTAGATTCCCTATGACATGTTAAAGCACACATCAACACGTGTCGCTCCCTTTTACAGCTCATTTATGTATCCGATACAAATTATTTTTCCTATTTCAGGAGTACAAACTTCCGGAGGCCATAACTTGAGAACCGGGTGTCCGATTGACGAACCGTTTGAAGCGCCGGAAAGCTCGCGAAGTGCTCTATCACCTCGTAACCCGCTTTGCCGGTTACGGCCACTTTTCAGGGCATTTCAGAGCCTCTAAAGTCCCCAAAATTAAGTTTAAATATTTTATTGCACCCCTCCAATACGAAAACTTTAATATCTTCAAAACTAGCTGTGACCTTGCAACGAAACTTTACCGGAATGCTTATCTAGCCAATCAGAAGCTTCAGGGAGAGTTTCGCACCATTTCGTGCTCAAATAAAAAATTACTATAAATAGTAACCTCACATAAATGCAAGGTTGAGACACCATTTTTCCCAACAAATCTCCCACTTGTCGAACACCTTGCATGAGCGGAAGGAAATGTCAACACAATGAATCAATTGCTAGGGGCCATAAGGCCCATAGACTCTGAACACCATCTGAACTTCTCTGTGCTCATAGCCTTAGTTAAAGCATCTACAACATTCATCAAAGTTTCCACCTTAACCAGCTTCACCCTACCATCTTCGACCATATCTCTAACAAAATGATACTGAACATCAATATGTTTGGTCCGGGAATGAAATGTCGGGTTCTTAGCTAGGCTAATTGCACTTTGACTGTCACAATAAACTGTCACTGTATCTTGTTTTATTCCAATATCCGAACACAGTCTCTTAAGCCAAATGGCCTCTTTACAAGCATGAGTAGCTGCCATATACTCTGCTTCAGTAGTGGATAAAGCAACCATAGCCTGTCGCTTACTCATCCAACTAATTGCACCACCAAACAAAGTAAACACATAAGCACTGGTGGATCTTCTGCTATCAATATCACCTGCCCAATCTGAATCCACATAACCATGGATATCAAGGGAAGTCATGTCTCCAACTGAATTACCATGATAACACAAAGAATACTCTGAAGTGCCCTTCAAATATCTGAAGACTCTTTTGACTGCATCCCAATGAACTCTACCAGGATTAGACATATATCTAGAAAGTACTCCCACTGCTTGGGCAATGTCTGGTCTAGTACAGACCATAGCATACATCAAGCTTCCAACCGCACTCTGGTAAGGCACTCTGCTCATGTCTTCCATCTCCAATGGGGATGTAGGACAATCTGAAATAGATAGTTTCATTCCAACTGTAAAAGGAACACTCAATGGTCTACAATTCTGCATGTTGAACCTCTGTAACACTGAATTCACATACTTACTCTGGCCTAGCCATAGCTTTCTATTCACCCTATCTCTTCTAATTTCCATCCCAAGAATGTGCTTTGCTGCACCAAGATCTTTCATTTCAAATTTAGCAGCGAGCTGAGACTTCAGTTCTGAAATCATACGTTTCCCTTTACCAATGAATAACATATCATCAACATACAATGCAATGAATAAGAAATGATCACCATAAGATTTATAATAAACACAGTGATCTGATTTAGAACGTTCAAATCCCAAACTCAACACATATGTATCAAATTTATGGTACCACATCCTAGGACTTTGTTTGAGGCCATACAAAGATTTCTTCAATTTACAGACCAAATTACTTTTGCCTTTCATCACATAGTGCTCTGGCTGTGTCATATAAATATCTTCCTCCAAATCACCATGAAGGAAAGCAGTTTTCACATCCATTTGCTCAACCTCTAAATCATAAGCAGTAGCAATAGAAAGCAAAAATCTAATGGACGTCATTTTTGCAACAGGAGAAAATATCTCACCGTAATCAACACCCTCAACCTGAGAGTAGCCTTTTGCAACCAACCTTGCTTTATACTTCTCAATGCTTCCATCTGAACCAATCTTTTTCTTGAACACCCATTTACAACCAACAGGTTTTCGTCCTTCAGGCAATGGTACAAGATCCCATGTATCATTCTTTTTCAAAGCTGCCATTTCTTCCTCCATAGCAATCTTCCAGGATTCTGCATCATTCATACATAATGCTTCTTCTACAGATTTTGGTTCATCCACACTAGTATTCAGAGCAAAAATACATCTCCAATCATCAGGTGAATACCTTTCAGGTGGTTGTCTATGTCTTGTAGACCTTCAAACAAGCTGAGTTGGAGGTTCTTCCTCCTCTTCTGAAGATTCGGAGCTAGACGAGCTCTCCTCAAATTCTTGCCTATCTAGGGGTCTCGATTCAACTCTTTCAGGTGTAGAAGGAAGTTGAATCACATCTTCTTTTTTAGTCTGTTCTGGCTGCAATGTAACAGAAGGAGACTTAATTTCTCTAAAAATAACACTTCTACTGTGAATTACCTTTTGTGCAACAGGGTCCCAAAGCTTGTATCCTTTCACACCATAACTATACCTGATGAAGATACATTTCACAGCCTTGTTCTCCAACTTTGTTCGCTTCTCCTTTGGCACATGTGCATATGCCTCGCAACCAAAAACTCTAAGATGTCTCAATGAAGGCTTGTGACCTGACCATGCTTCCATAGGCGTTTTATCAACAAGAGCTGATGTAGGAGACCTGTTAATCAGGTAGCAAGCAGTGGCAACAGCTTCAGCCCAAAACTTTTGTTCGAGACCAACACCACTCAACATACTCCTAGCCTTCTCCATCAGTGTCCTGTTCATTCTTTCTGCAACTCCATTCTGCTGTGGAGAATATGGAGTTGTCTTCTGCCTGTTAATTCCACAGTCTTTACAGAATCTATCAAAATCATTAGAGCAAAACTCACCGCCATTATCAGTTCTCAAACATTTTATTTTCTTTCCAGTCTGCAACTCAACCATTGCTTTAAATTCTTTAAAATGACTAAAAACTTCAGATTTACTCTTTAGAAAATATACCCATGTCCTTCTACTAAAATCATCAATAAATGAAACATAATATGTGGATTTTCCAATCGAAGAGACATCTACTGGACCAAACACATCAGAATGGATAAGATCCAAAACACCACAAGTTTTATGAGAACTCGAGTAAAACTGAACGCGGTTTTGTTTTCCATAAATGCAATGCTCACAGAAATCAAAGTCAAGGTTACAGTCATTCAAACCTTCAACAAGGTTTTTATTTTTCAAGGTCCTTAGACCCTTTTCTCCAATGTGGCCAAGTCTCTGGTGCCATAACATAGTCTTCTCTGCAGGTAACTTTGCTTCAGACGAAAGAGCACCCTTAGGTACCCAAAAACCATTTCCATCTGCTGAAGGTGAAACCTTCAAATCTTCCAGTGAAGTATCCATAGATTTACTTTTTACAGAAGTGCTATTACACTCAACAGTGTATGCTTCAAGCTTATACAAAGTGCCAAACCTAACACCTCTAGCAACTACCATAGCACCCTTAATCATCTTACATCCTGCTTCAGAAAAGACTACCTGCACACCCGCATCTATCAGTTTGCTCACAGATAACAAGTTTCGTTTTAATCCAGGGATATGCAGCACACCATTAATCCTTTTTATTCTACCATCAGAAAACCTGATTCTAACTTTACCTCGACCAACAATGTCTAGATGTGAATCATCACCCAAGTACACCTTACCTCCATTAAATCCTTCATATTCAGAAAACCAATCTCTATTGGAAGTCATATGAAAAGATGCACCTGATTCAATTAGCCAGGCATCATTACCTGCATGAGTCGCCAAAGCCGCAATAAAGGCATCGCCATCTTCCTTGTCGGACTCAGAATTAGAATCGAACTTTTTCTTTTTCTTCTTCTTTTCTTCTTTGCAGTCCTTACGGATGTGACCCGGTTTACCGCAATTCCAGCAAATGACTTTGGACTTTCCAGGAGATTTCGATCTCCCTTTGGATTTGGACTTGCCACGCTTCTCATTCTTCTTGCCTTTCTCCTTAGGTCTTCCACGAATGGTTAGGGCTTCCTTTGAACTGATGGATACCTTCCTTCGCATCTCTTCACCGAGTAGGGCACCCACCACGTCTTCAGATTTCAAAACAATAGAAGTACTACCAATAGCCATAACAAGAGAATCCCACGAATCAGGCAAAGAACAAAGCAAGATCTGACATTTCTCCTCCTCGTCCATCTTAACACCGACGGATACTAATTGAGCCACAATCATATTGAATGCTTCTAGGTGGTCTGCAATTCGTCCACCCTCTTCCATCTTCAAGGAATACAATTTCTTTCTTAAGAAAATTTGATTTAATAAAGATTTCACTTGATACATCTCACCAAGCTTAGTCCATAGCTTCTTTGCAGAGTTTTCTTCATGGACATTGATTAGAACAGAGTCTGCCAGGCACAGTCTGATTAGACCCTTGGCTTTTCGGTCCATAACATCATATTGAGCTGCCGCAGTAGGATCTGAGGGCCTTTGGACATTCGCATCAACAGCATCCCAAAGATCTCGATCTATTAGCAGATCTTCCATCTTCAGCTTCCACATCTCAAAATTACTTCCATTAAATTTCTCCACCTCTATTCTCCCTGACGAACTCGCCATCTGAATATTCCTGCAACAAGATCAAAAAGTATCTTCTACACAAGCTCCCACTCAAATCTGGATTAGTTCAAAAAACCCAGCTGCCCACAATTGAAACCAAAGGTGATCAGGCTCTGATACCACTTGTAAGGAAGTTAAGTAGCGGAAACAACTTCCTACACTAACCTTGAGAGGAGGGTAATGCAAAACTTTTTCAGATTGTTACAACAGTTATAGAAAATAGAAATAGATATAATAGCATTCATACCACAACATAGTGATTTACGTGGGGAAAACCCTTTCAGGAGAAAAACCCCACCCTCCAAAAGCAGCTCAATATTTTATTCAGCAATCAAAAACAGATTACAAAATACTTGCAGAGCAAGCTCTTCGCAGGAGTACCACTAATCAGAGATTCAAAGGCAACTCAATAGCCATAAGACTCTTATACACAACCTCTATCTCACACACCTCATAAATAGGAGATACAATACAAGAAACCATCAAACGGTATTACAAAACCATGGGCTAAAACCACCCAATAAGGTGTAGCCGACCTTATCTCCCTTCTAGATTCCCTATGACATGTTAAAGCACACATCAACACGTGTCGCTCCCTTTTACAGCTCATTTATGTATCCGATACAAATTATTTTTCCTATTTCAGGAGTACAAACTTCCGGAGGCCATAACTTGAGAACCGGGTGTCCGATTGACGAACCGTTTGAAGCGCCAGAAAGCTCGCGAAGTGCTCTATCACCTCATAACCAGCTTCGCCGGTTACGGCCACTTTTCAGGGCATTTCAGAGCCTCTAAAGTCCCCAAAATTAAGTTTAAATATTTTATTGCACCCCTCCAATACGAAAACTTTAATATCTTCAAAACTAGCTGTGACCTTGCGACGAAACTTTACCGGAATGCTTATCTAGCCAACCAGAAGCTTCAGGGAGAGTTTCGCACCATTTCGTGCTCAAATAAAAACTTACTATAAATAGTAACCTCACATAAATGCAAGGTTGAGACACCATTTTTCCCAACATGAGGTTCTCCCTGCTTTAATTCTTCTGGTAATTATTCTAGTGCTGAGTTAACCCATCTATTGCAGCTACACTATCCGTTTGAACTAAATGCTCATATGCCTGGTATATTTCCTCCCTCATAGGAAGAACTAGCTTCCTAACATCATCTCTTACCAATAATTTCTGCCATTCATATTAAAGAACTCTTGGCTCTTTTGCTTCCTTCCTCAATGGCAATGGATAATCAAATTCAAAATCTTTGTATGCTCTGGCTTGTCCTCCCATGCTGATCTCATTTTGAATCCATGACATTAAGGATTTTATATGGATATCACCAATATATAACAAAGGATTCCACTCACTATCTAAAGCTACAACATAGTTATGTAAATAAAATTTACATAACAAATTTTTCACAGCTACTGGAGAAGTCTAGTAAGCATCATAAAATTCCTCAGGCGTTTCTAAAGAGGGGCTAAGGTCCCCGACAATGCGGTTCAATTTGAAATTTAAATATTATTCCCTTAAATTCAGAGCATAAACCCTTGGAGGTGCCCTACATTGCATCAATTCGAGGACCATACTAGTGATTGTTTCAACCTTAGCCTCTAATTCTTCAATTTTGTTATCCCTCTTTTCAATTTCTCTTTGATGTTTGTTAACAACCCCTTGCAATCTATCCCTCTTTATTTCCCATTGTCTATAAAATTTTAACACAATAGATAAACTTCTTAGGGATGATGGAGGTCTAATAGGTGTTACCTTAGGCCGTGGAATCTCTTCGACAGGTTCCTCAAGCTGCTCTGCCACATAAGCAAGATTTGACAGTCTATCTACATCACCTTCTTCCTGGATTTCAACATCTGTAGGGCCCCCTTATTCTGATGTTTCCACTGAAATAACCTCTACTAGATCACCTACTGGACAAGCCTTTTGGGTCCTACTCTGAGTTCTTCTCACATAAACCTTTGGAGTGGCTGCAGGAATGGTTTCTATCCATGGCTCTGTTGCAAGAGTTTTTCTTTTTGACCTACACCTCTTGGCTGTAGGAGAAATTTGAGTTGCATGTGGCTGAACCATAGGTTCTTCATCTGTTTCATTTATTTCCAATTCCTTCCCTTTTCTCTTAGCAAATGATGAATCTCTTTGAAGAGAAGTGGAGGGTTTCTCCCCATTTGCCTCAACCATCTCTTCTTCCATAATAACTGTAGCTCCTTCGGCAACGAGCAAATCATTCTCCGCAAAACTACAGGAGAAGAGGATTCTACAATATTTTCTTCTTCAACCGGTGGATCCTCTGCAATAGGAGCATCTTCAACCCTAAACTGCAATATGTCCTCAAATACCCCCCATTCCATCTGTGAAACGTCTCTAAGAGAATGTTCTACAAGCAATTTGATCAAACAATGATGGCTGACATAATGATTTCCATTCTTCAGTGTTTCTTTGGCACTTGTAGAAATGAGGTGGTATAGAAAATTAGGGACATTCACCCTTCGGCCATGCCATAGATGACTAAGTAATTTAAAATGTGGTGAATGTAGATTTGAATACCTCCCTTTGCAAGTAATGTATTTCATTACATATAAAGCTACCTGAGGCCACTTTGCTGGTAGGGAAACCCTCCTAGTTCCTTGCTTGTCCACCGTTAGAGGTCCATCTGCGGGAAGTGTAAACTCCACTCTAGCACTCCTGGCATCTTTTGATTCTGGAAACAATTCTCCTTGCTACGGCAACCCTGTAACTTCAACTATCCGCTACTCCTTAGCAATGACCCTTAATCCTTTAACCATAGCTTCTCCTTCATTGAAGGAATGCATAAACTGTGCAACAATTTCTTCATTAAAATCTCTGATTTTCAAAAAGTAATCAATCCATCCATGGTGTTTAAAATAATGCTCACAAAGAGCATCCTGCAGCAACACACCATGGACTATTGGCTCATGGCGGATTGGATCTCCACCCATTTCTTACTCTATTAGTATAGCACACTTTGAAGCTGAGAAACGGAGAACCAAAATATCCTATAGACTTGAAAATTGAAAATTCCATACATATCTCCAAATTTGGCGGCAAAATTTATTACTTCCTTGCGTGAAAGAATATCTTGTTAAAACAATGATGACAAGCAATCAATTCTAGGTACCGAAAAGGACCAATAATTACTAACTTTGGAAATCGAACCATAAAACACCCCCCCCCCAACTTAACTTAGCACGTGTCCACACAAGCTGACGAGATTTAGGGGAGTGTACGCAGATTTAGGAAGGCAATAATCATGATGAAATCATAAATGCGTAATTAAAATAAAATACAATATGTACATACCTATAGTCGTACAAAAATGAAGGCAAAATGAAATGAAATGACAGATAAGAAAATGAGATGGGATGACGTGGATGGAATTTTATTTATGGAGAAGAATATTTCCTTAAGACATGGAAATATTTTTGTGAAATGACGTGAGAAGAATTATGAAGCAGCAAGCATGTTCACTGCAGTGGCTACAGGAACCTTACCTTCATTACTTTGCTCAATTGCAGTAGGAACCTGATCAATTGTTGTAGGAACCTTATCAGTTGCTATAGGAACCTATTTTTCATCCTTTTGGGTAAATTGCTGCAGGAACTCCTCTTTAGTGGCTGGCTTATGATAAAGACGCAATCGATGACCATTCAGTAAAAGCTTAAACCAAACGGGGTCAATTATGGTCAAACGAACAACTCCATTATTGAAAACTTCTTCTATCTCATATGGACCTAACCATCACTGTTTGCAACTTTCCCATAGTATCTTTATATCTAGAGTCATACAATATTGCCCAGCCCAATCACCGGCTTTGAACTTTTTCTCTTTGATATATTTATCATGCCACTTTGCTCTCTGATTTTGGATCAGTTCTATCTGCTGGACAACCATTTTCCTCCATTCGTCTAAAGAATTCAATTGTTAAATTTGTTCTTTTTGTGCTTCAGATAGTGTCATAGTTAATTGCAAAGACATCCTCTGAGTTTTATGCTCAAATTCAATAGGCATCATTGCTTCTTTTCCATAAACCATTTCAAAAGGTGTGAAACCAATTGGTATTTTCCAAGTTGTTCTGTATGCCCAAATTGCTCTTGAAAGCCTATGAGACTAGTCTTTTTTATGAACATATACTGTTTTGGTAAGAATAGCCTCAAGCTCCCTATTTGTAACCTCTACCTGTCCATTAGCTTGTGGATGATATGGAGTAGATTTTATGTGCCTTATATTGTATTCATTGACCAAAGCTACAATCAATGTTGAAGTAAATTGTGGACCCTGGTCTGATACAATTTCTCTTGGTGCTCCATATCTTGTAAATATCTCCTCATAAAGAAACTTAGCTACCTTATTATCTCTTGCATGTGTCATGGGACGAGCTTCCACCCATTTTGTTACATAATCTGTACATACCAAAATGTAGGATTTTCCATTAGAAGGTGGATCAATTGGGCCAACAAAATCTAATCCCTATTTATCAAATGGTGCAACTAATATTTGTGGATATAATGGCATCTCATCAGATTTAGTAGGTCTTCCCATACGCTAGCATCTGTCACATTTTCTTGTATACTGTGTTGCATCCTTGTGTAATGTGGGCCAATAGTATCCTGTATTTAGTATTTTGAGTGCTGTCATTTTGGCAACAAAATGTCCTCCACATGGCTCATCATGATATGCATGCAGGATATCATATGTTTCATCTTCCCTTACACATCTTCTCATGACTTGGTCAGGCCCAATATAAAACAAACAATCAACCATCCATGGAAAGTTAAAACTTTTTTCTACCAACAACCTTCTTTCCTTAGGAGAGAAATGAATTGGCATTTTAGCAGCAGCTAAATAGTTGGCAATGTCAGCATACCAGGGAGTGTGAGCTTGTATAAGGAATAAATGTTCATCTGGAAAAACATCCTCTATTACTGTAGAATCTTCTTGTAACTGAAGTCTTGAAAGATAGTTTTCAACCACATTAGACTTCCCTAGTTTATCAACAACTGAGATATCAAATTCCTACATCAACAATAACCAACAAGCTAATCTACCAGTAATTGAAGGCTTATTCATGAGATATCTGATTGTAGTATGATCTGTATGCACAAATATGGGATATCTTGTGATATAGTGCCTGAATTTGTTGAGTGCATATATAACGGCTAACATTTCCTTTTCAGTTACTATGTAATTCAACTCAGGCCCCTGTAAGTTCTTGCTAATATAATATATTGCACTTTCTAAGTTATCAATCTTCTGTCCTAATACTACCCCTATTGCATAATCAGATGCATCTGTATGAATTTGAAATGGTAAAGACCAATTTGGACCTTTAAGAATTGGTGCTTGGGTCAAGCCATGCTTAAGATTCAAGAAAGCTTCATTGCATGCAGAGGTCCATATAAATTCAATATCCTTGGTAAGCAGTGAATATAAGGGACTTGCAATTTTGTTGAAATCTTTGATAAACCATCTATAGTATCCAGCATGACCACAGAAACTTCTTACATCTTTTTTCTTTACAGAGGCATTGATATGCTAAATGACTTCAATCTTTGTTGGGTCCACTTGTATTCCTTTTATAGAGATATCATGACCAAGGACTATTCCTTCCTGAATCATGATGAATCATTTCTCACCATTTAATGACAAACTATAGTCCTCACATCCCTGCAAAACTTTTTTCAGGTTCCCCAATGCTTGTTCAAATTCAGAACCATAAATTGTAAAGTCATCCATATAGATTTCCATGATGTCTTGAGAAATATCAGAAAAGATACTAATCACTACTCTTTGAAAAGTGGCTGGAGCATTACACAATCCAAAAGGAAGAACAAAATATGCACATGTGCCACAAGGACAAGTAAATGTTGTTTTTTCTTGATCCTCTGGGGCTATTTGAATCTGATTGTAACCACTGAATCCATCAAGAAATGAAAAATATCTTTTACCAGCCAAAGAATCCAATACCTGATCCACAAATGGTAATGGAAAATGATCTTTTCTTGTTGCTAAGTTCAAGGATCTATAATCAACACATACCCTCCATTTTCCTCCTTTCTTAGGAACTATTACCAAAGGTGATACCCATTGGCTATCAGAGATAGGATAGATAAACTCGACCTTTAACAACTTCTGCAATTCTTCTTTAACTATTTCTTTTAATGCAGGATTGATTCTTCTTTGTGGCTATCTGAGTGGGCAACATTCTTCTTTTATATAAATACTATGGGTGCAAACTGTTGGATGTATTCCATGCATATCCTTGTAATCCCATGCAAAAGCATTTTTATGACATTTCAGCAAGTCCACGAGGGCCCCCATTTGAGTATTTGAAAGATCTCTTTTGATATTCAAATATTTATTCAAATCAACTTCTATCTTTGTAGTAAGATCAATTTGGGACATATCAGAAAAATGAGAAGTACAAACTTCCTGCGGCAACAGAGTATGCATTACATCAGTGGTTACAGGAAAGTCTAAATCTGCAATATTCTGTACCAACTCCTGCAATTGTTGTTCCTGTATCAACTCATTTATCATAATTTTATAAAGAATTGAGTCTTCATCATGTAATTTCATAAATGGCCCTCAATTAATCATCATAAGGTGATTAATAGAGTCAACTCCCTCAGATTCTTCTCCCAAAATAGGCCAAACGGCTTGTTGTTGATCAAACTGGGGTTGTGCAGGAGAATACAAAGCTAATGTTTTTGTAGAGTTCCCATCTGAAATAGTCATATCCCCTGATCTACATCCAATATATGCATCAGCCGTGGCAAGCCAAGGTCTTCCCAAAATCACCAAATATCCTCCCAGTGTTGCCTTTGGAGATATAATCATAAAGTCTGCAGGGTATTCCTAGGAATCCAAAATAACCACCACATCTTCAATCATACCATCAGGTCTCATTGTAGAGCTATCAACAAGCTATAGAAATGTGGGTGTAGGCCTTAGACTATTGATTTCAAGCTGTTTCATTACTTCTCTTGTCATCACATTAATGGCTGCCCCTAGATCAATTAAAACATTTCTTATCTAGTTGCCATTAATGACTATACTTACAACAGGAGTACCTGGATCAGAATATTTTGGAATTGCAACCTTGCCTAACATAATATTTGCCAGTTGACCCATAACATGCACTGTTTGCGGATCCTTCTTCTTCTTGCTAGGTTTTTTTAGACATGCTTCTCTCAGTGCCTTACTATATATAGGAACATCTTTTATTGCTTGCAATAATAGAATTTTAACACAAACATGTTTCAGTTGATCTATAATATCAAAACCTTGCTCTTGTTCTGTGAGAACTTTCTTTTCTTGCAATCTCTAGGGAAATGGTGGTAATATCTGCTTGTGAGGTATTGTATCTATTGGATTAGAGATTTCTTGTTCTTCTTGTACCTTAGTGATAACTAGAGGAGATGGATTAGGCAGAGTTGTCCTAGATTGGAGGTGAATATCACTTAGGGATAGAGAATAGGTTGGGTATTGATTAAGATCAGCTCAATAAGCTTGTTGTTGTTGCTGAGATTTAATATTAGGATTTGGCATTGGTTGAGTGGGCAAACACGTTGGTTTAGGTGGGACAATAGTGGCTGCAGGGGGGAGGCATTATTACTGACAGTTGTGGCTGCTGAATAGGCTATTGATAACCAAAAGATTGGGCAGTCCATGGCTGACTCCCCCACCATTGCGGAGTAGGTTGCCAATTACCTTGAAACTGACTTCCTTGACCCTGAGGTGGATACCAATTCCCTTGTGGCTACTGCCATTGTGGCATTTGATTAGCAAAATGCTGCCCTTGGCCTTGAGAACCATACTAGTTTTGATAATTACCAAAATTTTGAGCATATGGTGATTGCCATTGGTTATTTGGTACATAAGAATTTCCACTATAACCAGAAAAAGAAAGTGGATCTGGAGGCATACCTTGTCTTTGGAAATTTGGCCTTCTTTGAGCAACATAAAAAAACTTGCTTATCCTCACCTTGTGTTGGCTTGAAGTTAGGAACCTCAACATTTGCAAGTATTTTACATCTGCAATCCTTCTTTCACTGTCTACAATGAGGGCAAAATTCTGCAAGAAATGCATCAACTTCTTCATGCTTCTTCTTAGCTGAAAGTGTATCCAACTGAGTAGCCATATTATTTATAATGTCCTCCTTAAATTCCTTCAATAAATGGCTAAGTTCCATTCTAGAAACTCCAATACCAGATGCTGATGAAGGTGCTCCTGGCTTGAAATGCCTATTCTTTTTAGAAGCAGATCTGGAATACTTATTACAAATTTATCCTATTTCAGTCCACGTGGACTGTGTAATGTCACCTCCTCCCATAAGATCCAAAGAATCAGTGCATTCATCACTAATTCCCCTCAAAAATATCAACTTGAGGGAATCTTCATTTAGAGCACTATGTTTGGACTTTTTGACACTAAACAGAAACCTTTCCAGATAATCTTCAAGACTCTCATCTTCTTTCTGTGTCATTCTACAGGTATCATCCCCATGATGATCAGTGCCTCTACAATACTCTTTATATTTTGCAAGAAACAATCGTTTCATCTCATCCCATGTATTGATTGTGCTACTACCCAAGCTCATAAACCATCTTAAAGACGATTCCTTCAAGGTGACAGGAAATTTTTTGAGTCTATGGGCATCTGTAGTATATTCAAAACTCCTACAGAGAACATCAAAATCAAATAGAAAAGTGTCTGGATCCTCTGTCACCAATCCATAGAATTTAGGGAGGGAAGAAGCTGGAATGTTCTTGAGATTAGCATTATCATGCTAATCAAATATGGGGAACTCAAACGTTGGGTCCAAAGGTGGTGGTGGTGGATTTCCTTACATTGGACTTGTGGGGGTAGTTACTATATGAAATCATTCTTCTTGAGGTCCAAAGAGGAACTGAAGACTACCTTCTGGAAATTCAGATTCAAGATGGTTCAAATTCTTTGGGGTTTGATAAAGTTTAGCAAAATGATTAATATTTGGGGAATTATTTTCTGCATGATTAGGATGACAGGGCAGAAATCTACCTAGAACATCTCTTCTTCGCCTATGCATGCAGATTCATGAAATTTTTTCAAACAATTAGGTATGCCAAAAAAAAAAATTAACTGAAAACTGAAAAGACAATAACCATAACAAGTTCTTAGTTTGACACCATCCCCGAAAATGGCGCCAAAAATGTTCAACCCAACAAAAAGAATAATAACTCTAATTGAAGTCTCAACCCGAAGTTTGGATATTCATTTGGTAAAGTCACTATTTCCATAGCTAGTGTTCATTTGATTGTCAACCCAAGGACATAATACTTGAAATGGGTCTACACTATATATGCCCTAAGTTCCTGTGACAGCTATTCTGCATTACTGCAGCAACTAACATTATGCTGAAAAGATAAGCAAGAATTGAAACTATAGAAAGGCTACAAGAAAACTTCTGCATAAATTCGTAAAAGCAATACTGGATAAATTCAATGTTGATAAACATAAATTACTCTATTTTGGTTTGGCTGCAGGAACAGTTAGTGGATCTATTTCCAGTGGCTGCAAGAACAGTCAATGCAAGAACATCTACTGCAGCTAAGGAAAGAAAATTAATCTTAACAAATGCACAGGAACACTCACCAAGTGGGCCCCCTTGGATGAGTGATACTAGGATTCCCAAAAACAACTCTAAAAGCTCAGAATAACATGTTTTTATTCATCATTCTTTCGAAGTCATTACATGATTCAATATGAAAAGAAACTCAACAATACTTATGAAAAATCCTCTACTCTATTTTTTCCTTCTCTTTCTATCTAACCTCTGAGAAGATAAAGAGCTTATTATTAAAAAGAAATCATCTACAACAGACAACACAAATCACGCCGACACGAAGAGGTGGATAATTGACCGAGAAAGGAGATAACTGGAGTTATGCTACAGGAAATGCGGATCTAAACCGAACCACAATCATAACATATTGTGGTGGTATTTACAACTTCAATGTCTACTTAAGTTAGACATCAGTAGTATCATTTGATTGCTCCTCTTATGCCATTCCTTACGCTTCTCAGCTTTTCTGCTGTTCGATCTTTAGTCATCTTCTTGAGTATCCTTTCCTTCAACTGGCATGATAGGTGAACATGCACCACAACATCATTTATTCCCTGCACTACAAAAGAGATAACATACAAGAACATACATATGCATTTTATTTAATCAAGACATCTATTAATTTCACATATGATATTGCCCTAAATAATCCACATGGCAACAAGAATAAATCACATGGCTGCAAGAATAAATGGCATGGCTGCAGGAATAAATTGACAAAGATAAAACATGATTTAATAGGTTTAGGTTAACATATGGAATACATAGTAAACTTCCAATACATCACTACTACTATGCAAATCAAAAGATGACAAAAGCTCAAAAGTTCTGAGGATAGAAATATGACAATGTCTCAACTCATCAGTTGGCACAAATGGGTACAATGAAGACTTCAAAGTGTCAAGCACTTCTTACAAAGGAATCCACTCCAAATGCTTCAAGTGGAAAAGGAAATAAGCAACATAAGGATCCTAAGTCTAATGAGAAAGATAAGGATTCTCCTTCCAAGCATACTCCTGAGTCCAAGACCTCTTCTAAAGAGGAATCATCAAACAAGAAGAAGATAAAATATGATTATTGAAAAAGACAAGGACATGATGAGAATAAGTGTTATACTAAGAAGATTGATGAACTTACACACATTCTTCAAAAGAAGAACATAAATCTGCCCTCATTAGTGTCTCCTCATTTTTCATCATCATTGCAATCATCAACTTTGCCACCTACATAATCATGAATTGAAAGACTTTCACATGGTATTGATAAGATGAAAGGTAAAGAACTCATGGATTCTAAACATCTTGAACATGGGAAATGGCTTCTTGATTTAGGTGCCTCTCATCATATGGCATCTTCTATGGATATGTTCTCTTCTTTGAGTCTTAATTATCCTAACATATTGATAGGTAACAACACATACATGAATGTTTGTGGGAAAGGTTCTATTGATGTGGGAGAGGGGAGATTTAATGATGTTCTTTGTGTACCATCCTTGACCACTAACCTCCTTTTAGTTTATCAAATTACTCATGGGGCACAAGGTAAGATCGTGGAGTTCAATCCCGATTATGTCTACATTAGGGACATGGAGACTAGAGATGTCATAGCTACAAGAGTTGTGAAACATGCTTCTAGATTGTAATCATTTTCTCATTTTGTTGACGATGATGATGTTCCTTTGGCTGATGTTCACACCCTTCGATCAAGGGTGAATCATGTTTGCGAGAAGAAGTTTGGACACTTGAATCATTGTGTTCTTGAGACAAGTGTTGATCTTCCTACTCCTCCTGCTCATGCTTCGTTGAACTTGATTTCTACTATTCAATAGGACGATCATAGTATTTCAGATCTTGTAGTGTGGGATGAGTACTTGGATGGAATTTCAGATATGTTTGTTGAGTCTCATATTGCAGATTTGGGAGACATACTTGAGGGGGTTTCTGTTCTCTTTGATGACAATCTCATCATACTTGGAGATTCCTCTTCACCTTCTTTAGAGATTGACATTCACGAGTCTCGTCCTTCACTTGAATTATCACATTTCATGGTTCGGTTTGATCATGCTTGCGTGATGGGTTCTTTGACCTCAGAGACTTCTATTTAGTTTTTAAACATTCACATTTGGAGATTTTCTTCCTCCTTTCAGTTGGAAATGACATGGATTCTTCATTATTCAATGGACTTGTTTCTACCTAAGGGAAGATGTGTTTCTTGTAGACATTAGGTCATCTTTTTTTTTGAAGCATACTTCATTGACATTGGAGCTTCTTCATTATGGGGGGGGGGGATATTAATGTCTCTTTTCGTCTTTCTTATAGGGGGATACTTGATTGTATATACATGATGTATGTAGTCCTTGGGGGGTCTTGAGTCCTTCACGCATCATGATTTGCTTGTTTGTTTTCTCTATTTTGGAGAGGATTTTTTTCCCACATGGTTTTCTCTTTTTCTCTACTTTGTGAGAGATTCATTTTATTGCATTTGTATTGTACATGGGCACCTAAGATGGCCTAGTAGTTGGGACCCATATTGCATCTTTTCATAATAAGTATACTCCCTAAGTTGCACTTAAGGGGGGGTGTTGGAGTAAATATAATTTACTCATAGCTTAAGTTTACTTTGGCAAATTACCATTCCCTAGGTGTTAGGTTAACTTTATTATATTTTATTAGCTACCTGCTTTTAGTATTTTGTGCCAATAGTTGGCAGGTAGTTGTACCTACCCTTGCACCTCATTGGTGCTCTCATAACCGCTCGCCTTTATAAGCACAACTCATGTACATGTTTAATTTCATCTCAATCTCAATTCATCATTATTTCTGGTGAAATATTTGTCTTCTCTCTGTGAAGGTTAAATTGTGTAGGTTGGAGGTCCTGGAGTGGAGTGAATACTCCAACCGATTGTTAAAGTAAAATCATTTATATTTGTATTTGGTCTCATTTATTTAATCTTTCTTGGTTAAGGTAGTCATTAGCTTCTATAGGGAAACTATCTATTAAGGAACTAGGAATCCTTGAGGGCTTTATGTTACTAATGTTTATGTTCCATGATCTAGATTAAGACAAGGAGAACTACATGAGACTTTAATCCCACTTGAAAGTAGTTTTGTAGGCAATCCTTGAGCAAAAGATTTCCTTTTGACCCAGGTCCATCAATGAGGGTTTAGGGAAAGGCTTCAAGATTTGGGTAGCTCATATACAAGTTGATCAACCTCCCCCTTTAGTATCCTTTAAGTTGAGGCTGAAATTTATATTAGATGACTAGAACTCACCTTTCCAATAAACATAGCCCTCATATATACATGTTTGAGCCAAACCAAGAAACCCATCATCATCAAGCTTACCTATTAAAAGGTTTGTTATGTTTGGATTTTCAAAATGCACTCCAATCATGGATGAGATTTTAGAGTCACTATCTTTATGGTCCATCTAGGATGTGAATGTGTGAATGCCTCTAGACTTATATAATCTAAAATCATCATAGTTTTTCATGTCAGACACTATTGCACGTTTGAGTGGAGGAACCCTACCAACTTTGCATGTTATGATGCTTTTAAATTATGCTATCATGTTCTAATGGAAGCACATGTATCTACCATAAGTCACATTACATGTAGTTGTAGGGTTTTGATATGATGACATAGTAATAAAGAAGTTGTGGGTTTAATTACACAATGTGTTTGTCAACCTATAGAAGCTAAGTTCAGGGTTGATAACATGTATTTGGTTTTGTTCATTTCTTTCAGCTGAGCTTCGACAGACTCTTGCGAGAAATCACACTTATACTCAGCTATGATGATAGTCCATCTCTGCATTGTGTGACTCACCTGACCTGACCATTCTCCTAGCCCAAAGCTTTGCAAATAAAACTAGAAATTATGTCTCCAATTGCTTCTAAGGCATCTTGACTAACCATTTGTAAGGCATATCGATTATATAGGCGGACAATGCCTTTAACATATCTTGCATATCCCCAAAAGATGTGATCTCCTAGAATCACATGGGTATGATGGTCAGATTGGGTACAGGCTGTAAAGATTAGAATGAGCAGAGAAAAATACGATAACAGAAATAGAATAAAGAATTAAGAAGAGACAACACACGATTTATCATGGATCGGCAAAGATGCCTACATCCACACTCAAAGCAGGGAATAACTTCTATTAATCAACTCAAATACATGGGCTGCACACAACCATTATATAATCATATTCAAATATGAAATGAACAGTTGGGAGAACATGAAGGGTCATGTGACCGTTGGACTTCACATTCCCAACAATCTCCCCCATGAAGGCCAACTGGCACAGCCATGCACTGGCATCCCTACTTCCATTTTCGAAATTCACATTAAAACCAACCTGCTAGATTTTAGCTTCGCGAACTCTTGTTCACATATGCTTCGAATGAGCCTTTTCCAAATCAAAGCAGAGTTAAAAACTCTATCAGGCACAAACTCACCCATTATGCCAAAAACCGAAACACCACTTTGTCCCAGTTTAAAATACATTTCTTCATCACCATCACCTGAACTCCCCCGTAACAGAATATCTATCGATTCATAATTACTGTATTCTAATATCCAAACATAAAACTCAGACCTTACAAGGAACAAAACAATGGCATTATTTTCATCATCAAACAACTCCATCAGATTGTTATCACGAGTTCGAGTTCTCTTGCCCTCAGGGTGTTCATTATTGACATTGACACTATCATCCATATCCATCCAATCAGGTTGGTGAATGTCAATGCATTCTGGTCAAGATACAACATCTCCTCGTCCACTAGAATAAGCATTAACAGATTTAATAACATTTTCATTCAATCCATGTGATGCCTGAAACCGCTTGGAGCGATGCCCATTGTCCTCTGCTCCTGTCAATGGTCACTTTCGTTTCAAACCAGAAAACTGACTTTTATCATTTACTATGTCATCTAAATCCATAGGCTCATAGGCTTCTATGAAATTATCTGCACAAAGGTTGTCATCATTATGGGAGTGCCTCTTTATTTTCGCCAAGGCCATGCCATCCGCAGAGCTCTCCGAAGCCAAAATTTCTCCCAGGCCTCTTTGCCCTGCTACCTCACTCCAATCTGCACCCTCCTCATCCTGGGAGTCAACAATAGATTCAACTTGGGTCTCCAATGGCATACACTCTTCCTCCCGCAATCTCTTGAGGTCATCCTCTTCAACAACAACCACTTTTTCAACATCTTTCAACTTAGAAATTCCAGCGTCTATACAGGGACTATCATGGCATTCAACCTTCACCACACAAATGCCAACAACCTTCCGGCCATTAATAGTTTGGTCAATAAGTGCCAAGGTTGGCTCAAGGGGAGAGCAAATAAGAATCCCAACATACTTTTCCTTCGCTGGATTCTCCTCTTCAACTGAGTCCCCCTCTTTCTTCCAGCCATCCCACCAATGTATGCGGCGCTTGAAGCATAGTTTTACATGGAACGTAAAACTGCCATAGAAGTTATAAGTTTTACCTTCTCCTTCTTCCTCCATCTCTGCTCAAGCCAACATGGCTCTGATACCAATTGTAAAGATTAGAATGAGTAGAGAAAAATACGATAACAGAAATAGAATAAAGCAATAAGAAAAGACAACACACGATTTATCATGGTTTGGCAAATTTGCCTACATCTACACTCAAAGCAGGGAATCACTTTAGTAATTAATCTCAATACATGGGCTGCACACAACCATTATATAATCATATTCTGATATGAAATGAACAGTCTGGGGAAGACAAATAGTCATGTGACCGTTGGGCTTCATATACCCAACAATCTCCCCCGTGAAGGCCAACCGGTACAGCCATGCACTGGCATCCCTGCTTCCATGTCTGATCTTACATTCGAACCAGACCCAACGAAGATTTTAACTTCGCCAAAATCTATTCAAGAAAACTTCGAATGAACCTTCTCCAAATTCTATAAGACTTAATAAAATTTAAAAGCTGAACTTCTTCTTTTTGAAAAACAATTTCCTCCTTATTGAGGCGAGGATATTCTGCCTCTTCCTTTACGGCAGTCGTCACTATTGCCTCCTCCCTGTTCACATAAAAAAACTTCATAGGAATATTATTCCACAAATCCAACATGTTCTCCTCCATCTGCAACAATTTGTTTACCTCCTTCACACGAGGCTTCTCATTATCCACATTGATACTATCATCCACATCCATCCAATCGGGTTGGTGAGTCTTAATAGATTCTGGTCGAGAGAAAACATCTTCCTTCTCTCCCTGCGATGCCTGAAACCACTTGAAGCGATGCCCATTGTCCTCTGCTCCTGTCAATGGTTGCTTTCGCTTCAACCCATAAAATCGTCTTTGCACTTCTTCATCTAAGTCCATAGGTTCGTAGTCTTCTATGAAATTATCTGTGCAAAGGTTGTCATCATCATGGGAGTGCCTCTTTATTTTTGCTCAGCCCATGTCATTTGTAGAGCTTTGCTCTGCTACCTCACTCTAATCTGCACCCTCCTCATCCCGGGAGTCAACAACAGATTCAACTTGGGTCTTCGATGACATACACTCTTCCTCTGACAAACTCTTGAGTTCATCCTCTTCAACAACAACCTCTTTTCTAGCATCTTTCTGCTCAGAAATTCTAACGTCTATACAAGGACTATCATGGTGTTCAACCTTCACCACACGAATGCCAATAACTTCCCGACCATTAACAGTTTGGCCAATAAGTGCTAAGGCTGGCTCAAGGGGAGAGAAAATAAGAATCCCAACATCCTTCTCTTTCGTTGGATTCTCTTCTTCAATTGAGTCCCCCTTTTTCTTCTAGCCATCCCACCAATGTACGCGGCGCTTGAAGCATAGTTTTACATGGAACGTAAAACTGCGATAGAAGTTATAAGTTTTACCTTCTCCTTCTTCCTCCATCTCTGCTCAAGCCAACATGGCTCTGATACCAATTGTAAAGATTTGAATGAGCAGAGAAAATACGATAACAGAAATAGAATAAAGCAATAAGAAGAGACAACACACGATTTATCGTGGTTCAGCAAATATGCCTACATCCACACTCAAAGCAGGGAATAACTTCTATTAATCAACTCAAATACATGGGCTGCACACAGCCATTATATAATCATATTCAGATATGAAATGAACAGTTGGGAGAACACGAAGGGTCATGTGACCGTTGGACTTCACATTCCCAACACAGGCGACCAGGTTCGATCAAGATTGACTATCAGGAGATGGTGTAGATTGAAAGAACAACTCCATGCATGTTGACAAAACAAGATGATGGGCGACTCCTATTCCCTATGAATAAGAGATAGGAAATTCATCATGCGCATGATAGAATTAGCTATCAACATATGGAAACTTGAACTATTGTGTACAGAAAATCCCATACAATGAGGAATAAATGGGGAATGAAAGGAAAAGAAAGCAAAGCAAGATTTTTGATACATATGGAAACTTGAACTATTTTTGGACAAAGTGGCCAGATTTTATTCGATACATTGCCAATACCAATGAGGAGGGAGGGAGAGTGAAAATTATATGTTACTTTCGGACATAGTGGCAAGATTATGTTCAAGCAGTTTTGAAAGTGGCAATACTACTATGGAAGTTATATAAGGGTTGTTCATTACCAGTGTATAGAAGCACATTTGGTTTGAGGTCAGGAAGGGTTTCTGTGTTTGAATGATACAAAGAGGAGATCAATAAAGTTGTCGAAAGGTAGTCTGAGAAGGCCATAAAGGTGATTGTTGAATCATTGAGCTCTCGTGCTCCTGAGAACAGTAAGTACCTGGCACGATGGTGTTCATCTTCGATACAAATTGTGAACGTGTAGAGAAGAGTTTTGAAGAATAGTGTAGAAGGTTGTTTAATTGTGAGGATGTAGAATTCTAGCAAGTTGTATGCCTCGTGTTGATGAAATCTATTGGTGGGGGCTCACACATTCATGATGGGCTGATTTATAGATATTTCTTCATCCCTCTCTTACAAATAGTTGGATCCAAAGATTGGTCTGCCAAGTTGGAAGCTGCGTGGTGGTCACAAACAACTAGCCTACTGTATCCTAGGCATTGGATAAAATATATGTTGCCCCAATTTTTTGTCGTTTGGGTGCAATTTCTGATATCTAGGAGGGTAACGAAGAGGAAATGCAGAAAGCATGGGCAACATTCAAAGCTTGTGTAAAGAACGACAGCTTTGCTCCTATAAATATAATCTTCACTACAAATGAGGATTTATTTTCCAATGATAACAAGCTGAGCATTTATGACTATGGTGCAGGAATCTATTTTTTTCCTCCATAACTACACCTAATGTAACTATACTTGCTATTATATACTTGATGATAAGCTGAGTATTCTTGTTTTTGATTGATTTAAGACCGTATGAATTGAACCTATACCGATTTCTACCTTTGTCTTGCTATGTATGAAATTATAGACATGATCATTTTTGTACATAAGATTGCTATTTTGCATCTAGATATTTTATGATCTAGGTCTGCAAACTAAGTGTATGATCTGAAACACAATTGTTACCAACATCCCCTTTCACTTACGTAAAACACAATGAACTGGATTGCAAAATAACTCAATGCCAAACATAATAGATTGGTTATACCTAATCTCGAGCACTTTAAAGTTAGAGAACTTATAGATTTTTTTGTTATAACATCTACTCCCACGCACAACTATTATCATTGGATTATTTACTTCACAATTCATAAGATTGATGCATTTCTTTTCATATGCATATCAAATTCTAATTTAGAGAATAGTATTGAGAATTCCATTAAAAAAGTGTCTTTTCTCAACATCTCAAGTACTGTATTTATAATTGTCTCCTTCCCATCAATATGCAAATTTAAGATTTTTGCATAGTGAATGTATTGTATCTAATGGATGTTGACATGAATGACAATTGGGATAACAATCAATATAGGCTGAATATAAAGGAGTTGTAAATTAACATACAAGGGTTCTCGGGCTTTTCCTCTTATTTTTCTTCCCACTTTCCGTTTTTCCTTTCCTTGTGTTGTTACAAAACACACTGTTGCCACGTGATAGTCGAGCAGAGTTTAGCGAGAGGCTTCGACCTAAGTATTCCTTGGTGGCACGTGTAACCACCACGTGTCCAAGTGATATGCAAAATTTTCCTAAAAGTTGAAGTTTCAAAAGGTGTTTCGAGATGCTGCCACATGTTGCATCCACGTAGTCTTTAGAAGTTTACAAGGAAAAAGATGATTGAAGCCCGTCGTCCTACCATGTGTCCAAGTTAGGTCCCAGGCCCTATCAAAGTGAATAAAGTCTACTCTTTGAAATTAAGCTAGAGAATAGTATTGAGAATTCCATTAAAAAACTATCTTTTCTCAACATCTCAAGCATTGCATTTATAATTATCTCCTTCCCATCAATATGAAAATTTAAGATTTTTACATGGATTTTGACAATGATAATTGGGATAACAATCAACATAGGCCGAGTATAAAGAAGTTGTAAATTAATATACAAGGGTCCTTGGGCTTCTCCTCTTATTTTTCTTCCCACTTTCCATTTTTCCTTTCCTTGTGTTTATACAAAACACATGGTTGCCACGTGTTGGTCGAGAAAAGTTTAGTGAGAGGCTTGGACCTAAGTATTCCTTGGTGGCATGTGTAACCGTCATGTGTCAAACTGACGTGCAAAATTTTCCTGAAAGTTAAAGTTTCAAAAGGAGTTTTTGTTGACCATTTGGTGGAATTGATTATGAGTTGCATTGATGCCAACTCTAGCTATTTGAATGCTTTATCGGCACCCTTCTGGTCTTGGTAGGTTGAGTGGTTTCTGGTTAACTTGGATCCGGCATGATCTGCTAGGCTCTGATATAGTTTGGTGATGGAATTGCCTTGTTCATGATACTCATGCTCATATTTGGTTAGTTGGTTTTGGTCTGGTGATCGGATGCTAAACTGCTTGCCTAAAAGCTTGGTTTCTGGTTCTGGTGAGGGTTTCACCGATAGAGCATTTGGTGGAGATCTTTTATGAATTGCATAAGTGGTGTTGGTGCAGCTTCTGGTGGAGTTTCTAGATGCCATTGATGATCATGTTTGAGACTTGGTGGATGGAGAATTTTTCTATAACGTGTGGAACTATACTTGGTCCCGGTTGATCTAGGTTATGGACTGACTTTAATATAACGTGTGGGTAGGACCTATTGATGTATTTCTGGGATGTCTTATGTGTTGATATTATTTGTTTGGTCTTAGGCCAAAATGGTTTGTAATTATATAATTGGTTCATTGTCTGGTGACCGACCTGATTGTTTATGGTCGAGGGTTTGTATATATAGATGTAAGATCTCATTGTAGATCATCATGGTTATTATTAGAGATAATGGTCAAGGAATGTATTGTGCGAAAAATATAATATCATCCAGGAAGAGGAGTTGGTCAATCATTGGAGATTGAATTGGGTTTATGTAAGAGGATTTAGTCCTCCAGTATTGAGCATAATCGGAACTGTACTCAGGCATAGGAGATGCTATCTTTTGCAGTTCAACACTTCTCCGGATTGTAGTTTGGATTTCTATGTGGTCAGTGAGGCTCCTTTTTTGATGAGTAGTGTCCTCTAGGCTGTTGGCCAACCTGCAAGTGTAGGCCCCTCAATTGTAATTCACATACTAACTGCATTAGTACTATCTGACTATGGGTAGGCTTCCCACCATGGTTTTTCCCTTTAACGAGTTTTCCACGTACAAATCTTGTTGTTATGTGGATGGTATTTATTCTGTGATTATTGTTTATGCTTAATTGGTTTATCTGTTATTCCAGTATTAATGTTTTGGGTTCCGGTATTAAAGTTTAAATTGCTAATGGTTCCAGTACCCTGTGACAACTAATTCACCCCCCCTCTCAGTTGTCTTCCAGTTATTTGAACTGTCTAACAATTGGTATTAGAGCTTTGGTCCTCTCTGCAGAAAACTTAATTGCTTGAGGAAGATCCTATGGCAACTAACAGTTCAAGTTCATCCAGCTCTTCTAGAGCTATCTTTCGAAGGGATATTCTGAGGCTTGATGGAACAAATTACACAGTATGGAAGATTTAGATGGAGACTCATTTGAGATGTCTTGGCAAGGAGATTTGGTAGATCACACTGATTGGTGTCACACCCTATAATCCAGGATCTGGAAATCCTCCTTTGGAAAACTTGGATAAGGAGCTTGAGAATGATTGTAGAGCAAGAGAAGCCCTCTTGTGTGCACTTTCTGATCAACAAATAATGGGATTAACCGACAAATCATCTGGAAAGGCTATATGGGATAAATTGGAGACTCTTCATGAAGGTGACCCTACAATGAAGATTGCTAAACTTGATGGTTACCAGATGATATATGAAAACTTGAAGATGGAAGAAGATGAAAGGATTACTGCATTCATGGAAAGGGTAAATGAGATTATTATAGAAATTCAATGTTATGGTGGACCTCTTAGAAAAGATGAAATCGTTTCTAAAGTCTTGTGAGCCCTACCACTAGCTTACAAAATGAAGGCTACTGCTATTAATAAGTTGAGAATAATGGCTAATACGTCTGTCAACAAAGATACTTTGGCTGGGAAACTATTTGCTTTTGAGCTTGAAGAATTTGGACCTTCTGGAGTTGTGAAGTTTGAACCTGATTTTAATGCATCTACATCTACAACTAGTAAGCAAGACTGGAAAAATTTATATGCAAAGGAATTGGAAGATATTAAAAGAGAAGATGATGAGTTTGAGCAACTTGAAGCACTATTTGCTAGAAGAGTACCTAAAGGACAGGTAGGAAGTAAGTATGAAGGAAAAACACCTTTTAAATGTTTTGCATGTAATAAGATTGGTCATTTTGCATCTAGATGTCTTCAAAGAAATTCAAGATTTGAAGAAACAGTTAGAAGATCATTTAAACCTAACCCTGGATATCAGAACAAGTATAAATACAAGAAAAACAGAGAAAAATAATGCTACATAGCAGATGACGAAGGCATTACTGATTTTGATGATGAAGTGGCAGAAGACTCTGCTAGTGGATACAACAATGGGAAGGAATGGATGTTCCTGGCTATCAAGGAAGATGATCCAGCACTGGAAGAGAATGTACCTGAAGAAAAGGCACTTGCTGCTAAAATTGAAGACAAGGATAGATGGGTACTTGACAATGGTTGTTCACATCATATGACTGGAGATAAAGGAAAGTTTCTATCTTTGGAAGAATTTAATAGTGGTCTAGTTAGATTTGGAGATGACAAAACATGTATGATGAAAGGAAACGGAACTATATCATTGGATGGTAAGAAAACTACTAACAATGTTTATTATGTTAAAGGTTTGAGGCATAATCTTTTGAGTGTAGGACAATTGGTAGATAAGGATTTCAATTATAGTTCAAGGATGGATAATGCGAAATCAATAACAAATCTGGTTTGGAGATTGCAACCGGTACACAGAATAAAGGTAATATATTTCATTTGAACTCTGGTGAGAAGACATGTTTGATTATAAAGATTGATGAGAGTTGACTATGGCATAAAAGGCTGTCATGTGAATTGTGATTGTATTGTGAAGATCCGTTCAGCTAAGGCAGTTAGTGATATACCTAAGATTATGAAGCCCTATAATTCGGTATGTAAAGAATGTCAAATGGGTAAACAGGAGAGAACCTCTTTTAGGAGTATACAAGATAAATCAAATCTTTAAGGATAAAGTGGAAACTAAGACATGATTTAAGATTAAATGTTTGAGATCAGATCATGGTGGAGAATTTACATTCGATGAGTTTAATAACTTTTGTGACAAGCATGGTATAAGAAGACATTTTTTTGCTCCCCGGACACCTCAGCAGAATGGAGTTGTGGAAAGGAAGAACATAACTATCTTGGATGCTGCTAGAATAATGATGATGGAAGCTAGTCTACCTCATATCTACTTGAGAGAAGCAGCGAGTATATCAGTTTATACATTCAACAGAGTACATATCAAAGGAGAAACCAGTAAGACACCTTATGAAATATGGTTTGGCAATACCCCTACAGTTAAGTATTTCAGAATTTTTGGTAGTAAATGTTATAGCAGGAGAGACGTTATCATTGGAAAATTTGATCCTAGATGTGATGAAGGTATATTTCTTGGTTATTCTAATGAAAGCAAAGCATATAGATGTTATAACAAGAGATTGTAGAAAATTGTGGAAAGTAGATGAGATGAACAGAAGTCAAATTAGAGTTTATGAGAAGGAGCAAGCAGTGGAAATGAATATATCTGAACTGAAAGCACCTTTACCGGAACAAAGTGTTGAACCAGTTACTCTGACAGTATCAGAGAATTCTACAGTAACTGAGGAATAGGGAAGAGGAACAGAAAGTTAGAAGACTCCTAGGTATGTGAGATTGAATCATTTAGAAGATCAAATCATTGGGGATAAAAGCAATGGAGTGATGATAGGAAGAAGACTAGAAACTAATGAGGTATGTTTAATTTCGCAAGTTGAACCGGTATCAGTAATTAACGCATGTAAAGATGAATATTGGTTGAAAGCTTTGGAAGAAGAATTAGATTAGATTGAGAAAAATAACACATGGACCTTGGTTCCTCGACCCAAAAATAAAAATGTTATTGGAACTAAATGGGTTTTTAGGAATAAATTGAATGAGGATGGTCAAGTTATAAGGAATAAGGCTAGATTGGTTTGTAAAGGATATTCTCAGAAGGAAGGAATTGATTATGGAGAGACTTTTGCACCTGTAGCTAGGCTTGAAGTTGTAAGATTATTTCTTGCCTATGCTGATTATAAAAACTACAAGGTTTATCAAATGGATGTTAAATGTGCATTTTTGATTGAAGATCTTAATGAGGAAGTTTATATTGAGCAACCTGATGGTTTTTCACTATTAGATGATATAGATATGGTTTGCAGGTTGAGGAAAGCTTTATATGGATTGAAACAAGCACCTAGAGCTTGGTATGCAAGGTTGGATAAATATATTTTGAAGCTTGGTTTTACTAAGGGCAGTGCTGATACTAATTTATATTATAAAATCACTGATGATGATATACTGATTATTGAAGTATTTGTTGACGACATTATTTTTTGAGGTGAAGACAAGTTATGCATAGAATTTTCTAAAAATATGGAGAAAGAATTTGAGATGTCTATGATTGGTGAGATGAAATTTTTCTTAGGTTTGTAGATTACTCAGACTGACTAAGGTATTTTCATCTGTCAAACTAAATATGCTAAGGAATTGTTGAAGAAATTTGATATGGGAGATTCTAAACCAGTAAGTACTCCTATGGTTACAAGTGAGAAATTGACAAGAAAAGATGTTTCTGCACCAGTAAATCCTATTGGAGGTCTGCTTTATTTGACTCAGACTAGGCCTGACATTATGAATGTTGTTTGTATTGTTTCAAGATTTCAGTGTGATCCTAGAGAAAATCATGAGATGATGGTGAAAAAGATTTTTAGATACTTGCAAGGTACATTAGAATATGGCTTGTGGTACCCTAAGGATGATAACTTTACTTTATGTGCATATACAGATGCTGATTGGCCTGGAGATGTTGATGACTGGAAAAGTACTTCTGGTGGAGCTTTCTTTCTTGGAAAGAAGTTGGTCTCATGTATCAGCAAGAAGCAACCATGTACTTCTTTATCTACTGCTGAAGCTGAGTATGTTGCTGCTGCTACTAACTGTACACAAGTTTTATCGATGAGGCAAATGTTGAAGGATATAAAGGTTTATTGTGATGCACTGGTAGTTATTCACTGTGATAACTCTGCTGCTATTGATATATCAAAAATCCGGTATTTCATTCTAAAACAAAGCACATATCTATCAAGTATTACTTTTTGAAGGAGAAGGTGGAAGCAAATGAAGCTAGACTAGTTTATGTGAACACTAAAGAATAGATTGCAGATATTTTCACTAAACCTTTGCCGAAAGAATCATTTAAGTACTTGAGAGACAGATTGGGAGTTTCTACCCCTCCGATAGAGACTTGATTGATGTGGTTTGGCATCAGTCCGACATGCATTGTCAGAGATACTATTCATTTTGACACTGATGTGGGATGCTACTACTCAGGGGCGGTAGTTAGTTTTGTGATTCAGTGGTTTATGTTTTTGCTTTGATATTTTTGTTAGATTTCTGGCATTGATGTCAAAGGGGGAGGGATATTGATGTGAAAAAGAAAAAGAAAGAAAAAGAAAAAGAAAGGGGAAGTGATATTGTTGTGAAGAAAAAGGAAAAGAAATTCAGAGCTTTTCATAGATATTATTTACAGGGGGAGATATTGATATTCAGAGCTATTTCTGGGAGACTGTTGGTTGTCTTCCATTGGGGAGACTTATATGGCATTTCTTGGTACTTAGATGTTTTTCACATCTAGTGTTGCCATCAATGCCAAAGGGGGAGATTGTTGATAATTTGGTGGAATTGATTATGTGTTGTATTGATGTTGTTGGCATTTTGATGATGTTTGTATTTTTTTGTGATTTCATTAATGGACACACACTTATTTTCTGTATGAGTTATTCTCAACCAGTAGTATGTGATGTATTATTCAAACCGGTATTATATGCCATTGTATGCATAGTCTTTGTTTGTAGAAGACTATCAGTGTTTGTAGAAGGAGCTTAATGGTCAAAGCATGATCGAGGATGTCAAGCGGTATGAGGACCCCAAGTGGTAGCCAATCTTTTCAAGATCAGAACACTATGTTCTAGTTTACTAGTCTTTGTTTGTAAACCGGTAATCGGTATACCTTGTTTTGTTAACCGACAAACTTCTAAAGTGTGATGAGCTATCATCCACCGACACTGATGCGATGATTCTGTGCCGTGTTACAAATTGTGTCTAGATGCATTGTACCTAGGAAATTGTAGTCTAATCTCATTGGACCGACATGAAATCAGATTCCTATATGAGTACATCATGTCTAGGATTTTGAGTGTTGTGTAAGAAGATTAGGTTTTTGCATAAAGTATCTTGTGAACAAAGATTGAACGAGAAAATGGACAAAATACTGAAGTAATGCTGCAATGCATTAATAGAGCACAATCAAGGATCTAACTAAGCATTTTGTGATACTTTGTAGATCACTTACTTGTTGATTACTAATCTCTTCGATAAGTCAGAAACCCTTAACCGGGTAGGCTCAGTTAAGCCTATTCTAAATCCTCTAACAAGGTGCTTCACAGTTGTGGATCTAAAATCCTTTAATAGGGTAGTCTTTAACATGACTTGTCTCCTAACAGAGATCAAGATTCCTAACAGGATCTATTCTGGTGAAGAACATTGTAAGGCCTTAACCAGTTTGACCTTAACTGGTCTGGTTGCTATTCTGCATATAGTAGACTTGTGATTTTTACTCAACGTGGTTTTTCCCATTTGGGTTTCCACGTCAAAATATCTTGTGTTATGGTGATTGTGTTATTGTGGGTGAATGCTTTATTTTCTATTTGGCTTGTTTGTGTATTAACCGGTTTACTATTGAAAGGGCTATACCGATCTGCAGTAAAACTGCCTAAGTGTTTGGTAAGAATTTTGTGTATACTAATTCACCCCCCTCTTAGTATTCATCAATTGGTATCAAAGCCAACCTTTCTTTAAGTCTAACCTCTTGAAAGGAGATATGGGGGAATACAACATGAGGAAACTCACTCACCATCTCGCTGAATCTGAGAGAGCCTATGATGAACTTAAGGTCAAGTATAAAGCGTCTTTAGCCAAAAGAAGAGAACTTGCTGAGCAAATGCTAGAAATTACTGAAAACAACTCTTCTGATGAAGCAAACATGGATGCCCTAGTCAAAGAAGTGGAGAAACTAAATGAGTCCAAAACTAACTTGAGGAGGGAGCTGGAAGGACTGACTATAAGGATGAGTCAGGAACTGGAAAACCAAAAAAAAGATGAGGATCTAGTGAAGGACAAGGAGCACGAGATCTTAAAGTTGAATCAAGAAATTGGTACCATTACCGCTTATCTGCAAGAAGGTAAGGAAGAGAAAGAAGAAATGCAAGCAAAACTCAATGCAATCATCTTTCAGAATGAAACCCTAATGAAGACCAATGAATCTCTTTTCAAAGAACTTCCTGAGATGAAGGAGATACTTGCAAAGTTCAACCTGAGTTTTACAAAATTGGACCAATAGCTGGAATCAATGAAGCCATCAAGGGATACCACTGGAATTGGCTTCTCTGCACATGAGGAAGGTGAATCCTCTAGAACCAAGATTGATGCACTTAAAGAGCAACCGATACCTGGAACAACAACAAAAGAAAAGGTAAGTCAAAGTTCAAACCTGTATGCTTTAACTGTCATAAGGAAGGACATACTGCCAATGTATGTAGGAGCAAGACTTATAATAATTTCCCTTACATGCAAAACAATATGTATAACCACAAGGCTAGAGCTGGTAGATTTACTGGTCATTGTTATGCATGTAACAAGTTTTGGCATAGATCTTTTGAGTGCAAAGCAGTTATGAACAACCCTGGAGGTTATACACCGAGATCAAAAGGAGTTGTCCAAGAACCTATTATGAACTGGAACTCGAACTGGTATAGAACCTATGACCAATGGTCAAATGGTTATGGAGCGACAAACGGTTGGCATGCAACCTATGTGATCTGTCATGGTAGCAGTCACACTACTGCAACATGTAGGAGAAAGAATGGAAAGGTGAACACCGGACCATGGAAAGGACCTGGTATGGTATTCTATCATTGTCACAAACCGGGACATGTTGCCAGAGCATGCAGACTGAGACAAAAACCATCGAAAGACAAACCGGTCAACGCCAAAGGTTAAGGAAAGGTCGATGTTGAAACCATTCAGGCAGATATGAATAAAACTTGGAAAAAAAAATTTGAAGAGAAGCCATAAGATGCACCAGTTTCTGCACCCAGTGTGGAGACCCCTGAATCGACAAATTGAGCTTCAAAAATCTTAAGGGGGAACATATCAGTAACAATGTTTTGAACCCTTAGAGTATATCAGTAAAGTGCTTTTATCGGTATTGGTTACTTGTCAACCGATAGAAGAAATGAAGTGGTAAAAGGTAAAATTAGGGTTTGTACCCTAACAGTGATGCATTTATTATGGTAGGTAGGAGCATGTATAAAGGCGACACTTATGTAGTCATTTTTACTTACCTATTTTTGAAGAAGCATTTTTTTTAACTTGAGCAGCACAACAAAAGTGATCAATCTTGCATTTGAAGAAATCCAGAAAGAAATCTCATGCAAGACCCAACAGTCATTTCAAGTTATCCAGAGTGGAGGTCAGAGTGGTAAAGAAATCTTTTGGAGAAGTGTGTTGTGCTCGACATCGACGAACCCTAGTTCAGAGTGAAAAGGTATTTTTCATCAAATCACTCTTATCATTCAACATTATTTAGACATGGCTTCTACATCCAAAGTCTCTTCTAGTTCTTCCGCACCTGAGGAGTCATCCGAATCTCTTAAGAAGAAGTTGAAATATAATGCCCTATCTCAAATTCTCACCGGAGTCATTGTTGAAGGGGATGTTTCTGGTTATATTGATTGCAGATTGGAAGACCTAGGGTCCCTAGTGATTCACTCCCAGTTGAGATTATTCTGTAGAGAAGATAAGAAGATTAAACTGGAGTACACCATGATCGAGAAGAAGAAACTCCACAATGCAACATATTTTCTTGAGGGATTCACATAAGATCATATAAGAATTATTCTTAGTAGGGTTCATGGTAACAAAATGTATCTTGAGCAAACCCATGATATCACACCAGAGGCAATCCATGCCGTGACCGAATCCCGCAATATTGGAGAAGTCCCTGTTCTTTGTAAGATCACAAAAGCCAAAGTGGAAGAGCTCACTGGTTCTGTGACTGACAAGTGGGAAATGACTGTAAACACCATAAGAGATGACTTGGTGAAATATGCATGCATGGTGATCGGGCATAGAGTATTCTGTACGAGTAGAATGAATTCTATTCCTACAACTACGGTGCATGCCGCTTATCAAATGATCAAGGAAGATGTAGAGTGTAACTTGTGTACCTGCATGCAAAAACAACTCATGGAGAATTTGAAATCCATCAAAGAGGGCAAGGAACTAAGGTTCAAGTTCAGTCAACTACTTGCTGGGTTGTTTTTCTACTTTCAAGGGTATTTTCTGAGAGTTGGTGATGTTCAATGGTCAAGTGACCTACCGATTACAAGACAAATCAAGGAGAGTTTGCAAGCAGTGGGATCTACTTCTCCGAAGACTCTGAATAGGTATTTTGATGAGTTCAGATTAAAGATGAACCAGCGAACAAGGCTATCAGGTGACTTGGTTAAGAAGTATGAAGATGATATTTGTTTCACGATAAAAGTGGATCATTGTATAATGGAAGCGGTTGAGCCAAGAAAAGATGAAGTTGATCCTATGGGCTATGAAGTGGTGAACGATATACTCACTAGGTATGCCTCTACCCTACTTGCTTCATCGCTTGATCCAAAGAAGAAGAGGACTAGTACCTACTCTGAGAGGGTTAATCTTATTGAAGTACCGAAGCAGAGGAAGAAGAAAGTTGTGCCATCGACATCGACACTGGTTACATCTGCTACCAGTCCAAAAGTGACCAAGAGGTCACCAGCCAAGAAGAAACCGGAGGGTATTCCGCCAAAGGTATTTGAGAGGAAGAGGAAAACCAAGAATGAAGCACAAGATTCAAAAGACACTGAACCAGAAGTTGAAACAAAGAAGATGAGGCAATCGGGTAAGAAGACCAAGCTAACTGGTAATGTACCTGCAACCTCTGCACTAGTAAATATACACGTTGCTTCTTATAAGCCTATGACACATTTTCAAAGGATTATAAAGAATATTAGAGGGAAAATTCTTGATGATCTAAAAGATTATTTTGATGATCTTAATGACACTGAAAAGCAGGAGGTAGAGAAAGAACTCATTAAGTATTTATGTGATAATGATTGGTCTCCAATCGACATTAAACATATAGTTTCTAATTCTTTGTATGATTCTTTGGACGATAAATGGCTCATTGTCATTGAAAAGGAGCAGATAATTAGGGAGAAAATTCTTGCTCAATATTTCCTAGATGCTTCCAATTCTGAATTATTTGAGATTCTTGATTGGTACAAAGGGATCTTTTTCATGAGAAAGAGAAGACTTCAGTTACTTTAATGGAAAATATCTAAAGTAGAAAAGGACACTCATCTGCAGGCTCAAAAAGCTGTCAAGATGCAAAAGGTATCTGAAGCAAATCTATAGGCTGAGCAAGTGTCTGCTCAATCAAAACCGGATGAAACCTTCAATGATTAGGGAGAAAGAGTAACTGAGAAAAATGACCCTATCAATGTGGATGCATTAGATGATGAAGGTACTAAACCGGAGGTAGCTGAGAAGGAGAAAGCAAATAAGGAGAAAGTTGAAAAGGAGAAAGCGGAGAACGAAAAAGTGGAGAAGGATAATGAGGAGAAAGAGAAAGCGGAAAAAGAGAAAGCGGAGAAGGAAAAAGTGAAGAAGGAGAAAATGGAGAAGGAAAAAGAGGAGAAGGAGAAAGTGGAGAAGGAGAAAATAGAGAAGGAGAAAGTGAAGAAGGAGAAGGAGAAAGCAGAAAAGGAGAAATCAAAGGCAGTAAAAGTTGCATTGGTGAAGCAATTTAACGAAGACAGAGCCAAGATGATCCATCAGAGACATGATATCAGTCTGGCAATGGCTGAAGGACAAACTTTTGAGCAAAATCTACCAGCCTGATCTATTTTGTGATGATTCTATGAAGAAGAAAGGTCAACTTCAATCGGAATTAAAGTAGTATATAGAGAACTTCAAAGTGCCATATGATTCCTTCACAGTGTATGGGCAGATTGTATAGACTTATCGGCAACAAATTTCCAGAATTGATTCAGAGATCTGCAAGCGGACTCAAGATCTGCAGAAGCTTCGGTTTCTTTTATTACCTAAGTTGTAGATTCTTCAGAAGTGCTTTCTGAACATAGATGCCATTATTGTCACTCAAGAATTGAACACTATTGATTCCATGGAGGAGTTAGCATTCCAAATGAAGTCTCAGAGTGAAATTGCTGCCTCACTCCTAAACACTTGGTCTATAGACATGAAGGAATTTCTGAAAAACTTTAAATTCATTTTTGAAAAGTTTTACTCATTATTGTCATAAACATATACTCTGTTTTCATGTTATGCAATATGATTTTGGTAAATCTTTGTGGCATGTTTGCATTACTTTGTCATTGTTGGCAAAGGGGGAGTGGTATTTGAAAATTTTATGCAAATGGAAGTAGTGCATGCTTGAAATTTTGGCAAAGGGAGTAGTGTATATGCTTAGGGGGAGTAATTTTGATTATGGCATCATTTTTGTTTTGTAAGCACTTAGATGTCAAATTTTCCTAAGTGTTGCCATCAATGCCAAAGGGGGAGATTATTGGCTTATTGATGATGTTTGTACTTTGTTGTGATTGTCATTGATGGACACACACTTATTTTTTGTATGAGTTATTCTCAATTGGTAGTATGTGATGTATTGTTCAAACCGGTATTATATGCCATTGTATGCATAGTCTTTGTTTGTAGAAGACTATTAGTTTTCGCATAAGGAGCTTACCGATCAAAGCATGATCGAGGACCTCAAGCGGTATGAGGACCCCAAGCGGCAGCCAATCTTTTCAAGATCGGAACTCTATGTTCTAGTTTACCAGTCTTTGTTTGTAAACCGGTAATCAGTATACCTTGTTTTGTTAACTGACAAACTTGTAAAGTGTGATGAGTTATCATCCACTGACACCGATGCGGTGATCCTGTGTCATGTTACAAATTGTGTCTAGATGTATTGTACCTAGGAAATTGTAGTCTAATCTCATTGGACCGACATGAAATAAGATTCCTATATGAGGACATCATGTCTAGGGTTTTGAGTGTTGTGTAAGAAGATTAGGTTTTTGCATAAAGTATCTTGTGAACAAAGATTGAACAAGAAAAAGGATAGAAGATTGAAGTAATGATGCAATGCATTAACATAGCACAATAAGGGATCTAACTAAGCATTTTGTGCTACTTTGTAGATCACTTGTTGATTACTAATCTCTTCGACTAGTCAGAAACCCTTAACCAGGTAGGCTCAGTTAAGTCTGTTCTGTATCCTCTAACAAGGTGGTTCATAGTTGTGGATCTAAAATCCTTTAACATGGTAGTCTTTAACAGGACTTATCTCCTAACAAAGATCAAGATTCCTAACAGGATCTGTTTTGGTGAAGAACATTGTAAGGCCTTAATCGGTCTGACCTTAGTTGGTTTGGTTGCTATTCTACAGATAGTAGAATTGTGAGTTTTACTCACCGTGGCTTTTCCCATTTGGGTTTCCACATCAAAATATCTTGTGTTATGGTGATTGTGTTATTGTGGGTGAATGCTTTTTTTGCTATTTGGCTTGTTTGTGTATTAACCAATTTACTGTTGAAAGGGCTATACCGGTCTGGAGTAAAACTACTTAAGTGTTTGGTAAGGATTTTGTGTATGCTAATTCACCCCCCACTTTTAGTATTCATCAGATGTTTTGTCATTGATTCCAACACTATCCATTTGGATGCTTTACCGACACCCTTATGGTCCTGATAGGTTGAGTGGTTTCTGGTTAACTTGGATCCGACATGATGTGGTAGGCTACGATATAGTTTGGTGATGGAAATGGCTTGTTCATGATACTCATGCTCATATTTGGTTAGTTGGTTTTAATCTGTTAATCAGATGCTATCTTGCTTGCCTATAAGCTTGGTTTCTAATTCCAATGAGGGTTTCACTGGTAGAGAATTTGGTGGAGATCTTTTATGAATTGTATAAGTGGTGTTGGTGCAACTTCTAGTGGAGCTTCTGGATGCTGTTGATGATCATGTTCGAGACTTGTCTAATGGAGAACATTGTTGTAATGTATGGACCTATACTTCATCCCGATTGATCTAGGTTATGGATCAAATTTAATGTAACGTGTGCATAGGACCTATTGATGTATTTTCAGGATGTCTTATGTGTTGATATTATTTGTTTGGTCTTAGGCCGACATGGTTTGTAATTATGTAATTGGTTTATTGTCTGGTGGCCGACCTAATTGTTTATGGTCGAGGGTTTGTATATATAGATGTAAGATCTCATTGTAGATCATCATGGTTATTATTAGAGGTCATGGTCAAGGAATGTATTGTGCGAATAATGTAATATCATTAAGGAAGAGGAGTTGGTCGATCATTGGAGATTGAATTAGGTTTATGTAAGAGGATTTAGTCCTCTGGTATTGAGCTTAACCGGAATTGTACTAAGGCATAGGAGATGCTATCTTTTGCAGTTAAACACTTCTCCGGATTGTAGTATGGATTTCTATGTAGTCAGTGAGACTCCTTTTATGATGATAAGTATGCTCTAGACTGTTGGCCTTAATGCAACTACAATCCCCTGAATTGTAATTCACATACTTACTGCATAAGTATTATTTGACTGTGGGTAGGCTTCCCACCATGGTTTTTCCATTTATCGGGTTTTCCACATACAAATCTTGGTGTTATGTGGATGGTATTTATTTTGTGATTATTGTTTATGCTTAATTGGTTTATCTGCTATTCTCGTATTAATGTTTTGGGTTATGGTATTAAAGTTTAAATTGCTAATGGTTCCATTAATCTATGACAACTGATTCACCCCCCCTCTCAGTTGCCTTCTGATTATTTGAACTGTCTAGCAATTGGTATTAGAGCTTTGGTCCTCTTTGCAAAAATATTAACCACTTGAGGAAGATCCTATGGTGACTAACAGTTCAAGTTCATCCTGTTCTTCTAGAGATATCTTTCGAAGGGATATTCTGAGGCTTGATGGAACAAATTATACAGTATGGAAGATTCAGATGAAGACTCATATGAGATGTCTTGGCAAGGAGATTTAGGAGATCACACAAAATAGTGTCACACCCTATAATCTAGGATCTGACAATCCTCCTCCAACAAACCTAGACAAGGAGCTTGAGAATGATTGTAGAGCAAGAGAAGTCCTCTTGTGTGTAATTTCTGATCAACAAATAATGAGATTAACCAACAAATCATCTGGAAAAGATATATGGGATAAGTTGGAGACTCTTAATGAAGGTGAACCTACAGTGAAGATTTCTAAACTTGATGGTTACTAGGTGAGATATGAAAACCTGAAGATGGAAGAAGATGAAAGGATCACTGCATTCATGGAAAGGGTAAATGAGATTGTTATAGAAATTCAATGTTGTGGTGGAACTCTTAGATGAAATTGTTTATAAAGTTCTGAGAGCCCTACCACTAGCTTAAAAAATGAAGGCTACTGCTATTAATGAGTTGAGAACAATGGCTAATACATCTGTCAACAAAGATACTTTGGTTAGGAAACTATTTGCTTTTGAGCTTGAAGAATTTGGACCTTCTGGAGCTGTGAAGTTTGAACTTGCTTTTCATGCATCTACATCTACAACCGGTAAGAAAGTCTCGAAAGATTTATATACAAAGGAATTGGATGATATGAAGAGAGAAGATGATGAGTTTAAGAAACTTGAAGCACTATTTGTTAGAAGAGTACCTAAAGGACTGGTAGGAAGTAAGTATGAAGAAAAAACACCATTTAAATGTTTTGCATGTAATAAGATTGGTCATTTTGCATCTAGATGTCCTCAAAGAAATTCAAGATTTGAAGAAAGAGTTAGAAGATCATTTAAACATAACTCTTGATATTAGAACAAGTATAAATACTAGAAAACAAAGACAAATCATGCTACATAGTGGATGAGGAAAGCATTACTGATTTTGATGATAAACTTGCAGAAAACTCTGCTAGTGGATCCGACAATGAGAAGGAATGGGTGTTCCTGGCTATCAAGGAAGATGATCCGGCACTGGAAGAGAATGTACCTGAAGAAAAGGCACTTGCTACTAAAATTGAAGACAAGGATGGATGGATAATTGATAGTGGTTGTTCACATCATATGACTGGAGATAAAGGGAAGTTTCCCTGTTTGCAAGAACATGATTGTGGTCTAGTTAGATTTGGAGATGACAAAGCATGTATGATCAACAAAAAAGGAACTATATCATTAGATGGTAAGAAAAATACTAACAATGTTTATTATGTTAAAGGTTTGAGGCATAATCTTTTGAGTGTAGGACAATTGGTAGATAAAGGATTTCAATTACAGTTCAGGGATAGAAAATGCAAAATTATTAACAGATTTGGTTTGGAGATTGGAACCAGTACATAGACAAAAGGTAATATATTTCATTTGAACTTCGGTGAGAAGACATGTTTGATTACACAGATTGATGAGAGTTGGCTATGACATAAAAGGACGTGTCATATGAATTTTGATTGCAGTGTGAAGATCAGTTCAACTAAGGCAGTTAGGGATATACCTAAGATTATGAAGCCCTATAATTCGGTATGTAAAGAATGTCAAATGGGTAAATAGGTGATAACCTCTTTTAGGAGTATACAAGATAAATAAAATGATGTTCTTGATCTTATTCATACTGATTTATGTGGCCCTGCTAGAGTTAAAAGTTTTCAAGGTGATAGATATTTCATGCTAATCATTGATGATTATTCTAGAATGATGTGGGTTACTTTTCTGAAAGAAAAATCTGAAGCATTTGAAAAGTTTAAAATATTTAAGGCTAAAGTGGAAAATAAGACATGATTGAAGATTAAATATTTGAGATTAGATCATGGTTGAGAATTCACATTCAATGAGTTTAATAACTTTTGTGACAAACATGGTATAAGAAGACAATTTTCTGCTCCTCGGACACCTCATCAGAATGGAGTGGTGGAAAGGAAGAACAAAAATATCTTGGATTTTGCAAGAACAATGATGATGGAAGCTAGTCTACCTCATATCTACTGGAGAGAAGTAGTGAGTACAACAGTTTATACATTCAACAAAGTACATATCAAAGGAGAAACTAGTAAGACACCTTATGGATTATGGTTTGGCAATACCCCTACAGTTAAGTATTTTAGAATTTTCGATAGTAAATGTTATATTGAAGGAGAGGTGATATCATTGGAAAATTTGATCCTAGATGTGATGAAGGTATATTTCTTCGTTATTCTAATAAAAGCAAAGCATATAGATGTTATAAGAAGAGATTGTAGAAAATTATGGAGAGTGCTAATGTCAAAATAGATGAGCTGAACATAAGTCCTATTAGAGGTTATGAGAAGGAACTGACAGTGGAAATGATTATCTGAATCAGTAGTATCATTATCACAACAAAGAGTTGAACCAGTTACTCCAACAATATCAGAGAATTCTACAGTAAATGAAGAACAAAGAAGAGGAACAAAATGTCAGAAGACTCCTAGGTATGTGAGATTCAATCATTCAGAAGATCAAATCATTGGGGATAAAAGCAATGTAGTGATGACAAGAAGAAGACTGGCAACTAATGAGGTATGTTTAATTTTGCAAGTTGAATTAGTATCAGTAATTGAGGCACGTAAAGATGAATATTGGTTGAAAGCTATGGAAGAAGAATTAGATCAGATTGAGAAAAATAACACATGGACCTTGGTTCCCCGACCTAAAAATAAAAATATTATTTGAACTAAATGGGTTTTTAGGAATAAATTGAACGAGGATGGTCAAGTTATAAGGAATAAGGCTAGATTGGTTTGTAAAGGATATTCTCAGAAGGAAGGAATTGATTATGGAGAGACTTTTGACCTGTAGCTAGGATTGAAGTTGTAAGATTATTTATTGCCTATGCTGATTATAAAAACTACAAGGTTTATCAGATGGATGTTAAATGTGCATTTTTGAGTGGGGATCTTGATGAGGAAGTTTATATTGAGCAACCTGATGGTTTTTAACTATCAGATGATACATATATGGTTTGCAGGTTAAGGAAAGATTTATATGGATTGAAATAAGCACCTAGAGCTTGGTATGCAAGGTTGGATAAATATCTTTTGAAGATTGGTTTTACTAAGGGCAGTGCTGACAGTAATTTATATTATAAAATCACTGATGATGATATATTGATTATTGAAGTATTTGTTGATGACATTATTTTTGGAGGTGAAGACAAGTTATGTATAGAATTTTCTAAAAATATGGAGAAAGAATTTGAGATGTCTATGATTGGTGAGATGAAATTTTTCTTAGGTTTGCAGATTACTCAGACTAACAAAGGTATTTTCATCTATGAAACTAAATATGCTAAGGAATTGTTGAAGAAATTTGGTATGGGAGATTCTAAACTGGTAAGTACTCCTAGGGTTACAAGTGAGAAATTGACAAGAAAAGATGTTTCCGGACCGGTAAATCCTATTGGAGGTCTTCTTTATATGACTTAGACTAGGCCTATCATTATGAATGTTGTTTGTATTGTTTCAAGATTTCAGAGTGATCCTAGAGAAAATCACGAGATGGCGGTGAAAAAGATTTTTAGATACTTGCAAGGTACATCAAAATATGGATTGTTGTACCCTAAGGATGATAACTTTACTTTATGTGCATATAAAGATGCTGATTGGCCTAGAGATGTTGATGACCAGAAAAGTACTTTTGGTGGAGCTTTCTTTCTTGGAAAGAAGTTGGTTTCATGGATCAACAAGAAGCAGCCATGTACTTCTTTATCTACTGCTGAAGGTGAGTATGTTGCTGCTGCTACTAACTATACACAAGTTCTATGGATGAAGAAAATGTTGAAGGATATAAAGGTGGATTGTGATGCACTGATAGTTATTCACTGTGATAACTCTACTGCTATTTATATATCAAAGAATTTGGTATTTCATTCTAAAACAAAGCACATATCTATCAAGTATAAATTTTTGTAGGAGAAGGTGGAAGCAAATGAAGTTAGGCTGGTTTATGTGAACACTAAAGAGCAGATTGCAGATTTTTTCATTAAACCTTTGCCCAAAGAATTAATTGAGTACTTGAGAGACAAAATGAGAGTTTCTACCCCTCCAATAGAGACTTGATTGATGCGGTTTAGCATCAGTCCAACATGCAATCATTGAATATCATGTAATGATCCAATTGATCATATTTTGCATCTTGATAGAATACAGTTTATTCCTATCATCTATTTTGTCTCTCTTATTTGTGCTTTCCATTACCTCTAGATCTTGGCAAAATCTCACAAATAAGAGAGACAAAATAGATGATAGGAATAAAATGTATTCTATCAAGATGCAAAATATGATCAACTAGATCATTACAAGATATTCAATGATTGCCTGTACAAACAATGTAGATGAGCCTTCTTATATAGGAAAGGCTATATGGATATGTGAGCACACAAACATGACATGTGGCTCAATAAGAAACAAGGGTAGGTAGGAAATAGGTGTGGGTAGGTAGGAGAAACAATAAAATATTCCACATGAGGTGGATCACCCACCGAAGGTGGAATTATCACTCCACAATAAGTTAATATGATAGAGTAGTAACAAGATCAACACCATAAAAGGTGGAAATTATCCTACACACATTATCCCAATGTGGCACAAACACCAAGTGTCTCATACCCAAACTACTATGAAATGCATGCACCTAAATAAACTTAAGTAATATGTAATAATATCCATGATGAATAATTATTTACACCAACAATGCTAACACTAGCTGTTTGGATGCTTTACCGGTACCCTTCTGGTCTTGGTAGGTTGAGTGGTTTTTGGTTAACTTGGATATAGCATGATTTGGTAGGCTCCGATATAGTTTGGTCATGGGATTGGCTTGTTCATGATACTCATGCTCATATTTGGTCAGTTGGTTTTGGTCTGGTGATCGGATGCTATCCTACTTGCCTAGAAGCTTGGTTTCTAATTTCGATGAAGGTTTCACTGGTAGAGTATTTGGTGGAGATCTTTTATGAATTGCATAAGTGGTGTTGATGCAACTTCTGGTGGAGTTTCTGGATGCTATTGATGATCATGTTTGAGACTTGGCTGATGGAGAACATTGTTGTAATGTGTGGACCTATACTTGGTCCCGGTTGATCTAGGTTATGGATCGACTTTAATGTAACGTGTGGATAGGACCTATTGATGTATTTCCGAGATGTCTTATGTGTTGATATTATTTGTTTGGTCTTAGGCCGACATAGTTTGTAATTATGTAATTGGTTTATTGTCTGGTGGCCAACCTAATTGTTTATGGTTGAGGGTTTGTATATATAGATGTAAGATCTCATTGTAGATCATCATGGTTATTATTAGAGGTCATGGTCAAGGAATGTATTGTGAGAATAATGTAATATCATTAAGGCAGAGGAGTTGGTCGATCATTGGAGGTCAAATTGGGTTTAAGTAAGAGGATTTAGTCCTCCGGTATTGAGCTTAACCAGAACTATACTCAGGCATAGGAGATGCTATCTTTTGCAGTTCAACACTTCTCCGGATTGCAGTCTAGATTTCTATGTAGTCAGTGAGGCTCCTTTTGTGATGAGCAGTGTGCTCTAGGCTATTGGTCTTCCTGCAAGTGCAGGCCCCTCAATTGTAATTCACATACTTACTGTATAAGTATTATCTAACTATGGGTAGGCTTCCCACCATGGTTTTTCCATTTACCGGGTTTTCCATATACAAATCTTGGTGTTATGTGGATGGTATTTATTCTTTGATTATTGTTTATGCTTAATTGGTTTATTTGCTATACTAGTATAATGTTTTGGGTTCCGGTATTGAAGTTTAAATTGCTAATGGTTCCGATAATCTATGACAACCGATTCACTCCCCCTCTCAGGTGTCTTCCGACTATTTGAATTATCTAACAATTGGTATTCGAGCTTTGGTCCTCTCTATAGAAAGCTTAACCACTTGAGGAAGATCCTATGGTGACTAACAGTTCAAGTTCATCTAGTTCTTCTACAACTATCTTTCAAAGGTATATTCTGAGGCTTGATGGAACAAATTACACAGTATGGAAGATTCGGATGGATACTCATCTGAGATGTCTTGGCAAGGAGATTTTGGAGATCACAGAGAATAGTGTCACACCCTATAATCTGGGATTTGCAATCCTCCTCTGGAAAACCTGGACAAGGAGCTTGAGAATAATTGTAGAGCAAGAGAAGCCCTCTTGTGTGTACTTTCTAATCAGCAAATAAAGGGATTGATTGACAAATCATCTGGAAAGGCTATATGGGATAAGTTGGAGACTCTTAATGAAGGTGACCCTACAGTGAAGATTGGTAAACTTGATGGTTACTAGGTGAGATATGAAAACCTGAAGATGGAAGAAGATGAAAGGATTACTGCATTCATGGAAAGGGTAAATGAGATTTTTATAGAAATTAAATATTGTGATGGAACTCTGAGCAAAGATGAAATTGTTTCTAAAGTCCCGAGAGCCCTACCACTATCTTACAAAATGAAGGCTACTGCTATTAATGAGTTGAGAACAATGGCTAATACATCTGTCAATAGAGATACTTTGGTTGGGAAACTATTTGCTTTTGAGCTTGAAGAATTTGGACTTTCTGGAGCTGTGAAGTTTGAACTTGCTTTTCATGCATCTACATCTACAACTGGTAAGAAAGAATGGAAAGATTTATATACAAAGGAATTGGAAAATATGAAGAGAGAAGATGACCAGTTTGAGTAACTTGAAGCACTATTTGCTAGAAGAGTACCTAAAGAACCGGTAGGAAGTAAGTATGAAGAAAAAACACCTTTTAAATGTTTTGCATGTAATAAGATTGGTCATTTTGCATCTAGATGTCCTCAAAGAAATTCAAGATTTGAAGAAAGAGTTAGAAGATCATTTAAACCTAACCCTAGATATCAGAACAATTATAAATACAAGAAAACAGAGACAAATCATGCTACATAGCAGATGAGGAAGGCATTACTGATTCTGATGATGAACTGGAAGAAGAATCTGCTAGTGGATCCGACAATGGGAAGGAATGGGTGTTCCTGGCTATCAAGGAAGATGATCCGACACTGGAAGAGAATGTACCTGAAGAAAAGGCACTTGCAACTAAAATTGAAAACAAGGATGGATGGGTAATTGACAGTGGTTGTTCACATCATATGAGTGGAAATAAAGGGAAGTTTCTATCTTTGCAAGAATTTGATGGTGGTTGTAGACTTATAAAAATGACCACTTTCCTAAATGAATATTTAATGTTCATTTTATTCTCACTCCTCTATTAAGTTAAATCTAATCTAATTAAATCATCCACATTCCTCTATTTAATTAAATAAATTACTCGATTTATTTATTTAAATTCACCTAAGCCTTTCATGTCATTTAGTTGAATAAATCATTTTATTTAATTAAATCCCTTCTCTCTCCTTTTAATTAAATTTACATTTAATTAAATTATTCACTCCAAATAAATATATCTAATTTGTTTAAATCCTCCACCTGCATCTATTTTGTTAAAATAAAGGAATTTATTTTAATTAAAATTATCCTCCATCCACTTGCATTCTCCTACATCTCCCACTTGCCTCCTAACCCTCTTTCTAGATTCTTCTAGAACCCATCTAATCCTAATCAATTAGCCTAAACCATTCAATTATCCCCTTTCCCTAAATTTGAGGATGTCACTTCTCAAATTTGGAGTAAAGTCTTCCAAAGGCATTAAAGCCTTTATGCCTTCAACAAGCTAACTTGTTGAGTTCCCCCAAATTTGGAAGGACTCTTACAAATTTATCCCCAAAGTCTTCCAAACCATTAATGGTTAACTAAACCTTTTGGCATGGTTAGAGAATTTTTGCCTAACTCAACCTTCATCTAACCCAGGGGTCTCATCAAGCATTCATGGCTTCACCCTTGGTTATCTCCTTAACCCTTGCACAAGAGCTTATCCTTTGAGTAAAAGCTTTATCCAATGGATAACCTTAGCCTAACATTAACCCTTACCCCCTAGGGTAACCATGAGGTCTTCTCAAGCATTTAATTCTTCTTGCATCTCCTCTCAAGCAGTCTCTTGTTGATAATTGTCACCATTGCATTGGTGAAAATTGTAAACATGGATTGATAACTTTTAATCCTGGCCCTTGATAAGATTATCCAATCTTGACCATCCATTGCCCTATTTTCCCTATAAATAGAGCCCATTCCTTCTTCAAAAGGATCCAAGTCTTTAGCATCACACTTATACTGATTTTTATCATGCATTTTAATCCCTCTTTGAAAGAAATAATCTAATAAGCATTTTAGAAGTATTTCTCTTTATCATAATAATCATATTAAACTAGTATATCATGTTAGGATAGTTCTTTTACTAATCTTTTCATCTTATCATCATATACGTACTAGTTTAATTCATATTTGTTAAAATCATGCATAGTTAGGATTGCATTCGTGTTAGATTGATCAAAACATTCCTCATTCTCATGATTGTCATCCCTAAGTGACTTTGCTCAGTGATCTGAGAGAAAAGGCATTGACTTAAGGGGTCTTGTAAGATAGAGAACAATGGAACATCCCTTGGGAAGTTGAGCTATTCCATACAGCTCCATAACTTGCACCAAGAGTCCCATTGGTGTCTGGACTAGTCATGATTTTGTAAATTCTCATTTCATTGCACCACTTTTCCCGCATACATTTTTGGCGGCTATCATGGGGCATAACCCCATTTATCAAATTTTTTTTGGTAGAGGACTAACTCTACAAGTACGCGGAAAACTAGAATCAGTGCGTAGCAAGCATCCTCTAGCGCATCCGGTTGGTACTTTAGCGCATCTGGTGGACTGTTTAGCGCTTTGAAACCATCTTTTAGCACGTCGAGACCTAACTTTAGCACATAACAATTTTTCTATTTCTTGTAGGTCTCAATGCTTTAATAAAATAGTCTAGCACATCCAAACAACAACTTAGTGCATCGGGGCCTTCTGCTAGCGCATCAGTGCCTTTCTGTAGCCCATCGATTCCATTCTGTAGCACATAACAGGCACATGCAGAAAAGAAATTTGTAACAGAAACTCAAATTAGATTTGTTGAAGTCCACAAAAATAAAATTTTTGATTACTAACTAGTTTTACTGTAGGTAACTAACAATTTCTTTAGAGGGGTTGGGAGATTGTTTTCTTTTACTAAAAGTTTTAGGCTTGGAGTTTAATTTTATATTTCTAACTTTGTTAAATTAGTTATATTAAGTTTTCTTCATTTCCTTGTTGGGTAAAATTGAACTCACATTTCATTTTGAGGTACCTAAAAAGAACAACAAATGAAATCCATTTTCTTGCTTTCTTAGGAGAAAACACTTCATTTTGGAAGCTGTAAAAAGAACCAAACAAACTTTACTTTTGCAAATGTTTTAAAAAGAACCTCACCATCCTTTGGTGTTGAAAAGGATTCACTTTACTTTTCAAGTTAAAAAACCTCATTTTAAGAGTTTTTGAGGCAAACCAAAAGAGGAAAGTCCTTCCCCTTTATCGATTTCATTTTGTTGATGAACCTGAACACTTTGCTTTGTTGACCAGGATTTTATTACTTAGCTTAGAATATCATTGATTTGGGAGCTAAAAAGAACATCATGCTTTTTGGAGCAACATCTCCAAATAGAAGTTAGCAAAATCATTGCTTTAAAGGTTAAAAAGAAGATTGTTTGCCTTGTCTCAAAAGTGGAAGGTATATTCTCTCCCCTTAACTGGGTGATCAAAAAGCCAAACCATTCTTATGCTTTCTTCATTTCAAGTATTTAAGTCCTTTAGCAAGCCTGCCCTCCCGAGGAGCTAAAAACTCTTAAAGCCATTTTTGGCCGGTGTGAGGGGAATGACCTAAGTGGGAAATGACTTTATCGCCAAGTGTTCCAACCCACTATAATCAAAAGTGGAGGGTGACGAAACTCCCTTTCAACGGTTTCATGTAACGATTAGCCTTCCCCCAGTATCTTTATGATACGTAAGGCCTTTGTTCTAAAGGTTGGGAAGCCTCTTGAGGGATTTTATCATTGATGGCTGAACATGAAGCCTGATTACGAACCTTAACATTAGAAACTTTGAGTTGAGTCAGTATCTAGACATTGGCAATATCATAGTTCAAGGGTGGGGAAGAATTTGATAACTTAATGATGAACGGATAGTACCAAACCGGTACTAAGAGGGGGGGGGGGTGAATCAGTACAGACAAAAACACAACCTTAAATTGGTTTGTCAGCAGACACTGTGCATTGACAGACAAATAGTAACACCGGTCCTTCAATAGAGTTCAATCGGCAAAACTCAGAATAACTAAGACAAGCATAGACCGGTTGACACTTATCTTCTCATATAATCTAACACTTCATTTCCATTTCACCCTAATGCATGAATAGGTAATCTACCATCAAAGATGTACATATTACTACTAGATCAACATGCATCACTGCTTAACAGAAAACAATCATAACATCACATGAAGAAGACATCACACTTGACACACATATTTTTCATGTGGAAACCCAATTGGGAAAAACCACAGTGGGGATGAATACCCACAAGCTTGTTTTTGAACTCTTTAGAAGTCTGCTCTATTAGGAACCTTGTCCGGTTAAAGACAGATACAATAGGTTCTGTTAGGAACTGATCCTGTTAGGGATCACCCGGTTAAGGGATGGCTACAATACCCGGTTAAGGGTTAAACCCTGTTAAGGGTTACCTTGTTAGAGGATTTCAAGAACTCAATAGCTAGAGGATTTCAATAACTCAATAGCTTCAAGTTACCCTATTAAAGGATTTTCAGCAAGCCGGTTAAGGCTACCCTGTTAAGGGGTTTCACAACTGTTGAAGTGGTTAAAGATCAACAGGTATAACAATGACCTGATAATAGCACTCAATACCAATGCAGATCCTCTTAAGCTCCTCTTCACCTTCTGCACTTACACTCTGCAGGTATCACTTCTCTCCTCTGGTTTGGCAAGAATCATGCATCTCTTCTCTAGGACACACACACACAACTTTTGCCAACAAAACCTGAAAGAATCACAACATCGACCTTATAGGACAATAGACAGGTTGGTAGCATAAACCCTAAACCCTAAACCTATTAGGTTAAGGAATTCAAATGGTTCAATCTTGACCATTGAGCATACCGCATTAAATGCAACAGTCTTGATCCAATCTCAAGACATTCTCCATCATTCATTTTCCACTGATTTCATGGCGGCTGATAACCCATCACACATTATCACCATTTATAGACTTCGCACATTCCCGAGGTATATAGGAACAATCTCCTTCATGCAAGATCCTTCACGCGCACAAGGCTTATGTAGCAACACGATCTGTTCATTGTTACCATGCTAACTCATCTCACAAAGTCATCGGTTGAGCCATACAGGCTTGAAGCACTTCAACCGAAAACCTTGAAGTGGAGACTACCAACTGGTAGTCATACAAAGCTTCCATGTGCTAGTTCCCATAGTCATATGCTGGTTCACCTTGAACAAACACACCGCTTCACTTTGGTACAAATGACGGTTCATAGTGTTGTATCGGTTCTCACATATGCCGGTTCACACCTCTTCAGCATATTGACATCAATGACAATATACAATATCAATACCGGTTCTCATACTGGTTCACACAATGCTAACAAAATTCGCCCCCAAGATTACTCACCATATATCTCCCAAGATAGCTACTCAATTGTGAAGCAATTCACTTTGGGTTAGCTTCTAGCAAAAGGCAAAAAAACGGGCGCCCCCTAGGGGGTGACACGACTATTTGAGCTGATGGAGTATCGAGACTAGTGGGCTATGATATTGTTGATGACCCTTAAATAAAGAGTCTATCTGAATTATATTGTCTGTATCCAAACCTGTGAAAACATTGGGGATTTGAACACATCATCACGGAATATACACTCTTTGTTTAGAATAGGCAAAAATGGTTGTCTTTTTCATGCAGTGTTTTCATTTCATACTTCAGAAAAGCATCTATCACAGTTACAAAAGTGTTAAAACTTCCAAGAAAAACAACAAATTAAAACAAACAGGACAGTTTAGCGCATAGGAACAACATCCTAACGCATCTGGGATAAAACTTAGTGCTTTGAAACCATCTTTTAGTGCATTCAAACTCAAACATAGCACAACCATTCTGAGAAACAAAGCATAAATCATTAGAACATTCAAAAGCTCAAATAGTAGCACTTCTTAGGGACATATTAGCGCATCCAGACAACAACTTAGCGCATTCAAGACATATAATAGCGCTTTAAGCTCGAACAATAGTGCATCATTGGAACATATTAGTGCATAACCCATCCAGACCAGTCAAAATTAAACAGTAAAAGTTAGCGCGTAGCAAAGGCAGCTTAGCGCATCGGGGTCTTTATTTAGCGCATTGGGATAATTCTTTAGCGCATTTGGTGTCTGTCTTAGTGCATAGAGAAAACTGCGAAAACAGAGAGAAAAATAAACTTTTTTTTGAAAATTTTAAACAATAGTTTGGAAAACCCTTTTTGATCCCCAATCAACTTCATCAGCCAAAACTCAAATCAGAACATCAAAACTATTCCAAAAACAATCAAAACAAGACATTCTTAGAACAAAAGTTGTCAAGTCCAAAACTAGTTAAAGATAACACTCTTTCCTATCAAAATCAAGTAACATCATCACACTCATCAAAAGGTCCTCCAATCAAATGGATTATGTCATTAAAACATACCTAGTTTAAACTTAAGTTGTCAAATCAAGTTTCCATATCAGGAAAGTTCTTATTCCATATCATTTGATGCACGTTGTCGTGAGGGGCATCTAAACCTTCATTTGATAAAAGTGGACTTAAGTTTTCAAACAAAGTATCTCAATCCAAACATCAAAGGAAACCATTGATCGCCTGTGTATGACTAATCCTCATATTTTGAGAAGAAAAAGTCTTCATCATAACATTAAGTTAAGGAAACAACAACCTAGTTCCCAGAAACTTGCTAAAACGAATAGATTTCTTTACATCAATCTCCAACTCTTCAAATCTCATTGCACATTTCTCTGTGATATGTGCTTATATCTTCAAGACAAGTCAAACGAATTTGACAAGGAGCCATTGAGAAGTAGAGCATTTTGCCAAAAAGCAGCATTCAGCCAACGCTTAAATCGTGGAGGAAAGATCAATCTAGATTTCTTCACGGAAGTTTGCATCACTTACAACATACCTTGATTTGAACCACCAACCCCCGAGCAACACACACAAGAGGAATTCATCCCCTTTGTCACATAAAGTTTCTACTAGATGCCTGTTGTCACTCGCTCTCAATGAAACAAGCAAAGTGAACCACAACCAGAGTCCAGTATGGGTCAAAGATTATCAAATCCTTTTGAGTATCCAAATCGAGAAGACACAAAAATTTCTAAGGAGTTCCTCAAAGAATGTCAAGAAAGCAGTTCATTTCAAAAACTTGTAGAAAAAATCATAGAGGTAGACGAAGAGAAATACTTACTCATGCTAACAAGCAAAGGAGTTAGGATCCCTAAAGACTTCGATACTGATGTCTTTAGAACAAGGTCTCAACATTATACTTATCAAGAACAACAAAGAGAAGAGGAAGCAAGTGACCCTGAACAAAATATACCTGAACAAAACATACCTGAGCAAAACATGCCAGAGCAAACACATACTTGAACTAGGGTTAACGAGAGGGAATAACTCTTCCCTTGGCAAGCAAATGCACCCTTGGTTGCTCTCACCCATCAAATACAAATGCTGCAAAGACAAATGCAGGATATGTAATAGGGGATGACAGTGCGGTACTCCTTAAACGAAATTTGTCCTTACCCTTTTGATAGAAGGTTAAACATGATACCTTTTCTCCCAAATTTAGACATTCCAAAATTTGACAAATATGATGGGAAAAGCAATCCTCATGATCATGTTCAGGAATTTTGTACCATGAGCCTTGAATTTGCCCATGATGACACCTATTTGATGAGGCTATTCTTGAGAAGCTCGGGAGGACAAACAATGGAGTGGTTATCCAAACTCACACCTCCTGTCAGATCATTTGATGAGTTAGTCAACAAATTTATCACTTAATACTCCTACAATATTCAACATGCGATCACCATGCTAGATGTCTACAATACCAAGCAGAAAAACAATGAAACATTCATGGTGTTTCTTCAACGTTGGAGACAGATGGTTTCGAGATATCCTCGAGATGTGCCCGAAAAGGAAAAGATGGAAATTTTCATCGACAATTTGAATAGCGAGATGAGTTACTTACTCAAACTCCAATGCATACCATCTTTTGCTAAGTTGATTGAAAATGGAATCCGAGTAGAAGAGGCATGTGTTAAGAAAGGAACATTAAAATTCTTCAAAGAAGGAACTAATTCATCCAACTCTCATTTCAACAACCAGAACAACAACAACTTAGATAAATCCAGGTTCTGGACCAGAAATAAAAATATTGGAAATGAAGGAGGAAACAAGGCTAATGATGTAAAGTCCAAACAACCAGTATTGACCTTTTCAGGCAATCCTCAGGCTACCAATAATCAAAAGGGTGCTAACTAAGGCACTAATGCACCCAATACCAATCTAGAATCTTCAAATACAAACAACACCAACAATACCCAAAACAACAACACAAATCGAGGACCTAATACAAATTCAAGGGGTAACACCAACAACTTTCCTAAATGCATTTACACACCATTGGGACAATCATTAGAATTAGCATTCTGAGAACTCCTGGCAAACAAGATTATCTCATTACCAGCAATAAACAACTTTGAACCCCAGGTCAAACCACCTTGGTGGAATGACTCACACTTTTTTGTGATTTTCATCGAAACAAAGGACATCAAACAAATGATTGCATGGGGCTTAAAAACATTGTTCAATACATGATTGATAGGGGTGATTTAATGGTCGATGGTCTCAAAACAAATGGGGATCATGGTGCCTTTAAAAATCCCCTTCCAAATTACAACAAGAATGGAGATTCGACATCAAATGATACAAGTGAAGCTCACATCAATCACATATACAATAACACCTGTAGACGTCTAAAAATGGTCAATGCTTGCGGAATCATACTTTAACATTTGTGCATTGCCTTATTTTAGGGTTTTTACGTCGCATTAACATTTCTCCTATGATTCGCACTTGGTCTTTATCATTTGCGAGCATCGAGTCATGATTTTGGTCAATCTTATCCTATCGCATCAATGTGCGTATTCATTTGTCATCATTTTGGACATTGTCAATCCTAATTAGGGTTTTGTCCTCTTATCAATTTCGTCATCATGCGATCGATTTGTCATCGATCATTGTCCTTTTCAATCTTGTCATTATGCGATCGATAATGGTCAACGATTCTTGTCTTTTGATCAATTTGTTGTCAATCTTGTCATCTTGCGATCGATTTGTCATTGATCGTGGTCATTTTCAATCTTGTCGTTTTGCAATCTATTTTGTCATCGATCCTTGTCCTCTTGTCAATTTTATCATTTTGCGATCGATTTGTCATCGATTGTCGTCTTTCTCAATCATGTCGATTTGGATCAATTAGTCATTGTTCCTTGTCAATTGGCACATTTAATAATCAAATCGTTTGTCAGCATTGGTCTTTTATCAAGTCAGAATCATGATCAAATCGAATCGATAGCAATTATCCTTTGTCAAGACCTAATTGTCATCCTTGCATTTCTAATTCATCTTTTAGGGTTTCATGATTTTATTCATTTAACCCCGTTTGTCATTTCTCCCTCTAGGTTAAATAATTTATTTATTTATTTATCCTAGGTCTTCGTGTCATAATTAAATGTTTAATTTAATTGGCTAGCTAATTATTCTTCTTTTTGTGAATTAATTAATAAATGACAAATTATTAATTGATTTACCTAATTTCCTAATTTTTCATCAATTTCTAAATTCCCTCTTTATGAATTAATTAATAAATGAAAAATTATTAATTAATTCACTAAATTCCTAATTTCCTCATTTTCTAATTTCCTAATTCCTATTTTCCAATTTTTCTAATTTCCTAATTCCTATTTTCCAATTTTTCTAATTTTTCCTAATTTCTAATTCAATTTCCTCCTATTTTTCTCCTAATTTCATGGGAATGACATTTCAATTTGTCATAATTTGTCATAATTGACAATCAATCAATTTTGACATAGAAATTTGTCATAATTTGTCATAATTATCAATCAATCAATTTTGCATAGAAAGTGCAAATTTGTCATAAATTTGTCATAATTGACATTCTTGATTTGCAATTTCCATTTGAATCTCTTCATGCTAATTTGATCATCTCTCCAATTTGTCTATAAATTGGATGATTTTCTTCAATCCTAATCTAATCACATGATCGAATGAATCGCTTTTTCGAATCACTTTGCCAAATCAATCACGCTTCGACTATTCTTGAGCAATCATCTTGTCTACTTGCTTTCATATCATGATCATGCACTAGTAGGTGAGATCCACAACAAAGCTATTTGAAGGAGAAAGAAGGACAATGGAGCCACATGAAGGAGACATTCAAATCTGCACTTGGTTTGCTTAATTTTCAAATCTTGAATGTTTTGTTTTCATGTCTTTATTGAGTGTGTTAGGATTGATCATTGCAATTGAGTTTTTGTGATTGAACTAGGCTATTGTTTACATTGCTTTGATGATTTCCAGATTCCTAACTACATAAATTGGTGAACCCGATGTGAACTAACCACTTAACCATGCTTTTGAGTGCCTTTGAGTTGATTTGCAGGTTAAAAAATCAAGAAACAGGGTAAATGCAGGGTTTTCTGGGAACTTCTGCGCCTGTGTCAAGCAATCTGCGCCTATGTCAATCATTTTGCGCCTGTGTGAGTACTTCTGCGCCTGTGTAGGCAATCCTGCGCCTGTGTAATGCATCCTGCACCTGTGTGAGTACTTCTACGCTTGTGTAGGCAATCCTGCGCCTATGTAATGCATCCTGCGCCCGTGTGAGTACTTCTGCGCCTGTGTAGGCATTCCTGTGCCTGTGTAATGCATCCTGCGCCTGTGTGAGTACTTCTGTGCCTATGTAGGCAATCCTGCGCCTGTGTAATGCATCCTGTGCCTATGTGAGTACTTCTGCGCTTGTGTAGGCAATCTTGCGCCTGTGTAATGCATCCTGCACCTGTGTAATGCATTCTGCGCTTGTGTCATGAATTCTGTGCCCGTGTAAGGCCAGAAACAGAGGTTAAAAAAGCAGTGTTTTTACTCGCAAATCGATTTGTTTTGCATTCTATTTTTGCTTTTTGGTTTTATGGTACTAATTCTTTGTGCAGCATCTTGGCATACGCATGGCAAAGACAACAAATGAAACTACTAACATGTTTTATGCAGGTTCGATAGTCAAAGAATAAACATATCAAACTTCTGACTTGGGTTTTGTAGGTTGCCTTGGACTACAACTAAACTTTGTGTTTGTAATTAATATTTAGGCACCTAGTATGATTTCTAAATAAGATGGAATGAATGTATGTTTGCTTTGATTGTTGAGTTTTGACATTGGAGTAGGAGAGTATGCTCTCATCCTTCTTAGGGTGATCAAAAATCCAGATCTTGGATACCATGCTCATGTTTTTGATTGTGTGTCACCTCTAGAGGGCCTGCCTTCCCGACCATTTGCTTTTGCAAGCAAGTGATAATCGTGAGAAGGGAATGACCCAAAGTGAGTACGGCTAGAACAGCTTGGCATTCTAACTCACTATAAATGAATACCTGATGGGCGAAAGCTTTAAAGGAAGGGTTACGTGGGAATTGCAGTTACTTGGGAAGTGATGACCCTTGAACTCTTTCTCATATCAACATCTAAGTAGGACCTCACGGTCTAAATCGTGCTTGTGCGACTACATTTGTTTGGTATCTTGGTGGGCTTAATGTCTCAATAACGCTTGCGTGACACCAAGGAGTAACGCTTAACAGAAATCCTTACTAAACACCTTGTATTTAGAGGCCAAAAATCCTTCTAGTTGCTTGAGAAGGACAAGTTCGGATACTTGGAAGAGATACTAAGTTTTCCATGGGGAGATTTCCATGGGGACTGATGCTTGGCTGCCCTGAGAAGTGAGTGCCGTGGAGGGGAGCCCGTGGGGTCAAGCATCTATGTATTCTCCTTGAATCTCATAATGAGTCTACCTCTCAAGTACCTAATGTCCTTGCCTACCATAAGAAATGTGTGAATGAGCATGATTGTCTTGAGTCTAAGTTAAAATATCTTGTCTTCTTTTCTTGTCAAAAGTTGAGTTGTGTCTCATTTCAAAACCAAGACAAATTGATTCAAAACAAGGTTAAACATAAGAACATTTCATTCAAAAAAGTTCAAAACATCTTCGAACATGGTTGTCAAACATTTTTCAAAATCTTGTCTCAACATTCATGTCACTTAGATTTAGGTTCATCTTAGGTTTGCATTTTGCAAATTCATTGTCAATTACCAAGGTTAAGTTTCACCTAGGTCATACTCCTTTGCATATCAATAAGGGTCATCCATTTTGCATGTGTCCTCTTGCATTAGAGTAATACCATTGTCATACATTTGCATTTGCATACCCTAGGTCTCTTCATCAAGCTTAGGTCATTATCATATCATATTAGGGTCATTTCCATAGAATTTGTCCCTTTGCATATAGTGTCAAAACTAGGTTTTGTCATACTTGAGTAATGCAAATCTTTGATAAACCCTAAGTTATTGTTAGGAAGTCTAGACCTTGTCAAACTTTTGTCTTTTTGTCATCAATGTCATTTGGTCAAACCTAGCTTAGTATCCAAGCATATAGGTGAGACATTATCATTTTGTCCTTTTGTCACTTGGTCCTTTTGTCCTTTGAGGTCTAGACATCATTTCAATTTCCTAAGGGTCTCATTTTTATAATTGCATTCATGAGTTTGTCAAAATCTTGAAAAACAACAAAAACATTAAGTTGCATTGTCATCCTTTTAGGTTGCATTTGTCAATCCCATTAGTTGCATTGCATAGTGACATGTTTGTTGAAATGAGGTCTCAACCTTCTTACGAAGCCATGTCATCACAATTGAGCAATCAATCATGTCAATCCAATCTCTACATGTCTCAGAACTTGGATCAAACTTTTTATGATGAAACAAGTCTCCAAATACAAAAACTAGAGGAGAAACTAGCTCAAGAAAATGAGATTTTGGAACAAAGAGTGAAAAACATTGAGAAGAATAGATCACAAATGTCCAAAATGTTTCAAAAATTTCTAGGTCAAAATCCAAAGATTGAGCCAATTGATGTAAGATCTCTTCTTGAATGATCAAACATACCAGCTCTCCTCTCACAAATAGAGATGATGAAACAATTTCAAGAAAAGAGACAACACCAATTTCAACATTATGTGCCTCCACAACAAGAACAAGAAGGTGTTTACTATCAATCAGATTTTCAACCATCACAACCAATTGTTCAACAGTTCGAACATTTCCAACAGACACAACCAATGGTCCAACCAACACAACCAATGGTCCAATTTCAACAATATGTCCAACCAACTATACAATGTCAACAGATAATCCAACCAATGGTCGAATATCAACAAGTTCAACCAACATATCAATGTCAACAACCGCAACCAAACATTCAAAAACAAAGGTTGCAGCCCACACCAAGCCAAGTTTTAAACATGTCGGAACAATTGAAGCAAGTCCAATATCAAAACATGACATCAAACCAAAAACAAGTTCAAATTCCAGATGCAACCATGTCAAAACCTCGAAAGAAAGGTGGTTTTATTGCAAGGCTCTTAAGGAACCTACCAAGTGAGTTCTTTGAAGAAGATCAAGATAATACACTTATGTCTAGCAATGCCTTATCCCCCCACAAACAAATTGACTCTCCAGTGGCATCTATCCCTACACCTCTAAAAGTTTCACAAGAACCTTCCATATTGTCCTCATCAAACAATACACCCAAGGATGCAATTATCCAAGAGCTATCCATAATTGATTGCCAAGATAATCCAATTCATGATGCATATCCTTGTCATGTTTCAGAAATACAAGACCCAATGCCACCATGCACTTTATTGCCATTACCTATTTTAGAGGACCCTATTCGAAGTCCCTCTTCCTCATGTTCAAGCATTGATTCCTTGCCAGAATCCATCACAAATGTTCAAAGTGCATTTCCTTTATGCCAAAACATTGATCCCTTGTCAGAATCCCCCATGCATATCCAAAGTCTAACCCCATGTCAAGAGGATAATTTAGAGCATAAAGAAACGCGTGTTAAAACAGATCAAGATCAAGATCCTGAAACCTAATCATCCCATCCAATTGTTGACCAGGATCTCATCTTCCCAGAAACTCATGATGATTCCCCTATTCTTGTCCATCCTATCCAAAGTCCTATTGACACTCCATTGCTCGGGCAAGATCAAGATATCCCAGTTCATCCAATCCTATCCAAAGTCCTATTGACACTCCATTGCAACTTATCAAAGAGCAATGATGACAATATTTCATGATATGATGCATACTTTCATGGAGGACTATGTGGATGATTTACTAGATAAGTCATTTACTCGAGTAGAACATCTGGGCATATTAGAGAAAATATTTAAAAGATTGGAGAAATTTCAAGTCAGGCTCAACCCTAAGAAGTGTGTCTTCGGGGTAACATCAGGCAAGTTATCAGGCTACATCACGTCAGAAAAAGGCATTGAAGTAGATTCGGCAAAGGTACATGCCATCATGGAGATGCCACCTCCTAAGAACATTAGCCAACTCAGATCTCTACAAGGATGGCTCCTGTCAATCAGGTGATTCATCGCCCAACTAGCAGATAAAAGTTTACCATTCAATCATTTGCTACATAAGAATGTACCATTCAGATGGGAAGCCAAATGTGCAGAATCATTTTATCAAATCAAGCAATACCTAATGAACCCACCAGTTCTGATACCCCCAGTAGCAGGAAAGACACTTCTTCTTTACATATCAACAATGAACATATCATTGGGGGCACTATTAGCACAAGAAGACCAAGAAGGCAAGGGATGAGCTGTCTATTACATCAGTAGAACTTTGAATGGATATGAGAAAAATTATACATTCATTGAGAAGGCTTGTTTAGTAGTGGTATTCGCTTCTCAAAAGTTCCGACACTACATGCTAGCTCACACGATCAAACTAATAGCAAAAATTGATCCTCTAAAGTATTTACTCAGCAAAGTAGCTCTCATAGGAAGATTGGCTAAATGGGTCATGATTCTCAACGAATTTGATATCCACTACATAGAGCGCCGAGCTATCAAAGGACAGGCAATTGCATATCAATTAGCTAAAGCACCACTACCCGATAAACAACCCATGGAGGTCAAATTTCCAGATAGGGATGTCCTTACTATTACCACCAAGCAATGGACACTGTACTTTGATAGTTCTTACACTCGACATAGTTTAGGGGTCGGCATTCTGTTCGTCACTCCTGAAGGACACACCATACCAAGATCATATAGACTCATGTTTTCATGCACAAATAACATTGCTGAGTATGAGACACTGGTTAAAGGAATCAAAATGGTCGTAGAATGGAGAATCACAGAACTGAAAGTCTATGGAGATTCCCAACTAGTCATAAATCAGATCAACAATGACTACCAGACAAAATATGACAAGCTGTTGGCATACAAATGAATGGTGGATGACTTCAAACAGTATTTTTCACACATCACCTTCTAAAAAATACAAAGGTTGGACAATAGAGAAGCCGATGCAATGGCTACTATTGCTTCATTGCTACAAATTCCAGAGCAACAGAGTCGTTATGGGTTTCTGGTAGAGCAACTATTTTCCCCAGCCTATGACAATTCCACATCCCATGTTATCTATGCCTTAACTGGTTCAGACTCTCCTTTATACCGAACAATATATGAGTATCTTAAAACCAATACCCTACCCGTTAACTTATCTCTAAACTAAAAATGCAATTTTATCTGGCAAGCCACCTGTTACATGCTAACTGCTAATACTCTTTACCATCGAGGTCTAGATGGTACTCTTCTTCATTGCCTTGATTGTAATGAATCTGACTTTGCTTTACACAAGCTTCATGAAGATATCTATGGCACACATTCAAGTGGTTCCTACTCTTGCTAAAAAACTTCTAAGAATGGGATATTACTGACCGATGATGGAAAATGACTCTTATCAATTTGCAAAGAAATGTCCTAAATGCCAAATCCATGGCAATCTTATACATGCACCAACACAGGAATTACAACCATGTACAACATCTTGGCCTTTCTGTCAGTGGGGACTTGACTTATTAGGCAAAATACACCCCTCATCTTTAAATGGACACAAGTTCATTATTACTGCAACAAAGTATTTTACAAAATAGATTGAAGTAGTCCTAATGACCACAGTAATTGAAAAGAAAATTGACTCTTTTATTCTCAATTATCTGATTTGCAGATACGACATCCCAGTTCTATTATCACAGATAATGGATGTCCCTTCAAAAACCAGGATGTGCAAGAATTATGTGAACGATTCAAAATCCAACATCGTTTCTCTACACCTTACTATCCATAGGGGAATGGTCAAGTAGAGGCATCAAATAAAATAATATTAAAAATCCTGAAGAAAACAGTAAATGATGCAGGAAAGGATTGGCATGTGCAACTCAATCCGACACTTTGGGCATACAAAACTAGCATCCGAACACCTACAGGAGCTATGCCATATTCATTGGTGTATGGAGCAGAAGCCATTTTAGCTCTTGAGGTAGAAATTCCATCACTCAGAGTATCTTTGAAAGGTCTCATTCTAGATGAGGAGTATTGAGTAAATAGACTACACAAGCTGGATCTTCTAGATGAAGAGCGACAACATGCCTATAATCATCTCAAAGCATACCAACAACGCATGTGCTGAAGCTACAACCACAAGGTCATCCCTAGGATTTTTAAAGTCGGTGATCTTGTACTCAAGGAAAATCCCAGAAATCAACAGGATCGAGAAAAGAAGGGGAAGTTTGAACCTAACTGGTTGGGTCCCTATGTCATCATTTCAGCCTATGGATCAGGCACCTATCATCTAACAACTTCAGAAGGCGATGTGCTCGATGAACCAATCAACAACATCCATATGAAGAAATACTATACTTGAGCAGTCTAATGCACAGACAAAGTGAAAAATACAAAAAAAAATCAAAACAAGAAAAAGGTGCAATAAAAAAAATGGTGAAAACTTGGCAATAGGTGCTACTTGTGAGAGAACAACTCCTCTATCTATCTTTACTCATTTCTTTTATTAGAAGTCCCAGGCCATCACCCAACACTTTATCAAAACAACATTATCCAGGACATACTTAGCATAGTCACTGTCCTTGCTTATCTAAATATCAGTTCATCATATCCCACCATGGCTTGGTAATCACTGTACTTATGCACATCGATAGATAAATCTAGCTAGGGGCAACATTCATCTAAAAATCCATCATGTCAGCAAAACAAGCAAGCTGAAATCGCAACATGACAAGAAAATCCTGTCAAGCAAAAACTCCAGCCGTCAAAGAGAACAAACCCATTGATCCACTTAGAAACAACTTTGCAACACGCGATGGATGATTTTCTGAAGTATAAGTTGTTTACATCTTGCATGAAGTTTTGACTATTTTTACACTTTAACTTTTTGAACTATTGGATCCCCTATAAATTTTCTCAATGATGCATCAAGCTAGAGAAAGTGATTAGGGACTCTGATTTTTCAGTTTTCTGTCTGTGAGGCGATCACTTGTACTGTGCAAATACTTGTCTCAAGACGTGATTCAAAACATATCACTGAATACATTGTTCCACTTTGTGCATACAAAAGGTTAACTCTTGTCTATTTTTACGCAAGCAATACTCAGGTCGTCTTGGTTCAATTATACCTCGACGCTTGTGTCATCTTGCAATATCAAAATTCATGTAAATTTTTCTCAGGTCATTATGGTTCAAATATACCATTATGCTTGTATAAATTTTCAACATATCAAAATAGCTCAATGATGATAAACACAAAGAAAGCAACAACATGTGACTATACAGGAATGATAAACGGAAGAATGAGGATGATCAATTAGTTGCATATCATTTTATAATTAGCTGCATATCATTTTACAATTAGCTGCATATCATTATCATACATCTCATTTTCAAGATACATCTCATAACATATCATTATCATACATCTCATTTTCAAGATACATCTCACAACATATCATTATCATACATCTCATTTTTAAGATACATCTCACAAATCATATCATTGCATCATGCATCATCCAATCATATCCATCAATATCAAATCACAAAGAATTTATCTAAGCATTGCATCATCATCATAGAACCATCACATCAATGCATAAACCATCATCCATAAAACACATCACATGTGGATCAAGGGATTCAGTGTCATATATATATATATATATATATATATATATATATATATATATATATATATATATATATATATATATATCTCAAAAATGGTCAAGTATACAAAAGATGTCATGTCTGTCCAAAATACAACACAATGATCAAAATACAATGGAGACAAGGTCTCTCAGGTATGAATATCTCCCGAGGGTGATGGTCTTGCAGTAGATGTCCCAACACCTGGATCTCCGGGTGGATCATGTCACGATGGACCAGTCACATCTCTGCTCTCCATCCCCGAAGGTGTCAGCCTAGATCGACTGGATCTCACTGTAGTATAGCTCGGAGGTCTGTGATCTCTAGGACCCACCTCCTCATATAGATGCCGGTAGTACTTAGCCTCCTTGGCTACATACTACATCTCTCTCAATGTGTCTCTCATAGAACCACCAGCCGCCACTCTCTCCAAGTTATCTGCTTGAGCCTCTGCTCGACCTAAGTGCTCCATCACTGTATCCCGCTCTGCGGTAACCTGTGTAATATGACACTACTACGCCAGTACCTGTGTCTGAAGCTGCTGCACTTACAACTTTAAGGATCTAATCTGGGAATCCTATCAATGGGTGGGTACTCGCATCTAAATAGGTACCTATGTCATGGTACCCCCTATCCCTACCCTTGTCTAAGTGTCGGTGGAGGTAGCACATCTGATCTCCTCCTCTGGGTCGGATGCCTAAACTCATCCATCCCACCCACAACTTCTAAAACCTCACCTGCTCGGCCAACACCACCAACTCCGACCACCAAAGCTCCCCTCCCACCCTCACTAATTTCTCATCTGACTACTCTAACCCTCCCTCCATCTCCACTTCCTCTATCTCCTCTATCTCCTCCACCTCCTCTTCTCCCTCTGTCTCATCTATCTCCTCCATCTCCTCCCCTCCTGCCATCTCCACCTCCTCTCCTCCCTCTGTCTCCTCTATCTCCTCATCTCCCTCGACCACCTCCTCTACCATCTCCCCCATCATCCCCTCCACCATCCCCAAATCCCTCCTCAAGCTCCTCCCCCTCCTCTCTCCATCTCCCTAGCCTCTTAGGCTGCTCACTCTCATCATCTTCAAAAGCGGGAATCATCTCCACTCGATCAGATATTCAGGCTACAACATGAGGCATAAAGAGCACTGCAAACTCCTCTGTTATCCCCACATCTACCACCCCATACCCATAGTCCCATATCTGGCTAGTCAAATGCATGTACTGCTCCATCACCGCAATGTTATCAATAGTCAGAACCCACTCCGACACATCCTACCTGTGACGAGCATATAAGCATGCTTCCTATGGTATACCCTATTGTCAACCATACTGCCACTGAACTCAGCTGTGCAGGAACCTCTCAATCACAAATGACATCCGCCCTATCAGGGATCGTGACATGTATACATAGTGCATCTCTAGCCCATCCTCGGCCCACACCTCACACTCTATATACAGTCTCCAAATAAATGTATCAATATCATCTAGCACCCTCCTCCAATGCTCTAGTTTTCCCAGCTTATGCTGGATAACTATCCCTATATATCCATATGCATAGACACGTCCAACTAGCCTATCTCTGTCTACATGTGGCCTCGTTGTGGGAATGTGCTCCCACGCCCACACCTATAACAATGTGACCCTAGCTGATAAATTGCTATAGCCTAAGTACACCACTTGATGCAAATCTCTATACAAATGGGCCAACATGCACAATCCCCAAGCAAACCAGCGACCTTGTGTCACCATATCCTCCAAAACCAACCCCCATCCCATTGCCAGTCCCTTCAACCTACGGTTGGGACACAAGAAGCCACCTACAAAACCTGCTAGTATTGATGGTAGTGGGGCATAATAAAAATCTATGAACTCCTACCAAGGGATCTCATACCCACAAATCAGATCATCATGAAAAATCTGACGAAGCACCTCTATCCCACCCTCCTCTGTCTGCTCATAAGGAAAAAGTGCCCCTACTACAAGAATCCGTAAAATACAATAACAATCCTTTGGAGTGATTGTAATCTCACCCGTAGCCAAGTGAAAAGTGTTGGTGTCACTATGCCACCTCTCTGTCAATGCTGTCAGTAAACCCTAGTTAATGATATACCGAGGCATGTCCAACAAAGAGGACAACCCACATCTCTCAATAATATCTCTATTCGCCCATCTCAATCGTGAAATCAGAGACCATGACCTCGAAAATCACTCTCGTGACTGAAGAACCCCAAGCCACTCTTGTAATCAACAAAACATGTCCAACTATCAGTTCCCACATCAAATCCGATATATCCAATCACAAATTTCATATCAACTTGAAACAAAAAAAATCAAATCAAGTTTCATATAAAAAATCGAACCCATATCCAATCACAAATTTCATATCAACTTGAAACAATGAAAATCAAATCAAGTTTCATATCAAAAATTGAACCCATATCCAATCACAAATTTCATATCAACTTGAAAAAACGAAAATCAAATCAAGTTTCATATCAAAAATTGAATCCATATCCAATCACAAATTTCATATCAACTTGAAACAACGAAAATCAAATCAAGTTTCATATAAAAAATCAAACCCATATCCAATCACAAAATTCATATCAACTTGAAACAATGAAAATCAAATCAAGTTTCATATAAAAAATCGAACCCATATCCAATCACAAATTTTATATCAACTTGAAACAACGAAAATCAAATCAAGTTTCATATAAAAAATCGAACCCATATCCAATCACAAATTTCATATCAAGTTGAAACAACGAAAATTAAATCAAGTTTCATATAAAAAATTAAACCCATATCCAATCACAAATTCCATATCAACTTGAAACAAATCAAGTTTCATATCAGAAATCCAATCCATATCAAAATCAAAAGTCATATTAAACTTGCAACAAATCCAAATCAACTCAAGTTTTATCTATCAAATCTATATCAAGAAATCAACTCAAATACATATCAAGAAATCAAAACCCACATCACAAGACTCATATCAGGAACCATATCAGAACTCATATTGGACATCATATTCACAACAAAAAATCAAATATCTAAAACAACAGACAAATCAGGATCATCATTCTATCTCCAAAAGTCAACAAGCGTAAATGATACAAATAAAATCACTTTTCACCTTTTTATAGGGTAAAAAGAAATTAGGGTTAGTAAGAGGGGCATGTATTTTGCTCGTGCTCTCGCTTATAACCCTAGCGAACATCATTATCGAAGATGAATCAAGTAACACACATTCAACACAGACAAAGATTTAAAATGAGATCAAATCGACCAACTATTATCAAATCAACAAAAATTTCAAAAATCCTTGATTCATCTCTCGAGGGGGCATTATCAACATCATTTATCAAAATCTAGGGCACGACATCGACATTACGACATTCACATTTCGACATCACATCAAATTTTGACGATGCATCAATTTTCTTTGAATCGACATGTGCACATACGTCACTTCAAAGAGGGGCAAAATGTAGACGTATAAAAATGACCACTTTCCTAAATGAATATTTAATGTTCATTTTATTCTCATTCCTCTATTTAGTTAAATCTAATCTAATTAAATCATCCACATTCATCTATTTAATTAAATAAATTATCTGATTTATTTATTTAAATTCACCTAAGCCTTTCATGTCATTTAATTGAATAAATCATTTTATTTAATTCAATCCCTTCTCTCTCCTTTTAATTAAATTTACATTTAATTAAATTATTCACTTCAAATAAATATATCTAATTTATTTAAATCCTCCACCTGCATCTATTTTGTTAAAATAAAGGAATTTATTTTAATTAAAATTATCCTCCATCCACTTGGATTCTCCTACATCTCCCACTTGCCTCCTAACCCTCTTTCTAGATTCTTCTAGAACCCATCTAATCCTAATCAATTAGCCTAAACCCTTCAATTATCCCCTTTCCCTAAATTTGACGATGTCACTTCTCAAATTTGGAGTAAAGTCTTCCAAAGGCATTAAAGCCTTTATGCCTTCAACAAGCTAACTTGTTGAGTTCCCCAAAATTTGGAAGGACTCTTACAAATTTATCCCCAAAGTCTTCCAAACCATTAATGGTTAACTAAACCTTTTGGCATGGTTAGAGACTTTTTGCCTAGCTCAACCTTCATCTAACCCAGGGGTCTCATCAAGCATTCATGGCTTCACCCTTGGTTATCTCCTTAACCCTTGCACAAGAGTTTATCCTTTGAGTGAAAGCTTTATCAAATGGATAACCTTAGCCTAACCTTAACCCTTACCCCCTAGGGTAACCATGAGGTCTTCTCAAGCATTTAATGCTTCTTGCATCTCCTCTCAAGCAGTCTCTTGTTGACAATTGTCACCATTGCATTGGTGAAAATTGTAAACATGGATTGATAACTTTTAATCTCGACCCTTGATAAGATTATCCAATCTTGACCATCCATTGCCCTATTTTCCCTATAAATAGAGCCCGTTCTTTCTTCAAAAGGATCCAAGTCTTTAGCATCACACTTATACTCATTTTTATCAAGCATTTCAATCCCTCTTTGAAAGAAATAATCTAATAAGCATTTTAGAAGTAGTTCTCTTTATCATAATAATCATATTAAACTAGTATATCATGTTAGGATAGTTATTTTACTAATATTTTCATCTTATCATCATATACATACTAGTTTAATTCATACTTGTTAAAATCATGCATAGTTAGGATTGCATTTATGTTAGATTGATCAAAACATCCCTCATTCTCATGATCGTCATCCCTAAGTCACTTTGCTCAGTGATTTGAGAGGAAAGGCATTGACTTAAGGGGTCTTGTAAGATAGAGAACAATGGAACATCCCTTGGGAAGTTGAGCTATTCCATAAAGCTCCATAACTTTCACCAAGAGTCCCATTGGTGTGTGGACTAGTCATGATTTCATAAATTGTCATTTCGTTGTACCACTTTTCTTGCATACAATGGTCTAGTTAGATTTGGAGATGACAAAGCATCAATGATCAAAGGAAAATGAATTATATCATTGGATGGTAAGAAAAATACTAACAATGTTTATTATGTTAAAGGTTTGAGGCATAATCTTTTGAGTGTAGGATAATTGGTAGATAAAGGATTTTAATTACAGTTCAAGGATGAAAAATGCAAAATCATTAACAAATCTAGTTTGGAGATTGCAACCGGTACACATACAAAAGGTAATATATTTCATTTGAACTCTGATGAGAAGACATGTTTGATTACACATATTGATGAGAGTTGGCTATGTCATAAAAGGATGTGTCATGTGAATTTTGATTGCATTGTGAAGATCAGTTCAACTAAGGCAGTTAGGGATATACCTAAGATTATGAAGTCCTATAATAATTGTATGTAAAGAATGTCAAATGGTTAAATAGGTGAGAACCTATTTTAGGATTATACAAGATAAATCAAATGATGTTCTTGATCTTATTCATACTGATTTGTGTGGCCCTAATAGAGTTAAAAGTTTTCAAGGTGATAGATATTTCATGCTAATCATTGATGATTATTCTAGAATGATGTGGGTTACTTTTTTGAATTAAAAATTTGAAGCATTTGAAAGGTTTAAAATCTTTAAGGCTAAAGTGGAAACTAAGACAGGATTGAAGATTAAATGTTTGAGATCAGATCATGGTGGAGAATTCACATCCGATGAGTTTTATAACTTTTGTGACAAGTATGGTATAAGAAGATGCTTTTTTGCTCCTCGGACACCTCAACAAAATGGAGTTGTGGAAAGGAAAAACAAAACTATCTTGGATTCTGCTAGAACAATGATGATGGAAGCTAGTCTACCTCATATCTACTAGATAGAAGCAATGAGTACAACGGTTTAGATATTCAACAGAGTACATATCAAAGGAAAAACCGGTAAGACACCTTATGGATTATGGTTTGGCAATACCCCTACAGTTAAGTATTTCGGAATTTTTGGTAGTATATGTTATATTAGGAGAGATGATATCATTGGAAAATTTGGTCCTAGATGTGATGAAGGTATATTTGTTGGTTATTCTAATGAAAGCAAAGAATATAGAAGTTATAACAAGAGAATGCAAAAAATTATGGAGAGTGTTAATGTCAAAGTAGATGAGCTGAACATAAGTCAGATCAGAGTTTATGAGAAGGAACCAATAGTGAAAATGATTATATCTGAACCAGTAGCACCTTTATCGGAACAAAGAGTTGAACCAGTTACTTTGAAAGTATCAGAGAATTCTACAACAACTGAAGAACAGGGAAGAGGAATAGAAAGTTAGAAGACTCCTAGTTATGTGAGATTGAATTATTCAGAAGATCAAATCATTGGGATAAAAGCAATGGAGTGATGACAAGAAGAAAACTGACAACTAATGAGGTATGTTTAATATCACAAGTTGAACCAGTATCAGTAATTGAGGCATGTAAAGATGAATATTGGTTGAAAGCTATGGAAGAAGAATTAGATCAGGTTGAGAAAAATAACACATGGACCTTGGTTCCCCGACCTAAAAATAAAAATATTATTGGAACTAAATAGGTTTTTAGGAATAAATTGAATGAGGATGGTCAAGTTATATGAAATAAGGCTAGATTGGTTTGTAAAGGATATTCTCAGAAGGAAGGAATTGATTATGGAGAGACTTTTGCACCTGTAGCTAGGATTGAAGTTGTAAGATTATTTATTGCCTATGGTGCTTATAAAAAGTACAAGGTTTATCAGATGGATGTTAAATGTGCATTTTTGAATGGGGATCTTGATGAGGAAGTTTATATTGAGCAACCAGATGGTTTTTCACTATCAGATGATACAGATATGGTTTGCAGGTTAAGGAAAGATTAATATGGATTGAAACAAGCACCTAGATCTTGGTATGCAAGGTTGGATAAATATCTTTTGAAGCTTGGGTTTTTAGACACCTAAAATTGTCCTATCTAATTAAATAAATATTTTGTTTATTTAATTATTTTAGCTTAATTCTTCTATTAATTAAATAAATATTTATTTATTTAATTAATTCATTTATCCTCTTCTAGCCTTTTTCCTCATTTAAATAAATACTTCTATTTATTTAAATTGTTCTTCCCCAAAATTAAATAAATATCTTATTTATTTAATTGATCCCACTTTCTCTATTAATGAAATAAATTATTTATTTATTTATTTAATTCATTAGCCTTTTCTACCCTTGACACATGTCATTCATCTCTTAACTCCTAGACTACCTAACCTTCTTATTATTTTCTTATTTCTTTTACCTACCATCTAATCATAGCCGACCATCTATCTTTTACACCTCTCAATCTTATCCCTCCATTTCTTATAGTGTCTTCTATATAAGGAGACAATTCCTTCATTATTACCCTTAATTGAACATCCTAATCATTCTATTTAACTACTAGCACCCCCTGAAATCTTTCAAGCATTCTAGCATTCAAACTTTCATAGGCGATTTAGCTATCAACCACATTTCCGTTCTTTGTTGAGCTCTTATGCAAACACAAAATTTGAGAGCAAATATATCAAGCAAGATCAATGGAGATAGGAATAATGGAGATTCAAACCCTATTGGACATGTGATGGTATAATCTTTGTGACTTCATTTGATTTGCATTTGTCTTAGGTAATCTTCATTTGTTATGGTGGATCTTTGTTGTTGTTAGGCTAGGGTTTTGTGGTTGAATCTATTCAGTCTTTAAATATTGTTGTTTCCATTTTTACCATAAACATTTTGGCATGCCTGGTAGGACATGGATTTTTGTTAAATCTATGTTTTTTAAATTTTTCTAAGCATGTATTACTATTTTGTAAAACAATTTGGAGAATAACCTTGTGTAGCTAGGGTTTTGGACACAAAATCAAGATATTGGACAGATTTGATCTGATCTCACAAACGACTTGAAAATTTTGCACCAAATTTTGTTGGTAGGTTGAAGATAGTACAAGAGATCTCAATTCAAAATTCAAAATTTTTGGAGCATATTTGAATTTTCTATGAATTTTTTATGAATTTTCATAAAAAAATAATTTTGAGAGCAAATGAGTGAATTTTTTGGACTTTCTTATATTTTTGGAAAACTCTCCAATTTATACACATGATCTGTTTTTTGTGATTTTAATTTTGATGCAAAATATTTCCTAAAAAATAAGATCTTTAAAAATTAGGGTTTTTTATTATTTTGATCAGATCTCACAAACTGCTTTGAATTTTGGCATCAAATTTTTGTTGCAGGTCAAGAACAGTATCAGACATTCTCTAGTAAAACAATCAGAATTTTTGGAGCATATTTAACTTTTCTATGAATGTTTTATGAATTTTCATAAAATATTAATTTTGAGAGCAAATGAGCGAATTTTTCAAATTTTCTTACATTTTTAGAAATCTATCAGAATCTTACACATGATTTGTTCTTTGTGATTTTAATTTTAATGCAAAATAATTTCTAAAAAATCAAATCTTTAAACATTAGGGTTTTGCATTGTTTTGCTCATATCTCACAAACTGCTTAGGATTTTTGCAGGAATATTTTTATGCAGGTTCGGAATACTATCAGGAGTTTCCAGTAAACATTTCAGATTTTGTGGATCAATTTTGCATTTTCTATGAATTTTTTATGATTTTTCATAAAAAAATAATTTTTGGAGCAAATTAGAAACTTTTTTGGATTTTCTTACATTTATGGAAATGGCTTGAAATTTTATAGGTGGTATATTTTTTTTATGATGCAAAATAACTCATGGAAAATCAGATCTTTGAATCTATCAAAAAATGTCTTGTCGAAGGCCCCTATTTCACAAAGTCTTTTGGATCTAAAATTTACCTAACTTGTGTGCTTGTAGGAGGGGTATTATTGCAAAACTACTAACAAATATTTGTTGCAGAATTTTGGCAAGGGTTTTGATCTTTATTGTGTGCCTTGTTTTCATAGATTACCAAACACTTCTATTGGTGCACTAAAATTGAACCAGCGTCTTTTGTGTCTTGACTAATAGGCTCTTTTTGTTTAATCTCTAGAGGGCCTATCTCCTCGTGTGGTCATTAAGACTACTAGTGAGGAGAGAATGACCCAAGTGGTAGCGAGGAAAGCCCACCTCTTCTGAACCACTATAAATAATTGTATTCATGGTGAAAGCCATGGGTAATGTGTGCTGATTAGTTCATACCGACACTATGTCTCCCCATAAACCCGTTTGATCAAATTTATTTGATCAGTTGTAAGGCGTAACCCCTACCGACTAGGAGCCTTCTGTATTTATAGAGCTAAAAGTGCCGCATGTATGGCCACACAAGCAGATTCCCTTACTAGCACCTTTTTGTTTTAGAAAGCCAAAATCCCTCTAGTTGTTGGGGCAGGAGGTCGGACCTCTGGAGCGGCCCACACACATACGGTTCTTAGTAGAAATACAAAGTTCGCCACGGGGATTTTTTCATGGGGATTGGTGCTTGGCTACCCCGAAGAAGTGAGTGCCGAGGGTGGAGCCAGTGAGGTCAAGCATCTAAATATCCGCTTTGAATAGCGTAGCATCGAGGGAAACCCCTTGTGGGATCAACAAATATTGTCCTGGCCAACCATAAGATTTGTGCTTGTCTTCTTTTAAACATTCAAACATTCAAGATCAAACATCAAAACATTGTGTCTTTTGTGTCTTCAAGTGTATGCAATGTTGGCATTCTACACTCTTATGAGAATAGTTGATGTTGTCATTGATGGCAACTAACTGGCAACTCACCAACAATTGGTTTCTACATGCCTGACACCACAAACTTCATACACCGGCAGACACTGGCACCGACAGGCACTTCACCGGCATTCAGATTACATCGGCAACAAAGCATATCGACACTCCAACCGACATGGGATAAAGTTTTGTTTATATGAATTGTTTTGTATTGTAATTGTCTTTTGTAAGCCGACATGGTATATTGTAAAAGACTCATATATGTATGAGATCTTTTAAGTCATTTTGATATGAGAGAGAGAGACATTTTTGAGAGATGTGTGATGAGACAATTTTTTATAAGGTGATATAGTTGACATCAAAGGTTTTGATTATTGACTGAGCTTAAACCGGTACTAAACTTGGCATGAGAGATGTTGTTTTGAGCAACACATTGTATTGGATTTGATAATCCATTTTGTACTCAGTGTGACTCTTTATTGAGCAGTGAGCTCTAGGCTGTTGGCCTCCCTACATGTGCAGACCCCTCATTGTAAGTAGTATTTATTCATTGTCCAGTGAGTAAATATTGTGGGTCACAAATCCCACCGAGGTTTTTCCCACACTGGGTTTCCTCGCTAAATATCTTGTGTTATGATGTGTTTTTATGTTGTCTCTATTGTTTCTATTTATTGCAATAATTCTTATTTACCTGTTCACTATTTTGACATGCAAAGTTATTAATAAGTTTAAATATTCTACAAACCGGTTAGACACTGATTCACCCCCCCATCTCAGTGTCTTTGGGACTGTCATTGAATCTAACATGCAAAACATTTTTACATCAAACAACACACTTTCTTTTGAGTCATTTTAAGTCCAAACACTTGAAAACATTAAGTCCTCATCAACATTGTGTCCTCTTGTCACAAAAAATAGTCAAACAAATTCAGATTTGGTCACAACAACAACTTCATAAATTGGAAAAATTGCACTCAGATTTTAGAAATGCGTCTGTGAAGTATACAGACACGTTTGTTTTCAATATTGGAAAAACACTTATAGTCCAACAAACAAGAGAAATTAGTTTCAGAATTCTTGAGCTTCCTAAGTTATTTCTCCGGGTTTTCGTCTAGAATTCAGCCTATTTCTGGGTCTCACAAAGTTCATCATTGCTTTACACCTTGCATTACATTCACATTTTTCTAAACTTGAGTCAAAATGTCACTTGCTTGTCCTCATCTTGCTTTGTCAACATACTATATACAACAACATTTTGCTAAGTGGTCCCTCATCAAGGTCTATCACCTTTGGGTCTCATTTGGTCTTACTTAGAGTCAAGGTCAACTTACCTCATCAAGAGAAACTATCATCTCTTTGGAAGCCACACCTACTCTACTACATATATACTTGGTCTTACACTTTGGACATTGCAAGTACACCTCAGATTCATTTACATTCCATCCAACTCTTGGTCTTCCATACTCTTTCCATTTTCATCTAGTCTTACACATCTTGGTCAAGACCTAGTTCATGGTTGAAACCCATTCCCAAAAATCTAGGAGAGAAGCTAAAGAGGCTCAAGAGTCTGCAAACACGAGTGCCTATGAGTATGACAATGATATATTTTTCAATTCTAATCATACCACATTACCTGACATGAAACCTTATAGAAACACTCAAAATGTTGAGAACATGGATAATACAAACAACAATGATACGCACAATGACAATACATATAACTTTTCCACACATTCAGTAGAAGTGGAAGCCTCCATCATGGATCCCCATTTTAATAGATTGATTGAGGAAATCCTGAGAAGAGATAGACAATATTTCTTACAAGTAATGGCACAAAGTGGAGCTAAGATACCTCATGATTTTGACATGTCTCAAATAGTGGAAAATCAACCTATGCAAGAAACTCAACTCAACATGGATCAAAGGAGACCTAATAGTGGAGTTACTAGAGGACCATGTTTCATTCCTGAGTCTCCATCATCTTTGTTTCGAAAACCTGAGATCCCAAATACACAAGGTCAAGCTTATGATACTCATGAAAGAGCATCTCATGAACAACTCCGTCTACGCAGACCATTATGGAAGTCTTATGCATATAAAGACACTCAATTGAATACCAATGCTAAGGACCAAATACCAAAGCAATTGGATATCCAAAGGCATGTTCAAAATTTGGACACAAGGAAACTCCAAGTCAAATTTGGGGGCAACACACCTAAACAAACTCATGACATTCCTGTAGAGTATGGTATACATGGACAAAATAGATATTCCATTCCTCATCATGATTCTATACCAAGTGGTCCATATAAATAGCATCACTATAGACCTCCTCCATATGAACATGTATATGATCAATATCATCCATATATGCAGTATGCTCCTCCTCCACCCGGTGGCTAAGGCATGGGATATGGTCCAATAAGTCGATCTCCACCTAAGAACAATTTGGAACAACAAATTAAGGACTTACAAAAGAAAATGGAGGACATAAATACACCAAATCCAACTTACACAATGAGAGACATATGCCCCTATCCATTTGACAAAAGCATTCCAATGCCTCCTTTTCCTACACATTTAGTGACACCAAAGTTTGATAAGTACAGAGGCAAAGGAGACCCTAAGGCACATATAAGACATTTTTTCACGGCTTGCATTGAGGTAGCATCAGAAGAAACATACTTGATGAGACTATTCCCACAGAGCTTAGGTGATCAAGCTATGGAATGGTTCTCCCAACTCCCACTTGGAATTAAGTCATGGGGTGATTTAGCAGAAGCTTTTATCCAACATTTCTCATACAACATAGAGAAAGATATATCAGTTACCACTCTGTGCAACACCAAGCAAAAGGATGGGGAGTCATTTTCATCATTACTACAAAGATGGAGGAATTTAGCTAGCAGATGCTCTTGTGAAATTCCACAAAAACAAATGGTAGAGATGTTCACCCAGAATGTCAACAAAGACATTGGTTATGACTTGAGAAAAGCTTGTTTGTCCACCTTCAAGGACATCATTGAGAAAGGCTTAGCGATAGAGAAGGTCCTAATTGAGAAAGGTGTCATCAAAATATTCAAAGAAAACAAAGAGGACTTTAAAGGAAAAGACAAGCCATGATTTTGGAACAAGAACAAGAACAAATTAAATGATGGTGTTGTCGATGCTAACACAGTGAGACCCAAAATCATTCTTTCTGGATCAAGTTCTACAAACAACTTTGAAACCGCAAAGGAAATACACCCCATTGGGAGAACCACTTGAATCAACTTTCAAGAAGCTAGTGGCAAACAAGATAATAACAATTCTAGACAATCCTCCATATGAACCAAAGGTCAAACCAAATTGGTGGAATGATGATGAGTACTGTGAATATCACAAGAGCAAGGGACATAAAATGGGAAATTGTTATCGGCTGAAGAGCATCATACAAGATCTTATTGATAAAGGTGACATTGAGATTGAAGGACATTCATCCAATCAAGAATATGAGATGTTTAAGGAAACATTCGCTAAACATGACAAGGCAAATGCCAAAGCCACATATGAGCAAACCAACTATACTAGAGCATCCTATAACTATGATTCAACTGTTAATCACATTTCGATGGACAATTATGTCTCTATCATTATCATAAAGGACAAAACGCCTAAAAATTCTACCCAAAGACCTAGGGTTGTCCTAAAAGGAATTGGATCTTCTTCTGAACCTACCTCTGAATGTAATGTTACAACTCGTCGAGGAAAGGTCACTTTGCAAGGTGCTCCAACTAAAAACACCACTTCCTCATCAGCCAAACCTGAGTACAATCTGCTAGAACACTTAGGGAAGACACCCATGCTTATCTCCATCCTTGAACTTTTACACATATCCCCCGCACATAAAGCCATTCTTGACAAAACTTTAAGAGACACTAATGTCCCCATTGATATGAACGTGGACTAGTTTCAAGCCATGGTGGGATACCTTTCTATTCCACATTCTCTTACATTCACAGAAGCTGATGATGCCTCCATGAGCCAACCACATAATACACCTTTACACATTGAAGCCTTCCTACACAAACATCAAATAAAACAAGTCCTGATAGATGTAGGAGATGGTCTCAATATATGTACTTTGAACATAATAATATAATTGGGATATTCAGATAAAGTTGTGAATGATACAAATAAAATTACCATCAAGGCATATGATGATGAAGAGCATTCATCCAAAGGCACAATTACCTTACCTCTCAGAGTTGGGCCAGTTACAAAGGATGTGGTTTGTCAAGTCCTAGACCTAGATGTCACATACAACATATTGCTAGGACGTCCATGGATTCATGAGATGAGAGTAGTCCCATCTACATACCATCAATGCATTAAGTTTCCTCATAATGGACTTGAAGTAACAGTTAATGGCAATCCAAACCCATTCATATATTGCAATAATCTGTGACCTAGATCAGAAATAACAATCCCAGTCAATCAAGAGGCTATTCCTTCATCAACATATGTGGATCTAGAATCCTTGAAAGATTCCACATCAAAACATGCAGAGCTTAAAGAAAGGTTCAAGATTAAAGATATGGGATGTGGTGAGTATATCTTTCATGTTGATCAACTCCAACTATCTCCTAAGGTATTCAGTCGATGAGAACAATCTACAAACAATTTTCAATGCCAAGGAATTGGGTGTGAACCACCTAGTGTTGTGGCTACTAAGTCTGAATGCAAATCTCCTCTAGTGGTGCAAGCATCTCTTGATATCAACAGTCCTAAGAGTGGTTCCAGCAAAGAATCTATTGAGCGTATTGCCAGCCCTCTTGAGAACTCACATAGATTTACCATTTCATCCACTCATTCCATTTCCACTTATCTCCTAGACTTGGATCAACAGAAATCACAAAAGGCCTTACTCATTGGGGATAAAAAATCAAGCTATGAAAAGAAAAATCTAAAAGTCAAAAATAAAGAGAAGTCCTTTAGTCCAAATCAAAATAGAAACCTATTAGACTCTACAAAAATCAAAGTCAAGGATAAAACTCCTACGAAGAAAAAAGAACAAGAGTTGATCTCCCTTAATACCAAAATAACTGGGGGCAAAATTTTTAAAATATCAAGTAAAAAAGAATACTTGTTGATTCTAAGTCTCCATCATGTCATCCTACTTTCACTTCTTTTCGCAATCATAAGCCTTCATCACTCATCCACTTGTTACACACATCCTTTCCCTGTTGGCGATACATCATGGACCTTTAATGGAGCTTCCTCAAAGGACTTTGTTGGCCAAACTTCTTTAGAGGACATGCATATGGGACTGTGTAGTCCACACGCTAATAATTCTATCTTAGTTCCTTCATTAAGGAAGACAGTCACTCGAGGTACACATAATTCAGTCAAGAAATAATGCAGCAACAATCCTAAGGTTAAGCCTCGTACATTTGAGGTGGGTGACTTAGTTCTCAAAGAAAATCCTAAAAATCAGCACGACAAAGAGAAGAAAGGAAAATTTGAACCAAATTGGCTTGGTCCTTACATCATCACCATAGTCTATGGATCAGGTGTATATCATCTTTCGACACCAGAGGGAGAACCTTTGGAAGATACTATTGTATATGGTGAAAATGGATAACAACAATGTTGAAAGACTAAATAGATTCAACCACAAAACCCTAGCCTAACAACAACAAAAATCCACCATAACATATGAAGATTACCTAAGACAATGCAAATCAAATGAAATCACAAAGATTATACCATCACATTTCCAATAGGGTTTGGATCTCCATTCTTCCTATCTCCATTGATCTTGCTTGATATATTTGCTCTCAGATTTTATATGTGCACAAGAGCTCAACAAAGAACGAAAATGTGGTTGCAAGTAGGATCGCCTATGCCAAGTAGTCAATTGATCAAGTAGTTAGGGTTTGATAATGAAGGAAGCATCTCCTTATATAGAAGACACTATATGAAATGGAGGGATAAGATTGAGAGGTGTAAAAGGAGGTCGGCTATGATTAGAGGGTAGGTAAAAGAAATAATAAAATAATGAAAGGGGTAGGTAGTGTATGAATTAAGAGATGAATGACATGTGTCATGGGTAGAAAAGGTTAATGAATTAATTAAATAAATAAAGATTTATTTAATTAATAGAAGAAGTGGGATCAATTAAATAAATAAGATATTTATTTAATTTAGGAAAAGGATAATTTAAATAAATAAATGTATTTATTTAAATGAGAAATAAGGCTAGAAGAGGATAAATGAATTAATTAAATAAATAAAGATTTATTTAATTAATAGAAGAATTAGGATAAAGTAATTAAATAAATTAAAATATTTATTTAATTAGATTGGACAATGCTAGGTGTCTACATTTTGCCCCTCTTTGAGACAATGCGGCTTGTTGCGTTGTTTCAAAGAAGATAATATGAACTGATACAGAGTTGCCCCAAGATGGGAATGATATGCCCCCTCGAGAGATTGGATGAAATGTCTGGAAAGATTGCAGACAATCTCTCAATAAGAAAGAAAGGCTAAAATGGACTGACCGGATAAAGTGACAGACTCACGGGATAATGAAGACTGACTTGGGAAACGAGGGATAGGGCAGTCTATAAGATAGACCACGAGGGAAATACATCCTCATTGTCATCCACACATCCATGAGAGTAGAGTGCAGAGAGAGAATAGAGCAGTAGCAGTCAGCAGCGATGGCCTTTGTTCACAGATTCGACCGCGATCGCTGATTCCAAAGGCCAGCAAAGGCAGAAGAGCCGGTAAGTACCACAAAACCTCCTCGTACTTTGTTGCATTTATTGTTGTCATTAATGCATGCCAAATAGGGCAATAAATGCACTTTAGGTTAGGGTCCAAAAATGTCAAAAAACGTCCAGGCGCATCTGCGTTGGTGCCAGGCACGTCTGTGCTCGCTAGGCGTGTCTGTGTTTGTGCCAGGCGCATCTGTGATGGAAAATGTGTTTGTGCCTAATGCGGCCGCGTCTGTGCTGTGTAGGCATGCCTATGCCAAGAAGGCACATTTGTGTCGCCCAGGTGCGTCTGTGTAGAGCATAGGCACGCCTGTGTGTTTCAGGCGCGTCTATATAAAACAGACGCGTTTATGCAGTCTTCAAACGCATTTATGTCAGAAAAGCGCGTTTATGTCCAAAAATGTGAATTTTTGTCTTCTAGGTCAAATCGGTAGTTCTGTGATGAACATACGCTGTCGATTGGATAAGCTGCTGAGAGGATACACTCAAGTAGGTCCTCTAGGGAAGACTAGGATAGCAAATAGGGCTAGGATTGACAATTCTGTGATAGAACATACGTTGCCAATTAAGAAACTACTCAAGAGGATACACTCAAGCAGAGGCCCTAGGATGGGATAGATCAAGGCACTTTGTGGTGAACAGTGAGTACCAAGATATAGTACATTGTGATGAACAGGGAGTACTAAAATATGAGCAGCACTTTGTGATGAACAGTGAGTGCAAATGTGAGCAGTACTTTGTGATGAACAGTGAGTGCAAATGTGAGCAACACTTTGTGATGAACAGTGAGTGCCACACACGTAGTACTTTGTGATGAACAAGGAGTACTACTAGGATAAATAGCAACACTTTGTGATGAACAGTGAGTGTCACTAGGATAGATAGCAACACTTTGTGATGAAGAGTGAGTGTCACTAGGATAGAATGCCATATGCACTTAGATAAAAAGTAGCATTTTGTGATGAACATTGAATGCCACGATGACTGACATGATTGATTTGCTTGACTATAGGAGTATTTGCCTATGCTGGAGTCATGGGAGAGATTCCCATTGACTTAGAGGTTGCGACCTGAGTTGATAGCCAAGGACCGAGCTGCGATTGAGGCTATGGGATTGAGACATATTTTGTATGTGCCTGAGTTTCGGGCAAACATGGGACTGCTGACTGCACTGGCGGAGAGGTGACACTCCGAGACTTGCACCTTTCATTTATCGATGGGGGAGATGACAGTCACCCTCGAGGATGTGTACAGGATCTTGAGGATATCGATCGATGGGGAGTTGATTCCCTATGATCGAGATGGAGACAGGGAGGCCCTGAGACGAGTGTTCCAGGACCCAAGACTGGAGATGAGGGCAGGGCATGTGGCTTGGGACATCATGACAGCTATAGGATTAGCACTGCCAGCAGTGATAGGAGGAGTGATCAGTGGGTTCTTGTGTCCTGATAGAGCGACACAAGGGTTGGCTATGGGCTGGGGAGAAGCATTGGAGGCACTGGTGACACAGCATACCAGATATGCCTGGGGACCGTGTGTGCTAGCACACCTCTATTACGAGCTACATCAGTTTGTGTACCATGGGTCAGTGGGATTGGGTTGCGGGGTCACATTGTTACAAGTGTGGGCTTATGCGCATCTGCCATTGACGAGACCGATACATTTCAGGGGCAGAGGTTACAGACGCAGTTTCGTACACTTGTATGACATGATCACTTCGCAGCCACGGATTGGCAGGTTAGAGTACTGGCGGCGGGTGATTGATGACATTGACATGGTTATATGGAGGCCATACCTAGGATGCGAGCAGTGGGAGGATGATGCGGTAGAGCTGCCCTACACCTTCTGGAGTAGTTTTCTGATTGGGTGGATGCCCTATGTACTGGAGAGGCAGCTAGTGGACAGGGTGGGCAGGCAGTTCGGCAGGATCCAGCGGATGCCACGGTGTTCAGGCATGTATGCACGGACTGTCAGGGATCAGGCGCAGTTTGGGCCCTTATTATCATATGATCAGGTTGTTACATAGCTAGTAGAGATGATGCCCCTACCCTAGGACATGTGGCCAGAGATTGAGGATGCCGACATGGATGCCGAGTACATAGCATACTGGGCCGAGCATCCATTCCCACACCTGACGGATCCAGGAGAGCTACTAGATGGAGATGGTGGTGGGGATGGGGATGATGATGGAGATGATGGGGGTAGAGGCCGACGAAGGAGGAGGGGGGCAGTTGGAGAGAGGAGGGTGGCGCCATGGAGGGAGGGTGGAGAGGATAGGCAGGCTTGGGTAGTGAGGGGTCGCGGTGGATTACCGCTACATGTGCCAGTAGCACAGGGTCCCAGACAGGTGCAGGTACAAGGACAGATATAGGGATAGGCACCAGTACAGGCACAGGCACAGGCACAGGGGCAGGCACCCGTACAGGGGGAGCCACAGGTAGAGCCATAGGGGGCTGAGGCAGAGGAGGATGAGCTGACGGAGCTGAGGGAGATCCGCCAGGGATACGCAGATGAGATCCAGGAGCTGGAGAGGGAGAGGGATAGGCTAAGGAGGTGGCTCAGAGATACTGAGCGAGAGCGGGAGCAGGCCATTCAGTGCTACATAGAGGCTGAGACAGCACTGAGGGCTGGGAGGTAGGCGATAGAGGACACAGGGGCTGGATATGCCTACGTCCTGCAGGCAGGGGAGGAGATCGGTTACTGGCAGGATCTCTATTATGGTGTGGTGCCAGCTGATCAGCGGGCGAGGAGCTTCCATAGACCATCGCAGATAGTGACAGCTACTAGAGGGAGTCGGAGGAGACAGGCATCTAGTGGTGGGGTTATGGGTCCTCCACCACCACCAGATAGAGGGGACAGTAGGGATGATCCTGGGGTGGGTCCTTCGGGGGCTCAGATTCCGTCGAGGCCAGGCAGCTCTGAGGGAGGGAGTTCATCATAGTCGTAGAGGGCTCCCTATGTATCAGTAATGTACCATTTTTGTATGATAATGTAGACACCTGCGGGTGATTGTAGCCATATGATTTTGACATCATTGTATCATGACACTTTATATATATATATATGAGATGATTCATCTTTGCAGCAGCTATATGCATGTGTACCTATGTGATGCTTATGATATGGATGCAAATATGTATATGATGAAATACAATATTTTTTTCTTTTATGTTTTTATATGTTATGCTAATGCAAATGTGAATGTATGAAATGCGGATGGATATGACAATGCAAATAACTATTTACATGATGAGAATATAAAATGTTCTAACATGTGTTGTGTGTACGATGTGATGCAATTGTGATATCTATATGTATGTATGAAATGCTTATATGTGGTAATGCAGGTGCAACTACATGAAATGCAAATGTTTTTGGTGTGTCATTATACTCAGTCATGTGATAGTAGGCTACATGGACTCGAGAAGGACGATGGAAGTCAATCAAGAAAGGGGGATGAAAGATAGAAGATATGAAAGTGAAAGAGCTTCTTGTGCGTTATCATCATTGAGCTTTATTATGGCAAGTAGGTTATGACAATCGAGGCATATGTTCGACCCAGAAAGTCATTGTACCTGTTTGCATGGAGATAAGACAATCACAAACAAGGAATGCCCCAGTTCATACTAGACTCATAGTGTCCTCATATCTTTGGACAAGTCATATCATTACTAAGAGACAATCCACAGACAACAAATACAAATAGGTGACGATACCCCATCCTTGCCTTTCTAGTCAAAGACATCCTGGAGATAAAATCTTTAGTCAGAGACATCCTGGAAAAGCTAAAAGATATGTCACCAAAATATAAAATCAAAAGAAAACCAAGACTTGACACCAACATCCACTGTAGTCCTCAAATTTAGTGTCTCTTGTCACTTTTATAAGTCTTATTTGATTGTGGTCACAATGTTTACTTTCACAGATAGGATAGATAGCACAGAACCATGTGTTGTCTGAGTTTGTTCAAAGATTTGATTTTGTTGAAGCCCATTGTTGTTGCTGTGTCTCATCTGAAACTGACTGAATCCATGAAACTGATACTTTATTGCGGAGAAGATGAAACTTTATTGCGGATCTGTGATGCAAATGTTGCTTTATTGCGAATTGTGTGCGGATAGATTGAAGGAAGCTAGAAGAAACTATACTCCTCGAAGCATGTGATGTTCTCAGTTCCACACCCATCACTAGACGTAGGATTTGCCTTAGCCATAGATAGGATCTGATTTATCATGGATGGAAAGGGAGGTTAAAAGGGAGGTTTATTATGAATGGCGAACCAATCTTGGGTAGATCAATAACAAGCCATGATGGGAATGGGTAAGTTTATTATGGATGAATTAGTCGTGAGTGTGTGCAAAGTGAAGTGATGAAAGAGAATCCTAAAGGAGGGAGGAGCAATGTCTCTACGCATGGCACTGGTGACCCAGTTTTCACCATGGTACTTGCCCAGGGCGCCACTGAAGTGGTTTTCACCATTGGATGAAATTATTTCTCTTTACTTTTTTTGATTTTTCAATGTTTTTTGTGTCACAAGGCGCCTATTTGCTAGGTTTTCACCCAGTAACGATTTTTTTTGTTTTATAATTTTTTTTGTATTTTTGAATTTTTTGATTTTTTTTGTATTTTTTGAATTAAGATACTCTGAAGAGCTATGTGTAAAACCTGCGAAGGTGCATGCTGTTGATAGGATCCTCCAAAGGCTCACCTTCTGTAGTTGAGAGCTGATATGCCCCAAATCTATATGCTACTGTAATGATGTAAGGACCAAGCCAATTTGCTTCGAACTTGCCCTTCTTCTCTCTATCTTGCTTATTTTTGGGGTTTTCTCTAAGAACCAAATCACCTACCTCAAATGTGCGAGGCTTGACCTTATGATTGTAGCTGCGACTCATTCGTTGTTGATAAGCCTTAAGATGATTAAAAGCAGTTTGTCTTCGTTCATCCAGTAGATCAAGTTCTTGTAAGCGGGAGACCCTATAGTCTTCATCACTGATAATGTTTTGCAAAGAGACTCGTAAAGAGGGTATCTCGACCTCAATAGTCAAGATGGCTTCAGTGCCGTAGACAAGTGAATAGGGTGTGGCTCTTGTGGGTGTGTGAACACTTGTGCGGTAGGCCCAAAGTGCAGGATTAAGCTGGATATGCCAATTACGACCAACGTCATCGATTGCCTTTTTTAGGATTTTAAGGATTGTCTTATTAGACGCCTCAGCTTGACCGTTACCTTGGGGTAATATGGTGTGGAGAAATGATGAGAAATATGGAAGCGGTCACAAAGTTCATGAACATCCTAATTTTTGAAGGGGCACCCATTATCAGTGATAATGGAAACAGGAATACCGTATCGGAAAATGATATAGTTGAGGATGAACGTAGCAATCTGTTTTCCAGTGACTTGTGTGAGAGGCATGACTTCAATCCATTTTGTGAAATATTCTGTGGCAGTATTAATGAATTTATGACCATTGGAAGAAGGAGGGTGAATCTTGCCTATGAGATCAAGTCCCCACTGACAAAAGGGCCAAGGGGACGCAATTGGTTGAAGTTCTTGCGCTGGCGCATGTATGAGGTCTCCATGAATTTGACATTGCTTACATTTCTTGACAAACTGATATGAGTCCTTTTCCATATTGGGCCAGTAATATCCAGTCCTGATGAGTTTCTTGGCTAAGGTAGGACCACTAGCATGTGGACCACATATCCCTTCATGTACTTCACGTAACGCAATCTAAGCTTCGTCACTTTCTAAACATCTAAGAAGAATGCCATCTAGACCTCGCCGGTATAGGATATCAGCTAAAATGACATATCGAGATGATTGGCGAATGAAAGTGCGACGTTGGTTATTGGATAAATCAGGAGGTAGGGTATTGTCACGAAGGTATGTGAAAATGGAACCATATAACTGGGACTCAGGACCGATGACACATATCATCTCAGTAGGAACGATTTCATATGAAGGAACCAAAAGGTTATCCACTAAGAACTCATAGTAGGTCTCATTTGGAGGTAGATCGATCTGTGAAGCAATTGTAGCCATGGCATCTGTGGCTCTATTCTACTCTCTTGGTATCTGCTCAAAATCTATCTTTGTGAAGTGTTGTTTCAGGTCATCCACCATTTGTTTGTAAGGCATTAATTTTTCATCTTTTGTTTGGTAATCATTAGTTGCTTGATGTATTACAAGTTGAGAGTCCCCAAAAACACAAAGTTCTTGGATCTTCCACTGAACTGCAATCTGTAATCCAGTTGTTAATGCCTCATATTCCACTATATTGTTAGTGCAAGGAAATGATAAGTGGTATGACTTTGGTAGAATCCCCTTGAGGAGTTATAAAGAGGATTCTAGCTCCTGCCCCATGCTGTGTGTATGAGCCATCAAAGTACAGTTGCCATGGCTTTGCATGTGACATTGTTAAAATGGATTCATTTGGAAATTTTGAACTTAGAGGAACATCATCTATCATGGGGGCATCTGCTAATTGATTTGCGATGGCTTGTCCTTTTATTGCTTTTCTGTCCACATACTCGATGTCGAATTCACTCAGGATCATGACCCATTTGGCTAGTAGCCCAGTAAGTGTTGCTTTATTGAGAAGGTATTTTAATGGATCGATTCTTGCAACCAACTTAGTCTTATGAGTGAGCATGTAGTGTCGTAATTTCTGCGAAGCAAAGACCACGATGAGACATGCACGTTCAATTGGTGTGTAGTTTAGCTCATATCCCACCAATGTGCGACTAATATAGTATACTGCTTTTTCCTTGCCCTCAGCAATTTGTTGTGCTAAGAGTGCCCCCAGTGCTGTTGGAGTAGCTGATATGTATAGTAACAGAGGCTGATCTGGAACTGGTGGCATTAGAAGTGGCGGATTCAGAAGGTAATCTTTGAGTGTCTGGAAAACCTGTTGATAGTTATCATCCCATTTGAATTTGATGTTTTTATGTAGCAAGTGCTGAAAAGGATTACACTTATCTGCAAGTTGCGCTATGAATCTTCATATGGACTGGAGTCTCCCTTGTAAAGACTGAAGTTGACTAATATTTCTTGGTGGTTGCATCTCCAGGATGGCCTTGACGTTTGCTGGATCAGCTTCAATTCCTCTTTTGGATACAATGAATCCTAGGAGCTTCCCGGAGGTTACTCCAAAAACACATTTCTTGGGGTTTAATCTTACTTTGTATTTTTCCAACTGATCAAAGACGACTGAAAGTATGTCCAAATGTGTATTTCTATCTATTGATTTTCCCAAGAGGTCGTCGACATAATCTTCCATAGTTACGTGCATGAGATGATGAAAGAGAGTAGTCATGGCTCTTTGATATGTAGCACCTGCATTTTTTAGCTTGAAGGGCATGACATTCCAGTAGAAACTTTCCCAAGGACAAGTGACTGATGTTTTGTGTTGATCCTCAGGCGCGATCTTTATTTGATTATAACCAGAGAATCCATCCATCAATGATAACATTTCATGACCTGCTGTGAGATCAACAATCAAGTCAATATTTGGTAATGGGAAGTCATCCTTTGGACAAGCTTTGTTGATGTCTCTGAAATCTGTACATATTCTGATGTTGCGATCTGGTTTACTGACAGGCACTAAGTTGGAGATCCATTTAGGATAATCAATTGGGCGTATGAATCCGACATCCAATAATTTCTCAAGTTCTGCTTTGACTAGTAATGCCACTTGTGGATGCATCTTTCTTAATTTCTGTTTCACTAGTTTTGCCCCCAATTTAACTGTCAAATGATGCATTACCAAATCTAGATCTAATCCAGGCATATCAGCATATGACCAGGCAAAGTTGATTTGTCGTTCTTTGAAGAAACTTATGAATTTTGACCTTTCTGACTCCGTCAATGATTGAGCCAGGAATATGTTGTGTGGAACCTCTTCTGTACCAATGTTTGTTTTGATAGTCTCCTCTACCAACATGGATGACTTTTCCTCATATGATGCTGGGAGAATGTCGAGCCTTCCATCTTCGGGTGCCTCAGAGAGGTTTTCCCCCTTAGATACGTCCTTTCTTTTTACCTTTTTGGGGTCAGACAGTGCCACGGTGTGGTTTTCGCCATAAGACCCTTGGTTTGTTCTTATCTTCACATTTTTGCAACTGGAAGGTCCGACACCTTCACCAAAATATGCCATGCTATTGAGTTCTATAGTGTATCCCGCTTTATGGTCCCCAGGAGGAAGATCGTCTCGTATGCCAAGATAGTCAATAAAAGCTTCATCATTTTGGAATGTGTCAAACTGTGTAGGTCCTTCATGATCCTAGTCAATGAGTTGGTGGTGAACAAGGGGAAGGCTTTTAATGTCTTCGAAGTTAGCGGCACTAAGAGTGAAGATGCAGTTATATTCGGGTATGTCAAGGTAATTATCAAGGTCATCGATGGCACTCTCCTCATTAGTCTCAATCGCGAATGAATCCAAATTATCATCACTATTAGCGCATTCTGGGACAGGTGTTCTCATCCTATGTGATTTCAACCTAGAACCTTGAGACAAGGACTGTGTGGAATCCTCATGGGTTGTTTCTTGACCGACTTTGAACCTTTAATAAAATTCCTCCTCTTCTGTGGGTTCATCTGGTTCTCTGAATGTCTCGGTGAGCTCGTAGTCATTGGAAGACTTGTCTGAACCCCATTCCCATTCATTAGAGTCTATGGAATAGCAACCTTCTTGTTGAATTGTGGTAGCTTTGATTTGTAAGGCTTCTTCTGTCTTTTGAGTGTGGATCTTGGAAGTCAAGAAACCAAGTCCTTTCGAGTGTTCCTTTTTGAAAGTCAATTCAGGTTGTAAAGGTTTAATGTTGCCTTCCTTTCGTAACCCAAGAGGGCTTTTTCCATCATACCCAAATTTTTGTAGGATCTTGAAACCTTTGGCATATTTCTCACATGGTAGACTGATGTGATCTTGTGTATCATCTTCAATGTCTTTGTAAAGAATTTTGTATAAGTCTTCCTCTTCCAGTTCGCCCCATCTTTGAAAGGTAGTAGGGTCCCATTTGAGTACCATGATGGATACTTGCTTGTTAGGATGTGGTCTTCCATATTCTTTTGGTGAACTCATGACTTGTCGTAAGTACATGGTCTGATTTAAAGTCTATTCCCCCATGCCCTTGTCCTAAAATTTGCCTTTAAGCTCACCTTGTTTTGATGTCGAAGGTTTTAATGACTCAGGATCAATGTATGCCGAAGAAGGAACAACTTCGCGATTACTGGGAATGATGGTCTCAGTTTTTGATCTCAGGTTATTGTAGTATATGAATGGATTAGGATCACCGTTAATTGTTACCTCCACTCCATTGTGAGGAAACTTAATGCATTGGTGATATGTAGATAGGACTGCCCTCATTTCATGAATCCAAGGATGCCCTAGCAATATATTGTAAGTGAGATCTAGATCTAGGACTTGACAAACCACATCCTTCATAACTGGCCCAATTCTGAGAGGTAAGGTGATTGTGCCCTTCGATGAATGCTCTTCATCATCATATGCCTTGATAGTGATTTGATTTGTAGAATTCACAACTTTATCAAAATATCCCAATTGTTTAATTGTGCTCAATGTACAAATGTTTAGACCAGCTCCTCCATCTATCAGGACTCGTTTTATTCGATGTTTGTGTATGAAGGCTTCAATGTGTAGTGGTGCATTATGTGGCTGACTTACGGAGGTGTCGTCGGCTTCTGTGAATGTAAGGGAATGTGGAATGGAAAGGTATCCCACCATGGCTTGAAACTGGTCCACGTTCAGATCAGTAGGAACAATAGTTTCTCTCAAGATTTTGTCAAGAATGGATTTATGTGCAGGGGATATGTGTAAAATCTCAAGGATGGAGATGAGCGCGGGTGTTTTCCCTAATTGTTCTACAAGGTCATACTCAAGCTTGGTTGATGAAGATGGGGTATTTTTAGCTAGAGAACCTTGCAAAGTGAATTTACCTTGGTGGGTTGTAACATGACATTCAGAGGTAGGTTCGGAAGAAGATCCAACACTTTTAGGACAATCTTAGGTCTCCGGGTAGAATTCTCAGGGTTTTTGTCCTTGATGATAATGGTAGAGATGTAATTGATAGTTGAATCATAGTTATAGGTTGCTCTGGTATAGTTGGTTTGGTCATCTGTGGCTTTAGCTTTTCCCTTGTCATGTTTTGGGAATGGTTCCTTAAACATCTCATGTTCTTGATTGGATGAGTGTCCTTCAATCTCAATGTCACCTCTATCAATAAGATCTTGTATGATGTTCTTCAATCGATGACAATTTCCTGTCTTATGACCCTTGCTCTTATGAAATTCACAATATTCATCATCATTCCACCAATTTGGTTTAACCTTTGGTTCATATGGAGGAAAATCTAGAACTGTGATTACTTTGTTTGCCACTAGCTTCTTGAAAATTGACTCAAGTGGTTCTCCCAATGGGGTGTACTTCCTTCATGATCTGGAAGTTGTTTGAGTATTAATTTGATTGTTTGTAGAACTTGATCTCGAAAAAATGAATTTGGGTCGCACTGTGTTGGCATCAACAACACCATCATTGACTGTGTTCTTGTTTTTATTCCAAAATCTTGGCTTGTCTTTTCCTTTAAAGTCATCTTTGTTTTCCTTGAATATCTTAATGACTCCTTGTTCAATTAGGACCTTTTCTGTCGCTAAGCCTTTTTCAATGACGTCCTTGAAGGTAGACAAACAAGCTTTGCTTAGATCATAGCCAATGTCTTTGTTAACATTTTGGGTGAACATCTCTACCATTTGTTTTTGTGGAATTTCACAAGAGCATTTGCTGGCTAGATTCCTCCATCTTTGTAAAAATGATGCAAAAGACTCTCCCTCTTTTTGCTTGGTGTTGCACAAAGTAGTGACTGATATGTCTATCTCTATATTGTAGGAGAAATGTTGAATAAATGCCTCTGCTAAGTCACCCCATGACTTAATTCTAGGTGGAAGTTGGGAGAACCATTCCATAGCTTGATCACCTAAGCTTTGTGGGAATAATCTCATCAAATATGTCTCTTCTGCTGCTACCTTAATGCAGGCTGTGAAAAATTGTCTTATTTGTGCCTTAGGATCCCCTTTGCCTCTATACTTATCAAATTTAGGTGTCACAAAGTGTGTAGGAAAAGGAGGCATTAAAATGCTCTTGTCAAATGGATAAGGACATATGCCTCTCATTGTGTATGTTGGCTTCGTTGTATTTATGTCCTCCATTTTCTTTTGTAAGTCCCTGATTTGTTGCTCCAAATTGCTCTTAGGTGGAGATCGACTTATTGGACCATACCCCATGCTTGAGGCACCAATTAGAGGAGGAGCATGTTGCATATATGGATGATATTGATCATACACATGTTCATATGGAGGAGGTCTATACTGATGCTGCGTATATGGACCACTTGGTATAGATTCATGTTGAGGAATGAAATATCTATTTTGTCCATGTATACCATACTCTACAGGCATGTCATGTTCTAATATATTGCCCCCAAATTTGACACGGGGTTTCCTTGTGTCCAAATTTTGAGCATGCCTTTGAATATCCAATTGCTTTGGTGGTTGATCCTTAGCATTGATATGTGATTGAGCATATTTCTCTGCATAAGACTTCCATAATGGTCTGCGAAGGTGAGTATCATATGCTTGACCATGCGTGTATGGGACCTCTAGTTTTTGAAACAAAGATGATGGTGATTTAGGTACCATATGTGGTCCTCTATTGCCTTCACTATTAGGCCTTCTTTGATCCATGTTGGAGTGAGTTTGTTGCGAAGGCCGATTTTCCATTATTTGAGACATGTCAAAATCATGAGGTATCTTGGCTCCACTTTGTGCCATCATTTGTAAGAAGTATTGTCTATCCCTCCTCATTATTTCCTCAACTAATCGATTGAAATTGGGATCCATAATAGATTCTTCCACATCTGCTAAATGTACTGAAAAGTTGTCCATATCATCATTGTGTGTATCATTGTTGTTTGTATTGTCCATGTTCTCAACATTTGGAATGTTTCTATAGGCATCCATGTCAGGTAATGTAGTATGATCAGAATTGAAAAAGATATCATTGTCATACTCATAAGAACTCATGTTTGCGGACTCTTGAGCCTCTTTAGTTTCTGTCCTAGATTTTTGGAGACGGGTTTCAACCATGAACTAGGTATTGACCGAGATGTGTGAGACTAGATGAAAATGGAAAAAGTATGGAAGACCAAGGGTTGGATGGAATGTAAATGAATTTGAAATGTACTTGCAATGTCCAAAGTGTAAGACCAAGTATGTATGTAGTAGAGTAGGTGTGACTTCCAAAGAGAGGATAGTTTCTCTTAATGAGGTAAGTTGACCTTGACTCTAAGTAAGACCAAATGAGACCCAAAGGTGAGAGACCTTGATGAGGGACCACTTAGCAAAGTGTTGTTGCATGTAGTGTGTTGACAAAGTATGATGAGGACAAGCAAGTGACGTTTTGACTCAAGTTTAGACAAATGTGAATGTAATGTAAGGTGTAAAGCAATGATGGACTTTGTGAGACCCAAAGACAAGTTGAATGCTAAATGAAACCTTTGAGAAATGACCTAGGAAGCTCAAGAATGCCGAAACTGACTGTGTTTGTTTGCTGGACTGTAAAAGTTTTTGTTTCTTTTTTTCTTTTCAATTCTGATCATAGACGCGCTTGTATACTTCACAGACGCGATTTCCTGACACAGACATGGTTCTGTTTAACACAGACGCATTTATGAGATTTTTGTAAAATGCACTATTGATTCTGGAAACACAGACGTGTTTCTGCCCTTCACAGATGCGGTTATATAACACAGACGCTATTATATCAAACACAGACGCGTTTCTGCAAAATTTGTGCAATTTTTTCCAATCTGTGAAGTTGTTTTGTTGTGACCAAATCTGACTGTTTGACTGTTTTTCGTGACAAGAGGACACAGTGTTGATGAAGACCTAATGTTTGCAAGTGTCTATACTCAAAATGACTCCAAGAAAAGTGTGTTGTTTGATGTAAAAATGTTTTGCATACACTTGAAGACACAAAAGACACAATGTTTTGCTGTTTGGTCTTGAATGTTTTGAATGTTTAAAATAAGTCAAGCACAATTCTTATGGCTGGCCAAGACAATAGTTGTTGATCCCACATGAGGTTTTATCCCCGAGGCTACGCTATTTAGAGTGGATACTTAGATGCTTGACCTCACTGGCTCCACCCTCGGCACTCACTTCTTGGGTCAGCCAAGCATCAGTTCCCACAAAAACTCCCCATGGCGAACTTTGTATCTCTACTAAGAATCGTATGTGTGTGGGCCACTACCAGAGGTGCAACCTCCTGCCTAACCAACTAGAAGGATTTGGGCTTCTAAAACAAAAAGGTGCTAGTAAGGGCATCCGCTCGTGTGGCCATACATGCGGCACTTTCAGCTCTGTAAATATAGAAGGCTCCCAGCTGGTAGAGGTTACGCCCTACAAATGGTCAACTAAATTTGATCAAATGGGTTTATGGGGAGACATAGTGTCAGTATGAACTAATCAGAACATGCTATTCATAGTTTTCACCATGAATACAGTTATTTATAGTGGTTTGGAAGAAGATGGCTTTTCTTTTGCTACTACTTGGGTTGTTCTCTTCTCACTAGTAGTTCTAATGACCACATGGGAAGACAGGCCCTCTAAAGATTAAACAAAAAGAGCCTATTGCTCAAGACACAAAATACAATGATTCAATTTTAGTGCACCAATTGAAGTGTTTGCTAGTCTATGAAAACAAGGCACACAATAAAAATCCAAAAACTCTTGCCAAGGACCTGCAACAAAGATTTGTTAGTAGTTTGGATTTGTTTCAAATAATCACCCCTTCCTACAAGCACACAAGTTAGGTAAATTTTAAATCCAAAAGACTTTGTGAAAATAGGGGCCTTCAACAAAACAATTTTGCTTTCAAGACAAGCTGCACCAATTTCGTTAGCTAGATCTGAAAATGTTAGCTCAAAATAAACCAGATCTGAAACCTTAAATGCAAAACCCAAAACTAAATCAATAACTCAAAATTTGAAACCGGTGCACACAGACGCGATTACCTTAGACACAGACGCGACTTTGTGACGCAGACGCGGTTCTGTGAGACACAGACGCGTCTCCAGAACCCAGACGTGACTTCTGGACACAGACACGTCTAAAAACATTGTAGACACACCTTAGGAACACAAACGCGGTTTCTGGAATCTGCAAAATAAAATACTATCGATAACATAGACGCAGTTCTTAATGTCGCAGATGCGCCAGAAAATAAAAAACGCGATCCGAAAGCATGCAGACGCGAAAATATCAAAATGCTGTCAAAAATGTCAGATCTGCAACTTCGAAACACAAAATCTGCCACAAGGATGTTAAATGCAAAAAGGGACAAGAGTCCCACCAGGCATGCCAAAATGTATATGGTGAAAATGGATAACAACAATGTTGAAAGACTAAATAGATTCAACCACAAAACCCTAGCCTAACAACAACAAAAATCCACCATAACATATGAAGATTACCTAAGACAATGCAAATCAAATGAAATCACAAAGATTATACCATCACATTTCCAATAGGGTTTGGATCTCCATTCTTCCTAGCTCCATTGATCTTGCTTGATATATTTGCTCTCAGATTTTATATGTGCACAAGAGCTCAACAAAGAATGGAAATGTGGTTGCAAGTAGGATTGCCTATGCCAAGTAGTCAATTGATCAAGTAGTTAGGGTTTGATAATGAAGGAAGCATCTCCTTATATAGAAGACACTATATGAAATGGAGGGATAAGATTTAGAGGTGTAAAAGGAGGTCGGCTATGATTAGAGGGTAGGTAAAAGAAATAATAAGATAATGAAAGGGGTAGGTAGTGTATGAATTAAGAGATGAATGACATGTGTCATGGGTAGAAAAGGTTAATGAATTAATTAAATAAATAAAGATTTATTTAATTAATAGAAGAAGTGGGATCAATTAAATAAATAAGATATTTATTTAATTTAGGAAAAGGATAATTTAAATAAATAAATGTTTTTATTTAAATGAGAAATAACACTAGAAGAGGATAAATGAATTAATTAAATAAATAAAGATTTATTTAATTAATAGAAGAATTAGGATAAAGTAATTAAATAAATTAAAATATTTATTTAATTAGATTGGACAATTTTAGGTGTCTACAACTATCAATAGCATGCACCTTCGTAGGTTTTACACATAGATCTTCAGAGTATCCTAATTCAAAAATACAAAAATACAAAAAAAACAAAAATTTCAAAAAAATGGTTACTTGGTGAAAACTTGGCAAACAGGCGCCTTGTGACACAAAAAAATTACTAAAATCGAAAAAAGTAAAGAGAAATAAATTTGTCCAACGGTGAAAACCACTTTTGTGGCACCCTGGGCAAGTACCATGGTGAAAACCGGATCACCGGCACCATGTGTAGAGACATTGCTCCTCCCTCCTTCAAGATTTGATCTCATCCTTCACTTTGCACACACTCACAGCCTATCCATCCATAATAAACTTACCCATTCCCATCATGGCTTGTTATTGATCTTACTAAGATTGGTTAGCCATTCATAATAAACCTTCCTTTTCACCCCCCGCCATCAATAATAAATCAACTCCTATCTGTGGCTAAGGCAAATCCTAAGTCTAGTGATGGGTGTGGAACTGAGAGCGTCACACGTTCCGAGGAGTATAGTTTCTTTCAGTTTTCTTTAGTCTATCCACGCACAATCCACAATAAAGCAACACTTGCATCGCGGATCCACAATAAAGTTTTGTCTTCTCTGCAATAAAGTATCAGTTTCATGGATTCAGTTAGTTTCAGATGAGACACAACAACAACAATGGGCTTCAACAAATCAAATCATTTAACAGACTCAGACAACATTATGGTTCAGTTCTATCTATCGTTTTATGAACGAAAACATTGTGACCACAATCAAATAGACTTATACAAGTGACAAGAGACACTAAACTTGAGGACTATAGTGGATGTTGGTGTCGAGTCTTGGTTTTCTTTTGATTTTATCTTTTGGTTTCATGTCTTTTAGCTTTTCCAGGATGTCTGTGACTAGAGATTTTATCTCCAGGATGTCTTTGACTAGAAAGGCGAGGATGGGGTATCATCACCTATTTTTCTTTGCTGTCTATGGATTGTCTCTTAGTAATGCTATGACTTGTCCAAGGATATGAGGACATTGCAAGTCTAGTGTGAACTAGGGCATTCCTTATTTGTGACTGTCTGATCTCCATGCAAACAGGTACAATGACTTTCTGGGTCGAACATATACCTTGATTGTCATAACCTATTTACCATAATAAAGCTCAATGATGATAATAGCACAAGAAGCTCTTTCACTTCCATATCTTCTATCTTTCATCCCCCTTTCTTGATTGATCTCCATCATCCTTCTTGAGTCCGTGTAGCCTACTATCACATGACTGAGTATAGTGACATGCGAAAAATATATGCATGTCATGTAGTTTGCACCTGTATTACCACATATTATAATTTCATACATACATATAGATGTCACAATTGTAGCATATCCTGCACACAACACATGGTAGTACATTTCACATTTTCATGATGTAAATAATTATTTGCATTATCATATTCATCTGCATTTCATACATTCACATTTGCATTTGCATAACATATAGAACATAAAAGAACAAAAATATTGCATTTAATCATATACATATTTGCATCCATATCATAAGCATCACATAGAAACATGCATCACATAGACGCAACATCACATAGGTACACATGCATATAGTTTTCGCAAAGATGAATCATCTCATATATATCTCAAAAATCATAAGTGTCATGATACAATAATGTCAAAATACATATGGCTACAAAATCACTCGAAGGTGTCTACATCATCATACAAAACGGTACAAAAATTGATACATAAGGAGCCCTCTAAGGCTATGATGAACTCCCTCCCTCGGAGCTAGCTGGCCTCGATGGAGTCTGAAACCTGGAAGTCCCTGCCCAAGGATTATCTCTCCTGCCCCCTCTATCTAGTGGTGGTGGATGATCCATGACCCCACCACTAGATGCTTGTCTCCTATCTCTCCCTCTAGTGGTCATTGTAGTCCGTGATGGTCTCCAGAAGCTCCTAGCCTGCTGATTTGGTGGCACCACTCCATAGTACAGGTCTCTCTAATAAGCTATCTCCTCCACTGCCTGCAGAACATAGGCGTATCCAGCCCCTGTTTCCCCTGCTTCCTGCCTCCCTGCCCTCACTGTTGTCTCACCCTTTGTGTAGCGTTGAATAGTTTGATCCCTTTCCTGCTTAGTGTCCCTCAGCTATCTCCTGAGCTTAGCCCCATCTCGCTCTAGGTCCTGGATCTCATCTGCCTGTCCCTGACAGGTCTCCCTCAAGGATACTACCTCATCCTCCTCCTCTCTCCCCTCACCATGTCCCTGTGGCTGCTCCTATCCCTGTCCCCATCCCTGTACCTGTCTGGGAAATTGTACCTATCTGGGAACCCATGCTGCTGGCACCTGTAACGGCAATCCACCTCTACCCCTCGCTACATGCATTTGTCTCTCCTCTCCACCCTCTCTCCTTTGAGCCACTCTCCTCTCTATCACTGTGCCCTGCCTCCGCCGTTGGCCTCTACCTCCACCATCCCCACTATCATCTCCATCACCTCCACCGTCTCCATCTATCGACTCCCTTGGATCCGGCAACCATGGAAATAGATGCTCTCCCCAATATGTAGTGTACTTTGCATCCATCCCTGCATCCTCCACATCTGCCCAAATGTACCAAGGCACGGGAACCATCTCCAGCATCTGTGTCACTACCTCATCATACGATAATAATGGCCCCAAATGAACCTAATCCCTCATGGTCCGCGCATACATCCCTGAATCCCATTGCGTCCGTTGTATCCTATTGAACTGCCTACATACCCCATCAATCAACTGCCTCTCAATGATATAAGGTGTCTGACTGATCAGATACCTGCTCCTGAATACATATGGTAGCTCCACTGCATCATCCTCCCACTCCTCACAGTCTAAGTAAGGCCTCCTTACCACATTGCCTATCTCATAAATAACCTTGTGCCAATACTCAAGTCTCCCATTCTGTGGCTGAGAAGTAATCATATCATACAGGTGTACAAAACTGCGTCCATGTCCTCTGCCTCTAAAGTGTATCAAACGTGTAACTGATAGATGCTCATATGCCCAAATCTGCAGCAAGGTCACTCTGCATCCCAATCTTGCTAATTCATGATATACAAAATGATGCAGCTCATAGTACAAGTGTGCCAGCAGACACGACCCCCATGCAAACTTGGTGTGCTCAGTCACCAATGTCTCCTGTGTCCTCCCCCATCCCACTGCCAACCCTCGTGTTGCTCTATCCAGACAGAGGAACCCACTGATAAATCCTACCAACACCACCGGTAGTGCCAATCCTGTCGCTATCATGGTGTCCCAAGTGACATGTCCAGCCCTCATCTCCATACCTGGATCTCGAAACACTCATCTCAGTGCATCCCTGTCTCCCTCTCGATCATAAGGAAGCAACTCCCCAATGATCGGTATCCTTAGTATCCTATACACATCCTCCAAGGTGACTGCCATCTCACCCTTTGGTAAATGAAATGTGCATGTCTCTGAGTGCGATCTCTCAGCTAATGTAGTTAGCAATCCCATGTTCATCTGAAAATCAGGCACATACATAATGTATCGCAAGCCCATGGCCTCAACTGCAACTCTATCCTTAAATATCAGCTCTACTCGCAAACTCTGAGTCAAAGGGAATCTCTCTCGTGACTTTAGAATAGGTAGGTCCTCCTGTAGTCAAGCAAATCAACTGTGTCAATCCTAGTAGTACTCCATGTTCATCACAAAGTGCTGCTTTTTTATCCTAGTGCTTATATTTATCATATGGCACTCTATCCTAGTAGCATTCCCTGTTCATCACAAAGTGCTTCTTTTATCCTATCTTTTAGGGCACCTACTTGAGTGTATCCTCTTGAGTAGCTTATCCAATTGAAAACGTATGTTCTATCACAAAATTGTCAATTTTAGCCTAATCCAATTGGTAACGTATATTCTATCACAAAATTGTCAATTTCTATGGTACTCCTTGTTCATCACAAAGTGCCTCGATCTATCCTATCCCAGGGCCTCTACTTGAGTGTATCCTCTTGAGTAGTTTCCTGATTGGCAATGTATGTTCTATCACAGAATTGTCAATCCTAGCCCTATTTGCTATCCTAGTCTTCCCTAGAGGACCTATTTGAGTGTATCCTCTCAGCAACTTATCCAATCGACAACGCATGTTTATCAAAGAACTGTCGAGTCGACCTTGAAGACATAGACGCGCCTGCATTTCACAGATGCGCTCACATTGGACACAGATGCTATTAAAACCATAGATGCACTTAAACTTGACTTAGACACGTCTAACACCAATGCAGACACGCCTTCCCATCTTTTGCCCATCTTGACATTTTTTGCAACATACCTAATACGCATTTATTACCCTACTTGACATGCATTTATGACAACAATTAATGCAACAAGGTACATGGAGGTTGTGTGGTACTCACTGGCTCTCCTGCATCTACTGGCCTTTGATATCAATGAACACGATCGAATATGTGCACCAATGCCATCGCTGCCAACTGCACTCTAATCTCTTAGGTGTGTGGATGACAATGAGGATGTTTTCCCTCATAGTCTATCTTATAGACTACCCTAGCCCTAGTCTCCTGCATTAGTCTTCTTTATCTCGTGACTCTGTCACTCTATCCTATCTTGTCAGTCCATTCTAGCCTTTCTTTCTTATCAAGAGATTGTCTGTGATCTTTTCAGACATTTTTATCCAATCTCTCAAGGGGGCATATCATTCCCATCTTGGGGAAACTTTGCATCAGTTCATCTTATCTTCTTTGAAACAACGCGACAAGCTGCATTGTCTCAAAGTGGGGCAAAATGTAGACACCTAAAATTGTCCACTCTAATTGAATAAACATTTTTTATTTATTTAATTATTTTAGCCTAATTCTTCTATTAATTAAATAAATATTTATTTATTTAATTAATTCATTTATCCTCTTCTAGCCTTTTTTCTCATTTAAATAAATAGTTTTATTTATTTAAATTGTTCTTCCCCTAAATTAAATAAATATCTTATTTATTTAATTGATCCCACTTTCTCTATTAATTAAATAAATCTTTATTTATTTATTTACTTCATTAGCCTTTTCTACCCATGACACATGTCATTCATCTCTTAACTCCTACACTACCTACCCTTCTTATTATTTTCTTATTTCTTTTACCTACCATCTAATCATAGCCGACCATCTATCTTTTACATCTCTCAATCTTATCCCTCCATTTCTTATAGTGTCTTGTATATAAGGAGATACTTCCTTCATTATCAACCCTAATCGAACCGCCTAATCATTCTATTCAACTACTAGCACCCCCCAGAATCTTTCAAGCATTCTAGCAGTCAAACTTTCATATGCGATCTAGCTATCAACCACATTTCTGTTCTTTGTTGAGCTCTTGTGCACACACAAAATCGGAGAACAAATATATCAAGCAAGATCAATGGAGATAGGAAGAATGGATATTCAAACCCTATTGGACATGTGATGGTATAATCTTTGCGATTTCATTTGATTTGCATTTGTCTTAGGTAATCTTCATATGTTATGGTGGATCCTTGTTGTTGTTAGGCTAGGGTTTTGTAGTTGAATCTATTTAGTCTTTCAATATTGTTTTTTCCATTTTGACCATAAACAAGTTTTACTAAGGGTAGTGTTGATAGTAATTTATATTATAAAATCATTGATGATGATATACTGGTTATTGAAGTATTTGTTGATAACATTATTTTTGGAGGTGAAGACAAGTTATGCATAGATTTTTCTAAAAATATGGAGAAAGAATTTGAGATGTCTATGATTGGTGAGATGAATTTTTTCTTAGGCTTGCAGATTACTCAAACTGATAAAGGTATTTTCATCTGTCAAATTAAATATACTAAGGAATTGTTGAAGAAATTTGGTATGGGAGATTCTAAACCGGTAAGTACTCCTATGGTTACAAGTGAGAAATTGACAAGAAAAGATGTTTCTGCACTGGTAAATCCTATTGGAGGTCTGCTTTATTTGACTCAGACTAGGCCTAACATTATGAATGTTGTTTGTATTGTTTCAAGATTTCAAAGTGATTCTAGAGAAAATCATGAGATGGCGGTGAAAAATATTTTTAGATACTTGCAAGGTACATAAGAATATGGCTTGTGGTACCCTAAGGATGATAACTTTACTTTATGTGCATATACAAATGTTGATTGGCCTAGAGATGTTAATGGCTGAAAAAGTACTTCTGGCGGAGCTTTCTTTCTTGGAAAGAAGTTGGTTTCATGGATTAGCAAGAAGTAGCCATGTACTTCTTTATCTACTGGTGAAGCTGAGTATGTTGCTACTGCTACTAACTGTACACAAGTTTTATGGATGAAGCAAATGTTGAAGGATATAAAGGTGGATTGTGATGCACTAGTAGCTATTCACTGTGATAACTCTGCTACTATTGATATATCAAAGAATCTGGTATTTCATTCTAAAACAAAGAACATATCTATCAAGTATAACTTTTTGAAGGAGAATGTGGAAGAAAATGAAGTTAGACTGGTTTATGTAAACACTAAAGAGAAAATTATAGATATTTTCACTAAACCTTTGCCCGAAGAATCATTTGAGTACCTGAGAGATAGATTGGGAGTTTCTACCCCTCTTGTAGAGACTTGATTGATGAGGTTTGGCATCTGTCTGGCATGCATTATCAGAGATACTATTCATTCTGGCACTGATGTGGGATGCTACTTCTCAGGGGGAGTAGTCAGTTTTGTGATTCAGTGGTTTATGTTTTTGCTTTGATATTTTTGTCAGATTTTTGGCATTGCTGTCAAAGGGGGAGTGATATTGATGTGAAAAAGAAAAAGAAAGTGAAAAAGACAAAGAAAGGGGAAGTGATATTGTTGTGAAAAAAAAGGAAAAGAAATTCAGAGCTTTACATAAATAGTATTTACAGGGGGAGATATTGATAGTCAGAGCTATTTGTGGAAGATTGTTGGTTGTCTTCCATTGGGGAGACTTGTTTGGCATTTCTTGGTACTTAGATGTTTTTCACATCTAGTGTTGCCATCAATGCCAAAGGGGGAGTTTGTTGACCATTTGGTGGAATTGATTATGTGTTGCATTGATGTTTTGTAATTGATGCCAACACTAGCTATTTGGATGATTTATCGACACCCTTCTGGTCCCGGTAGGTTGAGTGGTTTCTGGTTAACTTGGATCTTGCATGATCCGGTAGGCTCTGATATAGTTTGGTTATGAATTTGTCTTGTTCATGATACTCATGCTCATATTTGGTCAGTTGGTTTTGGTCTGGTGATTGGATGCTAACCCGCTTGCCTAGAAGCTTGGTTTCTGGTTCCGACAAGGGTTTCATCGGCAGAGCATTTGGTGGAGATCTTTTATGAATTTCATAAGTGGTGTTGATGCAGCTTCTGGTGGAGTTTTTGGATGGTATTGATGATCATCTTCGAGACTTGGCTGATGGAGAACATTGTTGTAACGTGTGGACCTATACTTGGTCTCGGTTGATCTAGGTTATGGATCGACTTTAATGTAACATGTGGTGGGACCTATTGATGTATTTTTGGGATGTCTTATGTGTTGATATTATTTGTTTGGTCTTAGGCCGACATGGTTTGTAATTATGTAATTGGTTTATTGTTTGGTGGCCGACCTGATTGTTTATGGTCGAGGGTTTGTATATATAGATGTAAGATCTCATTGTAGATCATCATGGTTATTATTAGATGTCATGGTCAAGGAATGTATTGTGCGAATAATGTAATATCATTTAGGCAGAGGAGTTGGTCAATCATTGGAGATCGAATTGGGTTTATGTAAGAGTATTTAGTCCTTTGGTATTGAGATTAACTAAAACTATACTCAAGCATAGGAGATGCTATCTTTTGCAATTCAACACTTCTTCGGATTGTAGTCTGGATTTCTATGTAGTCAGTGAGGCTCCTTTTGTGATGAGTAGTGTGGTCTAGGATGTTAGCCTTCTTGCAAGTGCAAGCCCCTTAATTGTAATTCACATACTTACTGCAGAAGTATTATCTGACTGTGGGTATGCTTCCCACTGTGGTTTTTCCCTTTACTGGGTTTTCCATGTACAAATCTTGGTGTTATGTGGATGGCATTTATTCTATGATTATTGTTTATGCTTAATTAGTTTATCTGCTATTCTAATATTAATGTTTTGGGTTCCATTTTTAAAGTTTAAATTGTTAATGGTTTCAGTAATCTGTGACAACTGATTCACCCCCCCTCTCAGTTGTCTTTTGGTTATTTGAACTGTCTAACAGTTTTGAGATGCTACCACATGTTGCTTCCATGTAGTCTTTAGAAGTTTATAAGGAAAAAGATGATTGAAGCTTGTTGTCCTACCATGTGTCCAAGTTAGGTCCCAGGCCCTATCAACGTGAATAAAGTCTACTCTTTGAAATTAAGCTAGAGAAGTTTTTCCCAAGAAATATTGACAATGCCAACCATCAAAAGGATATCAACCCATGTTTTGTCACCCATATATTTTGTTGGAACTAAAAGGTGAGGGGCGCGCTAGAATGTTTTCTATTAGGAGGCACAAGGATAATGATGAGATTCAAATCATTTTGCAAAGACAGTTTCTCTGGTCATCATGATGATTCGTCACATGCTAGAGATGTGAAGATCTTTTCTATTAGGGTTTGATTGATTTCATATGGGAATCCCTTTTAAATAGCTCGATGGGCTTCTTAAGAATAGACTTCTTGATTTTGGAAAAAAATGACTAATTACCTTAGCAACATAGGAGTACTTGCCATTACTTAGACTTTAATTTTATTTCATGAATGAATGAAAGAATCATATCAGACTATGTCATTGGTTGCCTTTACTGTGTGTTTCAATCTCAGTGATTGTTTAAAATTCTATGTGTAAGTGAGTTTGACAAAATGCTAAATATTGCATAGCTCTTGTAATATCCATTTTCATTGTATGGTGTTTGAATCATATTTTTGCACTCCTTCATTCACTTATATTGAATAAATGGATGCTACATCATGGTTATCTAGGATATCTGTAGGAAATGTTGAGTTAGTAAGGCATATGTTATTCTGCTTGGCCTTAATATGCATAGCTCATAGAAAGATATGAATTTTGCGTAATGTGTTCAAGTGGTCACCTTATATGCTCTGTTCTATTTAATTGTAAAAAGGGTATGTTATTATGCACCTTTATTATGAGATGTTATATCCCCAAAATCTAGCTAGTACCTCACATCATTTTAAGTTTTGGTGTATCACCTTAGATTTAGACTGCTGCTTGAAGATTTAATCCTTCCCTTTTTCTCCCCACCTTTTTTAAAGATTTGACTTCTAAAATTCCAGAAGTTGTCCAATGAAACACATCATGTCCCATATTCACTGAACTTCCCATAAGACACTTTTCTAGAGTGTGATTTTAGAGGGTGAAAGCATAATGCCGTGTCACCCTTTTATAAAGGAAGTGGCCAACACAACTAAAACTATTTAATTTCAATGGCATAAAAGTGACATTTCTAAATTGAATTTCAAAATGATGTAAACTGATCAAATGTAAAAATCTTAATGAAATTTATGTTCATAATTTTATTTAAAAGAAAATTTGATATTTTTTTTATATATTCAAAGACAGATTTTTTATTGTTGAAAAATGCTGAAAATAGGGGGTTCTAGTCGACGTCACAAAAAAAAAGAAAACGAACTTATATTTTTTTGATATTAATTTTCCAAATAGAGGACATATATATGCAGTGCTAAATTTTTTTAAAAAAATTTTGATGTATATTTTTTCATCATAATATTTTAAAGTCCAACATAGCTGAATTTGGTAGTTTTCATTCGACGTCACCTTTTGTCTACTAAATTTATCATTATCAAAAAAAAACTATACCCTTTTTGAGAAAATTCTCTCATCTAGTGAAAAATATTTTTAACTTTTTTTTTTAATATCATTGAATATTTGTTCTAATTTCAAATCAACCTCTTTTTGAACTTAAAAAAACTACTTGCAATGTTTGAAAATTAAAAGATATTAAAATTAGTCAAAATAAAAAAAAATAAAAATGTCCAGATTCTTGACTTCGAGCTCTACAAAAGGGTATTTTTCGATTTATGAAATTTTTTTTTACTTGATGAAAAGAAGAGTAGGATTGAAAATTTTTAGAAATGCTAACAAAATGGTCATTTTGTTGCCACATCACTTGACACTTAGGATAGTTCGACCGCACTAGGTTTATATTAAAAATAGTTTGGTCGAACTCAGTTCGACCGAACTATTGGTGCCATTTAGGTACCAAGCTTGCGCCAATGGGAACCATGTGGCGTAGAAATCATGTGGTCGAACTAAGTTCGGTCGGATTGTGCCCAGTTTGCCCAAAGGGTGACACAGGTATGTGCTTTTTCCCTAGAATCAATAGTTCTTTTCCTGGCATGCCCGATGGAATTGAATTGTAAATAATCGCCTAATGTATGAGCCATCGGTCAATCACTAGATCTCAAACTTCATAGAATCTAAACTTACTATCACACTACTATTGTTGCCTCTAGTATCCATAACATAATCTAAAGCTACTAGGCAAGCTTTGACTCAAGCCCAATCTCAACTACCACCACCAATGGCTGCTCAACCACCTAGAAATTTTGTAACCTAAGACAATGAGAGTCCCCTAGTGACATCTATACCTCCAAATTAGTGGGATCTCATCCCTACTTTAGAATTAAAAGCCTTACCAAAGTTTATGAGAGAATATTTTAAGACATCGATAGAACATCTACAAGATGCGGCTAATTATTGTAGGGTACATAGTGTTACTGTAGTATCTTAAATTATACTCCCTTACAATTTTGTCCTTATTTGTGCCCTCACCTTGGCATTCGTGTCCCGAGGCCTGATTGGAGACTTGATTCTACTCATAACATGCATAATTGTCATATTTTTGACTCTGCACTTCATTTTGCCCTTAATTTTTGGTCCTTGATTCAGGACCAGGGTGTGGCATCCTGGTCCAATTAGGACCCATTTTTGGGCCCCTTAATGGTCACATCATTTGAGCAAGAATCTTTACCTTGTATCGGCTAATGTCGAAAAATTAAGTTGTTTTTCGACGGACAATTATTAAAGAAGGTCTACCCCTCTTATTCTGATATACATGAGACTTTCGAATACACACACATCAATTCGATTTGACATCAAGCATTCAATTTCAAGTGAGAAAGAAAAGCATTGGAGAAGACATTCATGTTTTATGTTGTTCAAGACTTCATGAAACTCTAATTTTGTGTGGAGACAAACAAAAATTTACAAGGAGATATAGCATTTATGTTTCAATCATTATTCAACATCTCCCTCAAAAGGACAACATTTCCATTACTGCAATTCAATCATATTTCATTTCTATTTCATGGTTAATTTGAAAACCATGGCTTGACCTATGGCAAACCCCTATTACCAATCTATTTCCCTTCTCTACTATGTGCAGGTTTAGGTACGAAGCTGAGATCTTCAAAATTGGCTTTATTTACAGTGACAAATCGATCCCCCATTGGAGTGAGAAAAGTGCGGAGGACTAGGGTGACCACCACCATGGTCCTGATAAATCAGGAGCTCCTTTTGAGAATAGATCCAAATACATTTACATTTCTCAGATCCAGGTTCATGGCTTGATTCGACAACTGTAGCTCATTGTTCATGTGTTTTTACATCAGTTCCTGTATATTTACCCTAATTTAAACATTTTCACAATTCAACTTAAAAGAGGGTAATCAATCCAAATAACTAGTATATCCAATAGAATTTTCAGCCCTTATCCTTGTTAGCTTGTTGCTAGATCCATTGGGTTTACCGCTCTTCTAATGTATTGGTCCGTAAGTAAAAATTATCAATTTTCATTCTTCTTGTGGTGGAAACAAAAATTATCAGTTTTCATTCTTCTTGTGGTGGAAACCCTAATTTTTTACCAACACAGTTACAAAGAAAAATGTTTCTCTCAGGTTGTTGATTGCTTCTTTTAGAGGTAAGGCACAAGATTAGTATAGATCCTTGCCTCCCAACCCTATATAATATTGGAATTCTTTGGGGAATATTTTCTTTTGATAGATTCTCACAGAAGGGAGATTTATCATCCCTGTTACTACAATTAATAACTATTAAAAGGGTCCCGCAAGAAGCTGTGTCAAATTTTAACACCCACTTCCACAAGACCTAGGACATAATTCCTTTAGATGTTCACCCATCTCCAATTATGGACTTTTCTTTTTTCTTAAGAGCCTTTGACCCTGATATAGCAATGGTGATTCAATCTCTGGGAGGAAGTGTCATTTCATAAGCTTATGAAACAATGGTAAGAGTAGAAAATTAGTTGATTGAGGCTGGAAAACTTTCCATCGGCCCCCCCATGCCTGTGTTTCTTGGAATATCAAATCAGATCCAAAGTGAAGCCACCCCTTGTGTGTTTACACCACCTCAGTTTATGTATATATTATCGGGTACACAATCAACTAGTACTGTTCTTGTGCATTCATTAGCATCTAAATTAAGTGATATGAATAATATGTTGTGCACTTTCTCAAATAAGATTATCAATATTAAGCACTAGTAGGCTGCCCCTTCAAATATGTAGTACCAAATTTTTTAGAATGAAAGACACCCCTATCAGCATAACCAACATCAAGGGGGTGCAAAACTAAACAATCAAGCTCAAATTTCCAATTGGATTGTTCCCATTTTGACTTTGTTGCAAATAGTGCCTCCCAATAATAACAGATAATTGGTTGCAGCACAAATTAATATTATAGATGATTCAAACACATGGTTTTTTCCATGTAATGATGCATGCATGCCACAAAATTGTCCATGGGGCAATTTGCAACAAAGGGTGGCTGAGCAACATGCTCAAGGAATCACACCTAATATGTGAAGTTATGCTTACCTAGGAATGGATTATAAAATGTTGAATGATTAGATACAGGGAATGTCCCTGGAACAAGAAGTAGAAATTTCTCCTGATCATGCACTTTTCTCATGGATGGAAGAAGAAGTGGCTATGTTTGCAAATGAAGCATTAACATCAAAGGCTGCTCAAGTGCAATTAGACAACAATACTTGCTCCAAGAAAATATTTATTGGAGAGTCTATCTCCCAAATTACTCATACATGAATGAGTTCAGACAAATATCCTATCACGACCCTTGTCGTTCAACCTTCTCAGAAGCCCACAAAAAGGTTCAAACCAAAAAAAAAAGGATCCGCTTCCTGTTTCCATAAATGTGGCCAAACAATTGAAAAAGGCTCTTGCAAATGTATCCCTATGGGACACACTGGTCATTCTAAAACAAAAGAATCTTCTCAAGGAGGTTCTGGAGAGTCATGAAAAACAAGCATGAGTTGGAGATGCTACTAAAAAGGCTCATGAAAATGGAAAAGGACCGATCATCAAGAGGCAAGACAAACAACCATCAACATTCACTAATTCAAACCTAGATCCAAAGATTGAAGAAATGAATAAGTCCAAAACTATTCCCTTCTTCTTGATTCTTATTGTTTGAGGCATGTTATTACACAATTCCATTTTAGATTTGAGAGCTAGTACTACAATAATGCCTAAACAAAGAATATAAGCCTTAGGTGTTAGTTATGAACCCTTAGAAAGGGGAATCATGCAGTTAGATGGTAAAAAGGTTTAGGTTGTGGGTGTCATTAAGGATTTTCCCTTGACCTTATTTTATTTCCCAAGTACTACTATTCCCCAAGAGGTTGTTATCATTGAAACCCCTCCTATCTTTGGAATTTGTCTTTCCAAAGATTTCACAATAAATATTGTTGGATATATGTCTCTTGACTGGTCCCACCTAATTCTTAGAACCAAGTATGAGTCTAAATTAAAAGTATTGTCTAAGCCCCTACATGATAAACACATAGAAGGTGTATATCTTGATGAATACTAAGAGGGGGGGGGTGAATTAGTATACCAATAAATACTGTACTCAATCCTTTAAATAGTTTAGCAGATAACTGGTGCAAGAGATTCACTAATAAACCAGTTAAGATAAATGCAAACCAAATAGAAAACAAAGCATTCACCCACAAAAGAACAATCACCATAACACAAGATATTTGACGTGGAAACCCAAATGGGAAAAACCATGGTGAGCAGAAAATCACAAGTAACTATCTACAGAATAGTAACCAGACTGGTTAAGGTCATACAATGTTCTTCACCAGAATAGATCTTGTTAGGAATCTAGATCTCTGTTAGGAGATAAGTCCTGTTAAAGACTACCTTGTTAAAGGATTTCAGATCCATAGTTGTGAACCACCTTGTTAGAGGATTTACAAAGGCTTTGCTGGGCCTACCCGATTAAGGGTTTTAGACTTGTCGAATATATTAGTAATCAACAAGTGAATGATCTAGATAATAGCACAGTATGCTTAATTAGATCCTTGACAACTCATTGTTAATGCATTTTAGCATTACTTCAGTCTTCAATATCTCCACACTCTATCTCTTCACACAAACCTAATCTTTTTATGCAATGATTGCACATAACCTTTTCTATTCTATCTCTTATACTCTATCTCATCCATGCAAACCCTAGACATGATGTCCTTATAAAGGAATCTGATTTCATGTCGGTCCAATAGAATTAGACTACAAGTTCCTAGGTACAATGCATCTAGACACATTTGGTAACATGACACAAAATCACCGCCAAAGTGTCGGTGGATGATAACTCATCACACATTACAGTAATACCAGTTGGTAACTCATTACAAATATATATTGGTTAATACAATATACTGATTACCGGTTGACAAAAATGAAGACTAGAAAATCGTAGTGTTCCAATAAAAATTTAACTACCGCTTGGGTCCTTCGTACCGCTTGAGATCCTCGAACTGTTTGAGGTCTTCATATCGCTTGGGATCTTCAGTCAATCTGTGACCAGTAAACCATCTTCTACAAAATACCAGTAGTCTAAATACTATACATTCAATAATACATAATACCAGTTGGAACAATTACCGGTTGAGCATAACTCATACATCAAGAAAGTGTGTGTCCATCAGTGACAATCAAAACACCATCAAAATGACAACATATCTAACTTCTTTATTTGGAGAGAAAATCCTTAGGGCCTTCCATTTTAAATTTTCTTACACAAATAACGAGGTTAAATATGAAGGATTGGTAAGAGGACTTTGCCTCATCGAGTGCATGGGGATTAAATATTTGAAGGTGTTTGGTGACTCGGAGTTGGTAGTCAAACAAGTTTGTAATATTTAAGACACAAAGAATGCACACATGAGATCTTATTGACATAGAGTTTTTGACCTTATTGAAAGATTTGAAGCTTTCAATGTCCAAGTGCTTCTAGGGAAATTGAACACTGAAGGGAAATGATTAGCCTTTGACCCAGTAAAAGATTTTTTCACAAACAAATACTCCATGTGGATGATCATGAGACCCACAATCTTGGATAATGATCATAATTGGAAAGTAGTTGAGAGTGATTCTTAGATGCTCTATTCATTCAATAGGTGGGCAAGTTTGCAGAGAAGTTGTAGCCTAAGATTGTAGAAGCTTATGACGATCAAGTGATCCAGTTAAAAGGCAATAAGATTTTGAAAGGATTAATAACCTTAGATTTTTTTTTGGATTTTGATGATGCAAATAATGAAAAACAAAATTTTGTTGTTGATAAAGGGGATTATGTTGATTTAGAGGTTGGAAATGGAAAATAGTTGAAAGTTGGAAAAGAAGTTCCTCAGAAGGATAGAGAAAAATTAATATCATGGTGTGATAAATGCAAAGGAGTAATAGTGTGGAACTATGATGACCTTAAAGGGTATAATTATGTTGTCATTCAAAACACCATATAGTTGGTAGAAGGAGCTAAGCCAATTTGACAAAAACAGAGACTTGTTAACCCAAAGGTTGAGTCCTTGATGGCACAAGAATTGAAGAAACTTATTGATTCTCAGATCATTTATCCAATCAAACACAACACGTGGGTGTCAAACTTAGTGCCAGTTCAAAAAAATAATGGAGATATCTACTTGTGTGTAGATTTTCAAGATTTGAATAGAGAATTTCTAAAAGATCATTACCCAAATTACCTTCCATGGAGCATATTCTACAAATAGTGGCGGGGTCAGAAATGTTTTCATTGTTGGATGGATTTTTAGGATGCAATCAAGTATTCGTCAAGGAAGAGGACCAACTTAAGACAATGTTTACGACTAAGTGGGGAACTTTTTCTTATCCAAAGATGCCCTTTGACCTTTCAAAAATTGGTTCTATTAGAGTAAATGGTTCTTTTGCATTCCACTCTTGACTTAAGTTTATTTAGGTGAACTTATTTATTAGGAGGATATTATTTATTTAGATATTATTTTAGGAGGATATTGTTGAATCCTACTTTGAATCTAACTCCTCCTAGGATATAGTTGAGTCCTACTTGAACTCTAACTCCTCCTATGATATGGTTGAGTCCAATTTGGACTCTCACTCTTCTAGAGGATGTTGTTGAGTTCTATCATGACTCTACTTCCTCCAGGTTGAGACACTTGTCTCAACCTTGTCCATGCTTCCTATCAACTCTTGCCTATATAAACAGGCTAGATTGCATGTATTTTATATATTGGAAATATTAGAATATTGCATATTGAGATTTACCTTGATGCTATTATTCCTCTGAGCATTTACATAAAGTTTGTCTAATATTGTTATTCTGTCAATTTTATTTCCAATCGTTTGATCTAACTCTTTCATTAGATTCTGTTTTTATATTTTCTTTTTAGATCATAACAGGTTCCACCTTTCGACATACAATGGATATTTTGCTTTTAAAGGGTCTTATTAATGTGATAACTATGAGTTATCTATATGATCTCACTGTATTTTAAAAAAGAGAAAGATCATTTTGATCACTTGGAGGAGATCTTGAAAAGGTGTCAATAATTTAGGGTGTCTTTGAACACTAAAAAATGTATCCTTGGAGGCCCATAAGGAAAAATCCTAGGCTATGTAGTGTCAAAGGAAGGGATTTCCATTAACCCTGAAAGAGTGAAAGATAAAAGGAATTTTCCTTGCCTATCAATAAAATGGGGTTACAATTTTTCTTAGGGAAAATAAATTTTATGAGTAGACTCATCTCTCATTTTGCTGTATTGGTTAGGATAACCACTTTAATGTTAAAAAAAGATAAAACCTTTAAATGGGCTCAAGAAGCCAAGTCCACTTTCAATAAGATCAAAGAATCCATAGCCTTGACCCCTATACTGGATAACCCTATTTTTTAAAAAGAATTCATTGTGTATGCTTGTGGCAGTGAGCATATAATTTCTACTATGCTAACTCAGAAGGATGAATATAAGAAAGGTGAGAACCCAATCACCTTTTACTCAAGGACTTAAAAAAGTTATGAGATGAAATATAATTTTGTTGAGAAGCAAGCTTTTGCCATTATTAAGGGCCTAAAAAATTTCTAGCACTTAGTTGTTGGGAGTAAAATCTTCATATATGTGGCACACTTAAGTGTTTGAGAGTTTATCATGAAAGGGGAAATCACAGAAAAGAGAGCCAACTAGATCATGAAGATAAAGGAATATGAGGTAGAGGTATGACCTACCAAAATTATTCGTGGAAAAGGGCTTTGAAAATATTTAGCCTCAGAAGGTGAATCAAGAGAAGTCAAAGATGAATCTTCGGAGGTGATACTAGTTAATCAAGTGGAGTCAGTCAACAAATGGGTAGCTAACCACATAACTTTCATGCAAACTCGTAAATATCCCTCTACCCTTCAAGTTTTTAAAAGGAGATTCTATAGGCTACAAGGACCTAGTTTTGCCCTCATCAAGGGATCATTATTTAAAAGACATTTCAATGGATTTTTTCTCCAATGTGTTGAAAATGACCAAGCCAAGAAAATTCAGGATGAAATGCATAATAACCTTGATGGAAGACATTATTATATGAAGAGTACTACCTTGAAAATCATGCGAGCTGGTTACTTTTGGCCTACCATGTTTGTTGATTATCACCAACTAGTCAGGACCTGTCAGAAATACCAATATTTTATTACGAGAAAGAAATCAGCCATGCCTCTCAATCCAATTGTGGTAGATGAGCCTTTTTCTCAATGGGGATTGGATTTTGTTGATAAAATCAACCTTGTATTCAGCTCAAGACATAAATGGATATTATCTGCAACTGATTATTTCACTAGATGGCTAGAGGCTATCCCTCTAAAAAATTCTATAGAGCATGAGATCATGAACTTAAATAATTGGTGATGAGGTTTGGTGCACACAAGACCATTAATTTTGATAATGCAAGAGTGTTTGTATGTTCTAAGGTGATAGAATTTGCATTATTTTACATGATTTTCTTAATTTTTTTTTGAAATTACTACCCCTAAGGAAATGGATTGGCTAAATCAATGAACAAAAAATTGGTTGGATTAATCAAAAGGAAATTCTCAAAACACTAGAAGGATTGAAACAAGGACATAAGAAAACCATGTGGACTGATCAAATAACTCCCAAGCAAGTATTGAAGACGTCCTCGTATAAACTAGTATATAGAAAAGAAGTAGTAGTGACCATCTTTGTTAAGATCACTACATTATAGTTGTTAAAATCTTTGGAGTTAGAAGAAGATAACGATATGGAAATCTAGGTTGCTAAGTTGATGAATTTTCAAGAGAAAAAGGAAAAGGCTTTTGACACCTTGGTAAACCACCAACAAACTATCAAATGTTGGTTTGATAAAAATTCATTAGACCCAGGTTATAGGGAACAAGACTTGGTACTATTATATGATGAGTGCACCACCAAGCTAGGTCACCACTCTAGGTTTTATGCATTGTGTGGAGGTTGTTTTAGCATCATTAATTGAAAAGAAAGTAATTATTTTGAACTAGAAGGCATGGAGGGTAATGATATTGGGATTCCCATCAACAGAATCCATCTCAAAAAAATTTCTTAAAGGTTTTGTCCCCTTTGGATTGTAAATCGTAGCTAGGTTTCCTTAGGTTGTGTATGTTTCCCTTTTCAATAAGTATTGTGTGGTACATCTTGCTAGGTATCAGTTTGAGATCTTGCCAACATTTTTTCATTTTCCCTAAATAATGAAGTGAAATGACTGTTATCAACCACCTTTATTGTAGGTTTTAGATGCTCACTCTTTTTGGGTTTTCTTTCATTTCTCAAGGAATTTTCCATTCCCATTTGGTGGCATAGTGGGTTGGCCATACAAATACATTTAATTGAGGTATTTTTCTTAGAAGGTTGGTGGTTCCCTAGAATTATACATGCAAAAATAAGTTGCCTTCACAAGATTTAATTTTGCATGCACAAAGCCAAGAAATAAACTAGCACCTAAAATTATAGATTGAAAATAATTGAGAGTGCCGAAATATCCTCGTTGAAGTGATACCCATTTGAGGCTTCATATTTCTTTATTGTTGCTATGTTGAATAAAAATGGAATTAGGTAGTTTTAGGATCTAATCCCACTTTCATTCAAACATTGGAATATAAAAGCACCTAAGAAAATAATCCTCTTTGACTAACTCTTCTAAAAGACAGTCAAGTGATACTTTTAGGGTTTCTATTCCTTCACTTCTATGAAGGTAATGTGCTAAATATGAGAGGATGTGAAACTATGTAAAGAAGGTAAATACAAGTGTCTAAAACAATAAAAAAAAAGACTAATAATCAATAGAACCGAGACAAGAAGTATATATATAGGAATGAAATTTTTATGTGCACTTATAATCAAAAACTGAGGCTAAATTGGCAGCACCCGAGTGTTGTATGCCCTAATCTTAGTGACTGTGAAAACCTGCAAATTGAAAATTAGAATTTTGAGACTGTTTGGGCACTGCTATGAGAATCTAGAGAAAAATGAGGGCGAATAGGGCATGGATCACCCTAGTCCTAGAGTACAACGACATGGGGTGCCCTGGTCCCTCAAATCTAGGACCAATTTTTGAAGATGAGTCTGTATCTGTTTGCTAAGATCTCCCAAAAATTGACCGCTTCGACAAAAACTTGTAACTGCACCTACAAGCTAGAAAATGGCATGTTTGTGTCTATATATGGTTTTTCCTTAGTCAAACCCCTTATTTTGGTGATTTCCACCTCCACAAATAGCCAATATTGTATTGAAAAGTGTGGGTGTGCCCTAGAATGTCATGTGTTTGTAAGATTTTTATGAGCTAAGTGCAAACTAGAGTTCTACCTTATGTTTTGAGCAAAAACCTAAAGTGAGTGTAATGTAAATGCTTCAAATAAAAAATGCAATATGAATCTAAAGAAATAATGAAAATTTAAAAGTCAATGATGTGTAGATCTGAAACTCAAAATAGAGATACGAAAATAACATGAAACCATACCAAATCCTAAGAAAGAGGTACAAGCCAATCAAGAATCGGTGATCTCCTTATTATTCTTCAATATATCCTAAAACTTCCATGGTTGCTAAAAATATTGACAAAGACTTGATTAATGGATGAATTTTCTGATTTGAGACTTCATACAAAACTACTCTTTTACTTCACAAGGATCTCCTTTTAAATTGCTTGATTAGGATCCTCAAATGAGGAAAAGAAAGGCTTTATTTATGAAACACTGATTTTAAATTTTATAAAAGGTTGACTTAGAATTGAAAAAAATTGACACCAAGTGATATTTGAGCATTATAATACTGCCAAATTAAGCCCCCAAAATTTGGGGAAAAAGGTTCGGGAGCAGGTAATATACTACTTGGTTCAACCAACTTTTTTTCAAATTTCTAAGAATGTGAGATGTCATGATTATAAAGTCAAATCCAACATAGTAGTTTAATTTAAGGTGTGTAGATATGCAAAAATGTGCCTCGAAGATTGAAATTAGGACATTATTAGGATTAATTTAAGGTAAAATAAAAGGGGCGCACCTAGGGCTAAGGGCCCAATTTTATAATGTGTGAATTCACGAGAGAGGACTTTAGATGTAATTAAATTAATATTAATTAAATACTTAAATAAGTTCTATAATACAAAATGCAATGGGACACACTAAGGTGAGTTCTAACCTAAGTGTTCAATTTGACAATATAAATTAAGGGTGTACAATTTATGATGCTACATTTAGCCCCACTTTAGCAGTCATATGATAGTATATGCATATGGAAGCTAATGTATAGAAAAGTAAAAATTCATGGGAAAAAAAGATGTCCATAAGATGTCGAATAGAGCCCCTAATGGTATCTATAGTATAACATTCAAAACTACATCCTACAAAACCACATTGCTAGTTGAAATGAAAAAAATCACGTAAAATGCTTACTAAGAGTGATGAAATTTGAGGGCAGCTATAAGCCCCCTGTTTTAACTTTCTAATTAGGAGGTTGAAACAGGGTATCATGTTTACCACTTCTAATTGTGAAAGATTATTGTTGGATAATGATGGCAAGAAGGTCTAATACAAGATCAAAACTAATCTAGGATCATTTGGTAAGAAAGAGAACTAAATAATGATTCTAATGCAACAAATGGTACTAAAATCGAAGCTTTCTAGCCCAAGATATGAAAGATTAAGTCCAAAATGTAGAATTAGAATTTGGAAAAAGAATTACCTTTTAAATAGTGACAAGTGTAGAGGGATACTTTTGATAGATAAATGAAGGAAGAGATCATTATCCAAAGACATCCACCTTCGAGAATAGAGTGGATCTTTGGTAAAGATAACATTTTTAAAAAGAGGAGAAGAAAAATAAGAGTACATGTACCTTCTCCAATATTTAGGAAAAAGTGGATTCTTAGTGAAGGATTACACATTTTCACTAAGGAGGGACTGTTCATGAGAGATGTATCATTTCAAATAGAGAATAGGTACTCATATTCTATGCGAGAAATGATGTCAAATGAAAGATGCAACTTAACAAAGGAAAGGTGAATCTTTGGAAAAAGATAGATGATTCAAATATTATTCTTGCCTCCCAAGAATGGAGACAAGGGTACCAAAGAGAGATCATTTATAAAAGAAGCGCTCTTCTTAAGGAAGGAAAGAGACCCTCATCAAAGATTCACTTTCTTGCAAGATAAATGGGATCCTCAATAGGGATAAGGACATCCACAATATAGAAGAGTTCATTATAAAAGATACAACTCAAATAAAGAAAAATATATGATGAATGATTATAGACTTACAACACTAAGGATGAGGTCCCAATTAAAGATATGTAGTCATAAGCATAAGATCCTCATTAGGGATACTTGTTTCAATAAGAGAGAGGGGATTCTCAATAGGAATATAAACCTCCATAATCAATAAGAGATCCTTATAGAAGGCACTACTTCATAAAGGGAAAGTTTAAGCTTAAGAAGGAGATATGTTTAAAATTAGTCTTGCCTCCTTGACATAGAGACAAGAGGAGGTACAAAATAGGCTATTATATTGCTACCAAAGTATGATTATACTTGAAATTGTACTACCACGAATGAGAATGAGCCCCCAATAGATGATCTACTAATGTCACATAATGAAGAGTAACATAATAGCCACTAATATTATTTAAATATATGATAGATTAGATGAAGAAGTTGAATATGATATACTAAAGGCTCTACAATTAACAAAAGTAATATCATGCATAAGATTATAAGTATTGAAATGTCTTGATCAACAAAGTAGTCCCTAGGAGAAAAATAGGCCTATAAGTTATGTTCCTCTTTCACACAAATTTCCTTATACATAAAAGAAACCTTAGGAGAGGGATGAGTGTAATTCATTAGGGCCTAATTTATATAAGAAATGGGATGAATAGAAGGTAAAGCCTCATAAATTGGATTGTCAATCTCTTTGGGAGATTCATAAAGAGACTTGTCAATCATCATAATTTCCTTATGAGTGGGATGGGTGTTGAGATATGTAGAGGATGATTCAATTGAGATTAAGTCATCATCACTACTAAATATGGCATGCACATTGAGAGATGGTCTTTAGGATGCTTTGGTGGGCTTTGCAGGATTATATCCAAGTCCAAATGAGGCTTTATGTATGCTATTTTATAGGTGAACTCTAATACCTTGTTCATCTACACCACAACCATTGCCATTATCCACTTTTAGCTAAAATGTGAAAACTCGGACCATAAAGGGATGCCATATCAGAAAGAAATGGTGGTCCCTCATAAGTCTTAAAGTAATAATTAGATGAACTAGAAGAAGACTTTGAAGAATTGTTTGAATTAGAAGCAACTACAAAATTGTTACAAAGTTGTTTAGACAAAGTAGGTTGCTTCTTAGGTTCTACCATATCATATTCCTTTTTAGTCTTAGGCTTTATCAGGGGGGATTTTATATACTTCAATAAAGGTACGTGTAAAATCTAAGGACCTCCAATCATCTTCTAAGAGTACTTATTTAGATGAGGAAGTATCTTTAGGAGGAGATGGTGTTTCAACTTGAGTAGTAGAAGAATTAAAAGAATGTGAAGAATATTTAGAATCAAATGAAGTTTTCAAACAAGCTTTTAAATTAGTATCAGCATACAAAGTATACATCTTATCGTTATTAATTAATTTGATGCTATGATGAAGAGTAGAAGGGAAAACTTGCATGACATGAATCCAAGGTCATCCTAAGAGAAGATTGTGAGTAAGACTACTGGGCATGACTTGGATAGTGTTGGTAGTGGGTCAACATCCCTCGTGGGGATTCTCGACATGGTTTAACAACCTCCTATGGATTCTATAAGTCTAGTGGTTGTATTGGGCATTGACAAGGTCGATCTTTTGGTGAAATGACAACCCTATCTTATAACAAATAGGTGTAGGTAAAACAAGTCCTACCTTAATAGGAAAGGTTATCATACCTAAAGATGATCTAGAAATTTTTTCAAAACCATGAATAGAAAGAGATTTAGTTTGAATAAGAGAAGTATCCATATTAATCTTATGCAATAATACTACAAATTGTAAGGCCAGATCCATTATCCACTAAGGTTGTTAAAGCATTACCATTGATAAGAGCAAAAATCATTAAAAGGATCATATTGACTTTGAACTTCCTTTGAAGGTAACTCATGTTGTGAAAACATAATTTGAGCTTTAGGTACTTTCATAAAATCAATCAAAGAAGCCATATTATTAGGTGTCACTACAAGTGGGACATCTAAGTTATTTAAAGCATCTTGAAACATTCCATGATGTATGAATGAAGTTTGGATCAAATCCCAAAGAGATATCTTAGCAAGAGTGGCTTTAAGTTGTTCAGTAAGATAATACTCTTTACCAAGATGTTGTGACAAACGAGGTGTTGGTGGAAGTATTTGTTGAGAAGTAGGAAGAGAAGGGATAATTAGAGGAGGATTAGGTTATCTATTGTTCTGAGTATTATATGCGTGGGAAACTAAATTATAACTCTCTTAGGTGGTTTGTTTGGCATATTCATAAGGACTCTTAGTGGGATAAGCCCCTTGCATAGTAATAACTTGTTTGTTAGGAGTGCCAAAGGCATCATTACTATAACCTCCTTTAACCATAAAAAGAGGCTTATTAGGAGTTTCACAACCATTTGCATGTATGATATTGATCAAACAAGTTTTGGGAAAATGTGAGGAAGTTCTAGTAGAGTTGAAATCATTCAGTGGTTTGTAAAAAATATTATCAACCTTAAATATTTCTTCATCATGAATAGTATTGTCATCAGATTGAATAAAGGGAAATCTTGATAGAGGATATTGTTAACAATAATATTAAACCTTTGTAACCTAAGATCACTCTCTTGTTCCAAATTATCCTTATAAGGGAGGTACATTTTAGGAGAAGGATCAAAATCATTCATAAGATGGGGATTATTGAAAGAAGTGTTGATAGTCTCTTCTTGTACCAAAATGTTATCATAGATAGGATCAATTTTGGGAGAGGGACTAGCACTAGTAATTAATGCTTCATCCCTAGAGGGAAGGTTATTGAAATAAGGTATAGTGTTACTAAGAAAGGTTGCCATCATATCATCCTCTATCACCAAAGGATCCACATGGGGGAGGTACACTCTAGGAGAAGGATCAACATTACTCTTCAAAGCTTCATCCTTGAGAGGGAGATATTTGAAAGAAATATTAACAATATCTTCTTGAAATAGGTTTTTCTCATGAGTAGAGATAATTTGGGGAAAAGGAATAACACTATTTATTAATGCTTTGAATCTTTAGAGGGAAATTTATTGAAATGAATAGAAGGAGAGGTGTTATTAAGAAAATTGCCAGTCATATTACCTTCTTTTAACATAATATCATAATTTATCACCGAGGTACTTTCTGTTGGCATTATGTGAACCGGTATGAGGATATAATGACATTGTATGTTGTCATTGATGTCAATATGCTGAAGAAGAGAGTACCAGTATGTTACCAAGAACTGGTATATGTGAGAACTGATATAACATTTTGAACCGGTATATGTGCCAAAGTGAAGCGGTATGATTGTTCAAGGTGAACCAACATGTTGTTATGGGAACCGGTACATGGACGCTTTGTATGACTACTGATTGGTAGTCTCAACTTTAGGGTTTCCAATTGAAGTGCTTCAAGTCTGTGTGACTCAACCAGTGACTTTGTGTGATGAGTTAGCATTGTAATGAAGAATAGATCGTGTTGCCATGTCAGCCTTGTGCGCGTGAAGGATCTTGCATGAAGGAGATTGTTCCTATCTACCTCGGGAATGTGCGAAGTTTGTAAATGGTGAAAACACGTGATGGGTTATTAGCTGCCATGAAAGCGGTGGAAAATGAACGATGGAGAACATCTTGAGATCGGTTTAAGACTATTGCATTTAATGCAATGTGCTCAATGGTCAAGATTGAACCGTTTGAATTGCTTAACCTAACAGGTTTAGGGTTTAGGTTTTATGCTACTGACCTATCTGTTTCCTATAAGGTCGATGTTGTGTTTCTTTCTGAGGTTGTTGGCAAAAGTTGTGTGTGTGTATCCAAGTGAAGTGATATGTAATTCTTGCCAGACCAGAGGAGAGAAGTGATACCTGTAAAGTGTAAGTGCAGAAGGTGAAAAGGAGCTAAAATAGATCTGCATTGGCATTGAGTGCTGTTACCAGATCATTGTAATACCTGTTGATCTCTAACCACTTCAACAGTTGGGAAATCCCTTAATAGGGTAGCTTTAAATGGCTTATAGTAAATCCTATAACAGGGTGACTCAAAACCATTGAGTTCTTGAAATCCTCTAACAAGGTAACCTTTAACAGGGTTTAACCTTTAATCGGGTATTCTAGCCATCCCTTAATCAAGTGATCCCTAATAGGATTGGTTCCTAACAGAACCTATTGTATCAGTCTTTAATTGGACAAGGCTCCTAATAGAGCGGACTTCTAAAGAGTTCAAAAATAGCTTGTGGGTATTCATCCCCACCGTGGTTTTTCCCAGTTGGGTTTCCACGTTAAAAAATCTATGTGTCATGTGTGGTGTTATTCATGAGATGGTTTAAGTGATTTGTGTCTGAAGGTAAATCATGTTGATCTAGCTGTTTATATTTTTGATGATAGATTACCTGTTCATGCACTAGGGTGAAATGGAAATGAAGTATTAGACTATATGAAAAGATAAGTGTCAACTGGTTTATGCTTGTCTCAGTTATTCTGGGTTTTGTCGGTTGTACTCTGTTTAAGACCGATGTTACTGTTTGTTTGTCAAAGCGTAGTGTTTGCTGACAAACCAGTTGTAGGAATGTGTTTTTGTCTGTACTGATTCACCCCCCCTCTCAGTACCGGTTTGGTACTATCCGTTCATCATTGAGTTATCACTTTCATGGGGGGGACCAGATTAAGAGAATAATCAACATCATTCACCAATGGTTCATCCTAAATAGGGAGTGTTAGGATTCCCACAGATATTGAGAGGGGGGGTGAATCAGTATCTAACTGGTTATTGGAATTTCTTATCTTAAAACATGCAGAACACAATATAATAGTGTATGGGTATGCAAGAAACAATGCAATAAACAGAATTAAGAACATCCACATGAAAAGCACACCATAACACAATGATTTAACGAGGAAACCCAAAACCTTGGTGGGATTTGTGACCCAGAATATTATCTTACTGGCCAATAAGAGAATATTACTTACAATAGGGGGGCCTACACATGCAAGAAGGCCAACAGCCTAGAGCTCATTGCTCAAACACAAATGGGAAGTCTCACTGACTTACAATGTGGATTATACAAATCCAATATCTTGTACTACTTTACAATAGCATCTTCAATGCCAGATTCAGTACCGGTTTCTGCTCTGTTCTTTACATATACCCCTTAACCTATATTTTGCATAATAGGTCTGCCTAAATTCGCCTTATCATATTTTCTTACTTCTTACAAAATGTCCTACAATGACTTCTTATATATACAAGTCATTTTACAATGATATTGAGTCAGCTTACAAAGTTTATTAAATAATAAACAAAATATATTATAACAAAATCCTGTCGGCCTCTGTGCTAGTATACTTGCTTTCTCTGTGTCGGTGCAAAGTATGTTCTGTTGATGCCAGTGAGTTGCCTTGCCAGTGCCATAGGATTGTAAGATTGCCATCAATGACAAAACCTTCAATCACCTTCAATGTCTCATTGGAGTGTCCATATGCCAACAATCTCCCCCTTTGGCATTGATGGCAACACTCATGAGAAATTTCAAAAAGTGTTCTCCAAAAATGTGTGTCCAAAAATGTTACCAAAAATGTGTGCTCCCCCTGAGCATATGATTCCTGTAGTGTTTTGAATTTTCTCATTCCACTACTCCCCCTTTGACATCAATGGCAAAGGTTGTCAGGATGTCGGTAGAGTTTGTAGTTTCAACCTTGTAACTGGGAAGTTACAATTTGAAAAAGATCTCCCAAGATTAAGTTTATACTATCCATAAACTTTTTTCTATCCTTTATTGTTGTCTCTGTTCTCTTCATTGTACTGGTGAGATGCTGTAAATTCTCTGCCAGTGTTTTGTTTCCCTGTATTAGTACCTCAGATACTTCCTTCCGTAGAGATGCTAGATAGTCCAATCTTGGACTTAGATTTGATCTCAAATGTTTTGCCTTATTCAATATTCTTACTTTCTCTCTTTCCAATTTGAGTAGTTCTTCCTCAAAATTTGATATCTTCTCCTCAAAAATTGATAGTGTATCAGGTGAGTTGACAAAACTATCTGCAAGTTTATTGATCTCATTCTGTACCTTGCTCATTTTCATGTCTATATCTAGAGTCAAAAATTTTGTTTTAACGACATCTTTGTACAGATTTTTGTACTCTTTCAACAAATTACATAATTCCGGTAGAAGTGTGTCAAAATCTTTATTACACTTCTTTATTTTCTCATCAAAGAATTTCTATTTTTCAATTTCTACCTTATCCTTTACTGACTCTTCCTTTATTTTCTCAATATTTTCAGAGATATATTTACACAGTGTATTCAGTTGTCCTAAAGAATATTTGTTATCTATGTTATAGTTGGGAGAAATTACCTTCAAAATTGGTATGGCATCATCAATTGCCTTGTAAGCTTGTGAGCCGCAGTCGGTTATTTTCTTGATAGAATCTAGTAATACCTCAGTCACATTTGTTGATTTGTATCCTGATGACGATCCAACAATTTGAGTACTGGTGGAGGTAACCTCTATTAGGTCTGTTTGTGTCTGCATTTCTTTAAGCACTGGTTTTCCTACTTCACTAGTTGCCGGTGGCACTGTTTCCTTCTGTACCTCTTGCTGTTGTTATTCCAGAGCCTTTAACTCTGTTTGTTTCTCTGTATGTTGCATTGCCTCAGTCTATGACTCAATCTCTACTTTTTGTTCTTTATCTTTTGTTGGTTTATCAGTTTCTTCAACTACCGGAGGCTCACTAGCCATATCTGTCTTACCTATTGTATTTTTATCTATCACTATGTTGATCTTTTGAGTATCAACATTCACAGTATATAAAACTTCAGGATTAGGATTATTATCCTCTATATCCATACTTTCAACTCTTCTGTAGCTGTAGCTATTGTTGTTATTATCGGTGGAGTAATCAAAGGAGGTGGGGGTAAGTTGTCTTTGACTTTGATGCAAGATGGTCCACCAACTATACCTTTACCTTTGTCTTTTGCCTTCTGATATACCTTTATTGGTCTAGGGCTCATATATTCTTCCTGTTTTTTTTTTCCACTAGGAATATGTCCCATGCACTCTCTATCTCTTCAATCACTTCTTTGACTCTTCCTACCATTAAAGCAATTTGTTGGTGTGCAGTAGAAAAAACTGACCGGTTGGCTTCAGCAATTAGATCATCAATTTCCTTGGGTGAGTTTACTGGGTACACAACAATTAGTTTTTCTACCTTGATTTTCTTGTCAAGTTCTACTACTGCTAGTCTCCTTGCTTCTATCCTTTGAAATAGCTCAACTGGAATTTCATTTGCTACTTCCATCAGAAATTTCTTATACATGTCCATATGCAATATAACACTATTTTCAACTTGTTCTTTTCATCAGCTGTCAGAGTGTCATATATTTTCTCTATGTTCTTCAATTTTCCTTCCTCTGTAATTTCATTTAACAATACATCAAGAGGGGCCAAGTCTTTGTTTGTCTTCTTCTTCTTTTTGGGTGTCAGTTTCTTCTTTGGTGTAGCCTTTCTTACCGGAGATCTCACTGCTTGTTGTTTTTGTCTTGTCCTCCTAGGTGAGGGTGTGGTTGTTGGTGAGGGATCTCTTTTCCTTACAATTCTCTTGAAAGTTGCAGGCATGTCATTCTCTGAAGAAGTACCTACCAGTGATAGGTGAGTTTCAGGTTGTAGAGCTGCTAACTCATCCTCTGTTATGCCGGTTTGTTTTAGCACATCTTCTTTAATGGCCTTTGCTTATCTGGAACCTCTTCTTACTGTTGCCTCAACCTTTTTCACTCTTTTCTTAGATTGTGTTTGGCTTTCTATGGTCTCAACATTACCAAATACTTCTTCCTTAGGTTCTTTGGGGGCTTCTAGAAGTGCTTTAGCATATGTTTCTATGATCAGATCATCTATTTCATAGCCCAACTTTGTTACCCAAACAGTCCTAGGGATGACTGCTTCCATCCAGATTTCATCCTTTTTGATCACAAAGCAGATTTCCTTCTTGTATTTGTCAACCATCTTTTGTGATAGTCTGATTCTCTTCTTCATTTTGGCCTTAAATGCTTGAAAGAAGTCATTTATATTTTGTTCCTTGTCTTCTCCCATATTATTGAATAGTTCTATTAACTATTTGCCTACCGGTATATCATAGCCAAGTTCTTTGTAGCCTATACTAGGAACCTGTTTGCATATATGTAGCATTAGGCATACTAACAGATTTCCAAACTTAAAGGTTCCTTTCTTGTCCTTCTTGATCTTTCCAAGATTGTCAATTAATTCATCCTTTAACCATTCACATATATCAATCTTTGCATTATCTGTGACCATATCATAAGCACTCTTAATGCATAAACTTGATACTGAATTGAGTCTATTTGCATGAGTTGCCTTATACCCTAATATCATGCTGATAAATCTCACATTAATGTCTTTTACATCATTTACTCTTAGAGACCTTTTATCAGATGTGGCACCAGTTAAATTCATAACTAGGTCATTGGATACCTTCTTGGTTTTATCTAGTCTTTTACCGGTGGTCGGTAACCCTGTGGAAGCTTTCACAGCTTCTTTAGTGATTTTATGGATTGCATCTAGCCAAAAATATTCTCCATGCACCCTGCTTAAGACTATCCTAATAACATCCTTGGGAAATTCAGGAATGCTAACGATCTCTGTGAATCCTAGGGTTTCAACGATTTTGTGCTCATCTTTTACTTTACCGGTTTCATCACATATCACAGATTTGAACATTGTCTTAATCTCTTCATCTCCTAGTTCCTCAATGTTACAATGAATGTAAATTCTAGGGTCTTCAGCATAAACTACTCCTTTAGGAATTTGAGAAAAAGCCCCTAAAGCATCATCTTTCTTTGCTACTTTAGGAATTATTTGAAATACGGGCCTAGGTCTTTTATAATTTCTACAACAGTAGGGTTTGCTACATATTCAATTGCAGAGGTGGATGCCATGATAAAATACCTTTAACTGCCTTTGGGATGGATGATTGCTTGGAGTGTTCTTGCTTTATGCTCGAAATGCCTTAGCTCGGAGTCTTCGTGCTCTTCGTAGGTTTGAAATCTCGGTGAAGTGAAATGGAGCCAAAACCACAAATTTTATAAACTTTATTTGCCATCTACCACATTAAATGTATGCTAGTTAAGTAATAACTTAACATGTCTGCCGGTATGAGTATATTTCAACTTCTCATCTCTAACCGAGGGAATAATAGCATATGTGTCATTTGATTTGCCAAACCCTCAAAGAACTTTCTTCAATTCGATGAAGAACTTCCTGTCGGTGGAGTACTACTTTGTCCTTCTAGTTTAGTAATACTTTGTTCTGCTGGTGGGGTAATTGATTCTACCGGTGGAGGAGTATTCCCAACATTTAGATCTGTTTTTCTAATCCATTGTTTTGAGAATTCCTGCTTTACCTCTTCAACTTTTTCTTTTCCTTTTAAGCTTGCACCTTTGTTGTCTACCGGCGTTCCTTTGCTTCTATAGAATTTTGCAATATGCCCAATCTTGTTACATGCATAACAAGTTACATTGTTTTTCTGAATAGCTTTGCTATAACCTATGCCAATTTGTGTTCTGCATTGATTAGATAAATGTCCATATCTTCCACAAACATAACATTTCACATTCATTCTACAATTTTCTGAGTTGTGACCAATTCTATTGTATTTAGAACATTGACCGGTGGGTGTGTTGATGTTCTGATAACTTTTAGATTTACATTGATTTTCTCTATGCCCATACTTATTACAATTAAAGCATTTTCCATTGTGTAGCGTCGTAAATTGTACGCACTTGCTAGGGTGGTACAATTTCACACCTAGTTTAGCACCCGCCTTGGTGCATTTTGCATTTTGCATTGCATTTCCCCTTTAGCACTTAATTAATTAAATTAATTAGGTCTAAGGTCCTATTTTATCATCTCCCATATCATAAAGTTGGGCCCTTTCATTAAAGTGTGCCCCTTTCATTTTATTCTTCCAATACATCATTTAATCAAAAACCGTAATTAGGTCCTATTTTGAACTTGGGGGCTTGATATCGGGGGTCAAAACATCTCGAAATCACCTGTAACTTCGGGATTCTCTCTAAAATCATCATATCTGACGGCCCTGAAAATTTGGTGAAAAGTTGTCGGGACCATGGTGCCCATGCAACATGGTCCCGGACATTTTTCCCAAAATTTTGGGAGCACGATCCAATCATAAAATAAAGCTTAACCCCAAGAAATTGGTGGGACATTCAATCTCTAGGTCGGCCAAAATACGAATTTACAACCTAGGGTTTCATACATAAAAGCTCTCTTTCCTCATTGGAAAGGATCCGATTTTTGGCTTTCAAGGACCTTCTATGCAGCGAAAGAGCAGATCTTTGAAGACTTCAACAACATTCAACATTCCTCTATCAAGCACTTATCAAATTCATTCATCCACTTAGGGCTTGGAAGACATTGAAGAACAATAGGAAATTACCGACTGAAGATTGGCTTGTACTCCTCCCTTGAGGGTTGGGTATGATTTCATGTTGTTTTCATGTCTTTGCATAAGCTTCAATATATCCTTTATTCATGCTTTAGATCACTTTGCATCTTGATTTAGAGCATTTACATTATCATTTACAAGCAACTAGGGTTTACTTTCTAGGTTGCTCTAGTTTGCTTTCTTGCATTTAAGGACCTTGCACACACACTAGGTCTGCACACACAATACATTTTACAATACAACTTGGCTATTCGTGGAGGTGGAAATCACCGAAGCGGGGGTTTGACTAAGGCAAAACCCTATATAGCCGTCCAAACGCCTTTTTAGATATAAGTGCAGGTTTCGGGACTCGGATGACGCCGCAGGTTGCAGATCCGGGAGAAGCAGACTGAGACCGACCTTCCCACCAAATTTCAGAGAAAAAGACCAGGACAGGGGCGTGGGGCGCCCTGGTCCTGCCAGGACAGGGGCGCTGGGCGCCCTGGTCCCTTCTGGGTGCCCTGGTCCCTACTGGGTGCCCTGGTCCCTGGGACAGGGGCGCTGGGCGCCCTGGTCTGATAGCATTTTCAGCATTTTTGACAGCTTTTTCCAAAGTGCAAAAACAGTAGTTTCCGGAGCAGTTTTAAGGGCAGAATCAGGACAGTGGCGCTCGCGCCCCCGTCCTGAACATTTTCAGTCAGATTTTAACTCCGGGTACGCATTTGCATTCTTGTCTTGTCCTTCGGTTTATAGCTTTCCATTGTTTAAGTTCAATTCTGCAATCTTGTTATTAGTTCATACTTGCACTTTGGGGTTAGGGATTGAACTTGCATTATTTGATCTTCCAATTTCGACAAAGGAATAGAAATCCTAATAGATATCCCATGGCTCTCTCTTTCACAAAAAGAAGTAGCCAATTGTGCGATATCTCTAGGCTCTTTCGTATTCCGTAAATGTGTGATTGAAAGTGAGATTAGGGGATGTTAACCTAGTCTCGCTTTTTCCCCTACACACATTGAATTTATAAGCATTAGGTTGTCTTACCGGTTTGCTGTGATCCTGAGTATTTGCAGTACTGGAGCTTTCACCAACTTCAAAGCCAATTCCACAAGTATCACCATTAGGTTTTTGAGTCTTCAACAAATCACCAAGTTCCTTTGAGCTTTTCTTGAATTTATCTTTGTGTTGGTTAGCAATATCCAGTTCTCTTTGTAAGATCTCTTTCTATCTCATTAGTTCATTTGAGTCATTTTGTGTATGCATCAGATCTGTCTTCAATAGGTCATTTTCATAGCTAAGTCTTGTGTTCTCATTTGTTGCATCACTTAGTCTGTTGGTCAATTCTTCTTCATTCTTCTTCCTATCTTCAATTTCTTTGCAAAATCTCATAGTCATATCCTACATCTCATTCTTTGTTGCCATGTTTTCTTGCTTCAGCTTCCCTATCATATTATTTAGAGTTTCCTTTTCATCATTCTCAAATTGCATCTTTTCACAAAGTTCTCTTCTCTTATTTCTTGTAGTGGTGAGATTTTCTTGAAGTGCCTGAATGATATCCTGAGCTGCCTTTAGATAATTTTCAAGTTTGATGTTTTTCAATTTTTCTGTATCATAGTCTGAGAGAGCTGCTTCAAGTTGCTTCATCAAGTTTTCCATCTTTACCAGTGTCAAGATCTTCCTCAAGCTATTAGGCTTCTGAAAATAGAGGACCAGGCTCTGATACCAATTGTTAGGATTCCCACAGATACTGAGAAGGGGGGGGGGGTGAATTAGTATCTAACCAATTATTGGAATTTCTTATCTTAAACATGCAGAACATAATATAACAGTGTACCAGTATGCAAGAAATAATGCAATAAACAGAATTAAGAACATCCACATGAAAAGCACACCATAACACAATGATTTAATGAGGAAACCCGGTGTGGGAAAAACCTCGGTGGGATTTGTGACCCACAATATTATCTTACTAGCCAATAAGAGAATATTACTTACAATAAAGGGGCCTGCACATGTCGAAAGGCCAACAGCCTAGAGCTCACTGCTCAAACACAAATGGGAAGTCTCACTGACTTACAATGTGGATTATACAAATCTAATATCTTGTACTGCTTTACAATAGCATCTTCAATGCTAGATTCAGTACCGGTTTCTACTCTGTTCTTTACATATACCCCTTAACCTATATTTCACATAATAGGTCTTCCTAAATTCGCCTTATCATATTTTCTTACTTCTTACAAAATGTCCTACAATGACTTATTATATATACAAGTCATTTTACAATGATATTGGGTCAGCTTACAAAGTTTATTAAATAATAAACAAAATATATTATAACAAAATCATGTCAGCCTCTGTGCCGGTATACTTGCTTTCTCTATGTCGGTGCCGGTGTCCTGAGTGTCGGTGCAAAGTATGTTCTGCTGATGCGGGTGAGTTGCCTTGCCGGTGCCATAGGATTGTAAGGTTGCCATCAATGACAAAACCTTCAATCACCTTCAATGTCTCATTAGAGTGTCCATATGCCAACAGGGAGATCATTGAGAGAAGTGTTAAAAATACCTTCTTTCACTTTGATTTTCTCATGGGTAGTGCCAATTTTGGGAGAGGGAATAACACTATTTATTAATGCTTCATATTTAGAAGAGAGAGAATTAACAAAGGTGTTATTGAAATCATCCTATTGCCTCAAAATGTCCTTAGTAGGATCGTTCAGAAGGGGGTGAAGTGTAAGAAGACGATTTAAGAAACTATCATGATGCAAAGACAAGTCGGTCGAAGGCCAACGTGTCATCCTAGAATTGACGACATGGAACGGGGTTTGGAGTGGCACCCCAAAATTATTTTTTGACATGACAATATTTGAAAATATTCTTTTTTTTTCTTACACAATGCAATGAAAGAAACAATTCAAGGAAAGAAGGAAAACTGAATGTCTAAGCAATGAAGTAATTACGTGATTAACTAAGTGAAAGCATAAGAACTAACCAATACAATTAATGAAAGTGCATGCGCTATATGTTCGAGAAATGATTGCAAATATGAATATTTAAATGCATACAAGTAAGATATAAGACCATAAATCAAAAATGATTCAAATGTAAGAATGACAGGTTCATCAAAATGTGTTGGATAAAAATGGAATCGGGTAGTTTTAGGACTTAATCCCACTTTAATTCAAACATTGAAATATGAAAGAACCTAAAGGAATAATCCTCTTTGAATAAATATTGTGAAAGAGAGTAAAGGGATACTTCTAGGGTTTCTATTCCTTTGTTTCTATGAAAGAGAATGTGCAAAATATGCGAGGATGTGAAACTATGTAAGGTAAATACAAGTGACTAAAATAGTAAAACAACAAACTGATAATGAAAAGAACTGAGACAAGAAGTAAAAATATAGGAATGAAATTTTTATGTGCACCTATAACCAAAAACTAAGGCTGAATTGGTAGGACAAAGGTACTGTATGCCTTGGTCTCAGTGACTGTGAAAAGCTACAAACTGGAAATCAGAGTCTTGAGACTGTCTGGAAACTGTTTAAAGAGTATCAAGTGAAATGAGGAGGACCAAGGCATGGAGAACCTTGGTATAAGAGGAATAGGACATGGGGCTCCATGGTCCCTCAAATCTAAGACCAATTTATGAATATGAGTTTGTGCCTATCCGTTGAGATCTCCCAAAAATTGATCGCTTCAACAAAAACCTGTAATTGCACCTGCAAGATGAAAAATGGTGTATTTGTGGCTATATAGGGTTTTTCCTTAGTCAAACCCCTTATTTTGGTGATTTCTGGACCTCCACAAATGCCAATATTGTATTGAAAAATATGTGTGTGTTCCCTATAATCTCATAAGTTTGTAAGATTTTTATGAGCTAAATGCAAACTAGAGTTCCACCCTATGTTTTGAGAAAAACCCTAAATAAATGTAATGTAAATGTTTCAAATCAAAAATGCAATATGGATCTAAAACAATAATGAAAATCTAAAAGTCAATGATGTGTAGATTGAAAACTCAATATAGAGATATGAAAATAACATGAAACCCTACCAAATCCTAAGAACAAGGTACGTGCCAATCAACAAGCAGTGATCTCTTTATTATTCTTCAGTATCTCCTAAAGCTTCCATGGTTGATAAAAATGTTGATGAAGACTTTATTGATGGATGAATTTTCTGATTTGATACTTCACACAAAGTTTCTCTTTCACTTCACAAGGATCTCCTTTTAAATTGCATGATTATGATTATCAAATGAGGGAAAGAAAGACTTTATATATGAAACCCTAATTTTAAATTTGATAAAGGGCCAACTTAGAATTGATAAAAATTGACACCAAGCAAGATTTTAGAATTATAATATTGCTAAATTAATCTCTCAAAATTCACGGAAAAAAGTTTGGAACCAGGTAGTATACTACCCGGTTCAACCAAATTTTTTTAAGATGATTTTCTAGGGATGCAAGATATCAATATTATAATGTCAAATCCAACATGATCGGTCAATCCAAGGTATGTATATATGCAAAAATGTGCCTCAAATATTAAAATTAGGACATTATTAGGATTAATTTAAGATAAAATAAAAGGGGTGCACCTAGGGCTAAGGGCCCAATTTTATAATATTTAAATTGGTGAGAGAGGACTTTAGATTCAATTAAATTAATAATTAAATACCTAAATAACTCTTATAATGCAAAATGCAACGGGGCACAATAAGGCAAGTGATAACCCTAAGTGTGAAATTAGACACCCTTAATTAAGGGTGTACAATTTACGACGCTATAGTTGTAATCTCCACATTAGACTTTGAAATGCTTGTGCCTTCTTATGTAAATGTTTTTGTGGATGCTTCATATGTAGTAACTCCTATGCCTGTGTAGAGTCAAAAATTGCATACTCCTTTGCAATTCCACCTACACATTTGTATCCACTTTAGTGTCCATTCTCCTAGCATCTGAGTAGGCTCATTTTAGCCCTTGTATTAGCCTTTTCCCTCTCAAGATGCTCAAGAGACTTTTTCCGTAGCCATCGTTCAACTTTTATTTTGAATTAGCCACACGTTTCTCTTACCACTTGTCATTTTTGAGTGTGATTCATTTGGAAACTATCACATCGCATGGAAGTCCGTGTGCCACACATTCATCCTGTGACATCTTAGTGTTCAAATTTAAATTCTATGCGTTTCGACACTGGCCACCTACCTTGGTTGGTGGAAACGACTCAGAATCTTCTAAATGGCTGGCCAACCCTCTTTTACCTCTAATTTTCTCATTTTAAATCTATCTTTTCTCTCCATCCAAGCTCTTTATATTCTGGATAGAATATCTTTGGTTCCTTCATGCAATCTCCCTGGCTTATTTTCTAAGCTCTCATAGCTTTCTCTTGCTTTCTCCCACTCTCTCACTTGCTACAACTATCTCTAGCTCAACACAATATTCTTTGTATCTTTCTTGGCTTTCTCAAGCCTTGCTGGTAATATCTTTCTATCTCTCTTGCATCTTTGAGCATCTTGGGATTTATCACATCCCATATCTATTTGATCATTTATCATTCTGTCTATTTATATTTTGATCTATCTATCTATCTATCTGGTTGTCCATGGAGGTGGAAACACCAAAGTGGGGATTTGATTGAGGCAAACCCCTATACAACCCCAACAATTTTCCTCTCTGGCTTGGGTGTAGGTTTCATTGGAGAAGAATTACTTTGCTGGAAGCTTAAATTGTGGATCAATTGTAAGATTATTTCCTTCCTCTCTTTCATTTATCCTTTTACATTCCCCTAGTTGTTTTTTTCTTTCTGTTATATAGTTGTCTAGTTTTACTTGATTTGGAACATGTATCTATCACCTTGAGATCTCTATATGAAAATTTGTACTCTATTCGCATGGGATGCCAATACGTCGCATTGCCATCTAACCCATACATGCGTCCTCAAACAAAGAGTTAGTAGAGAGCATCAGGAAGCCTTTGTGTCACATTCAGTGTTATACATGGGGTACCTAATAGCCTTAGGATTTGTACTCATCTAGAGTGGATTAGTAAGTCCCTAAGAGGTTGTTATCTACTAGTTAGTATGGTTTATTTCTCCTCCTCTATAGCCTGTAAAAGTTCAACTAGAAGGAACCAAATCTTTGGGGAACGTAAAGCATAAAAATGCAGTTAATCAGCTTCTGGTTAAAGATTATGCAAATTATTTTGTAGATCCAAAATTGGGGAGCAACCCCAAGAATCTCTGCATGGGCGCCTTATGAAGAATATTTCAATGAGAAAAGTAGGGGAAAAATGACTCTATAGCGATAAGAATATGGTTTTCAGGCCCCCCACAATTTATAGTTCCCTTTGTTTACCCTTGTCTAGAATTGGTATAGGTTTGTGTAACAAGTTTCTCCCCACATTCAAGAACTATTTAGGTAGGAGAGCTCCACATTGTCATTATTGCAGAGGCCATTACAAAAATGTTGTTCATTCATGCAAATATAGTAGGAATTGATAAATATGATCCAAATGATCTGGAATATTTCTCTGAGCATTGGAATCCACAACTTAATTTCTTTAATAAAGAGTTTGGTGTGAACAATATTATGATGGAGATTCCTAAATTTCCCATATCAAGAGTCCTTCTTGCAAGACCTTCAAGATTCCTTTTCTATGTTGGCATTAATTCACGACAAGGAGACTAATGAACTAGTAGAAGAAACCCATGTGGAAGTGAGATATAAGATTCAGACCTATAGGGGTAGATTCTAGATGGATTTTTCATACATCATTGTAGGTAAGATGATATAACAAATACAAATGTTGGGATTGGAGTTCACATGATTATTTATCAGAATGTTGTTTTCTTTCAAAAGCATGGCCATATCTAGTTAGATACCATGAATGTCCTGGGATAAAGAAATCATGTAACTATATAGAATCTAATTTTGTAAATTGCTCAAGATTATTCTTCTTTCTTAGAATATTTCCTATCCCATGTTCTTCAATAGTTCCAGCAATTCCCTCCTATAGTTTCAAAGTCACAAATGCAATGGATGACCCATTTTTCCCCACACTATGATTGGCTCTATGAAATGAATTTCACCATGATCCAGTGCATGGTTTTTTTATGATCCCTTCAGGTTGCATTTATATGTAACAAATAGAACCCTCACCCTTGAATGTTTCAGACAACTTTCCATAGTTGATACATAAATTGGATCATTTAGAGGAAAGCCCATTCTTTACCAAAAACCCCAAACACTTTTGGGGGAGTTACTTTAGATAAAAGGAAGGCAAAATTTTTGCTAGCTAGCAAGTTAACTTTCCCTGGGTTAGATTGTTGGTAAGAGACACTATTCCATAAGAGATTAGTACTTGAGGATTGTTTAGGGGTTGTCATTGATGGAAACTCAAATTAGATGTGTCATCTGGTATATGAAAATTTATTCTATCGAAAGTTTTGCCTAAGTTTGGAAGGTGGAACATAGTGTTCGACAAAGTATAAGTACATTGAATAGAACTCAATTTTGGGTGCAACTTGTTTGTTGCAGTGGAAGAAGTAGTTTATTTGTTGGTTGGTATTTCTTTGTCCACAATCCTAGATTTTGGTGTTGATTCTAGTGCAAGTTTGATGATCCAGTATCCGATATTTCAGGAAGAATAAGGTTATTTTGGTATAGCATGTTATGCAGAATCTTCAAGATAATTTTGTTTATAGATGCCTTGTTCAAGGTTGTTGTGTTGACTTTAATGAAGAGTATAATCAAATTTGTTTTCGTCTGCATGTATATTGGTAATCGGATTGAGCCAACTTCTTGTTACACATTTCATACTTTGTGAATATGTTTGAAGCCGACATGTTGGTGACTAAATCAAGTGTTGCGGATATATTAGACAAATCTATTTGAGCATTTTGGTGATTGATGTGAGTTTTCATAGATTGTATGAGAATATGTGTGCATTTTCTCATGCACTATTCTTGGATTTATGCTCTGGTATATGACAACAGAGTAGAATAGAGTAGTGTGCTAGAACAGTGGAAGAAGACTTTTTGTGCTTAACCGGAATTGCAATTTGAAATTTGTAGATGTTATTCATTAGTTAATGCAATTAGTTATCATTTTTAATCATTTGTAGGATAGTGAGTCCTTTGGGGGTTGTATCCCTTTATTGTAATTGAGTAGTGAGCTCTAGGCAATGAGCCTAAATGCATGTGCATTCCCTTGTAATATTTAATGAGCCCGATCATAGTATTATAATATTGTGGGTCTCAATCCCCCCGTGGTTTTTTCCTTTCCGATTTTCCACATAAAATTTTTGGTGTTATGGTTTTGTGCTTGTATGTGTTGAGTTTCTGCATTTTACTTTCATTCTTTTGTATCTGATGGTTTAAGAATCAGTTAAAGAAAGTTATAAATTACTGAAAACTGATTCACCCCTCTCTCTTAGTGTTTATTGATTCCAACAATTAATATTATAGCCTAGTTCCTCCAAGGAATCCTAACAACTTGAGGAAGATCCGAGAGAGAGAATCAATGGACTCTGGTTTACAGAAACAACTTAGTGGCACTCGAAGATCTAGATACAACAAGAAATGAAGTAAATAGCCTAAGAAGAAATTTGAGCGATGTTGAAGACTTTATTGATTCTTTAAAGGAGAAAGTGAACACATCTAGAGAAAATATAAAGTAGCTTATGGACAAACTCAAAGAGAAAGAAGACCAAAGCATTGATAACCAAGCCTTAAAGGACAAGACAAATGAATGTGAAAAACTTGCTAGAGATAATGCAGTTTTGAAAAATGAGATGCAATCCATTGTGATGAAGCTGACAAATGAGATTGAAGATAGGTAGAAGAATGAGGAAAGCTTGACTTAATCACTAAAGGATAGATCTGATGAATGTTGTAGACTTAATCATGAAAATGACCCGTTGAAGCTTGAATTGATACAATCCAGGAATAATGAGCAAGAGCTTGAAATACAAATAATAATTTAGAGAGATGAACTTAACACTGCTAATGAGTACAAAGAAAAATTCAATGATAGCTCAGCTAAGATGGATGAGATGCTACAAAGTTAGAAGAATAAAGGTGATATGGGAGGACTTGGATTTGAGAAAGGAGAAAGCTTCGAATCTGGTCAAAGCAATCATTAGAAGAACAAGAGATCTCTTGTAAGACAACCTAATGCTTATAAATTCAATGGTAAATGCTTTGTTTGTAACAAATTTGGTCACATGGCAAGTCAGTGCAGAAATAGGGCAAATAAGAATAATTTGTCATTCTCCAAACAATGTTTCAATTGAAATAAATATGGTCATAAGTTAGTTGAATGCAAAATTATGGTAAATAGGAGAAATGTAAGATGCTATTCTTGTGGAAGATTTGGACATATTTCTAACCAATGTTGATCAAAGGGAAATCAAGGTGATTTCAGGCCTAATTAGAGAAACAACATTATTTGCTATGCTTGCAACAAATCTGGTCACGTTGCTGTAATACCCTAAAAATAGTCATATAAACCATGGGCCCCTAATCTCAGCTATATCACCAAGGTCCTAACCAAAGGCAAATTAAATCAATCATGAACACCTAATTAATTCATTCTCAATCATCAATGTCACATGGCAAATAAATGTTAGGGTTTCAAGCAGATCCGAAACAAATATGAACTAACAATTATATGCAGATTTAAATACAAAAGATAAAGAAATAAAACAAGACACAGATAACACAGAGATTTAACGAGGTTCACCCAGAATGGGTTACATCCACCATAGACAGTCGTCCAATCTTTCTTATTATCCAGCAAAAATAGTACATCAACCTCACAATGCCTTAAGCATCCCAGCCGCTTATAACATGCATTTTTAGGGCAAAAACAAAGTTGGCCTTTTTTTTGGTTTTATTACAATGTCAATTTTCATCAAAAAAATACCCAAATTTTTTTTCTTGGGGGCTCTCACCCTCGAACCCCTGCTTTCCTTGGGGGCTACCACCCCCGAACCCCTGCCCAGGGCCCGACCCAGACCCAGACCCCGATAAGGATACATGTTGAGTGTACAATACTTTGCTAATCAGTCACCACATTTCAACAATCTCCCACTTGGAGACTGATACTACATGACACCACTGTACATGTAACAGCCGCTGGATAAAACACTAGGACTCGATTGGTATAAATTCCACAATTATCAATCAAGAAGACCAACAGAAACTAATGAAGAAATCAGCTTCTCTTGTGGAACTGCCTTCGTGAACATATCGACAGGATTCTCACTTGTGTGAATCTTCTCAAGCCATAACTGACCCTCCTCCAAAACAATCCAGATGAAGTGGTACCTAAGATGAATGTGCTTTGTCCTTGAATGAAAAGCAGAGTTCTTTGCAAGATGAATGGCACTCTGGCTATCAGTATACAATGGGCGATCCTCCTATGTCTAACCCAATTCCTCTAGAAAACATTGTAACCAAATCATCTCCTTGCTGGCTTCTGTAGCAACAACATACTCAGCTTCAGTGGTTGAAAGTGCAACAACCTTTTGCAGCCTAGAAATCCAACTGACTGCAGTTCCCCCTTTAGTAAAAACATACCCTGTAGTGCTCCTCCATGAATCAATATCACCTGCTCGATTAGAGTCAACAAATCCACTCAGAGCAGCATTAGATCCTTTGAAACATAATGCCTTCATAGTGGTTCCTTTCAAATACCGAAGGATCCATTTCACAACATTCCAATGTTCCATACCCAGATTACTCATAAACATGCTCACAACTCCCACTGCATGTGCAGTATCTGGCCTTGTGCATACTGATGAATACGGGATGTTAGACATTTTCTTTACCTCTTCCTGTGCCTTTGAGCACATCTCCTTAGTCAATTTGAAATGACTAGCCAAAGGTGTACTAACTGCTTTTGCATCCTGCATGTTAAATCTTTTCAACACCTTCTTTATATACTCACTTTGGGACAAATTCAAGGTTCTATTTTTCCAATCCCATGTAATCCTCATACCCAGAATTTGCTTAGCTACACCCAAATCCTTCATAGCAAATGACCTGGCTAATTTCTGTTTAAGATCATTTATGTGTTCCATGTTAGACCCAACAACAAGCATGTCATCAACATAAAGCAACAGGATAATCTAACTGCCATTATCCAATCTCTTAAAATATACACAATGATCAGAATGACATCTATGATAACTGTGTTCAGCCATGAAACTATCAAATTTTAAATACCATTGTCAGGGTGCTTGCTTTAGGCCAGACAAACTTTTCTTCAACTTGGACACCAAGTTCTCCTTACCTTTGACCTCATATGCCTATGGTTGCAACATGTAAATTTCCTCCTCCAAATCTCCATGGAGAAAAGTTGTTTTCACATCTAATTGTTCAAGATGTAAATTATCTGCAGCCAGAAGACTAAGTACAATTTTAATTGAAGTCATTTTTACAACTGGAGAAAATATTTCATCATAATCTATACCCTTTTTTTGTGCAAAACCTTTACCACAAGTCTAGCCTTATATCTTTTCTGACCTCCTTCCTCCTCCTTCAGCCGATAAACCCATTTGTTAGGCAAGGCTCTTTTTTCTACAGGTAAAGGGACTAAGTCCCAAGTTTTATTTTTCATCAAGGAGTCCATCTCCTCTTTCATGCCTAGCTCCCACTGTTGTTTGGCATCCACCTGCATTGCTTCTTCATATTCTTCTGGTTCACCAGAATCAGTTAATAATATAGAATACAAAGAAGGAGAAAATCTTTCAGGGGGTCTACTTGACCTTGTAGAATGTCTAACACTTGCAGGAGTTTGTGGGACATTCTGTTGTTGCTGGGCATTAGGTACCTGTGGCATTTCATTTTTGGGAATCTCATCCAACACCACATATTCTTGCTTGTCCTGTTCATGCTTCTTTTTCTGCATCTATTCTTTATACATAACCTTCTCATTGAATATAACATCTCTACTTCTAGTTATTTTCTTATTTTCAAAATCCCATAACCAATAGCCATATTCATCTATCCCATATCCAATGAAGGCATATTTCTAAGATTTAGCATCAAGCTTGGTTCTATTTTCTTTATCAACATGGACAAAAGCTTCACAACCAAAGGTTTTCAGAAAAGAATAATTTACCTTTTTACCAATCCATGCCTCCTCTGGAATACCACCATCCAAAGGGGTTGAAGGTCCTCTACTTATCAAATAGACAACAGTATGTACAACATCTGCCCAAAAATGTAAGGGCAATCCAACATGCAATCTCATGCTCCTCGTGTGTTCCATGATAGTCCTATTCATTCTCTCTGACACACCATTTTCCTGTGGAGTTCTTGGAACTATCTTTTGCTTTCTAATCCCATTTAAGGAGTAGTAATCTTCAAATGATTTGCTGCAATACTCACCTCCATTATCCGATCTGAGACACTTCAACTTTTTTTTTGTCTCATTCTCAACCAAAGCTTTCCATTTCTTAAAAGTTTCAAAAACATCAGATTTTTGTTTTAGGAAATATACCCATGTTTTTCTGGTTGAGTCATCAATAAAAATAACATAATAAAAAGAGCCACCAAGAGATGATACCTGAGCCGGTCCCCATACTTCTGAATGCACAAGCTCTAACTTCTCACTCTTCTTCTCTTTCCCAACCTTGAGAAATCTGACTCTTTTCTGTTTGCCATAAACACAGTTTTCATAGAACTCTAAATCAATCTTCTTTAGTCCTGGCAATAGATTTTTGGAGTGAAGTATTTTCACCTCTTTCTCACTCATGTGCCCAAGCCTATGGTGCCACATTATCGAATCTATTCTTGCAACATCTATTGTTGCTGTCCCTTTAGTAACTTTATCTGTAGCAGCTAAGGTAGAGTAAGTGTTACCAGTACACAAATATAATGTGCCTACCTTTGCACCTTTAGCAACTACTAATGATCCTTTACTGACCTTCCAGATACTGTCTGAGAAGGTAACTATGCAACCTTCACTACCTAGTTGCCCTGCAGAAATTAAATTTCTTCTTAAGTTAGGAACATGTCTTACCTCCTGCAGAAACTAGTCATTTCCATTCTGCAACTTGATCTTTATCTTTCCTTTTCCAACAATTTGACAAGGCTCATCATCACCCAAATATACCTGTCCAAAATCACCTTGAACATAATCTAGAAAATATTTTCTATTGGGTGTAGCATGAAATGAAGCCCCAGAATCTATTACCCAGGAATCATTAATATTATCCAAACATAAGATTAAAGCATCTTGTAAAGTATTACTTGCAATATTAGCTTCCTTACTGTCATTTTCATTTTTGTCTCCTTCTTTGTTTTTCCGAGACCAATAGTCTTTCTTTAGATGACTAGGCTTTCCGCAGTACCAACAATCTTTCTTTCCTCTAGATTGAGAGCGTCCTTTCTTTGACTTCCTTTGTGACTTCTCATTCCAAGGGCCCTTTCCTCTTTCCTTTGATCTTCCTCTGTTCTCCACATTCAAAACACTACTTGATGATGTTGGAGTCTCACCTGTGCTTTTCATTTGCATTTCCTCACTTACGATAACACCAACAATATCATCAAATACCAAAGTATTTTTACTAGAGACAGAGTTACTTACAGCCATAACCAAGCTATTCCAGCTTTCTGGCAAAGAACATAAAATCAAGAGAGCCCTAACCTCTTCTACAAAGGTAATTTTTACCGAAGACAATTGACTGGTAATTGTATTAAATTCATTTAAGTGCTCCGCTACAGATCCTCCCTCACTCATTTTCAAATTAAACAAACGCTTCATAAGAAATACCTTATTCAAAGCTGAGGGTTTCTCATACAACTTAGCCAATGTTACCATCAAATCTACAACCATTTTTGCTTCTGTTATATCGAATGCTACAGACGGCGCAAGGCACAATCGAATGGATCACAATGCCTTTCTATCTAAAATGTCCCACTCTTCATCTGACATTATGGTCGCTTTCTTTGCCTTTCCTTCCAATGGCCGCCACAAATCCTTTTGATACAGGTAATCCTCCATCTGCATTTTCCAAAATTGATAATTCTGGCCATTAAACTTTTCGACCTTGAATTTGGAATCCTCCATTGCTCCCACTCAAATCTGAGAGTCCTGCCAATTTACAGAATACCTCACTCTGATACCAATTGTTAGGGTTTCAAGCAGATCCAAAGCAAATATGAACTAACAATTATATGCATATTTAAATACAAAAGATAAAGAAATAAAACAGGACACAGATAACATAGAGATTTAACGTGGTTCACCCAGAATGGGTTACGTCCACCATACACAACTGTCCAATCTTTCTTATTATCCAGCAAAAATAGTACATCAACCTCACAATGCCTTAAGCATCCCAGCCTCTTATAACATGCGTTTTTAGGGCTAAACCAAGTCGGCCTTTTTTTTTGGTTTTATTACAATGTCAATTTTCATAAAAAAAATACCCCAAATTTTTTTTTCTTGGGGGCTCCTACCCCCGAACCCCTGCTTTCCTCAGGGGCAGTCGCCTCCGAACCCTTGCCCGGGGCCCGGCACGGCCCCAGACCCCAGCAAGGATATGTGCTGAGTGTACAATACTTTGCGGATCAGTCACCACATTTCAACAATAAATCATTCTATATTAATTAAATATTTATTTAATTAATTAATCATTCCAATTAAATCATTTTAATCAATTATGCTATTTATTCAATTAAATATCCTAGCATATTTTATTAATAAATCAATTTACCATTAAATCATTAAAAAAAGAATTAATTGGAAAAATGAATTAATTTGAAAAAGAATTTAAAATTGAGAAAATAAATCAAAATGGAATTAAATTGAAAAATCTCAGAAAAATAATTAAATGAATTAAAGTAATTGAATATCAAAATTGAATAAAATATGAAATAAATAAGTTTTTCTGATTTTATCTTAAAATCAGTTCAATTTCCTTTAAAGCTGCTAAAAATAGCCAATCACATCAATTCACCTATATTGTGCTTCCTCTTGGAGAATCTCTGCTGCTCATTGTTGATCAATCTTGACCGTTGGTGTCTCTCTGGATTTTCTATAAATTCAGGTCCTCATCTCTCATTAAAAAAAACCCAGAGTTTATTGTTATTATGCTATTTTTGCTCTAGGCTTATTGAGATTTGTTCATTGAGAATATTACATATTAGTTATTGCATATTTCATGTTCATTCATATTACTTAAATCATGTTAGATTAATCATACATATCTAGCTTAATATTGCATTCATTTAGCTCAATTTCATATTCATATAGATTAAATCCTTCATTTAGGTGTCGTCTAGTCACTGGTGTTGCATATAGAAATCTGAGAGCAAAAGTAAACTCACATCTTCTAGAAGGCAATAGGTCGCTTTGTAATGGTTTTATTATTCATTGTTCATTATTGATTTACTAACCATGCATATAATGAATTAATTGAAGTGTTGTGTATTTAGATACAGATACAGATACATATACATATACAAATCCACTTTTCACACCCATTTTTGGTGCCCACCGTGGGGCACAAAAATTCAATTTTTGGCCTTGCAAAATCCTTATTTTATTTTTTAGGTTTTCATTTGTACAACCTTTACAAAAGGTCATATGAGTTTTTGTGCATTACAAGACGAGTTCTGGGAATACGCATTCGGCTTTGTGGGAATCATTGTACGAGTCTTTGCTTTGTTGTTTTCTTTTGGGGTTTACTCGTTCGGCTCTGTGAGAATAATCATTTTGTTGTGTAAGAATTGTTGTACAAATTTATGAGTTGCTCGTTCTATAAACAATATCTTTTTAGGGTTTTCTTGACTTGGTTTTGAATTTTAGTGATGCTAACACTGAATTGTCTTCTGTCTACTTGAGATTTTCACAGCCTAACTCATTTTCTGCAGAACGTCTGTCGAAGAATTTGTCAAATCAAACTCACGCATGTCATAGAATTGAAAACAACATGACTACTGATGCATTGGTTTTGTATGTTACCTAAGGAAAATCGATCAAATATCATGTATTATTTAATTCATTTTTAGGCACTTAAATTGCTATTTGGTTAATGAACAAATTTGTCTTTTGTGTTTGAAGGAAAATATAAGAGGTAGGATAGTATGCTCTTGTCTGCACAGACAATCAGAAATCCAGACCCTTGAAGCTTTTCTAAGTTTGAGATTTGTGTACCTTTTAGTGGGTTTGTCACTGTGGGAAAAAATAATCACCCTGTGAGAATGACCCAAGTGAGTATAGCTAAATCCAAGCATTCCAACTCACTATAATAAATAGGCCTTTCGGGATTAAATTCTTGGAGGATGGGATTGTTTGAGTTTTCTCTTTTGAGATCTCTCATATTGGGCATTTTGTAGGGCCTCGCAGTCTCAATCACACTTGCATGACTACAACTTGTTTCGATACCTTGTCGGACTATAGGCCTCAATCGTGCTTGCACGACTTCAAGGAGTAATTTCGAATGGAAATCTTTACTACGAACTTTAAAATAGCAGCTACCTGATTCACCTTCAAAAGGGGGATAATCTTTGTGCAAGAGAGATAGTAACTCTCCCCAGATACCTGCCATTTCATGCCCCCATTAGTGTTTGGATTCGGCTAATACGACATTGAAAATCCATTGCGTGAGACTTAACGATCGTATTCTGATTAGCTATTGGGTGTGTACCTGAGTCTACAAGCAAAGGTTTTCTCTCTTAGCCAAATTCCTTAGAATTAGCATGCTGTGTTTGATGTTACTTTAGATCTTACGTGTTTGCTGTGTTTTTTGTCTAAAGCTAAAACTGAAACTCTAAAAAAAATAAAATTGGAAAAACTCAAAAACACCCAAAAAATCAAATTCAGTGGTCAAAAACTCAGTCTCCTTGTCAAATAAAAATTGCCTTTGATCATAATTGTTGTACGAGCTTCCTAATTCATTGTCTGAGTTACGACAATGGGCCTATGATAATCTCAAGGCATATCAACAAAAAATGTGTAGAAGCTATAATCAAAAAGTCATCCTAAGGGATTTCAAAGTCGGTGATCTCGTACTAAAGGAAAATCCTAGAAATCAGCAAGATCGAGAAATGAACTAGAAGTTTGAACCTAACTGGTTGGGTCCCTTTGTCATCATATCAGCTTATGGATCAGGAGCATATCAGTTGTCAAATTTAGAAGTGGGCGTTCTTTACGAACCAACCAACAACATCCATCTAAAGAAGTTCTACACTTGAGTCGTCCAATGCATGAATCAAGCAAAAATACAAAAAAAAAAAAAAATCAGAAAAATACAAAAAAATAAAAAACAAATAAAAAAAGTGCAATAAAAACAAGTAGTGAAAACTTGGCAATAGATTCTATTTCTAAGAGAACAACTCCTCTATCTATCAGTGCTCATATCTTTGATCCATCTAGTCTCAGTTGATATCCATCGCCAAACACTTATACATGCAACATTATCCTGGACATACTTAGTGTAGTCTCTGTCCTTGATTATCTAAAACAATTATCCATATCATATCTCACCATGGCTTGGTGATCAACACATATATCCACATCAACAAATATCCATGGCTGGGGGCAACATTCCTCTCACTTTGGCATTCAGACAACAAACAAGGATCATGACATACTAGGAAACCATTGTCAAAACGACTCATTAGGATAGAAAATAGGATCATTATCCAACTGCAACTTTAAACACACACACGATGGATAATTTTTCTAAATTATGATTTGTTTACATTTAGCATGAATCTTTGACTCTTTGTATCTTGATTTCTGAATCATTAGATCTCCTGAGCTACTCAAGGATGCACTGAGCTAGAGAAGCAACGAAGAAATCTGATATTTTCTTTGGTTTTCTGTCTGTGAGGCGATCATTCGTATGATGCAAATTTTCCTCGAGACATGATTGGAAACATATCATTGAAGACATTTTCCACTTTGCACATAAAAAATGGTTTCAACTCTTGTCTATTTTATGCAAGCAACACTCAGGTCATCTTGGTTCAATTATACCTCGACGCTTGTGTTGCCTTAAAATATCAAACATCCATGTAAGTATTACTCAGGTCATTATGGTTCAATTATAACATGATGCTTGTATTAAATTTCAACATATCAAAAGCTCAATGATGGAAAAAAGAGCACAAACAAGTGACTAAATGGGAATGACAATGACATAATTAAAGTGATCGTTTAGTTGCATATCATTCTAACCTTGCATTTAGTTGCATATCATCTTTAAGATTGCATTTAGTTGCATATCATTATTATACATCTCATTTTCAAGATAAATCTCAAATCATTATCATTATCATACATCTCATTTTCAAGAGACATCTCACATCATTATCATTATCATACATCTTATTTTCAAGATACATCTCACAAATCATAACATTTAGATAACATTACATCTCATATCAATGTAATCATAGCAATATCATCACATTATCACCCATTCCATCATGAATCATGCATTCACATCATAATCAAAATAAAAAATCAAGAACATCATTATTATCTAAGCATCTAATCATCCTCATAGAATCATCATATCAAAACATAATGCATCATAAATCAATCATCATCAATAAGAACATCACACGTGGATCAAAGAACTCAGTGCCATATATATATATATATATCTCAAAAATGGTCGAAATATACAAGGGATATCATGTCTATCAAAATACAATAAAAGTGATCAAATACAACAGACATAGGTCTCTCAGGTATGACTATCTCCTGAGGCCATTGGTCTGATAGCAAATGTCCTAGCTCCTAGATCTCCACCAGGTGGATCACGTCGGGTAGGCCTTGTAACACCTTTTCTCTCTATCCTCGTATGACTATGACCAGATTGACTAGACACTACTCCAACATAGCTAGGAGCTTTGTGATATTGAAGGACCACCTCCTCATATAAACGCCTATAATACTCAGCCTCCTTGGTTGAGTACTATATCTCTCTCAGTGTGTCTGAACTGGGGCACCAATGGTGGCTCTCTCTAACTTGTTAGCAAGGGCCTCTCCCCGATCCCGATGCACTATCTCTGTATCACACTTGGCAATAATCCGCGTAATTTGTCACTGCTACGCTAACAACTATGCCTGCAACTGCTACATCGAGACCTGTAGTGCTATGATATGAGAATCTTATCGATGGGTGGGCACCCTGATATAAATGGGTACATGTGTCATGGTACCACCCACACCTGTCCTTGTCTGAGGTGCTAGTGGAGGTAGAACATCAGATATCCTCCTTTGGGCAGGTCGCCTATCATTCTCTATCCTTCCCTCCGCAGCTAACACCGTACCTACCCTACCACCCCCGCTAGCACCAAGAATGAGACCTCCTCCTCCACCTCCTCCACCTCCTCCACCTCTATCTCCACTCCATATACCTCTATCTCCACTCCCTCCACCTTTATCTCCACCTCTAGCTACTCCTCCTCCTCTACCTCCTCCATATCCTCTACCTCCACCTCCTCCTCCTCCACCTCATCTCCTCCTCCACCACCTCCATCTCCTACCTCCTCTCCCTCATCCTCCTCTCTCCATCTGGCTCCCCCTCACCTCTGTGGATGCTCCTCCTCCTCCTCATCAAAAGCTAGCAACAACTCTACCGAATCAGATATGCATACCACTACATGTGCCACAAAGTAGGTGGAGAACTCCTTCATCATCCCAACATCCACAACCCCGGCCCCATAATCCCTGATCTGTCTTGCCAGCAACATATACTCATCTACAGCTGCTCCACTATCTAGGGTAGGTCCCCACTCAGGCACATCCTGCCAGTGACGAGCATACAAGTGAGCTCCCCGTGGCATCCCCTGATGTCTACCATACTATAGAGGATCGATGTGCAAGAATCATTCAATAATAAAGGGCGTTCGCCCAATCAGGTACCTCGACATATATACATAGGGATTATCTAGCCCTTCCTCTGCCACACCTCATAATCCATATATGGTCTCCAGATGGCCATATCAATATCATCCAACGTCCTCTACCAATGCTCTAGTTTGCCCAGCTTCTGCTGGACAACTACACCTGTATACCCATAAACATAGGCCTGACCAACTAGCCTATCCCTGTCTGCAAGCGACCTCGACACTGGTATATGCTCCCAGGCCCACACCTGTAACAATGTCACCCCAGCTGATAAACTAGTATATCCTAGATATACTACCTGGTGAATCTCTCTGTATAGATGGGCCAACATATACGACCCCCATGCAAACTTGCGTCCTTGTGTCATTATGTCCTCTAGCACCAATCCCCATCCAACAACTAGTCCCTTTGACCTATGGTCGGGACACAGGAACACACCAATGAAACCTGCTAATACTGATGGCAGCGAAGCATAACCTAAATCCAAGAACTCCTACCACAAGATCTCGTAGCCACTAATCTCATCATCCTAAAAGATGCGGTGGAGAGCCTCTGTGCCACCCTCCTTGGTCTACTCGTAGGGTAATAAAGCCCCAACCATAGGAATCCGTAGAAAACAATAACAATCCTTTGGTGTGACTATCATCTCACCAGTCGCCAAGTGAAAGGTGTTCGTATCACTGTGCCACCTCTCGGCCAAAGCTATTAGTAACCCCCGATTAATGATATATCGAGGCATGTATAATAAAGAGGATAACCCACATCTCTCAATCACATCTCTATTAGCCTATGATAAATGTGGAATAAGTGTCCATGGCCTCAAAAATCACTCTCGAGACTGGCGAATGCCAAGCTCTGCTTGCAAATCAACAAATATCCATCATCAGTTCTCAATTCCATCAAATCTATCAACAATCAAAATAAAATCAACTTGAAAAAGAAAGTCATCTCAAAAGCACATCAGAAACATGTTCACATCAATCAGTGCATCAAATAAAAAATCCAAGACCCATATCAGAATTAGACTCAAGGATCCATATCAAAAATCAAGGACCCATATCGAAAATCAAAATCCCATATCGAAATTAAAGACTCATATCGGAAATCAAATACCCATATCGAAAATTAGACTCAAGGACCCATATCGAAAAATTAGACTCAAGGACCCATATCGAAAATCAGACTCATATCGACAATCCAAGACCCATATCAAAATTAGACTCAAGGATCCATATCGAAAATCAAAGACCCATATTGAAAATCAGACTCAAGGACCCATATTGAAAATTAAACTCATATCAACAATCCAAGATCCATATCGAAATCAGACTCAAGGACACATATCGAACATCAAAAAACCCATATCAAAATTAAAGACTCATATAGAAATAAACATCAGGACCCATATTGAAAATCAAAAAATCATATCGAAGATCCATATCGAGAATCAAACCCATATCGAAATCAAGACTCAAATCAACTTAGCAATCCATATCGAAAAGCAATTCATATCGAAACAAGATGCATATCGAACACTGACTCATATCGTAATACAACATCATATCAAAATCAAACATCATCACAAACAAAGGACTCACATTGGATCATGAACCATATTAGAGCAATCGACGAACCCATCTAATCTGTTTGACTCACGACACATTTTTCACAACACTTTTTCCAACTTTTGACCTCACGCGCTAAATTAGGACTCCAAAGCGCTAAGCTGCCACATATGCACTAACCTTTTCCATGCATGCTCTATAAAACACAGTCAATGTGCTAAAGCTATCCTACGTGCTGACTAACACACCATTTGCGCTGCCTTATTTACCCTAGGTGCTAAGTTATCCTACGCGCTAACTAACCTACCCATTGTGCTTCTATGCATACCTTATGTGCTAAAACCATCCTACGTGCTAACCTACCCCTCGACTGTGCTACCATTTAACCCTCAGAGGCTAAACCTACCTAGGGTTTTCTGCATGCTAAAACTCCTATTGTATGCACTAAACAACCTACTCGACGCGCTAAACTGGCAAAATCCGACCCAAAATTTAAAAAATGTGACCAAAATAAATAAAATTAATCAAAAACAAGGATAGATTTTGGCCACTTACTGGTGGCCATACACGGCGGGTCTCCGATGTCGCCTGACACACTCAAATCGGTGCAAGGAGTATGGAATCGACATCACCGTCAAAGCTCCAAATGTCACAATCACAAAGAGACAAGTGTGCAAATGATTTTTCAAAGTCACTTTCTACCTTTTAATAAGGTAAAATAAAAAATGTTAATAAGTGGGGCATGTATTTTACTCCTACTTTGTCATTTTTAAATGTATGAAAATCATTTTCAGGAGATGAATCAATAATGTGCGTTCAACGTAGTCAATATTCTCATATTGCAATTAATTTAAAAACGCTCATCAACTTGAAATTTTTTCACTAAATCCTTGATTCATCTCCCGAGTGGGCATCATCAATATCGTTCATCAAATCTACATCTGGGGCATCATATCGACTTTTCGACACACAACATCATATCGATCAAACTTTGGTAGCATATCCGACAAATTTTCTTTGACTCAACGTGTGCACACACATCACTTCAAAGAGGGGCAAAATGTAGATCTATAAGTCTGACCACTTCCCTAAATAAATATTTAATATTTATTTTAACCCCATTCCTCCTATTAATTAAATTATATTTAATTAATTTCTTCACATTCATCTATTTGATTAAATGAATTACTCAATTTATTTAATTAAATTCACCTAAACCTTTTCTAGCCTTTAATTAAATAAATCACTTTATTTAATTAATTCTCCATTCTCGCTTTTTAATTAAATTTACATTTAATTAAATCTATCCTTGCAAATAAATAAATCTAATTTATTTATTAAAATCCCCCACTTGTATTTATGCAAGTTGCATCTATTTTTGTTGAAATAAATTAATTTTATTTTAATTAAAATCCTTCTCCTCCATACACTTGCATTTTCCTACATCTTACACTTGCTTCCTAATTATCCTTCCAGAACCCATATGATCTTAATCAAATTATCCCTAAGTTTGAGGAGGTCACTTCTCAAATTTAGAAGAAAGGCTTTATTTCTTCAACAAGCTAACTTGTTGAGTTCCCCCAAATTTGAAAGGACTCTTACAAATTTGTCCCCAAAGTCTTCCTAACAATTAATGGTTAACTCAACCTTCTTGCATGGTTAGAGACTTTCTCTCTAACTTAACCCTAAACTAACAAGGGTCTCATCAAGAATTCATGGCTTTAACCCTTGCACAAGAGTTTACCCCTTGGGTAAAAGCTTTATCCATTAGATAATCCTAACCTAACCTTAACCCTTACCTCATAGGGTAACCTTCATGTCTTCTAAGGCATTTAATTCTTCTTGCATCTCCTCTCAAGCAACCCTTTGTTGACAATTGTCACCATTTCATTGGTGAGAATTTTAAACATGGATTGATTAACTTTCTATCCTGGCCCTTGTTAAGATTATTCAATCTTGACCATCCATTGCCCTATTTCTCCTATAAATAGAGCTCCCATTCCTCATTTTCATATCAACAATCTTTCATGCATCTACATTATAGTCTAATTTACTAAGCATTTTATCCTCCCTTTGTTTAGAATATCTCCATAGCATTTAGGAGTATTTTTCATATCATGGAATATTCATGCTAGGATAGTGTATCATGCTAGGATAATTTTCTAATCTTTTATCATATCATCATCTTCATACTAGCATAATCATCATAGTTCTAATATCATATATATCTTAGAATGCATTCATGCATATAAATCAAACATCACTCATTCTTGGAGTTGTCATTCCTAAGTCTCTTTGCTCAATGATCTGAGAGCAAAACATTGACTTTAGGGATCCTATGAGATAGAGAAAATGGGACATCCCTTGGGAAGTTGAACTACTTCAGTTAGTTCATATACTTACACCAAGAATCTCATTGGTGTGTGGGTCTTTTAGATTCTATTTATTCATTTTCGTCACCGTATTTTCCCGCATACACATACAATGAGCTCTATTTAAATAGGCAAGGACAAATAGAAATAGTGGACAAGATTGAGAAATGTGTCTCAACCTAGAGGAAGTAGATTTCAAGTGGAACTCAACAATATCCATCTACCTAATTAATTATTTTACCTAAGTTAATATTAACTAATTAGTAAATAGTAAAATACTATTTACTCCAACAATGGTTAATTAAGCAAAATTAATAGTTTTATTACCTTAATTGGTGAAACCCTAATTTTCACCACATTACATTTTGGTGAACCCGACATCTTACACCCTTATTTCTGATTTATGTTCTTATATTTGAGTGTTTATGCATTTCAAAGTTCAAATTTACATTTACAAGTTTAATTTCCAATTGAATTTCATAAATTTAGAGGTCAAATTCACAAAAATCCTATTTTATAATTCTAAAAATTGAACTTGTAGGTTGCCTAATTTGGATTAATTATTTTAGATTTAATTTGGGAACATTTTAATTTTCAATCCAACATTCATAGATCTTATTTTAATCAAATTACATAAATTTGGAGGTTACATTTACAAAAACCCAAATTTATTTTGGTCAATTTGGTTTGTGGGTTGCATAATTTATAACTTTTATTTTCAGATCTGATTTTAGACATTCATAATGACACTTAATAGATCTGATTTATTTTCTATTTCACATATGATTATATTACTTTTCACTTATATTTATCATAATCATGTGTTGGATAATGGATTCTTTCAATTCACATTGCGGTTTTTCATTCACAACACTTTAGCATATTGGATTTTTAGAATGTTTAGGTTGCTTCCTATTAATCAATTAAAAATCAAATATTTTATCCATGATACATTTTATTTTATGGTGATATTATTAAGAAAATGCATTATATTTGTAGATCACATCAAAGCTTTTGTAGATCCTAATCCTAGAGATGCTAATGAAAAACTAACATTTGTACCTCTCCTAGTGTATCTAATGTTAATGAAGAAAGAGATAATACTCCTATCAATGATCTATCTAATGGAGAGAAATCATTTAAGAGAAATATGGCACCATATTCTTCTCATACACACACCCTAGTGCAAGGGGGGCAAGATCAAAATATTGGTGTTTCAATCTCTCTAGATCCCCCTTATTCTCCTAGAGCCTATCTTAATCATCAAAACATTTGTAGAGAAGATGATGTTATGCATTTTATTCATGATCTATCTCTGCACCTAGCATTAAGTAAATATTAGGCTTTAGATGATAAGGATCTTCCTTCCCAACCTATCAAAGAGGATATGCATGATGATAGAAAGGAGAATCTCCCTACAAAGGATATTCCTTCTTCATCTACTTTTCCCTTTGTTACTTCTAAATACACTTACACTACAAATTTTAAAAAAATTCATTATAATACTCCTTGTCAATTAAAAAATGCTTATAAGAGTGGCTCTAGCATAATATCAAAACAAGGTTTAAAAGGAAAAGTACTTGGAAAATTTGAACAAGGAATTAGAGTCCCTATAAACCCTCCTACACAAACTAGTATGAAAGAGCTAGGGAAATATCATGATTCAACTATGCATTATTTTATCATAATTCAAAACTTTAAGGATTATCTTGCAAGACATAAAACTCATCGTCCATCTAAAGGTGCTTCTACTTTAAACATTCCCTTTTTCTCATATAATCAAACTAATGACCATCATGCTAATTAATGATTGTCCGGATTTTCAAAAAAGTATGCAAGAACTAGTTGATAATGGAACTATTAAAATCATAGATGACAATTCATCTTGTTCTAACAACCCTTGTCCTACATCTAAGTGACAAGACCTACTCCTATTGACAACCAAGAGAAATTAGCCACTATAACATTTTGGAGATTGACATATGATAAGACTGTTGTTTTGTCTTTCATAAGATTTAGCAATAAGCATAAGTAAGGTAATGGACATTGTATTTTTCATCGTTGTTTCTCTCATTCTCTTGGAAAGTGTAAGGCATTTAAAACATGTGTTCAAGACCTATATGATAGGGCTCGCATAGTTCTTAAAGTCAATCTTGCACTCTTCCTTGGTGAAGAGGTACATTCTTAGCACTCCATTCACCCTCCATGTTGCTCCTCACCCTATGACATAATTAGTTAACTTAATTAGGGGCTCTCTGTCATAATTGGTGATTCTATTTCAATAACAACCATCTTGGGGCAGCAAAATAACTGGGGAAACAACATAATTCATTCTCGCCTTTATGCTTGGGGGAAAGAATCTTATCCTATCTTTTCACTCTATCTAAAGTTTCACTATTCCCTTTAGGGGTTGTATTTTTCATACTTTGATATACTTTATTGCATGGAATGGTATGTATCTTATGATTAATCTCTCATAGGGGAGTTTGTGATCTTTCATTTTTCTTCTTTTGAAGATTACCTCTTCTTTAGAGTTGCATTTTCTATATCTTAATGTCTTTTCTTGCATTTGTTTATTCCTTCATGTGAGTACATTGCGTATCTCCTTATGCATAATCTCTCCTTAGAGGTTGTGTAATTCTTCTCATCATCCCTGTGCTTGGGGGCATTGATTCTTCTTATCCTTTCTAAGGATCCACTTTTCCAATGTTGAGTGGTGTTTTCTTATGATGCAATGTCATTCCTTGTGTGAAGTTGTTGTTTTCTCAAGGATCCTCTCTTAGTAAGAGGTGTGTATCCTTGACTACAACCTCTTTTTCACTTGGAAATGCATATCTATTATAAAATTACCCCTCACAATGGGTCAAAAGTGTGTCATCCTTCATCAAGAATCCCTTTCACCTTGCAATGGGAGTAAGATAGATATTATTATTCTCCTTCCCTTCTTTTGGTAGCAGATTATATGTTTGTTCAAGAAACTCCTCTTGGAGGTACATGTCTTTTGATCAAATATTGATTCTCCTCAAAGGTTCCCCTTTACACATGTTGCAATATATTTCTTTTTCAACTATATTATCATTTCTTGAAGAATATTGCCTCTTTAGCTTGGATTTATGTACATTGTTTCTTAAGCATATCTCCTTGGTGTTGAAGGTGGGTATCAATGTTTCTAGATTTATTAAGATATCAACATAGGGATATGCAGACATTTTAAGGGGGGCATACATATCACCCTCTTGGTACTATATTGTACTATATTTTTGTATGTCTTAAACGGGGTGTTCATTCTTGAAATTAGAGAAAACAAACTCTTACATGACATTCTTCATGCCCAAAACTAGACATAACATTTATATATATCTTAGATGGGGTTCACATTCTTGAAACCAGAGAAAACAAACTCTTACAAGAGATGTCCACAAAACCAAGAATGTATTTGTCTTACATGAGGTTACACATTCTAAAAAATAGAACTAACAAATGCTTATATGGGATGTTCTTGATACCAGACATATTTACATTTACATTTCATGTCTTAAATAGATTGTTGCATGCTCAAAACTAGAGAAAGTCACTCTTATATGGGATTCTTAATACTTGAAACCAAACATCACTTTCACACATGCATGAGGATGAGTGGAAATAGAAAAACACAACTAGACTATTCCTACTCTCCTCCCCAACATGGATCACCTATAAAAACACATCTAGAATGTGTATCCATGTCTTCTCTCATTCTTCTCATGGATCACCAAGAGAAGAACATCGAGAGTGTGTATCCATGCTTTCTCTCTTTCTTCTCATGATCTCATAGCTTTTCTATTTTTAGTTCATGGATGGTGCATGCTCTTTCTCTTTTTACCCCTTCAATTATTCCTCAATACTTTCCCATTTGTCTAAATTCTCAACCAAATTGTTAGCCGCTTTCCACACAATCATGTTTTTATCTTCAACAACCCAACTAGAAGCTCTAGAATCAGATTCAGTGAGGGATTCCAATCTATTAATTTTCTTCCTTGCCATGTTAAGTTGACCTAGAAGCTAGTAGATGATAGCCTGGTGCTTATTGTAGCCACCTCAAAGTTCATTATCTTTCTTTGCATGGACATGGAAGTCCTAATTTTTAGGTGAATTTTCCTGTGAGGGGGTGAGAGAACCATAGGAAAGGGTTTAAGGGGTACCCTATTTTTTGATAGGGTTATCTAGGGTCCAATCCAACCAAGTTGACCAAGAGGAGAAAAATCATCAGAGGCATTGTCATCATCATTTGTCTCTTCAAAAATACTAACCATAGAACAAGGGGCCAAGAGTTTTTTAGCTTTATCCATTTTTCTAAGGTTGACCCAGGATGGGGTCCACTTAGGTTTAGGGTTGGGGCCATAATCTTTACAAATTAGGATAGCAAAAAGCTCAATGCACAATAAAGGACAAGAGGGATTAAAATTCGGGCCACAAGAAGAGGTTAAGTTCAGATAGAAATTGTAAAGCTGAAGGATAAGCCCCTAGTGCAGGGGAAGAATATTTTTAGTTTTAGCCACATCAACAAATTGAGAAATGGATGAAAAATGTCAATACGATAAATTCATCTTGAACCCATACATCAAGTAATTAAGCATGGGGAAAAGTTGATAGTGGAAGTGCTTAAAATTCCTATCTAAGGTGATGAATTTCATAAGGAACAATGATGCATCTTTCCAAATACCAAGTAGGTCACTCCTGTTGAAACCATTCTAATAACAAGCCACATTTTCATCTATCTTCAAGAACCTTTGAAAATATTCTTTGTAATTACCCTTTGGTTTCTTAGAGAAGGTGGTGCCTACCATCACCAGACCCATAGCAACTACTATGGTCTCCATAGACATGGTGAATTTCACCCCACCTAATTGAACTTCACCATCCACCCAAGATTTGGAATTGCATTGATAAAGTAGGGTTGAAACCCTTCATACTTCCATGTAGGTTACCAAATTTCCTTCCACCACCTTGTTCTAGAGTGCCTCATTCTATTTAAGCTTCTCACATCTATCAAGTTCCATCTGGATGAGGTCCCCACCCATAGTATACATAGTAAAACTAAGAATAGGATCGAGAGAGGAATAGTAGAAACCATGTTTAGGAAAGAGACAACAAAGGGTGGTATTGCTAAAAGTATAGCTATCAAAAGATTTAACAAAGCCTGTCCTTTCCAATAAATGATTATAGTACAACATGGCTAGGGAAAATACCGAAAAGGTAATAATAAAATCTTTAAATCTCACTAGGAGGATTTTGTTCAACAATCATGACACAAAAAAAATTAATTACTCGTAGGCCATCCATTAATTGGTTGTTGTTGTGGAGCTCTAAAACTACTCCTAAAATTTTCTTCTTTTGGTGGATGGTTTGCCATAGGAAAATTTTAACCATTGATAATATTTAGAAGAGAGGGTTCTATTTGGTAAATAGATGTGTGTTACGTGAAGAAGTTGAGGAAAGTATTGGACAAATTTTATTTTATTTGTATGTATGTATGGTATGTTAGACAAAATATTTCCAACACCTTTTTAATCCACTAGGTGTGGCACCAGTGCCCAAGGTTGGCCTCTTTGACTTGGTCTCCACCTGCCTCCCATCCCCTTATTTGGAAGCTCTAGTAGCAGGCCTTCCTCCATACTAGATGGTGTTTATTGAGGGAATGTAATAACAGAGTCTTCAGGGATCATAAATCTCCATGGAAGGTCCTAACCAAATTTATTACTAAAAAGGTCAAGGAAAACATAAAATCCTTTAGCAAATCTATAAATTTACATCCCCCCTCGCACTTTGATTGGATGGTGGCAAAAAAATGTGAATTGAGGGATATTTTATGCAATTTTTCTCACCCCCTTGTGGGGTTCAAGAAAAATATTAAATGGTCCCCCCTAACCTAGTTTGGTTAAAGCTAAATTTTGATGGGTTCTCGAAGGGGAATCTGGGTCGAGCAAGAGGGGTAGGTGTGATAAGAGATTTCGAGACAAAAGTGGTGGTGGAATACTTGGCAAATCTAGGCACTCAAACTTCTAGCATGCCTGAGATCATGGCGGCCTTTATTGGCATTTCCACAACCAAGAATAAATGTACAAATCTAATCATACAAGGGGACTCAAGGAATGCAATGAAAATATTACAAGGCGCAACCATATTTAGGTGGCAAGGGTGAATATTATTTTAAATTGTCATCATGCCACTTCCACATTTGACCATATTGTATTTCAACACAACTTTAGAGAGGGTCATAAGACTATCGAAAAGATTGCCAACCTAGGCCCCTTCTTTGAGGGCATTAAAGTCTAGACGGATCTGCACAATTTTCCTAACGAAATACGTGCCATGATAAACAAGCACAATAAATAAATGAAACCTAAAGATTTTAAATTCACCTTTTTGTTTAGTATCCTCTCCACTGTGTACTTCTATCATATCCCAAGGTGGACTTGTGCTTTTGATGGAAAGGATATCGATATTTCTATTAATGCTTCTGATGTGATTTTTCCTACTATGGTTTGTGTGAAACTATCTTGGCTCTGGGCTCTAGGATTTTTGTGGTAATAATGGAAGGATATTTAATCCAAAAAGAGCCTAATACTTGTGTAAAATTTAAGGAAAACAATGCCCTTTGGGTGAAAGTGGTGGAAGGTAATTCAACTAATTATGCAGAGGGTATGAAGTGCTTTGATCCATCTATCTCAAATCAATTTTCTCAGTCTTCAAAAAATGATGTTGTTAAAGTGGGAAAGGTGAAATTTAGTATATTAGTGGAGGCTATTATGGTAGTTGTAGACACCCAAAATTGTCATGTCTAATTAAATAAATATTTTATTTATTTAATTATCTAAGCCTAATTCTTCTATTAATTAAATAAATCCTTATTTATTTAATTAATTCATTCATCCTCTTCTAGCCTTATTTCTCATTTAAATAAATACATTTATTTATTTAAATTATCCTTTTCCTAAATTAAATAAATATTTTATTTATTTAATTGATCCCACTTCCTCTATTAATTAAATAAATATTTATTTATTTAATTAATTCATTAGCTTTTTCTACCCATGACACATGTCATTCATCTCTTAATTCATACACTACCTACCCCTTTCATTATTTTATCATTTCTTTTACCTACCCTTTAATCATAGCCGACCTCCTTTTACACCTCTCAATCTTATCCCTCCATTTCATATTGTGTCTTCTATATAAGGAGATGCTTCCTTCATTATCAAAAAACCCTAATGATGCATCCAAATGACCTAAGTACTTGATCACTTGACTACACTACGATCCTACTTGCAACCACATTCTGTTCTTTGTTGAGCTCTTGTGCACATAAAATCTGAGAGCAAATATATCAAGCAAGATCAATGGAGATAGGAAGAATGGAGATTCAAACCCTATTGGACATGTGATGGTATAATCTTTGTGATTTCGTTTGATTTGCATTGTCTTAGGTAATCTTCATATGTTATGGTGGATCTTTGTTGATTGTTAGGCTAGGGTTTTGTGGTTGAATTCATTTAGCCTTTCAATATAGTTATTATTGTTATCCATTTTCACCATATACATTTTGGCACGCCCGGTGGGACCTTTGTCCCTTTTGCATTTAACTTCCTTGTTGCATATTTTGTAATGTGAAGTTGTAGATCCGACGTTTTTGGCAGCATTTTGATATTTCCGCGTCTGCGTAATTTTGGATTGCGTTTTTGATTTTCTAGCGCGTCTGTGACATCTGGATCCGCATCTGTGTATTGGCAATATTTTATTTTTGCAGGTTCCAGGAAAATGCGTATGTGTTGTAAAGTCGCGTCTGCGCTGATTTTAGCCGCGTCTGTGTCCAGAAGACGCGTCTGTGTTCTATAGCCGCGTCTGTGTCTCACAAAACCGCGTCTATGTTGCCCAGTCGCGTCTGTGTTGAGGGTAACCGCGTCTGTGTTCACTAGTTTCAAAATTTTGGGTTTTCATTGATTTAGTTTTTTGGATTTTGCATTTAGGGTTTCATATCTGGTTTATTTTGAGCTAACATTTTCAGATCTAGCTAACGAAATTGGTGCAGCTTGTCTTGAAAGCAAAATCATTTGGTCGAAGGCCCCTATTTTCACAAAGTCTTTTTGGTTTAAAATTTACCTAACTTGTGTGCTTGCAGGAAGGGGTGATTATTTCAAACAATCCAAACTACTAACAACTCTTTGTTGCAGGTCCTTGGCAAGGGTTTTTGGATTTTTATTGTGTGCCTTGTTTTCATAGACTAGCAAACACTTCAATTAGTGCACTAAAATTGAATCATTGTCTTTTGTGTCTTGAGCAATAGGCTCTTTTTGTTTAATCTTTAGAGGGCCTGTCTTCCCGTGTGGTCATTAGGACTACTAGTGAGAAGAGAATGACCCAAGTGGTAGTGAGGAAAACCCACCTCTTCCAAACCACTATAAACAAATGTATTCATGGTGAAAACTATGAATAACGTGTGCTGATTAGTTCATACCAACACTATGTCTCCCCATAAACCCGTTTGATCAAATTTATTTGATCAGTTGTAGGGCGTAACCCCTACCGACTGGGAGCCTTCTGTATTTACAGAGCTGAAAGTGCCGCATGTATGGCCACATGAGCGGATGCCCTTACTAGCACCATTTTTTTTTAGAAGCCCAAATCCTTCTAGTTGTTGGGAGGTCGGACCTCTGGTAGGGGCCCACACACATACGGTTCTTAGTAGAGATACAAAGTTTGCCACAGGGAGTTTTCGTGGGGACTGATGCTTGGCTAACCCGAGAAGTGAGTGCCAAGGGTGGAGCCAGTGAGGTCAAGCATCTAAGTATCCGCTCTGAATAGCGTAGCCTCGGGGGTAAAACCCCATGTGGGATCAACAACTATTGTCTTGGCCAGCCATAAGAATTGTGATTGACTTATTTTAAACATTCAAAACATTCAAGACCAAACAACAAAACATTGTGTCTTGTGTGTCTTCAAGTGTATGCAAAACATTTTTACATCAAACAACACACTTTTCTTGGAGTCATTTTGAGTCTAGACACTTGCAAACATTGGGTCTTCATCAACACTGTGTCCTCTTGTCACGAAAAATAGTCAAACAGTCAGATTTGGTCACAACAAAACGACTTCATAGATTGGAAAAAATTGCACAAATTTTGTAGAAACACGTCTATGTCGGACATAATAGCATCTGTGTTGTATAACCACGTCTATGAAGGGTAGAATCGCGTCTGTGTTCCAACAGTCAACATTACACTTTGCAAAAAAAATCTTAGAAACGCATCTATGTTAAACAGAGGTGCGTCTGCGTCAGGAAACTGCGTCTGTGAAGTATACAGGTGTGTCTGTGTCCAGAACTGAAAAACTGTTACAGTCCAGCAAACAAACACAGTCAGTTTCAGAATTCTTGAGCTTCCTAGGTCATTTCTCCAGGGTTTCATCTAGCATTCAACCTGTCCTTGGGTCTCACAAAATCCATCATTGCTTCACATCTCTCATTACATTCACAATTGTCTACACTTGAATCAAAAGGTCACTTGCTTGTCCTCACTATACTTTGTCAACACACTACATACAACAACATTTTGCTAAGTGGTCCCTCATCAAGGTTTCTTACCTTTGGGTCTCATTTGGTCTTACTTAGAGTCAATGTCAACTTACCTCATCAAGAGAAACTATCCTCTCTTTGGAAGTCACACCTACTCTACTACATACATACTTGGTCTTACATTTTGGACATTGCAAGTACACTTCAGATTCATTTACATTTCATCCAACTCTTGGTCTTCCATACTCTTTTCATTTTTCATCTAGTCTCACACATCTCGGTCAATACCTAGTTCATGGTTGAAACCCATCTTCAAAAATCTAGGAGAGAAACTAAAGATGCTCAAGAGTCGGCAAACATGAGTTCTTATGAGTATGACAATGAGATCTTTTTCAATTCTGATCATACTACATTACCTGACATGGATGCCTATAGAAATATTCCAAATGTTGAGAACATGGACACTATAAACAACAATTCCATACATAATGACAATATGGACAACTTTTCAGTACATTTAGCAGATGTGGAAGAATCCATTATGAATCCCCATTTCAATCGATTGGTTGAGGAAATAATGAGGAAGGATAGACAATACTTCTTACAAATGATGGCACAAAGTGGAGCCAAGATACCTCATGATTTTGACATGTCTCAAATAATGGAAAATCAACCTTTGCAACAATCTCACTCCAACATGGATCAAAGGAGACCTAATAGTGGAGGAAATAGAGGACCACATATGGTACATGAATCACCATCAGCTTTGTTTCAAAAACTAGAGGTCCCGCATACACATGGTCAAACATATGATACTCACCTTCGCAGACCATTATGGAAGTCTTATGGAGAAAAATATGCTCAATCACATTAAATGCTAAGGATCAACAACCAAGGCAATGGGATATTCAAAGGCATGCTCAAATTTTGGACACAAGGAAACCCCGTGTCAAATTTGGGGGCAATACAATAGAACATGACATGCCTGTAGAGTATGGTATACATGCACAAAATAGATATGGTGTTCCTCAACATGAATCTATACCAAGTGGTCCATATACGTAGCATCATTACAGACCTCCTCCATATGAACATGTGTATGATCAATATCATCCATATATGCAACATGCTTCTCCTCCAATGGGTACCTCAAACATAGGATATGGTCCAAGAAGTCGATCTCCACCTAAGAGCAGTTTGGAGCAACAAATCAGGGACTTACAAAAGAAAATGGAGGACATAAATACACCAAAGCCAACATACACAATGAGAGACATATGTCCTTATCCATTTGACAAGAGCATTCCAATGCCTCCTTTTCCTACACACTTTGTGATGCCTAAATTTGATAAGTATAGAGGAAAAGGGGATCCTAAGGCACACATAAGATAGTTTTTCACAGCTTGCATTGAGATAGCAGCATAAGAGACATATTTGATGAGATTATTCCCACAAAGCTTAGGTGATCAAGCTATGGAATGGTTCTCCCAACTTCCACCTGGAATTAAGTCATGGGGTGACTTAGCAGAGGCAATTATTCAACATTTCTCCTACAACATAGAGATAGACATATCAATCACTACTTTGTGCAACACGAAGCAAAAAGAGGGAGAATCTTTTGCATCATTCTTGCAAAGATGGAGAAATCTAGCCAACAGATGCTCTTGTGAAATTCCACAAAAACAAATAGTAGAAATGTTCACCCAAAATGTTAACAAAGACATTGGTTATGATCTAAGAAAAGCTTGTTTGTCCACCTTCAAGGACGTCATTGAAAAAGGCTTAGCGACAGAAAAGGTCCTAATTGAACAAGGAGTTATTAAGATATTCAAGGAAAACAAAGATGACTTTAAAGGAAAAGACAAGCCAAGATTTTGGAATAAAAACAAGAACACGGTCAATGATGGTGTTGTTGATGCCAACACAGTGCGACCCAAAGTCATCTTTTCAGGATCAAGTGAATACTCAAACAACTTCCAGATCATGAAGGAAGTACACTCCTTTGGGAGAACCACTTGAGTCAGTCTTCAAGAAGCTAGTGGCAAACAAGGTAATCACAGTTCCAGATTTTCCTCCATATGAACCAAAGGTTAAACCAAATTGGTGGAACGATGATGAGTATTGTGAATTTCATAAGAGTAAGGGTCATAAGACAGGAAATTGTCATCGACTGAAGAACATCATACATGATCTCATTGATAGAGGTGACATTGAGATTGAGGGACATTCGTCTAATCAAGAACATGAGATGTTTAAGGAACCATTCCCAAAACATGACAAGGGAAAAGCTAAAGCCACAGAGGATCAAACCAACTATACCAGAGCATCTTACAACTATGATTCAACTATCAATCACATTTCAATGGACAATTATGTCTCTAGCATTATCATCAAGGACAAAACATCTGAGAATTCTACCCAGAGACCCAGGATTGTCCTAAAAGGTGTTGGATCTTCTTCTGAACCTACCTCTTAATGTAATGTTACAACTCATCGAGGTAAAATCACTTTGCAAGGTGCTCCAACTAAAAACACTGCTTCTTCATCAACCAAACCTGAGTATGACCTTGTAGAACAACTAGGGAAGACACCCGCGCTCATCTCGATCCTTGAACTATTATGCATATCTCCCGCACATAAAGCCATTGTTGACAAAATCTTCAGAGATACTGTCGTTCCTACTGATCTGAACGTGGACCAGTTTCAAGACATGGTGGGATACCTTTCCATTCCACACTCCCTTACTTTCACCGAAGCCGATGATGCCTCTATAAGTCAGGAACATAATGCACCACTACACATTGAAGCCTTCATACACAAACATCGAATAAAAAGAGTCCTGATAGATGGAGGAGCAGTTCTAAACATTTGCACATTAAGCACTATTACACAATTGGGATATTCTAATAAAGTCATGAATTCTACAAACAAAATCACCATCAAGGCATATGACGATGAAGAGCATTCATCCAAAGGTACAGTCATCTTACCTCTCAGAGTTGGGCCAGTTACAAAGGATGTGGTTTGTCAAGTCCTGGATCTAAATCTCACTTATAACATATTGCTAGGACACCCTTGGATCCATGAAATGAGGGCAGTCCCATCCACATATCACCAATGCATTAAGTTTCCTCATAATGGAGTGGATGTAACAATTAACGGTGATCCAAATCCATTCATATACTGCAATAACCTGAAATCAAAGACTGAGACCATCATTCCTAGTAATCGTGAGGCTGTTCCTTCCTCGACATACATTGATCTTGAGTCATTAAAACCTTCGACATCAAAACAAGGTGAGCTTAAAGGCAAGTTTCAGGACAAAGGCATGGGGGAATATACTTTAAATCAGACCATGTACTTAAGACAAGTCATGAGTTCCCCAAAAGAATATGGAAGACCACACCCTAACAAGCAAATCTCGATCATGATGCTTAAATGGGACCCTACTACCTTTCAAAGATGGGGTGAACTAGAAGAGGAAGATTTATACCAAATGCTTTTCAGAGACAATGAAGAGGAAACACAAGATCACATTAGTCTACCATGTGAGAAATATGGCAAAGGCTTCAAAATTCTACAAAAATTCGGGTATGATGGAAAAAGCCCTCTGGGGTTACGAAAGGAAGGCATCATTGAACCTTTACAACCTGAATTGACTTTCAAGAAGGAACGCTCGAAAGGACTTGGTTTCTTAACTCCTAAGGTCCACAGCCAAAGGACAGAAGAAGCCTTACAAATCAAAGCTGCCAAAATTCAACAAGAGGATCGCTATTCCATAGATTCCAACGAATGGGAATGGGGTTCCGACAAGTCTTCCAGTGACTACGAGCTCACCGAGACATTCAGAGAGCTAGATGAACCCACAGAAGAAGAGGAGTTTTATAACAAGTTCAGAGTTGGTCAAGAAACAACCCATGAGGATTCCACATAGTCCTTGTCTCAAGGTTCTAGGTTGAAATCACATAGGATGAGAACACCTGTCGCAGAATGTGCTACTAGTGATGATAATTTGGATTCGCTCACGATCGAGACTGATGAGGAGAGTGCCATCGATGACCTCGATAATTACCTTTACATACCCGAATATAATTGTATCTTCACTCTTAGCCCTGCTAACTTCGAAGACATTAATGGCCTTCCCCTTGTTCACCACCAACTCATTGACTGGGATCATGAAGGACCTGCACAGTTTGACACATTCCAAAATGATGAAGCTTTTATTGACTATCTAGGCATACGAGATGATCTTCCCCCTGGAGACCATAAAGCGGGATACACTATAGAACTCAATAGCGTGGCATATTTTGGTGAGGGTGTCGGACCTTCCAGTCAAAAAAATGTGAAAATAAGAACAAATCAAGGGTCTTATGGCGAAAACCACATTGTGGCACTATCTGACCCCAAAAAAGTAAAAAGAAAGGACGTATCTGAGGGCAAAAACCTCTCTGAGACACCCGAAGATGGAAGGCTCGACATTCTCCCAGCATCATATGAGGAAAAGTCATCCATGTTGGTAGAAGAGACTATCAAAACAAACATTGGTACAGAAGAGGTTCCACACAACATATTCCTAGCTCAATCATTAACAGAGTCCGAAAGGTCAAAATTCATCAGTTTCTTCAAAGAATGACAAATCAACTTCGCCTGGTCATACACTGATATGCCTGGGTTAGATCTAGATTTGGTAATGCATCATTTGATAGTCAAACTGGGGGCAAAACCAGTAAAACAGAAATTAAGAAAAATGCATCCACAAGTGGCATTGCTAGTCAAAGCAGAACTTGAGAAATTACTCGATGTCGGATTCATACGCCTAATTGATTATCCTAAATGGATCTCCAACTTGGTACCTGTTAGTAAACCAGATCGCAGCATCAGAATTTGCACAGATTTTAGAGACATCAACAAAGCTTGTCCAAAGGATGACTTCCCATTGCCAAATATTGACTTGATTGTTGATCTCACAGTAGGTCATGAAATGTTATCACTGATGGATGGATTCTCTGGTTATAATCAAATAAGGATCGCACCCGAGGATCAACACAAAACATCATTTACTTGTCCGTGGGGGACTTTCTGCTGGAATGTCATGCCTTTCGGGCTAAAGAATGTAGGTGCTACATATCAAAGAGCCATGACTACTATCTTTCATGATCTCATGCATGTAACGGTGGAAGATCATGTTGATGACCTCTTGGGCAAATCCATAGATAGAAATACACATTTGGACATACTTTTAGTCATCTTTGATCGATTGGAAAAATACAAAGTAAGATTGAACCCCAAGAAATGTGTCTTTGGAGTAACCTCCGGGAAGCTCCTAGGATTCATTGTATCCAAAAGAGGAATTGAAGCTGATCCAGCAAAAGTCAAGGCCATCTTGGAGATGCAACCACCAAGAAATATTAGTCAACTTCAATCCTTACAAGGCAGACTCCAGTCCATCCGAAGATTCATAGCACAACTGGCAGATAAGTGTAATCCTTTTCAGCACCTGCTACATAAAAACATCAAATTCAAATGGGATGATAACTGTCAACAGGCTTTCCAGACGCTCAAAGATTATCTTCTAAATCCGCCAGTTCTGATGCCACCAGTTCCAGATCAACCACTGTTACTATACATATCAGCTACTCCAACAGCACTGGGGGCACTCTTAGCACAACAAATGGCTGAAGGCAAGGAAAAAGTAGTATACTATATCAGTCGCACATTAGTAGGATATGAGCTAAACTACACACCAATTGAGCATGCATGTCTCACCGTGGTCTTTTCTTCACAGAAATTACGACATTACATGCTCACTCATAAGACTAAGTTAGTTGCAAGGATAGACCCATTGAAATACCTTCTCAATAAAGCAACACTTATTGGGCGACTGGCCAAATGGGTAATGATCCTGAGTGAATTTGACATCGAGTATGTGGATAGAAAAGCAATAAAAGGACAAGCCATTGCAAATCAATTAGCAGATGCTCCCATGATAGATGATGTTCCTCTAAGTTCAGAATTTCCAAACGAATCCATTTTGACAATGTCACATGCAAAGCCATGGCAACTGTACTTTGATGGCTCATACACCTAGCATGGGGCAAGAGATGGCATCCTCTTTATAACTCCTCAAGGGGATTCTATACCAAAATCATACCGCTTATCATTTCCTTGCACTAACAATATAGCAGAATATGAGGCATTAACAACAGGATTATGAATTGCAGTTCAATGGAAGATCCAGGAACTTCATGTTTTTGGGGACTCCCAACTGGTTACCCGTCAAGCAACTGATGATTACCAAACAAAAGATGAGAAATTAATGCCTTATAAACAAATGGTGGATGACCTGAAAACACACTTTACAAAGATAGACTTTGAGCAGATACCAAGAGAGCAGAATCGCGCCGCAGATGCCATGGCTACAATTGCTTCCTTGATTGATTTACCTCCAAATGAGACCCGCTATGAGTTCTTGGTGGATAGCCTTTTGGTTCCTTCATATGAGATCATGCCTACTAAGACGATATGTGTTGCCGGTCCCGAATCCCAGTTATATGGTTCCATTTTCACATACCTACGTGACAATACTTTACCTCCTGATCTATCAAATAACCAACGTTGCACTTTCATTCGCCAATCCTCTCGATATGTCATTTTAGCTGATATCCTATACCGACGAGGTCTAGATGGCACTCTTCTTAGATGTTTAGAAAGTGACGAAGCTCAGATTGCGTTACGAGAAGTGCATGAAGGGATATGTGGTCCACATGCTAGTGGTCCTACCTTGGCCAAGAAACTCATCAGGACTGGATATTACTGGCCCAATATGGAGAAAGACTCATATCAGTTTGTCAAGAAATGTAGGCAATGTCAAATTCATGGAGATCTCATACATGCGCCAACACAAGAACTTCAACCACTTGCATCTCCTTGGCCCTTTTGTCAGTGGGGACTTGATCTCATAGGCAAGATTCACCCTCCTTCTTCCAATGGTCACAAATTCATTATCACTGCCACAGAGTATTTTACAAAATGTATTGAAGCCGTGCCTCTCACACAAGTCACAGGAAAATAGATTGCTACATCCATCCTCAACTATATCATTTGCCGATATGGTATTCCAGTTTCCATTATCACTGATAATGGGCGTCCCTTCAAAAATCAGGATGTTTGTGAACTCTGTGACTGCTTCCATATTTCCCATCGTTTCTCCACACCATATTACCCCCAAGGTAATGGCCAAGCTGAGGCGTCTAATAAAACAATCCTGAAAATCCTAAAGAAGACAGTCGATGATGCTGGTCGTAATTGGCATATTCAACTTAATCCTGCACTTTGGGCCTACCGCACAAGTGTTCGCACACCTACAAGAGCTACACCCTATTCACTTGTCTATGGCGCTGAAGCTATCTTGCCTATTGAGGTTGAGCTACCCTCTTTACGGGTCTCTTTGCAAAACATCATCAGTGATGAAGACTATAGGGTCTCTCGCTTACAAGAGTTGGAACTACTGGATGAACGAAGACAAACTGCTTTTAGTCATCTCAAGGCTTACCAACAATGAATGAGTCGCAGCTACAATCACAAGGTCAAGCCTCGCACATTTGAGGTAGGGGACTTAGTTCTCAGAGAAAATCCTAAAAATCAACAAGACAGAGAGAAGAAGGGCAAGTTTGAACCAAACTGGCTTGGTCCCTACATTATTACAGCAGCATATGGATCTGGCGCATATCAGCTCTCAACTACAGAAGGTGAACCTTTGGAGGATCCCATCAATAGCATGCACCTTCTCCGGTTCTACACATAGCTCTTTAGAATATCCTAATTCAAAAATACAAAAAAAAAAAAAATCAAAAATTTCAAAAATACAAAAAAAAATTCATAAAACAAAAAAAATCGTTACTTGGTGAAAATCTGGCAAACAGGCGCCTTGTGACACAAAAAACATTGAAAAATCGAAAAAAGTAAAGAGAAATAATTTCGTCCAATGGTGAAAACCACTTCGGTGGCGACCTTGGCAAGTACCATGGTAAAAACTGGGTCACCAGCGCCATGCGTAGAGACATTGCTCCTCCCTCCTTCAGGATTCACTTTCATCCTTTCACTTTGCACACACTCACAACCTATTCGTTCATAATAAACTTACCCATTCCCATCATGGCTTGTTATTGATCTACCCAAGATTGGTTAGCCATTCATAATAAACCTCCCTTTTCACCTCCCTTTCCATCCATAATAAATCAGATCCTATCTGTGGCTAAGGCAAAATCCTACGTCTAGTGATGGGTGTGGAACTGAGAGCATCACATGTTTCGAGGAGTATAGTTTCTTCTAGCTTTCTTCAGTCTATTCGCGCACAATCTGCAATAAAGCAACATTTGCATCACAGATCCACAATAAAGTTTCATCTTCTCCGCAATAAAGTATCAGTTTCATGGATTCAGTCAGTTTCAGATGAGACACAGCAGCAACAATGGGCTTCAACAAATCAAAATTTTCAACAAACTCAGACAATCTATGGTTCAGTGCTATCTATCCTTTTTGTGAAAGTAAACATTGTGAACACAATCAAATAAGACTTATACAAGTGACAAGAGACACTAAACTTGAGGACTACAATGGATGTTGGTGTCGAGTCTTAGTTTTCTTTTGATTTTATCTTTTGGTGACATGTCTTTTAGCTTTTCCGGGATGTCTCTGACTAGAGATTCTATCTCCAGGATGTCTTTGGCTAGAAAGGCGAGGATGGGGTATCATCACCTATTTGTATTTGCTGTCTGTGGATTGTCTCTTAGTAATGCTATGACTTGTCCAAGGATATGAGGACACTGTGAGTCTAGTATGAATTGGGGAATTCCTTGTTTGTGACTGTCTTATCTCCATGCAAACAGGTACAATGACTTTCTGGGTCGAACATATGCCTTGATTGTCATAACCTACTTGCCATAATAAAGCTCAATGATGATAACGCACAAGAAGCTCTTTCACTTTCATATCTTCTGTCTTTCATCCCCCTTTCTTGATTGACCTCCATTGTCCTTCTCAAGTCCACGTAGCTGGCTATCACATGACTGAGTATAATGACACACCAAAAACACTTGCATTTCATGTAGTTTCACCTGTATTGCCACATAAAAGCATTTCATACATACATATATATATCACAATTGCATCACATCCTGCACACAACACCTGTTAGCACAATAATCATTTGCATTATCATATTCATCTGCATTACATACATTCACATTTGCATCATGCATACACATAAAAGAAGAAAAAATACTGCATTGCATCATATACATATTTGCATCCATAGCATAAAGCAAACATCACATAAGAACATCTCATCACATAGGTACACATGCATATAGCTACTACAAAGATGAATCATCTCATATATATATATAAAAGTGTCATGATACAATGATGTCAAAATCATATGGCTACAAAAGCACCCGCAGGTGTCTACAATGCAAAAAAGGTACAAAAACTGATACATAGGGAGCCCTCTATGGCTATGATGAACTCCCTCCCTCGGAGCCACCTGGCCTCGATGGAATCTGAGCCCCTGAAGGACCCACCCCAGGATCATCGCTCCTGTCTCCTCTATCTGGTGGTGGTGGAGGACCCATAACCCCACCACTCAATGCCTGTCTCCTCCGGCTCCCTCCCGTAGCTGTCGCTGTACGTGATGGTCTATGGAAGCTCCTCGCTCGCTAATCTACTGACACTGCACCATATTAGAGATCTCGCCAGTAAGCAATCTCCTCCCCTGCCCGCAGGACATAAGCATATCCTGCCCCTGTGTCCTCCACCACCTGTCTCCCGGCCCTCAGTGTTGTCTCAGCCTTTGTATAGTGCTGAATAGCCTGATCTCACTCTCGCTCAGTATCTCTGAGCCTCATCCTAAGTTGATCCCTCTCCCTCTCCAGCTCCTGGATCTCATCTGCCTGGCCCTAGCAGATCTCCCTCAGCTCTAGCAGCTCATCCTCCACCAGGTCAGCCCCCTCTACCTCTGCCTGTGGCTCCCCCTGTACGGGTGCCTGCCCCTATGCCTATACCTGTACCTGTACTAGTACCTGTCTCTGTCCCTGTCCTTGCACCTGTACCTATCTGGAACCCTGTGCTGCTGGCACCTATAGCGGCAATCCACTGTGACCCCTCACCACCTGAGCCTGCCTCTCCTCACCACCCTCCCTCCGAGGTGCAACCCTCCTCTCTCCAACTACTCCCCTCCTCCTCCATCGGCCTCTGCCCCCATCGCCTCCACCATCATCATCATCCCCACCCCCATCTCCCTCCAATGGCTCTCCCGGATCCATCAAGCATGGGAAGGGATGCTCTGCCCAGTATGCTGTGTACTCAGCATCCATGCCGGCATCCTCGATCTCTGGCCACATGTCCCAGGGTAGGGGTATCATCTCTACCAGCTGTGTCACTACCTGATCATATGATAGCAAGGGCCCAAACTGTGCCTGATCTCTAACTGTCCGTGCATACAAGCCTGAGCCCTGGGGCATCCTCTGAATCCGGCCAAACTGTCAGCCAACCCTGTCCACCAGCTGCCTCTCTAGCACATAGGGCATCTGCCCAATCAGGTACCTGCTCTGGAAAGTGTAAGGAAGCTCAACTGCATCATCCTCCCACTGCTCGCAACCCAGATATGGTCTCCATATGACCATGTCGATATCATCTATCACTCACCGCCAATGCTGTAGCCTGCCAATCCGTGGCTGTGATGTGATCATGTCATACAAATGGACAAAGCTGCATCCATGTCCCCTGCCCCTGAAGTGTATCGGTCAGGTAACCGACATATGCTCATAGGCCCATACCTGCAGCAATGTCACTCCGCAGCCCAATCCTACTGATCCATGATAGACAAACTGATGTAGCTCATAATACAAGTGTGCCAACACACACGGTCCCCAAGCATACCTGGTGTGCTATGTCACCAGTGTCTCCAGTGCTCCTCCCCAACCCACAACCAACCCCCCTGTCACCCTATCCGGACACAGGAATCCACTGATCGCTCCTCCTACCACTGCTGGTAATGCTAATCCTATGGCTGTCATGGTATCCCATGCCACATGTCCTGCCCTCATCTCCAGTCCTGGGTCCTGGAATACTCATCTCAGGGCCTCCCTGTCTCCATCTCGATCGTATGGGATCAGCTCCCAGGAAAGCTAAAAGACATGTCACCAAAAGATAAAATCAAAAGAAAACCAAGACTCGACACCAACATCCATTGTAGTCCTCAAGTTTAGTGTCTCTTGTCACTTGTTTCCGGCCTCTGCTGGCCTCTGAAATCAGCGAACGCGGTCGAATCTGTGAATGAAGGCCATCGCTGTTGACTGCTGCTGCTCTATTTTCACTCTGCAATCTGCTCTCATGGACGTGTAGATGACAATGAGGATGTATTTTCCCCCGTGGTCTATCTTATAGCCTATCCTAGCCCTCGCCTTCGTTTCCTGAGTCAGTCTTCATTATCCCGTGACTTTGTCACTTTATCCGGTCAGTCCATTCTAGCCCGTCTTTCTTATCGAGAGATTGTCTGTGATCTTTTCAGACATTTTTTTTTCATCCAATCTCTCGAGGGGGCATATCATTCCCATCTTGGGGCAACTCTGTATCAGTTCATATTATCTTCTTTGAAACAACGCGACAAGCCGCATTGTCTCAAAGAGGGGCAAAATGTAGACACCCAAAATTGTCATGTCTAATTAAATAAATATTTTATTTATTTAATTATCTAAGCTTAATTCTTCTATTAATTAAATAAATCCTTATTTATTTAATTAATTCATTTATCCTCTTCTAGCCTTATTTCTCATTTAAATAAATACATTTATTTATTTAAATTATCCTTTTCCTAAATTAAATAAATATTTTATTTATTTAATTGATCCCACTTCCTCTATTAATTAAATAAATATTTATTTATTTAATTAATTCATTAGCTTTTTCTACCCATGACACATGTCATTCATCTCTTAATTCATACACTACCTACCCCTTTCATTATTTTATCATTTCTTTTACCTACCCTCTAATCATAGCCGACCTCCTTTTACACCTCTCAATCTTATCCCTCCATTTCATATTGTGTCTTCTATATAAGGAGATGCTTCCTTCATTATCAAAAAACCCTAATGATGCATCCAAATGACCTAAGTACTTGATCACTTGACTACACTACGATCCTACTTGCAACCACATTCCGTTCTTTGTTGAGCTCTTGTGCACATAAAATCTGAGAGCAAATATATCAAGCAAGATCAATGGAGATAGGAAGAATGGAGATTCAAATCCTATTGGACATGTGATGGTATAATCTTTGTGATTTCGTTTGATTTGCATTGTCTTAGGTAATCTTCATATGTTATGGTGGATCTTTGTTGATTGTTAGGCTAGGGTTTTGTGGTTGAATTCATTTAGCCTTTCAATATCATTATTATTGTTATCCATTTTCACCATATACAGTAGTTATGGCTCGCTGTTTATAGAAAGCAAGTCTTTTTAGAAGAAGACAAAAGGGAATTAAAAGGAAGAATTTAAAATATTTCTAGGTCTAGGAGAGAAGGTGGCCTACCTCCAAAGTGGTTTCAAAATAGATGCCCTACTTGGTTTTTGGAAAGACACAACAATTCTTTTAATAAAGTTATTCATCTTGGACGGTCACTTCAAGTGGTTTCACTCTCAACTGTTCCTGATGCTCAATCACCTTCAACATGGGGTTAAGATAAATTTTACATTATGGATTTTATCCTCCATATACTAGTCTGTGGATGTTGCTAAGGCTAAGGGTTCCCTCCCCCTATATCAAGGTCTCATCTTGTGACTTTATAATTTCCATTTGAGTCTAACCTCTTCTAGTGGTCTTACTACTAACCCTTCTAGCTTGCGTTCTAATTTGGGTCTTTGGATAATGATTCCCCTAAAACCCTAATGGTGCCCACCCAAATTAATCCCTCTCAGACTGCTAAATAAAATATTCCTCTAGGTCCCCCTATTGGTGAAATATTTGTTCAGAAGATAGTCATTGAAAAAGGGGAAAGAAAGGAGATGACCTCTTCTTGGTTTACTAGGTTAGATTGGATCCCAGATAACATTGTGAGTAAAGCGGCTAATCCCCCATCCCCCCTTTTTCCTCATGATTCTCCTAATTCCTCTCATTGCAGTGCTCTAATCCAGGAGGAATCTCCCTTCTTTACGGCTAAAGTGAATGGAATTTGCAAGGGGTTCAATAAGGAGAAGTCTTCCATCAACTGGCTTCTAGGACAATTTGAGGCGGTGAATAAGAATATCAATATGCTTGAAGCCATTTTGGATGCAAATGCTAGAGCCTCAAGGTGGGAAAATGAAGAGAAAGAGAAAAGGGCTTGAATGATGGTGGGGAAATTTGTTGTGATAATTGATAAATAGGAAGCATTAGAAAAATTTGCTAAGGAGCTCATTGAGAAGATTGGCTAAACAAGAATATGAAGGTCTTGTTAGAAATGGTGGAGGCTATATAAGAAAAATAGGACACAATGAGGAGGAATATGGAGAGCATGTTTTATCAAAATAGGGAGATTATAGAGAATGAATTTACTACTATTCATGATATCCAAGAATAAATTATGAGGAGTTGGGCCAAGAAAATAAGATATCTGGATTCCTCAACTACAATAGGGCTTTTGTTGGGAAAATGGTGTCCCAACCTTGCATTTACATGAGGTTACCAATTATAGTAAGTTTTTCTTTTGAGTATAAAAGGGTGTGAAATTCTCCCCAAAGATTCAAATTGGCTAGATAAGCATGTCGGCAAATTTTCATCACAAGATAACTAATTTTGAAGATATTAAATTTTTCATTTTTGAAGCTGTAGCATCATAAAATTGCAATTTTGACCATATTTTAGGCCGTCACCTTTGCGATCGCATTGTCCTACTCAATTGGGACCGCTCTCAACATCACCATTTCAAATATTCTCCTATTCCGCCCTCTGCATCACCTTGAGACCTTGTTTGGGCCCCTGTGGGATAGGGGCCTGGTGCTTCTAGCCTCCCTCTTAGGGTGGCCCTAAGATGGGTCCATCTGACCCTTGGACCTAATTTGCTTCTTGGGGACTTAAATTCTTCTATGTTGGCCTTCGGTAAGATGAAAATTATCCTCCTAGGAAAGTATAAAAAGGGATTTATTCCTCTCATTTGCTTAAGAAGAAATAAGCGAAGTTGATCATAATTAAGCATAGGCAAAAATATGCATCATCAAACGTTCAAGTATTCAAGTCTTCAAATATCTCCTTCTTCATGTGTCTTCTTCATTCATCCATTAGATCAACATTAAAAAATCCATTTGCAAGCATATCTGTGTGTTAGGGTTTTGTCATATTACATGCCATTTAATGCAACACTTGTGATTACATTTAAGAAGCAAAGCAATCATCATCAACAAATTGCAGATCTACAAGGTATACATTTTCATTATTTACATTTAATCTTTTTAAATTACTTTATTTCAAGGTTGATTCCTCAATTGGGGTTTGACTGAGGCAAACCCCTATCCATAACCCTTCTTCTCTTCTTTTCTATTTGTAGGTTGGAGGTGTGCAGCTGTAATTGCAAGTTTGGGCTTCATTTCCAAAGATGGAAAAACCCTTTTCGTTTCACCGATTTTTCAAAGGGCCGTGTGCATTTCAACACGGTCCTGCCGATGTTTCTCCAATTTTGCAGGGTAGATCCGTATCAATCTAAATATCTCAGATTCAAAGTTATAGTGCAATCACGAACCGATAGCTCCTCATTTCACCCATTTTATCTCTCTTTTCTGCATAGTCAAAAAGTCACCTCTTCTACTTACAAAAGAGGGTAAATTGCATTGCACCATTGCAATTCACTTAGTATTCAGATCCTTATTCATTCTAGGGTTTGGATCTAGGGAATTCAACCCTTCTTTTGAATGTTAAGTATCTCCCAAGTGAAAATCATCCTAGTGATTTTTTTTCTCTCTCCTAGGTGGGGAATCACTAGGGTTCAATTTTCCACTTTACATTTTGGTACACCCGATGTCCTACATCTTAATTATGATTTTTTATTTGTTAGATCTGAATAATTGTAATTTGAACTTTAAATTTCATTTCCAAGTTTGATCTTTTTACAAAATTTAGAGGTTAATTGGATAAAAACCCTAATTTTTTATTTTAAGGAAATTAGGCTTGTGAAGTATAGAATTTTGGTTGCTTGTTTCAGATCTGATTTCTATTTCAAAATTGCAATTCAAATCTGTCTTTTCATTCTGAAAATTAAGTGGTTAAACAGTAAAACCCTAATTTTTCAGAATCTCCTATTTCGACCTTTGACTGCTGATTTGACCTATCTAGACATCTCCAAATCAAGTGTTTTTTTGGATTCTACAATAAAATCATAATTTATGTCATCCCTAAAAATTTGGAAAAGAGTTGGTTGGACTGCATTAAACTTGCACACGGTCCCTAGCTTTTTTCTCGAAATTTTGGGAGTCAGAATTAACTATATTTTTTTGTTTAAATCCAAGAAATTGGCTGATTTTATCAAATTTTAAACCTCCTAAGGTCGAAAACAAATTCAAAATTGAATGTTCGATTTTCTTGCAATTTAAAAAAAATCTAGATTTGAAATTTAATTTGTGCAAAACTTGGATCTTACTTCAATTTTCAGATTCATCATTGTCTTCTTGCCTAAAATTCAAATTTTCAATTTCCCTCCTTTTACCAAAATTCAAAATTCTAAAATTTAGTGGTTAGGTCGTAAAACCCTAATTTTCAAATTTAATTGGATTTTGTGCAAATTTCAATCAATCTCAACCAATTTCAGTCTTCTAAATATTACTTAAGGTGGCCTTATTCATTAGGTTTGACCTTTTTCAAACTTACAATTCAATTACTTATCTTTTTCAAAACCCTAACATTCAAACCTTAATTTCACCTATCTAGAGATCATAAAATCAATCAATTTTTTGGGGTTATCTCTCAAATCATCGTAGCTTTCATCCCTGAAAAATTTCCGAAAAAGTTGGGAGGATCGTGTGCACTTTGAACAAGGTCCCTAGCTTTTTTCCCGAAATTTCAGGAGACTGTTATGACTATATTCATTTGCTTAAATCCAGAAAATTGGTTGATTTTGTTGAATTTTGACCCCTCTAAAATAAAAAAACAATCTCCACTTTCAACATTTCAATTTTCAAGATATAGTTTAAAATTAAGTGGTTAATTAAGAAAAGCCCTAATTTTAAATTTCAAAATTTCAATTTAACAACTTTCAATTTTTAAATTAAGAGGTTTTGTTTTTTCAATAGGCCCTAATTTTAATCTCTTTTGGATAATTTTAAAATTAAGAGGTTATTTTTTTTGGCATAATCCTAATTTAAAATTTTAATTTCCTAGGAGGTTGCATTATTATTCTTTCAATCAATTTGTTCATTTAATTGAGTAATCATTTTTCCTAGAAATTTGAATTATTCAATTATTTTTCAAGTCTCAAATTTCAAATTTCAAATTCCATGTTCCCTCCTTTATTCAATTTTCTATGCATGTATGGAGTAAACATTATTATGGTTAAATGTCATATGAGTTTCGTGTTTGACTATAAGTGCATATGGAGTTCTTATCTTATTTTGCTAATTCAATTTTAAGTTACATTAAAGATGTTAATGATGTTCCCTTTCATGCATATGATGATATTTTAGTTCTCCCTTTCATTCATAACTATGATTTACCCTCTCTGAAAAATGATGTCATTAATGAGGGCACATTGGTGCAAAAAGGGAATATGGACACTTCGTTCAAAGATCTCCCTCCTAAAGATGAATCTTTGGAGAATCGTGTTCCTTCTTCTCCTAAAAAGTACTTCTGGTGCAGGGCACTTATCAAATTTTGGTTTGTTCTAAGTCTTTTGTGTTGTCTTTCAAGTTGTAAGAAATGGACAAACCATTTAGGACTCAATGTAGTCATGGTTGAGTTGTCCTAGCTTTTGTTGTGTTCAGGATGTTGATATCCTAAAAAGATGTAATGCTGATGTTGTTCATAGGTGTACTACTCTAAGAATAGAGTTTGTTGGCATTTTGCATATAGATTACATTAATGATATGTTGTCATTGATGTCAATTGAACCTGTGAATGATATTCATGATATTGCTAATGTTATTGTTGTTATTGCCATTGTCTTGTAACCGGTATGATAAACCTTGAGGAAGATGTAGTAAACTGGTATATGGTAGTTTGTAAGTTAAACCGGTGTAAAGGGTTAAACATTTCTATGTTATGTAACCGGTAAACCCTATCGTTTATTTTCTGTTAAACCCTAACCGATCAAGTTTGTTGGTTTAAGATCTAATGTTGAGCGGTAATTATGGAGACACGTGTGATCATTGAATGAGGATAAGTTCAGATTGATTTGGTGTGTTTGTTATCTTGGAAAGGAGAAAAGTGGATTGCATCTAATGAATAGCGCGTGATGAGTTACAAAGTCCGATGAAGCGGTGATCATGGAGCGGTTGGAATTTTATTGATTAATGTTAAGAGTGATAAGTTGAGATATTTTCATATTTCTATCCTCAGAACTCTTGAGTTATTGTCATCTTTTGGTTTGCATAGTAGTAGTGATGTATTAAAAGTTGACTATGTGTATTCCATATGTTAATCCTGAACTTATTAAATCATGTTTTATCTTTGCCAGTTTATTCTTGCAGCCATGTGATTTATTCTTGTTGCCATGCAGATTATTTAGGGCAAGATTATATGTGAAATTAATAGATGTGTTGATTAAATAAAATGCGTATGTATGTTGTTGTATGTTATTTATTTTGTAGTGCAGAGAATAAATGATGCTGTGGTGGATGTTCGCCTATCGCACCTATTGAAGGGAAGGATACTCAAGAGATGATTGAAGATCAAACTGTAGAAAAGCTAAGCAAGCATAAGGGATAGCATAAGAGGAGTAATCAAGTGATACTACCAATGTATAAGTTAAGGGGACATGGAAGTTGTAAATACCGCCACAGTATGTAATGACTGTGGTTTGGTCTAGATCCGCGTTTCCTGTAGCATAACTCCAGCTATCTCCTTTCTCGGTCAATCATCCGCCTCTTCTTTTTGGCATGATTTGTTTTGTCTATTGTAGATGATTTGTTTTTAATAAGAATCTCTTCTTCTTCTCAGAGGTTAGATAGAAAGGGAGAAGAATAGAGCAGGGGATTTTTCATAAGCATTCTTGAGTTTCTTTTCGTATTGAACCATGTAATGATTTTCAAAGAACGGTGAATAAAATTGTGTCGTTCTGATCTTTTAAGAGTTGTTTTCAGGAAGCCTGGTATCACTCATCCAAGGGGGGCCCACTTGGTGAGTGTTCCTGTACATTCGTTAAAATTAGTTTTCTTTCCTTAGCCGCAGTAGACAGTCTTGCATTGATTGTTCCTGCAGCCACTGGAAACAGATCCATTGACTATTCCTACAGCCAAGCCAAAAGAGAGTAATTTATGTTTATCATATAAGATTTCATATGGTGTCTTCAAAGTACCTTTCTTCAATTGTACTCAGTTCAGGGTGTAAACTGTTGTGCTTATTGCTTCTCTCCAAAATGTTTGTGGCACTTTCTTTTCAATCATCAGTGTTCTAGCACAATCCACAATAGATCGGTTTCTTCTCTCAGCTATTCCATTCTGCTGTGGAGTTCTTGGTGCAGAGACTTGTCTTTTAATACCATGATCATTGCAGAATAAGTTGAATTCATTAGATGTGATCTCTCCTCCTCTATTTGATCTAAGACATTTCAATTGTCTTCCTGTTTCATTTTCAACTCTTGCCTTGTACCATTTAAACATTTGAAAAGCTTCTGATTTATCTTTTAAAAACATTACTGACATCATCCTTGAATAGTCATCCACAAATAATATGAAATATTTATCACCATAATAACTTTGAACTTTCATAGGACCACAAAGATCAGTGTGCACAAGATCTAAAATTCCCTTAGAAGTGTAAGACTTACTTGTAAATCTTGATCTTGTCATCTTACCCATATGGCATCCTCAACACATAGCATTCTTAGGTTTTTCAAGACTCAGTAGACCTCTTACTCGGCGCTTCTTGCTTATTTTGATCAGATTATCAAAATTTACATGACAAAACCTTTTATGCCATAACTAGGTATCATCTATCTTTGCATACAAACACTTGTACCAAGTTGAGTCAAGGTGAAATGTGTTACCTTTTGTTTGTGTCCGGGTAGCAGCTAACTTCCCATTCTTGTCATGAACTTTGACAATTCCTTTCTGAAATTCTATTTGGTAACCTGTGTTGTTTAGCTGTGCTACACTCAACAAATTGTATTTCAAACCTTCAACCCAATAAACATCATTGTATCTTGCATTGTCAAGAAGTGTTATAGATCCTTTACCTTTCACCGGACATGGTGCATCATTACCAAATCTTACATAGCCTCCATCATAATCTTCTAACATAACAAACTTGTGTTTATCTCCTGTCATATGATGTGAGCATCCACTATCTATGATCCAAGAATCATTAGTATTTATGTGAGACATTAGGGCTTTTTCTTCATACTTTTCTTCATTTGATCCATCTTTGATAGCCACATAAACTACTTCCTTTGTATCAGTTTCATCTGATTTATCATCGTTGGATTCCTCATCAGCTATTAAGCATGTCTTTCTATCTCTTCTTTTGAAGTCTCGGTGTCCTCTGTAATGATTGTCTTTCTCTCTGTCATCTCGGTAATCTCTCTTTTTAGTATAATCTTTTTTAGGACAGTTAGAAGCCATATGTCCTATGTTATCACAATTGAAACATTTCAAGGGTAGTTTTCCTTTATACTTACCTTTGCCTCTTGGTAACCTTTTGGCTAATAGTGCTTCAAACTCTTCCTGCTTTCTGATTTCCTCATATAGTTTGTGTACTTCTTCCATGTTCTTATGAAATCTTTCACTTGCTCCACTGTGATCTCCTTCAGAGTACTTATACTTTCTTTCATTGTAATCATTAGATTCATCAAGATGAAAAGAACTAAATGTAGATTCAACTTTATTTACCAAAGATCCACTATTATCAAAGTTACTTAACTCAAATGCATGTAGCTTACCAATATTAGCATCTAAAGAAACTAGCATATTAGGTACATACCTCAATTCATTGATTGCAGAGACTTGGATTGCATAAGCCGGTAGAAGGGTTCTTAACAACTTACTTGTTATATCCTTTTCTTCAATAGTTCCACCTACTCCTTTGATTTGATTGACAATCTCCTTTAGTCTTGTACTGTACTGAGTTATGTTCTCACCTTCACTCATCCTCATGGATTCAAGTTTTCCTCTTAGACTATCTACTTTTTCTCTTTGAACATGTTCATCTCCTCCATATACTGATATGAGCTTATCCCACATTGCCTTTGCATCATTGCAACCTTCTAGGTCATTAAACTCTAAGTCGGTCAATGCAAATGTTATTTCAATCATTGCTTGGATATGTTCTTGCTTTGCCTTTATCTCTTCCATTGTCAATGGATAGGTGCTCAGTGTAACAAAATCATTCTCCAGATAGTATACAACATATTCTCCAACTCCTGATAGATGCAACTTCATCCTTTTCTGCCATGTAGAGAAACTTGACTTGTTCAGCTTCGGTGCATCCCTCTTATACATCTTTGGATCTTTAACTCAAGTGCCTTTAAACTTTTCTTCCCGAAGTCCTAAGCTCTGATACCTATTGATAGTTTTGATACTTAATATAAGTACAGATCCAATAGCCAACAAGATGAGAGGGGGGGGTGAATCATACAAACTTAATCTTCCATAAAAACATCAGATTCAACCTCAGTAACATATACTTCAATAATATAACCAAAACTGCTAAACATACAAACTCAAAAGCATATAAACATCATAAACCTCATAACACCAGATTTAATGTGGAAACCCAAATAGGGAAAAACCACTGTGGGGTTTCGGACTCACTAAGAAATATACTCTTCTAGAGTATGCTCGGTTAAAAGCAAATCCTGTTAAAGATTACAAACATATTGCTAGATGTGACCCGGTTAAGGGATTTCCCTCAGATATGTTAGGATCTTCACCTTGTTAGAAGTGACCTTGTTAAAGGATTTCAAACACTCAATCAAAATGTCACCTTGCTAGAGGGTTTTACAAATAAGACTGTTAAGTCCACTCGGTTAAGAGATTTTTTGTCACTTTCACAAAATAACAGTAATAAAAATCTATCTGCAACTTCACATCTAAAATGCTAAAGTAGATTCTTTATTTGCTCAATACAATCTAGACATAGAACTAATCTTGTCCATTTGCTGGGCTTCTATACTCTATTATTCAAACAGGTCTTCAAGCTTCTGTGCTTGGTAATCACTATGTAGCATCCCTGTGCATACATTTGCCTGCATACATTGTTTATCAACAGTTCCCTATTTATAAACAATTAGCTAACCGCTTAATCTCCTTGATCACATTTCCCATGATCAATCATAGCCATCAGATCTTCAATCTTATCCAGGTTCAATGCATCTTTCAATCTGAAAACGTTTTACCCCACCTTAGAATTTGCATATATTTCTTGGAACTTGTGCTAGGGTATCGCAATTCAATCTGAGCTGTAGATCTTCCTGCCGATCTTCCATTGCCATAGATTCTTAACAAACTTTATTTACGGTATACCAATCATTTAATCAGTTCCAGCTCATCAACTTCCTTCATTAAATAACACATGTAAACATTTAATGCATTCTGTTACAGCTCGGTTACAACTCGGTGAATACTAAACTTCACTCAGTAGACATTCCGCCTTCATTAACCGATAGCGATAACCTTAAGGTTTACCGACTAGGTTCCTTAGGGTTTACCGACTAGGTTCCTTACTTGGTAACATAGTATAGTATTAACCTTACAATTTACAACATATGTATGATGTCAAAACAATCTAAACATCATGATCTCATCATTGTCTGACTCGGTAATAGTTGCCCATTGAATACCTTATTCATCCCCTTATTCATCATAATCTTTCTGTGTCTTTTACTAACATCTTTATACTCTTCAAATCATACTTCTCAAGATATGGCAACATCATACTGAATTAGAAAATTAATTTCTTGACATTAATGACAAAATAATAATATCAAGACAGTAAACATCCCTAATCAGTTATATCCATAATCATCAACAACCTTCTCAATATCCTTATTGAAATGTCAACAATCTTCCATTGTCTGTTATAATGCCAAATGCTAACTGCCAAAACAAAGTAATTTATGTTTATCAACATTGAATTTATCCAGTATTGCTTTTATGAGTTTATGCAGAAATCTTCCTATAGCCTTTCTATAGGTTCAATTCTTGATTATCTTTTCCGCATAATGTTATTTATTGTAGTAATGCAGAATAGCTGTCGCAGGAACTTAGTGCATATATAGTGCAGACCCATTTCAAGTATTACGTCCTTGGGTTGATAATCAAATGAACACTATCTATGAAAATAGTGACTTTACCAAATGAATGTCCAAACTTCAGGTTGAGACTTCAATTAGAGTTATTATTCTTATTGTTGGGTTGAACATTTTTGGTGTCGCTACCGAGGATGGTGTCAAACTAAGAACCTATTATGGTTATTGTCTTTTTCAGTTTTCAGTTAATTGTTTTTTTTGGCATACCTGATTATTCAAAAAAATTTCATGAATTTGCATGCATAGGCAAAAAAGAGATGTTCTAGGTAGATTTCTGCCCAGTCATCCTAATAATGTAAAAAATAATTCCTGAGATATAAATCCTTTTGCTGAACTTTATCAAACCCCAGAGAATTTGAACGACCCTGAATCTGAATTCCTAGAAGGTAGTCTTTAGTTCCTCTTTGGACCTCAAGAAGAAGAATTTCATATAGTAACAACCCCCACAACTCCAATGCAAGGAAACCCACCTCCTAGTGGAAATAACCCACCACCACCACCAGACCCAACATTTGAGTTCCCCATATCTGATCAGCATGATAATGCTAATCTCAAGAACATTCCAGCTTCTTCCCTCCCTAAATTCTATGGATTGGTGACAGAGGATCTAGACACATTTCTGTTTGAGTTTGATGTTCTCTGTACGAGTTTTGACAATACTATAGATGCCCATAGACTCAAAATATTTCCTGCCACCTTGAAGAAATCATCCTTAAGATGGTTTATGAGCTTGCGTAGTAGCACAATCAATACATGAGATGAGATGAAATGATTGTTTCTTGCAAAATATAAAGATTATTGTAGAGGCACTGATCGTCATGGGGATGATATCTTTAGAATGACACAGAAAGAAGAAGAGAGTCTTGAAGATTATCTAGAGAGGTTTCTATTTAGTGTCAAGAAGTCCAAACATAGTACTCTAAATGAATATTCCCTCAAGTTGATATTTTTGAGGGAAATCAATGATGAACGCACTGTTTCTTTGGATCTTATGGGAGGAGGACATATTACATAGCTCACTTGGGCTGAAATAGGACAAATTTGTAAGAAGTATTCTAGATATGCTTCTAAGAAGAATAAGCATTTCAAGCTAGGAACACCTTCATCAACATCTGGTACTGGAGTTTCTAGAATGGAACTTAGTCATCTATTGAAGGACTTTAAGGAGGACATCATAAATAATATGGCTACTCAATTGGATACACTTTCAGCCAAGAAGAAGCATGAAGAAGCTGATGCATTTCTTGCATAATTTTGCCCTCATTGTAGATAGCGAAAGAAGGATTGTAGATGTAAAATGGTTGCAAATGTGGAGGTTCCTGACTTCAAGACAATACAAGGTGAGGATGAGCAAGTCTTCTATGTTTCTCAAAGAAGGCCAAATTTTCAAAGACAAGGTATGCCTCCAGATTCACTTTCTTTTTCTGGTTATAGTGGAAATTCTTATGTACCAAATAACTAATGACAACCACCATATGCTCAAAATATTGGTAATTATCAAAACTAGTATGGTTCTCAAGGCCAAGGGCAACATTTTTCTAATCAAATGCCATAGTGGCATCAACCACAAGGGAATTGGTATCCACCTCAGGGCCAAGGAAGTCAGTTTCAAGGGAATTGGAAACCTACTCCTCAATGGAGGGGGAGTCAGCCATGGACTGCCCAATCTTCTGGTTATCAATAGCCTATTCAATAGCCACAACCTTCTGCAATAATGCCTCCTCCTACAGCCACTGTTGTCCCACCTAAACCAACACAATTGCCCACTCAACCAATGCCAAATCCTAATATCAAATCTTAGCAAAAACAACAAGCTTATTCAGCTGATCTTAATCAATACCCAGCCTATTCTCTATCTCTAAGTGATATTCACCTCCAATTTGGGACAAAACTGCCTAATCCATCTCCTCCAGTTATCACTAAGGTACAAGAAGAACAAGAAATCTTTGATCCAACAGATACAATACCTTAGAAGCAGATATTGCCACCATTTCCCCAGAGATTGCAAGAAAAGGAAGTTCTCACAAAACAAGAGCAAGGTTTTGATATTATAGATCAACTGAAACATGTTTGTGTTAAAATTCCATTGTTGCAGGCAATAAAAGATGTTCCTATATATAGTAAGGCACTGAGAGAAGCATGTCTAAAAAAACCTGGTAGGAAGAAGAAGGATCTGCAAACAGTGCATGTTATGGGTCAACTGGCAGATATTATGTTAGGCAAGGTTGCGATTCCAAAATATTCTGATCCAGGTAGTCCTGTTGTAAGTATAGTCATTAATGGTAGCCAGATAAGAAATGTTTTAATTGATTTAGGGGCAGCCATTAATGTGATGACAAGAGAAGTAATGAAACAAATTGAAATCAATAGTCTAAGGCCTACACCCACAGTCCTACAGCTTGCTAATAGCTCTACAGTGAGACCAGATGGTATGATTGAAGATGTAGTGGTTATTTTGGATTCCTGGGAATACCCTACCGACTTTATGATTCTATCTCCAAAGGAAACATTGGGAGGATATTCGGTAATTTTGGGAAGACCTTGGCTTGCCACAACTGATGCATGTATTGGATGTAGATCAGGGGATATGACTATTTCAGATGGGAACTCTACAAAAATATTAGCCTTGTATTCTTCTGCACAACCCCAGTGTGATCAACAACAAGCTGTTTGGCCTATTTTGGGAGAAGAATTTGAGGAAGTTGACTCTATTAATCACCTTATGATGATTAATCAAGGGCCATTCATGCAATTACATGATGAAGATTCAATTCTTTATAAAATTCTAAAAATGAGTTGATAAAAGAACAACAATTGAAGGAGTTGGTACCGAATATTGCAGGTTTAGAATTTCCTACAACCACTGATATATTGCATACCATGTTGCCGCAGGAAGTCTCTACTTCTCATTTTTCTAATATGAATCAGATTGATCTTACTATCAAGATAGAATTTGATTTGAATAAATGTTTGAATATCAATAAAGATCTTTCAGATACTCAAAAGGGGACCCTTGTGGACTTGCTGAAATGTCATAAAAATGATTTTGCATGGGATTACAAGGATATGCATGGAATAGATCCAACAGTTTGCACCCACTGTATCTACATAAAAGAAGAATGTTGCCCACTCAGACAAACACAAAGAAGAATCAATCCTGCATTAAAAGAAATAGTTAAAGAAGAATTGCAGAAGTTGTTAAAGGTCGGATTTATCTATCCTATCTCTGATAGCCAATGGGTATCGCCTTTGGTAATAGTCCCTAAGAAAGGAGGAAAATGGAGGGTATGTGTTGATTATAGAGCCTTGAACTTAGCAACAAGAAAAGATCATTTTCCATTACAATTTGTGGATTAGGTATTGGATTCTTTGGCTAGTAAAAGATATTTTTCATTTCTTGATGGATTCAGTGGTTACAATCAGATTCAGATAGCCTCGGAGGATCAAGAAAAGACAATATTTACCTGTCCTTGGGGCATATATGCATATTCTGTTCTTCCTTTTGGGTTGTGTAATGCTCCAACCACTTTTCAAAGAGCAGTAATCAATAACTTTTCTGATATTTCTCAAGACATAATGGAAATCTATATGGATGAATTTACAACTTATGGTTCAGAATTTGAACAAGCATTGGGGAACCTGAAAAAAGTTTTGCAGCGATGTGAAGACTATAATTTGTCATTAAATAGTGAGAAATGCTTCATCATGATGCAAGAAGGAATAGTCCTTGGTCATCATATCTCTGAAAAAAGGAATATAGTGGTTCCAACAAAGATTGAAGTCATTCAGCATATCAATGCCCTTGTGAAGCAAAAAGATGTAAGAAGTTTCCTTGGTCATGCTGGATAGTATAGAAGGTTTATTAAAAATTTCAGCAAAATTGCAAGTCCCTTATATTCACTGCTTACCAAGGATATGGAATTTAAATGGACCTCAACATGCAATGAAGCTTTCTTGAAGCTTAAGCCTGCCTTGACTCAAGCACCAGTTCTTAAAGGTCCAAATTGGTCTTTACCATTTCAAATTCATATAGGTGCATCTGATTATGCAATAGGGGCAGTATTTGGATAGAAGATTGACAAATTGGAAAGTACAATATATTATATTAGCAAGAACTTACAGGGACTTAAGTTGAATTACACAGTCACTAAAAAGAAAATGTTAGCTGTTATATATGCACTCAACAAATTTAGGCACTATATCACAGGATATCCCATATTTGTGCATACAGATTATACAACAATCAGATACCTCATGAATAAGACTTCAATTACTGGTAGATTAGCTCGCCAGTTATTTTTGATGTAGGAATTTGATATTACAGTTGTTAATAAACCAGGGAAGTCTAATGTGGTTGCAGACCATCTTTCAAGACTTCAGTTACAAGAGGATTCTATAGTAATAGATGATGATTTTCCAGATGAACATTTATTCCTTATAAAAGCCCACACTCCTTGGTATGTTGATATTGCCATCTATTTAGCTGCTGCTAAAATGCCAATTTATTTCTCTCCTAAGGAAAGAAGGTTGTTAGTAGAAATTTTTTTTAATTTCTCATGGATTGATAATTGTTTGTTTTACACTGGGCCTGACCAAGTCATGAGAAGATGTGTAAGGGAAGATGAAACATATGATATCCTGCATGCATGTCATGATGAGCCATGTGGAGGACATTTTGCTGCCAAAAGAACAACACTCAAAGTATTAAATACATGATACTATTGGCCCACATTACACAAGGATGCAACATAGTATATAAGAACATGTGACAGATGCTAGTGTATGGGAAGACCTACTAAATATAATGAGATGCCATTATATCGACAAATATCAGTAGCACCATTTGATAAATGGGGTTTAGATTTTGTTGGCCCAATTGATCCACCTTCTAATGGAAAGTCCTACATTTTGGTATGTACAGATTATGTAACAAAATGGGTGGAAGCTCATGCTATGACACATGCAAGAGATAATAAGGTGGCTAAGTTTTTTTATGAAGAGATATTTACAAGATATGGAGTGCCAAGAGAAATTGTCTCAGACTAGGGCCCACAATTTACTTCAACATTGATTGCAGCTTTGGTCAATGAATACAATATAAGGCACAGGAAATCTACTCTGTATCATCCACAAGCTAATGGACAAGTAGAGGTTACAAATAGGGAGCTTGAGGCTATTCTTAATAAAACAGTATCTGTTCATAAAAAGATTGGTCTCCTAGGCTTTCAGAAGCAATTTGGGCATACAAAACTACTTGGAAAACACCAATTGGTTTTATACCTTTTGAGATGGTTTATGGAAAATAAGCAATGATGCCTATTGAATTTGAGCATAAAACTTTGAGGAAAACTTTGCAATTAAATATGACATTATTTGAAGCACAAAAGGAACATATTTAGCAATTGAATGCTTTGGATGAATGGAGGAAAATGGCTGTTCAATAGACATAACTGATCCAAAATCAGAGAGTAAGGTGGCATGATAAATATATCAAAGAAAAGAAGTTCAAAGATGGTGACTAGGCACTATTGTATGACTCCAGATATAAAGATACTATGGGGAAGCTACAAACCAGATGGTTAGGGCCATATGAGATAGACAAATTTTTCAATAATGGAGCTATACGTTTGACCACAATTGACCTTGTTCAGTTTAAGCTTTTGGTGAATGGTCACCGATTGCATCTGTATCATAAGCCGACCACTAAAGAGGAGTTCCTGCAACAATTTGCCCAAAAGGATGAAACACAGGTTCCTGCAACAATTGATAAGGTTCCTACAACAATTGATGAGGCTCCTGCTACAATTGAGTAAAGTAATAAAGGTAAGGTTCCTGCAGCCACTGCAGTGAACATTCTTGTCGCTTCATCATAAATATTTCCATGTCTTATGGGAATATTCTTCTCCATAAATAACATTCCATCCACGTCATTCCATCCCAGTTTCTTATCTGTCATTGCACTTCATTTCACCATCATTTTTTCATACAACTGCAGGTATGTACATATTGTATTTTATTTTAATTACACATTTATTATTTCATTATGGTTATGCCTTTCTAAATCTGCGTACACTCCCCAAAATCTCATCAGCTTGTGTGGACACGTGCTAGGTTAAGTTGGGGGGGGGGTGCTTTATGGTTCAGTTTCCAAAGTTAGTGATTATTCATCCTTTTCAGTACTTAGAATTGATTGCTTACCATCATTGTTTTAACAAGATATTTTTTTTAATGCAAGGAAGTAATAAATTCTACTGCCAATTGGAGATATGTATAGAATTTTCAATTTTGCAAGTCTGTCGGATATTTTGGTCCTCCGTTTCTCAGTTGCAAACTGTTCTATACTAATAGAGTAAGAATGGGTGGTGATCCAATCCACCATGAGCCAATAGTCCATGAAGTATTACTGCAGGATGCTCTTTGTGAGCATTATTTTAGACACCATGGCTGGATTTATTACTTTTTGAAAATCAGAGATTTTAATGAAAAAATTGCTGTAGAGTATATGCATTCCTTCAATGAAGGAGAATTTATGATTAAAGGTTTAAGGGTTATTTCTATGGAGAAACGAATAACTGAAGTAATAGGGTTTCCGCATGAAGGAAAATTGTTTCTAGAATCAAAAGACATAAGGAGCGCCAGAGCAGAGTTTACAATTCCCATAGATGGACCTCTAATGGTGGACAAGAAAGGAACTAGAAGGGTTTCCCTACCAGCAGAGTGGCCTCAGGTATCTTTATATGTCATGAAATACATTACTTGCAAAGGGAGATATTCAAATCTACATTCACCACACTTTAAATTACTTAGTCATTTACGGCATGGCCGGAGGGTGAATGTCCCTAATTTTCTATACCACCTCATTTCTACAAGTGCTAAAGAAACGCAAAAGAATGGAAATCATTCTGTCAGCCATCATGGTTTGGTTAAATTGCTTGTAGAACATTCTCTAGAGACATTTCACAGATGGAATGGGGGGTATTTGAGGATATATTGCAGTTTAGGGTTGAAGATGCTCCTGTTGCTAAGGATCCACTAGTTGAAGAAGAAAATATTGCAGAACCCTCTTCTCTCGTAGTTGCTGCAGAGGATGATTTGCTCATTGCCGAAGGAGTTGCGGTTATTGTGGAAGAAGAGATGGTTGAAGCAAATGTGGAGCAACCCTCCACTTCTCTTCAAAGAGAGTCACCAATTGCTAAGAGAAAAGGGAAGGAATTGGAAATAAATAAAATAGATGAAGAACCTATGGCTCAACTGCATGCAACTAAAATTTCTCCTGCAACCAAGAGGCATAGGTTAAAAAGAAAAACTCCTGCAGCAACTGAAACCATTCTTGCAGCCACTCCAAAGGTTTATGTGAGAAGAACACGAAGTAGGACCTAGAAGGCTCATCCAGCAGGTGATCTAGTAGAGGTTATTGCAGTGGAAACATTGGAAGAAGGAAGCCCTGCAGATGTTGAAATCCAGTAAGAAGGTGATGAAGATAGACTGCCAAATCTTGCTTTTGTGGCACAACAGCTTGAGGAAACTATTCAAGAAATTCCACAAAAGCTTGAGGAAACTATTGGAGAAATTCCATAGCAGCTTGAGGAACTTATTGAAGAGATCCCACGGCCTAAGGTAACACCTATTAGACCTCCATCATCCCTAAGCAGTTTATCTATTGCTTTAAGATTTTATAGACAATGGGAAATAGAGAGGGCTAGATTGCAAGGGATTATTGACAAACTACAAAGAGAAATTGAAAAGAGGGATAAAAAAATTGAGGAATTAGAGGTTAAGGTTGAAACAATTTCTAGTATGGTCCTTGAATTGATCCAATGTAGGGAACCTCCAAGGGTTTATGATTTGCATTTAAAGGAGAGGTATTTAAATTTCAAATTGAACCACATTGTTAGGGACCTTAGCCCCTCTCTAGAAACCCCTGAGGAATTTTATTATGCTTACCAGACTTCTCTAGTAGCTGTGAAAAATTTGCTATGTGAGTTTTATTTACATAACTATGTTGTACCCTCAAATAGTGAGTGGAACCCTTTATTATATATTGGGGATATCCATATAAAATCTTTAATGTCATGGATCCAAAATGAGATCAACATGGGGGCACAAGCCAAGGCATATAAAGATTTTGAATTTGACTGCACATTGCCATTGAGGAAAGAAGCAAAAGAACCAAGAGTTCTTTATTATGAATGGCAAAAATTACTGGTAAGAGATGATTTTAGGAAACTAGTGCTTCCAATGAGAGAAGAAATATACTAGGCATATGAGCATTTAGTCCAGACTGACAGTGCAGCTACAATAGATGGGTTAACTAGGTGCTGGAATAACTTACCAGACAAATTGAAGTAGGGAGAACCTTATTCACTGCAAAATTTTCAAGCAGTTATGTAGAGAGCCCCCAAAAATATACAACTGGGCAGAGAAAAAGCCAATAACTGGTTACCACTGATTTTTCAACCTCCTATTCTTATGTGGCCACTATTGGGATGTCAGACTCCGGATAAGCCCTATGATATAGTTACAGAAGAATCAGCCAGATGGTCCAGGCTGGAAAAGATGAAGGGATTTTATTGGAATTTAGCTTCAAGAGGAACAGGTCAAGGAACCATAGGTGATCTGAGAATTAGTGCAAGAGTCAGAAATTTTCCTTTTGCTGTAGGATCAACAAGCTCTTAAAGTTGGGGGCCATGATGAGTTGAGACATTGTCATATTTCTATCCTCAGAACTCTTGAGTTTTTGTCATCTTTTGGTTTGCATAGTAGTAGTGATGTATTGGAAGTTGACTATATGTATTCCATAAGTTAAGCCTGAACTTATTAAATCATGTTTTATCTTTGCTAGTTTATTCCTGTAGCCATGTGATTTATTCTTGTTGCCATGCGGATTATTTAGGGCAAGATTATATGTGAAATTAATAGATGTGTTGATTAAATAAAATGCATATGTATGTTATTTCTTTTGTAGTGCAGAGAATAATGATGCGGTGGATATTTGCCTATCATGCCTGTTGAAGGGAAGGATACTCAAGAGATGACTGAAGATCAAATTGTAGAAAAGTTGAGCAAGCGTAAGGGATGGCATAAGAGGAGCAATCAAGCAATACTACCAATGTCTAACTTAAGAGGACATTGAAGTTGTAAATACCACCACAGTATGTAATGACTATGGTTCGGTCTAGATCTGTGTTTCTTGCAGCATAACTCCAGCTATCTCCTTTCTTGGTCAATCATTTGCCTCTTCTTTTAGGTGTGACTTGTGTTGTCTATTGTAGATGATTTCTTTTTAATAAGAAGCTCTTCTTCTTCTTAGAGGTTAGATAGAAAGGGAGAAGAATAGAGCAGGGGATTTTTCATAAGCATTCTTGAGTTTCTTTTCGTATTGAACCATGTAATGATTTTCAAAGAACGATGAATAAGATTATGTTGTTCTGATCTTTTAAGAGTTATTTTTGGGAAGCCTGGTATCCCTCATCCAAGGGTGGCCCACTTGGTGTGTTCCTATGCATTCGTTAAAATTAGTTTTCTTTCCTTAGCCGTAGTAGATATTCTTGCATTGACTATTCTTGCAGCCACTGGAAATAGATCCACTGACTGTTCCTGCAGCCAAGCCAGAACAAAGTAATTTTTGTTTATCAGCATTGAATTTATCCAGTATTGCTTTTATGAGCTCATGCAGAAATATTTCTGTAGCCTTTCTATAGTTTCAATTCTTGATTATCTTTTCTGCATAATGTTAGTTGCTGCAGTAATGCAGAATAGCTATTGCAGGAACTTAGTGCATATATAGTGCAGACCCATTTCAAGTATTACGTCCCTGAGTTGACAATCAAGTGAACACTAGCTATGAAAATAGTGACTTTACCAAATGAATGTCCAAACTTTGGGTTGAGACTTCAACTAGAATTATTATTCTTATTGTTGGGTTGAAAAAAGAGATTGTTATGATTTCTAACGGTCAAGATTGTACTGAATTGTTTGTAAACTTGATGATGAGAATTAACTTTTCTTTGTGTTACCGACCTAGTTGATTTGTATTTAAGGTTGATGATATTGATGTGTAAGTGTTGGCAAAGTTGAAAAGATTGGTAGAAACTAGTTGAGTGTGTGGTTGCCTAACCAGTGGATGGATCTGCAGTTTGAGTAAAGGCAGATTGAAGCTTAAGAATGATCTTATGAAGCAAATGTAGTGCTATTCAGACAGATCAAGAAAACCCGTTGTTTTCTAACAATTACAACAGAAATTGAAATCCCCTAATTGGGTAAGCTCTAATAAGATTGGTTACTTTCTAAATCCTCTTACAAGGTGGTCCATTAGTTTGGATTCTCAAATCCTCTAGCGAGGTTAGTCCTAATAGGGTATTGTGCTTTTCATCAAGGCATATTTGTAAATCCCTTAACCGGGTGATTCCTAACTGGAATTAGTTCTTAACAAGACTTATTGTAAAAGCTTTAATAGGCTTGGCTCCTAACAGGGAGAACTTCAAAAGAGTTCAGATAGCTATCCTTGTGAGTCTCATCTCATCGTGGTTTTTACCTATTTGGGTTTTCCACGTATAAATATTTGTGTCAAGTGATGAATGCTTTTGTGGTTATGATCTTATTTGTTGATTTGATTAACTACTTAACTATTCTGATAAGGCATGATAATTGGAAGCATTGAGAGATGAATATGTTGACATATGATTAAGCATTTTTGATGTTTACAAGATTGAAGTTGTTTGCTATTAAAGTTGTCATAACAGTTAAACCTATTGATGTTGGTTATCTTTGAGATATTATCTTGACTGATTTACTTGTTGATAAGTTTATTTTTGAGTTTGGGAGTTTGTATCAGTTTTTCAGTATACTGGTTCACCCCCCTCTCAGTATTCTACTAGATACTTTTTCTTTCATCATACGATCAATTGGTATCAGAGCATCTCAGGTCCTCTTTAACCTAAAGCCTAATAGCTTGATGAAAAGATCTTGTAGATCATGATGAAGAAAGAAGGTCCGAAGTTCAACAAAGATAACTATAGGATATGGAGCAACAAAATGAAGATTTACATTAAGAGTCTTGGTAGTCAGTATTGGGATCATATAGAAACTAAGTATACTCCACCTACTGGAACTCTGACTGACGATCAAAAGAAGGAACAACAAGGGAATCATCAAGTATTAGAGGCTATTATCAGTTCCCTGTCTGATGCTGAATATGAAGATGTTCATGGTTTTGAAACTACATATGAAGTATGGAAAAAACTTGAAGAGATTTATAGCGGTGATGTGTAAGGAAGTAAAGTAGCGGAAACAACTTCCTACACTAACCTTGAGAGGAGGGTAATGCAAAACTTTTTTAGATCATTATAACAGTTACAGAAAATAGAAATAGATATAATAGCAACCATACCACAACACAATGATTTACGTGGGGAAAACCCTTTCGGGAGAAAAACCCCACCCTCCAAAAGCAGCTCAATATTTTATTCAGCAATCAAAAACAGATTACAAAATACTTGCAGAGCAAGCTCTTCGCAGGAGTAGCACTAAACAGAGATTCAGAGGCAACTCAATAGCCATAAGACTCTTACACACAACCTCTATCTCACACACCTCATAAATAGGAGATACAATACAAGAAACCGTCAAACGGTATTACAAAACCATGGGCTAAAACCACCCAATAAGGTGTAGCCGACCTTATCTCCCTTCTAGATGCCCTATGACATGTTAAAGCACACATCAACACATGTCGCTCCCTTTTACAGCTCATTTATGTATTCGATACAAATTATTTTTCCTATTTCAGGAGTACAAACTTCCGGAGGCCATAACTTGAGAACCGGGTGTCCGATTGACGAACCGTTTGAAGCGCCGGAAAGCTCGCGAAGTGCTCTATCACCTCGTAACCCGCTTCGCCGGTTATGGCCACTTTTTAGGGCGTTTCGGAGCCTCTAAAGTCCCCAAAATTAAGTTTAAATATTTTATTGCACCCCTCCAAGACGAAAAATTTAATATCTTCAAAACTAGCTGTGACCTTGCGACGAAACTTTACCGGAATGCTTATCTAGCCAACCAGAAGCTTCAGGGAGAGTTTCGCACCATTTCGTGCTCAAATAAAAACTTACTATAAATAGTAACCTCACATAAATGCAAGGTTGAGACACCATTTTTCCCAACAAATCTCCCACTTGTCGAACACCTTGCATGAGCGGAAGGGAATGTCAACACAATGAATCAATTGCTAGGGGCCATAAGGCCCATAGACTTTGAACACCATCTGAACTTCTCTGTGCTCACAGCCTTAGTTAAAGCATCTGCAACATTCATCAAAGTGTCCACCTTAACCAGCTTCACCCTACCATCTTCGACCATATCTCTAACAAAATGATACTGAATATCAATATGTTTGGTCCGGGCATGAAATGTCGGGTTCTTAGCTAGGCTAATTGCACTCTGACTGTCACAGTAAACTGTCACTGTACCTTGTTTTATTCCAATATACGAACATAGTCTCTTAAGCCAAATGGCCTCTTTACAAGCATGAGTAGCTGCCATATACTCTGCTTCAGTAGTGGATAAAGCAACCACAGCCTGTCGCTTACTCATCCAACTAATTGCACCACCAAACAAAGTAAACACATAAGCACTGGTGGATCTTCTGCTATCAATATCACCTGCCCAATCTGAATCCACATAACCATGGATATCAAGGGAAGTCATGTCTCCAACTGAATTACCATGATAACACAAAGAATACTCTGAAGTACCCTTCAAATATTTGAAGACTCTTTTGACTGCATCCCAATGAACTCTACCAGGATTAGACATATATCTAGAAAGTACTCCCACTGCTTGGGCAATATCTGGTCTAGTACAGACCATAGCATACATCAAGCTTCCAACTGTACTCTGGTAAGACACTCTGCTCATGTCTTCCATCTCCAATGGGGATGTAGGACAATCTGAAACAGATAGTTTCGTTCCAACTGTAAAAGGAACACTCAATGGTCTACAATTCTGCATGTTGAACCTCTGTAACACTGAATTCACATACTTACTCTGGCCTAGCCATAGCTTTCTGTTCGCCCTATCTCTTCTAATTTCCATCCCAAGAATGTGCTTTGCTGCACCAAGATCTTTCATTTCAAATTTAACAGCGAGCTGAGACTTCAGTTCTGAAATCATACCTTTCCCTTTACCAATGAATAACATATCATCAACATACAATGCAATAAATAAGAAATGATCACCATAAGATTTATAATAAACACAGTGATCTGATTTAGAACGTTCAAATCCCAAACTCAACACATATGTATCAAATTTCTGGTACCACATCCTAGGACTTTGTTTGAGGCCATACAAAGATTTCTTCAATTTACAGACCAAATTACTTTTGCCTTTCACCACATAGTGCTTCGGCTGTGTCATATAAATATCTTCCTCCAAATCACCATGAAGAAAAGCAGTTTTCACATCCATTTGTTCAACCTCTAAATCATAAGCAGTAGCAATAGAAAGCAAAAATCTAATAGACGTCATTTTTGCAACAGGAGAAAATATCTCACCGTAATCAACACCCTCAACCTGAGAGTAGCCTTTTGCAACCAACCTTGCTTTATACTTCTCAATGCTTCCATCTGAACCAATCTTTTTCTTGAACACCCATTTACAACCAATAGGTTTTCGTCCTTCAGGCAATGGTACAAGATCCCATGTATCATTCTTTTTCAAAGCTGCCATTTCTTCCTCCATAGCAATCTTCCAGGATTCTGCATCATTCATACCCAATGCCTCTTCTACAAATTTCGGTTCATCCACACTAGTATTCAGAGCAAAAATACATCTCCAATCATCAGGTGAATACCTTTCAGGTGGTTGTCTATGTCTTGTAGACCTTCGAACAAGCTGAGTTGGAGGTTCTTCCTCCTCTTCTGAAGATTCAGAGCTAGACGAGCTCTCCTCAAATTCTTGCCTATCTAGGGGTCTCGATTCAACTCTTTCAGGTGTAGAAGGAAGTTGAATCACATCTTCTTTTTTAGTCTGTTCTGGCTGCAATGTAACAGAAGGAGACTTAATTTCTCTAAAAATAACACTTCTACTGTGAATTACCTTTTGTGCAACAGGGTCCCAAAGCTTGTATCCTTTCACACCATAACTATACCCGATGAAGATACATTTCACAGCCTTGTTCTCCAACTTTGTTCGCTTCTCCTTTGGCACATGTGCATATGCCTCGCAACCAAAAACTCTAAGATGTCTCAATGAAGGCTTGTGACCTGACCATGCTTCCATAGGCGTTTTATCAACAAGAGCTGATGTAGGAGACCTGTTAATCAGGTAGCAAGCAGTGGCAACAGCTTCAACCCAAAATTTTTGTTCGAGACCAGCACCACTCAACATACTCCTAGCCTTCTCCATCAGTGTCCTATTCATTCTTTCTGCAACTCCATTCTGCTGTGGAGAATACGGAGTTGTCTTCTACCTGTTAATTCCACAGTCTTTACAGAATCTATCAAAATCATTAGAGAAAAACTCACCGCCATTATCAGTTCTCAAGCATTTTATTTTCTTTCCAGTCTGCAACTCAACCATTGCTTTAAATTCTTTAAAACGACTAAAAACTTCAGATTTACTTTTTAGAAAATAAACCCATGTCCTTCTACTAAAATCATCAATAAATGAAACATAATATGTGGATTTTCCAATCGAAGAGACATCTACTAGACCAAACACATCAGAATGGATAAGATCCAAAACACCACAAGTTTTATGAGAACTCGAGTAAAACTGAACGCGGTTTTGTTTTCCATAAATGCAATGCTCACAGAAATCAAAGTCAAGATTACAATCATTCAAACCTTCAACAAGATTTTTATTTTTCAAGGTCCTTAGACCCTTTTCTCCAATGTGGCCAAGTCTCTGGTGCCATAACATAGTCTTCTCTGCAGGTAACTTTGCTTCAGACGAAAGAGCACCCTTAGGTACCCAAAAACCATTTCCATCTGCTGAAGGTGAAACCTTCAAATCTTCCAGTGAAGTATCCGCAGATTTACTTTTTACAGAAGTGCTATTACACTCAATAGTGTATGCTTCAAGCTTATACAAAGTGCCAAACCTGACACCTCTAGCAACTACCATAGCACCCTTAATCATCTTACATCCTATTTCAGAAAAGACTACCTGCACACCCGCATCTATCAGTTTGCTCACAGATAACAGGTTTCGTTTTAATCCAGGGATATGCAGCACACCATTAATCCCTTTTATTCTACCATCAGAAAACCTGATTCTAACCTTACCTCGACCAACAATGTCTAGAGGTGAATCATCACCCAAGTACACCTTACCTCCATTAAATCCTTCATATTCAGAAAACCAATCTCTATTGGAAGTCATATGAAAAGATGCACCTGAGTCAATTAGCCAAGCATCATTACCTGCATGAGTCGCCAAAGCCGCAATAAATGCATCGCCATCTTCCTTGTCGGACTCAGAATCAGAATCGAACTTTTTCTTTTTCTTCTTCTTTTCTTCTTTGCAGTCCTTACGGATGTGACCCGGTTTACCGCAATTCCAGCAAATGACTTTGGACTTTCCAGGAGATTTCGATCTCCCTTTGGATTTGGACTTGCCGCGCTTCTCATTCTTCTTACCTTTCTCCTTAGGTCTTCCACGAATGGTTAGGGCTTCCTTTGAACTGATGGATACCTTCCTTCGCATTTCTTCACCGAGTAGAGCACCCACCACGTCTTCAGATTTCAAAACAACAGAAGTACTACCGATAGCCATAACAAGAGAATCCCACGAATCAGGCAAAGAACAAAGCAGGATCTGACATTTTTCCTCCTCATCCATCTTAACACCGACGGATACTAATTGAGCCACAATCGTATTGAATGCTTCTAGGTGGTCTGCAATTCGTCCACCCTCTTCCATCTTCAAGGAATACAATTTCTTTCTTAAGAAAATTTGATTTAATAAAGATTTCACTTGATACATCTCACCAAGCTTAGTCCATAGCTTCTTTGCAGAGTTTTCTTCATCGACATTGATTAGAACAGAGTCTGCCAGGCACAGTCTGATTAGACCCTTGGCTTTTCGGTCCATAACATCATACTGAGCTGCCATAGTAGGATCTGAGGGCCTTTGGACATTCGCATCAACAGCATCCCAAAGATCTCGATCTATTAGCAGATCTTCCATCTTCAGCTTCCACATCTCAAAATTACTTCCATTAAATTTCTCCACCTCTATTCTCCCTGACGAACTCGCCATCTGAATATTCCTGCAACAAGATCAAAAAGTGTCTTCTGCACAAGCTCCCACTCAAATCTGGATTAGTTCAAAAAACCCAACTGCCCACAATTGAAACCAAAGGTGATCAGGCTCTGATACCACTTGTAAGGAAGTAAAGTAGCGGAAACAACTTCCTACACTAACCTTGAGAGGAGGGTAATGCAAAACTTTTTTAGATCATTATAACAGTTACAGAAAATAGAAATAGATATAATAGCAACCATACCACAACACAATGATTTACGTGGGGAAAACCCTTTCGGGAGAAAAACCCCACCCTCCAAAAGCAGCTCAATATTTTATTCAGCAATCAAAAACAGATTACAAAATACTTGCAGAGCAAGCTCTTCGCAAGAGTAGCACTAAACAGAGATTCAGAGGCAACTCAATAGCCATAAGACTCTTACACACAACCTCTATCTCACACACCTCATAAATAGGAGATACAATACAAGAAACTGTCAAACGGTATTACAAAACCATGGGCTAAAACCACCCAATAAGGTGTAGCCGACCTTATCTCCCTTCTAGATGCCCTATGACATGTTAAAGCACACATCAACACATGTCGCTCCCTTTTACAGCTCATTTATGTATTCGATACAAATTATTTTTCCTATTTCAGGAGTACAAACTTCCGGAGGCCATAACTTGAGAACCGGGTGTCCGATTGACGAACCGTTTGAAGCACCGGAAAGCTCGCGAAGTGCTCTATCAGCTCGTAACCCGCTTCGCCGGTTACGACCACTTTTTAGGGCATTTCGGAGCCTCTAAAGTCCCCAAAATCAAGTTTAAATATTTTATTGCACCCCTCCAAGACGAAAACTTTAATATCTTCAAAACTAGCTGTGACCTTGCGACGAAACTTTACCGGAATGCTTATCTAGCCAACCAGAAGCTTCAGGGAGAGTTTCGCACCATTTCGTGCTCAAATAAAAACTTACTATAAATAGTAACCTCACATAAATGCAAGGTTGAGACACCATTTTTCCCAACATGATGAAAATGTTAAGATTGCCAAAGAGGAGAGTTTAAGAGGAAAATTTGATGACATGAGAATGTCTGAAGGTGAGAATATCCAACAGTATGGTCAAAGGATAAAAGAGATAGTTGGTGAAATAAAGAGTGCAGGAGGGAAAGTGGAAGATGCCACAGTGATCAGTAAGGTACTGAGAACCCTGCTACTGGTCTATGCTATCCGAGTTCCAGCCATTCAAGAGATGAAATCCATCAACAAAACAAAGGTAACTCTTAACTCTATCATTGGTAAACTTACTTCTTTTGAACTAAATGGCTATGATGGTAGTATACAAAAACCAGAATCTGCATTTAGAGCTTTTGTTTCTAACTAATTTGTGAGAAGAAGTAGAAATATTGGCCATAGTTATGAATCTAGATCTAGAAGAGATGCTGATGATGAAGACAATTTAGTGGAGGTTGAAGCATTGTTGGCAAAACGACTGCCTAGAGGCACTGGGAAATACATAGGTAAGCTACCATTGAAATGTTTTGCTTGCAATAAGATTGGTCATATAGAAGATAATTGTCCTAATGGTGAAAATGAATACAAGAGAGATAAATTTAAGAAGTATAAGGGTAAAGGCAAGAGAGATTGTCTTGTATCTATTGATAGTGGTATTACTGATGAAGAATCTGATGATGATGCTAGTGAAGATATTGTTTTTGTAGCTATTAAGGAACATATATTAGATCAGAAAGCACTTTCATCCAGGATGGATAACTCTGATGATTGGATCATTGATAGTGGTTGTTCACATCACATGACCGGTGATCGAAGCAAATTTCTTTCTTTGAAGGAATTTGATGGCAGTGTTGTCAGATTTGGCAATGACTCACCCTATATGGTTAAACATAAGGGAGTTATTTCTCTTAATGGGAAAAGTAGTGTTGACGATGTCTATTGGGTTGAAGGCCTAAAGCACAATCTTCTAAGCATAGCACAACTTAATGACAGAGGATACCCAGTGGAGTTTAGAAATGGTATGTGCAAAGTCTTTGACAACAAAGGTGAATTGATTGCAACTGAGAAACATACCAGAGGTAATATATTTAATCTTAATCACAAAGTTAGCAATTGTTTGATTGCAAAAATAGATGATAGTTGGCTTTGGCATAGGATATTTTATCATATAAACTTTGATAACATTGTTAAAGTGAGCAAGTCTAAGACTATAAGAGGTCTACCTTAGCTAGACAAACTAGTTAATGCTCTTTGTAAAGAATGTCAGTTAGGAAAGATGAGTTCTTCAGCTTTCAAGAGCAAGTCCTTCTTAGCAGAGCACTTGTTAGATTTGGTTCATACAGATCTATGTGGACCAATAAGAACTAGAAGCATTTCAGGTGATAGATATTTCGTGATCTTCACTGATGAATGTTCAAGGATGATGTGGGTCACATTCTTGAAGGATAAGAATGAAGCTTTTGGTAAATTCAAGGCATTCGAAGCCTTAGTTGAGAAAGAGAGTGGCAAAAAGATAAAATGTCTGAGAACAGATCAAGGCGGTGAATTTACTTATGAGGAATTCACTAAGTATTGTGATGAGAATGGTATCAAGCGGCAACTTTATGCACCAAGGACACTACAACAAAATGGTATAGTGGAGAGGAACAACTGGTCAGTAGTTGAAGTAGCTAGAACTATGTTGATACAAGGAAATGTAGCAAAAACATTTTGGAAAGAAGCTTTAAGTACAACGGTCTATACAATGAACCGAGTTCTAGTGAAAAGAGGTAAGGACAAGACACCTTATGATTACTGGTATGGAAGAACACTTGATGTTAGCTATTTTAAGATCTTTGGTAGCAAGTGTTTTATTAAAAGAGGTGATTACATAAGCAAGTTTGAAGCTAAGAGTGATGAAGGCATATTTATTGGTTATTCCACCAAGAGTAAGGCCTACAAATGCTTCAACAACCAGACACAGAGAATTGTTGAGAGTGTTGATGTACGTGTAGATGAATGTCCTGAAATTTCAAAAGGAACCTGTTCAGAAAGAAAGGATGAAGATCCTTGCATTTTTCTTTTGGAACCTAAAACTATTAAATTAGAAATCGGTAAAGCAAATCCTGATGTACTTGTTCAACCAGAACAAATAAATTCAGAGGAAGAAGACAATGAAGAAGTTGAACTTGATGAGAATGATCATGTTATTCCTAGGTATGTGAGACTGAATCACAATCCTAAGTAGATTATTGGGGATAAGGATGCTGGAGTACTAACTAGAAGGAAAATTAGAGAGAACTCTTGCATGATCTCCACCATTGAACCTAGAAGTGCTAAGGAGGCATTTGGTGATGATCATTGGGTGAAAGCAATGGAGGAGGAATTGAAACAAATTGAGAAGAACAACACTTGGACCCTGGTACCCCTACTGATAAACAAGAATGTTATAGGTACTAAATGGATGTTAAGAAACAAGTTAAATGAAGATGGTGTTGTAGTTCTCAATAAGGTAAGATTAGTTTGCAAAGGTTATGTGCAAGAAGGAGAAAATTATGGAGAAACTTCTGCACCAGTAGAAAGATTGGAAGGAGTTAGAACATTAATTGCATTTGCAACCCATAAGAAGTTCAAGGTATACCAGATGGATGTTAAGTCTATATTTTTGAATGAGATTTTGGAAGAAGAGGTTTATATAGAGAAGCCTGATGGTTATGCATTGACAGATAAGGAAGACATGGTATGCAGATTACATAAAGCCTTGTATGGATTAAAGCAGGCACCCAGAGCATGGTATGAAAAACTTCATACACATCTGATGAAGATAGGCTTTGCAAGAACGAGTGATGACAACAACATTTATCTCAAGTTTGAAGGAGATGGAATACTGGTCAGTGAAGTATTTGTTGATGACATTATATTTGGAGGTAATGATGTCATGAGAAATAGTTTTGCAGATGAAATGAAGAATGAGTTTGAGATGTCATTAGTAGTGGAAATAAATTTTTTATAGGCTTGCAGATACAACAGATGAAGAATGGTATTTTCATTACTCAATCTAAATATGTGAAAGAGATTTTGAAGACTTTTGGCATGAGTGATTGTAAACCAGTTGGAACTCCAATGATTACAGGTTGTAAATTTTCGAAGGAAGATGCATCTAAGTTTGTAGATGAAAAGGAATACATGTCAATGATTGGCAAATTACACTATGTTGTTCATAGTTGACTTGATATTTCCCATGTAGTTGGTATAGTTGCTAGATTTCAGAAAAATCCAAAGGAAGCACATCTGATAGCAACCAAGAGAATTTTTAGATATTTGAAAGGTACAGTTGACTATGGGTTATGGTATCCATATGGAGCCAATTTTGATTTGAAGGCATACATTGATGCTGATTGGGCAGGAAACATTGATGATCGAAAGAGTACTACCGATGGAGCATTCTTTCTAGGAGGAAGGCTAGTTTCATGGAGTAGTAAAAAGAAGAGTCATACTTCACAATCTACCGCTAAAGCTAAGTATGTAGCATCTTACATGAATTGCACATAATCTGTTTGGATGAGACACATTTTGGAAGGTTTTAAGATGAAGATCTCAGAAACTATAAAGATTTTGTGTGATAATACTAGTGCAATAAATATTTCTAAGAATCTTGTTTTGCATGCAAGGACTAAGCACATTGAATTGAAGTATCACTTTTTGAGGGAAAAAGTTCAAAGTAAAGATGTTATCTTAGAGTATGTTTCTACCTAGGAGCATCTTGCAGATATCTTTACCAAACCTTTGCCTAAGATTACTTTTGAGTATCTTAGAAGTCAGTTGGGGGTTGTCCCTCTTCATGAAGTTAGTTGAGCATGATGCTGATTGCATCAATCCCTGAATTACTTGCAAAATCTTACATGGATTGATTGTTTTTGGAAGTGGATGTATTCCACAGGGTGAGAATCAAGTTGCAGTATGTTGATGCACATTAAGAATTTGGAATTACACATTTTACTTTCAATTTGACATTGTTGTCAAAGGGGGAGAAGAATTATGTGATTGAGGAGAAGAATTATGTGTCTGACTAGGTGAACTAGTGACAAATTCAAGACAGATAGAGCATGGTGAATACTTGGTAATGTAAACCAGGATTTCTATTCACTAATCATAGCAACAATCAAAGGCGTTGATAATTGTATTGTCATCAATGGAAAATGGGGAGATTGTTGGCATTTTGCATATAGATTGCATTAATGATATGTTGTCATTGATGTTAATTGAACTGGTGAATGATATCATGATATTGCTGATGTTATTGTTGTTATTCCTATTGTCTTGTAACTGGTATGATAAACCTTGAGGAAGATGTAGTAAATAGGTATATGGTAGTTTGTAAGTTAAATTGGTGTAAAGGGTTAAACCTTTCTATGTTATGTAACCGGTAAACCCTACCGTTTGTTTTCTGTTAAATCCTAACCGATCAAGTTTGTTGGTTTAAGATCCAATGTTGAGTGATAATTATAGACACCCAAAATTGTCCAGTCTAATTAAATAAATATTTAATTATCTAAGCTTAATTCTTCTATTAATTAAATAAATCTTTATTTATTTAATTAATTCATTTATCCTCTTCTAGCCTTATTTCTCATTTAAATATATACATTTATTTATTTAAATTATCCTTTTCCTAAATTAAATAAATATCTTATTTATTTAATTGATCCCACTTCTTCTATTAATTAAATAAATCTTTATTTATTTAATTAATTCATTAACCTTTTCTACCCATGACACATGTCATTCATCTCTTAATTCATACACTACCTACCCCTTTCATTATTTTATTATTTCTTCTACCTACCCTCTAATCATAGCCGACCTCCGTTTACACCTCTCAATCTTATCCCTCCATTTCATATAGTGTCTTCTATATAAGAGGATACTTCCTTCATTATCAACCCTGGCTAATCGATTTATGCACTTGACTACACTACACTTTTGACATATGCGATCCTACTTGCAACCACATTCCGTTCTTTGTTGAGCTCTTGTGCACATAAAATCTGAGAGCAAATACATCAAGCAAGATCAATGGAGATAGGAAGAATGGAGATTCAAACCCTATTGGACATGTGATGGTATAATCTTTGTGATTTCATTTGATTTGCATTGTCTTAGGTAATCTTCATATGTTATGGTGGATCTTTGTTGTTGTTAGGCTAGGGTTTTGTGGTTGAATTCATTTAGCCTTTCAATATCATTATTATTGTTATCCATTTTCACCATAAACATTTTGGCATGCCCGGTGGGACTCTTGTCCCTTTTTGCATTTAACATCCTTGTTGTAGATTTTGTGTTTTTGAAGCTGCAGATCTGACATTTTCGACAACATTTTGATATTTTCGTGTCTGCGCACTTTCGGATCGTGTTTTTGATTTTCTGATGCGTCTGCGACATCTGAAGTCACGTCTGTGTTATCGACAGCATTTTATTTTGCAGATTTTGGAAACCGCGTTTGTGTTCATAAGTTGCGTCTGAGGTGTTTTTAGACATGTTTGTGTCTAGAATACGCGTCTGGGTTCTGTAGCCGTATCTATGTCTCACAAAACCGTGTCTGCATCTCTAAGTCACGTCCGTGTCGAAGGTAATTGCGTCTATGTGCATCGGTTTCAAATTTTGAGTTATTGATTTAGTTTTGGGTTTTGCATTTAAGGTTTCGGATCTAGTTTATTTTGAGCTAACATTTTCAGATCTAGCTAACGAAATTGGTGCAGCTTGTCTTGAAAGCAAAATCATTTGGTTGAAGGCCCCTATTTTCACTAAGTCTTTTGGATCTAAAATTTACCTAACTTGTGTTCTTGTAGGAAGGGGTGATTATTTCAAACAATTCAAACTACTAATAAATCTTTGTTGCAGGTCCTTGGCAAGGTTTTTTGGATTTTTATTGTGTGCCTTGTTTTCATAGACTAGCAAACACTTCAATTGGTGCACTAAAATTGAATCATTGTCTTTTGTATCTTGAGCAATAGGCTCTTTTTGTTTAATCTTTAGAGGGTCTGTCTTCCCGTGTGGTCATTAGGACTACTAGTGAGAAGAGAACGACCCAAGTGGTAGTGAGGAAAACCCACCTCTTCCGAACCACTATAAACAACTGTATTCATGGTGAAAACTATGGATAACGTGTGATGATTAGTTCATACTGACACTATGTCTCCCCATAAACCCGTTTGATCAAATTTATTTGATCAGTTGTAGGGCGTAACCCCTATCGGCTAGGAGCCTTCTGTATTTACAAAGCTGAAAGTGCCACATGTATGGCCACACGAGCGGATGCCCTTACTAGCACCTTTTTGTTTTAGAAGCCAAAATCCTTCTAGTTGTTGGGGCAGGAGGTCGGACCTCTTGTAGCGGCCCACACACATATGGTTCTTAGTAGAGATACAAAGTTCACCACGGGGAGTTTTCGTGGGCACTGATGCTTGGCTGATCCGAGAAGTGAGTGCCGAGGGTGGAGCCAATGAGGTCAAGCATCTAATTATCCACTCTAAATAACGTATCCTCAGGGGTAAAACCCCATGTGGAATCAACAACTATTGTCTTGGCCAGCCATAAGAATTGTGCTTGACTTATTTTAAACATTCAGAACATTCAAGACCAAATAGCAAAACATTGTGTCTTTTGTGTCTTCAAGTGTATGCAAAACATTTTTACATCAAACAACACACTTTTCTTGGAGTCATTTTGAGTCTAGACACTTGCAAACATTAGGTCTTCATCAACATTGTGTCCTCTTGTCATGAAAAATAGTCAAACAGTCAGATTTGGTCACAACAAAACAACTTCATAGATTGGAAAAAATTGCACAAATTTTGCAGAAACGCGTCTGTGTCTGACATAATAGTGTCTGTGTTGTATAACCTCATCTGTGAAGGGCAGAAACGCGTCTGTGTTTCTAGAATCAATAGTGCATTTTACAAAAATCTTAGAAACGCGTCTGTGTTAAACAGAACCATGTCTGTGTCAGGAAATCGCGTCTGTGAAGTATATAGGCGCATCTGCGTTCAGAATTGGAAAATTTTTACAGTCTAGCAAACAAGAGCAATCAGTTTTGGCATTCTTGAGCTTCCTAGGTTGTTTCTCCAGGGTTTCATTTAGCATTCAACTTGTCTTTCAGTCTCACAAAGTCCATCATTGCTTTACACCTTACATTACATTCACATTTGTCTAAACTTGAGTCAAAAGGTCACTTGCTTGTCCTCACTATACTTTGTCAACACACTACATACAACAACATTTTGCTAAGTGGTCCCTCATCAAGGTCTATCACCTTTGGGTCTCATTTGGTCTTACTTAGAGTCAAGGTCAACTTACCTCATCAAGAGAAACTATCCTCTCTTTGGAAGTCACACCTACTCTACTACATACATACTTGGTCTTACACTTTGGACATTGCAAGTACACCTCAGATTCATTTACATTCCATCCAATGCTTGGTCTTCCATACTTTTTCCATTTTCATCTAGTCTCACACATCTTGGTCAATACCTAGTTCATGGTTGAAACCCGTCTTCAAAAATCTAGGAGAGAAACTAGAGAGGCTCAAGAGTCCGCAAACATGAGTTCTTATGAGTATGACAATGATGTCTTTTTCAATACTGATCATAACACATTACCTGACATGGATACCTATAGAAACATTTCAAATGTTGAGAACATGGACACTACAAACAACAATGCTACACATAATGACAATATGGACAACGTTTCCATACATTCAGCAGATGTGGAAGAATCCATTATGAATCCCCATTTCAATCGATTGGTTGAGGAAATAATGAGGAGGGATAGACAATACTTCTTACAAATGATGGCACAAAGTGGAGCCAAGATACCTCATGATTTTGACATGTCTCAAATAATGGAAAATCAGCCTTTGCAACAACCTCACTCCAACATGGATCAAAGGAGGCCTAATAGTGGAGGCAATAGAGGACCACATATGGTACCTGAATCACCATCACCTTTTTTTCAAAAACCAGAGGTCCCATACACACATGGTCAAGCGTATGATACTCACTTTCGCAGACCATTATGGAAGTCTTATGCAGAAAAATATGCTCAATCACATACCAATGCTAAGGATCAACCACCAAAGCAATTGGATATTCAAAGGCATGCTCAAAATTTGGACACAAGGAAACCCCGTGTCAAATTTGGGGGCAACACATTAGAACATGACATGCCTGTAGAGTATGGTATAGATGGACAAAATAGATATGGTGCTCCTCAACATGAATCTATACCAAGTGGTCCATATATGCAGCATCACTATAGATCTCCTCCATATGAACATGTGTATGATCAATATCATCCATATATGCAACATGCTTCTCCTCCAATTGGTGCCTCAAGCATGGGGTATGGTCCAAGAAGTCAATCTCCACCTAAGAACAATTTGGAGCAACAAATTAGGGACTTACAAAAGAAAATGGAGGACATAAATACACCGAAGCCAACATAAACAATGAGAGATATATGTCCTTATCCATTTGACAAGAGTATTCCAATGCCTCCATTTCCTACACACTTTGTGACACCTAAATTTGATAAGTATAGAGGAAAAGGGGATCCTAAGGCACACATAAGACAGTTTTTCACAGCTTGCATTGAGGTAGCAGTAGAAGAGACATATTTGATGAGATTATTCCCACAGAGCCTAGGCGATCAAGCTATGGAATGGTTCTCCCAACTTCCACCTGGAATTAAGTCATGGGGTGACTTAGCAGAGGCATTTATTCAACATTTCTCCTACAACATAGAGACAGACATATCAGTCACTACTTTGTGCAACACCAAGCAAAAAGATGGAGAGTCTTTTGCATCATTTTTACAAAGATGGAGGAATCTAGCCATCAGATGCTCTTGTGAAATTCCACAAAAACAAATGGTAGAAATGTTCACCCAAAATGTTAACAAGGACATTGGCTATGATCTAAGGAAAGCTTGTTTGTCCACCTTCAAGGACATCATTGAAAAAGGCTTAGCAACAAAGAAGGTCCTAATTGAACAAGGAGTCATTAAGATATTCAAGGAAAACAAAGATGACTTTAAAGGAAAAGACAAGCCGAGATTTTGGAATAAAAACAAGAACACAGTCAATGATGGTGTTGTTGACGCCAACACAGTGTGACCCAAATTCATTTTTTCTGGATCAAGTTCTACAAACAATCAAGTGAATACTCAAACAACTTCCAGATCACAAAGGAAGTACACTCCATTGGGAGAACCACTTGAGTCAGTTTTCAAAAAGCTAGTGGCAAACAAGGTAATTACAATTCCAGATTTTCCTCCATATGAACCAAATATTAAACCAAATTGGTGGAATGATGATGAGTATTGTGAATTTCATAAGAGCAAGGGTCATAAAACAGGAAATTGTCATCGACTAAAGAACATCATACAAGATCTCATTGATAGGGGTGACATTGAGATTGAAGGGCACTCATCCAATCAAGAACATGAGATGTTTAAGGAACCATTCCCAAAACATGACAAGAGAAAAGCTAAAGCCACAGATGACCAAACCAATTATACCAGAGCAACCTATAACTATGATTCAACTATCAATCACATTTCAATGGACAATTACGTCTCTACCATTATCATCAAGGACAAAAACCCTGAGAATTCTACCTGGAGACCCAGGATTGTCCTAAAAAGTGTTGGATCTTCTTCCGAACCTACCTCTGAATGTAATGTCACAACCCGCCGAGGTAAATTCACTTTGCAAGGTGCTCCAGCTAAAAACACCGCTTCCTCATCAACCAAACCTGAGTATGATCTTGTAGAATAGTTAGGGAAGACACCTGTGCTCATCTCCATTCTTGAGCTCCTACACATATCCCCCACGCATAAAGCTATTCTTGACAAAATCTTGAGAGACACTGCTGTTCCTACTGATCTGAACATGGACCAGTTTCAAGCCATGGTGGGATACCTTTCCATTCCACATTCCCTTACATTCACAGAAGCCGATGACGCCTCCATAAGTCAACCACATAATGAACCACTACACATTGAAGCCTTCATACACAAACATTGAATAAAACGAGTCCTGATAGATGGAGGAGCACGTCTAAACATTTGTACATTGAGCACAATTAAACAATTGGGATATTTTGATAAAGCTGTGAATTCTACAAATCAAATCACCATCAAGGCATATGATGATGAAGAGCATTCATCCAAGGGCACAGTCACCTTACCTCTCAGAGTTGGGCTAGTTACGAAGGATGTGGTTTGTCAAGTCCTAGATCTAGATCTCACTTATAACATATTGCTAGGATGTCCTTGGATTCATGAAATGAGGGCAGTCCCATCTACATATCACCAATGCATTAAGTTTCCTCACAATGGAGTAGAAGTAATAGTTAATGGTGATCCTAATCCGTTCATATACTGCAATAACCTGAGATAAAAAACTGAGACCATCATTCCCAGTAATCGTGAAGCTATTCCTTCTTCGGCATACATTGATCCTGAGTCATTGAAACCTTCGACATCAAAACAAGGTGAGCTTAAAGGAAAATTTTAGGACAAAGGCATGGGGGAATACAATTTAAATGAGACCATGTACTTACGACAAGTCACGAGTTCACCAAAAGAATATGGAAGACCACATCCTAATAAGCAAGTATCCATCATGGTACTCAAATGGGACCCTACTACCTTTCAAAGATGGGGCGAACTTCAAGAGGAATACTTATACAAAATGCTTTACAAAGACATTGAAGATGACACACAAGATCACATCAGTCTACCATGTGAGAAATATGGCAAAGGTTTCAAGATCCTACAAAAATTCGGGTATGATGGAAAAAGCCCTCTTGGGTTACGAAAGGAAGGCATCATTGAACCTTTACAACCTGAATTGACATTCAAAAAGGAACGCTCGAAGGGACTTGGTTTCTTGACTTCCAAGGTCCACACTCAAAGGACAGGAGAAGCCTTACAAATCAAAGCTACCAAAATTCAACAAGAGGGTCGCTATTCCATAGACTCCAACAAATGGGAATGGGGTTCAGATAAATCCTCCAAGGTGACTATCATCTCACCCATCGGCAAATGAAATGTGCATGTCTCAGAGTGCCATCTCTCAGCAAGTGCAGTCAACAATCCCATGTTCACCCGAAACTCAGGCACATACATAATAAATCGCAAACCCATAACCTCAATGGCAGCTCGATCCTCAAATGTCAGCTCTGGTCATAACCTCTACGTTGACGGGAATCTCTCCCATGACTCCAGCATAGGCAAATACTCCTGCAGTCACACAAATCAATCATCTTAGTCCTAGTGACACTCACTGTTCATCACAAAGTGTTTCTTCTATCCTAGTGGTACTCCCTGTTCATCACAAAGTACTACGTGTTTGGCACTCCCTGTTCATCACAAAGTGCTGCTCACATTTGCACTCATTGTTCATCACAAAGTGCTGCTCATATTTTAGTACTCCCTGTTCATCACAAAGTACTATATCTTGGTACTCACTGTTCATCACAAAGTGCCTTGATCTATCCTATCTTAGGGCCTCTGCTTGAGTGTATCCTTTTGAGTAGTTTCCTAATTGGCAACGTATGTTCTATCACAGAATTGTCAATCCTAGCCCTATTTGCTATCCTAGTCTTCCCTAGAGGACCTACTTGAGTGTATCCTCTCAGCAGCTTATCTAATCAACAATGTATGTTCATCACAGAACTGCTGATTTGGCCTAGAAGACACAAACACGCTTTCCTGACATAAACACACATTTATTACATTACCTAGTATGCATTAATGACAACAATAAATGCATCAAAGTACAAGGAGGTTTTGTGGTACTTACTGGCTCTCCTGCCTCTGCTAGCCTCTGAAATCAGTGAACGCGATCAAATCTATGAGCCATTGCCATCACTATTGACTGCTGCTGCTCTATCTCACTTTGCACTTTGATTTCTTGGATGTGTGGATGACAATGAGGATGTATTTCCCTCGTGGTCTATCTTATAGACTACCCTAGCCTTCGTTTCCCAAGTCAGTCTTCATTATCTCTTGACTCTGTCACTTTATCCGGTCAGTCCATTCTATCCCGTCTTTCTTATCGAGAGATTGTCTACAATCTTTTCAGACATTTTTTTTCATCCAATCTCTCGAGGGGGCATATCATTCCCATCTTGGGGCAACTCTATATCAGTTCATATTATCTTCTTTGAAACAACGCGACAAGCCGCATTGTCTCAAAGAGGGGCAAAATGTAGACACCCAAAATTTTCCAGTCTAATTAAATAAATATTTTATTTATTTAATTATCTAAGCTTAATTCTTCTATTAATTAAATAAATCTTTATTTATTTAATTAATTCATTTATCCTCTTCTAGCCTTATTTCTCATTTAAATAAATACATTTATTTATTTAAATTATCCTTTTCCTAAATTAAATAAATATCTTATTTATTTAATTGATCCCACTTCTTCTATTAATTAAATAAATCTTTATTTATTTAATTAATTCATTAACCTTTTTTACCCATGACACATGTCATTCATCTCTTAATTCATACACTACCTACCCCTTTCATTATTTTATTATTTCTTTTACCTACCCTCTAATCATAACCGACCTCCTTTTACACCTCTCAATCTTATCCCTCCATTTCATATAGTGTCTTCTATATAAGAGGATACTTCCTTCATTATCAACCCTGGCTAATCAATTTATGCACTTGACTACACTACACTTTTGACATATGTGATCCTACTTGCAACCACATTTCGTTCTTTGTTGAGCTCTTGTGCACATAAAATCTGAGAGCAAATACATCAAGCAAGATCAATGGAGATAGGAAGAATGGAGATTCAAACCCTATTGGACATGTGATGGTATAATCTTTGTGATTTCATTTGATTTGCATTGTCTTAGGTAATCTTCATATGTTATGGTGGATCTTTGTTGTTGTTAGGCTAGGGTTTTGTGGTTGAATTCATTTAGCCTTTCAATATCGTTATTATTGTTATCCATTTTCACCATATACAATAATGATGGAGACATGTGTGATCATTAAATGAGGATAAGTTTAGATTGATTTGGCGCATTTGTTATCTTGGAAAGGAGCAAAATGGATTTCATCTAATGAATAGTGCGTGATGAGTTACAAAGTCCGATGAAGTGGTGATCATGGAGCAGTTAGAATTTTCTTGATTAATGTGAAGAGATTATTATGATTTCTAATGGTTAAGATTCTATCGACTTGTTTGTAAGCTAAATGATGAGAATTAGGTTTTTTTTGTGTTACTGACCTAGTTGATTTGTATTTAAGGTCGATGATATTTTTTGTTAAGTGTTGGCAAAGTTGAAAAGATTGGCAGAAACCAGTTGAGTGTGTGGTTGCCTAACTGGTGGATGGATCTGCAGTTTGAGTAAAGGAAGATTGAAGCTTAAGAAGGATTTGATCAAGAAGATGTACTGCAATTCAGAAAGATCAAGAAAACCTATTGTTTTCTAGCAATTATAGCAGAAATTGAAATCCCCTAATTAGGTAAGCTCGAATAAGCTTGGTTACTTTCTAAATCCTCTAACAAGGTGGTCCATTAGTTTGGATTCTCAAATCCTTGAGCGAGGTTACTCCTAACTGATGAATACTAAGAGGGGGGTTGAATTAGTATACCAAAAAAATACTAAACTCAAATGCTTAAACAATTTAGCAGATAACTGGTATAACAGATTCACTAATAAACCGATATAATAGATTCACTAATAAACCGGTTAAGATAAATGCAAACCAAATAGAAAATAAAGAATTCACCCACAAAAGCACAATCACCATAACACAAGATATTTTGATGTGGAAACCCAAATGGGAAAAACCATGGTGAGCAGAAACTCACAAGTAACTAGCTGCAGAATAGAAACCAGACCGATTAAGGTCAAACTAGTTAAGGTCATACAATGTTCTTCACTAGAACATATCTTGTTAGGAATATAGATCTCTGTTAGGAGATAAGTCTTGTTAAAGACTACTTGGTTAAAGGATTTCATATCCATAGTTGTGAACCACCTTGTTAGAGGATTTACAAAGGCTTTGCTGGACCTACCCGGTTAAGGGTTTTAGACTTGTCGAAGATGTGAGTAATCAACAAGTGAGTGATCTAGATACTAGCACAGTATGCTTGGTTAGATCCTTGATAGCTCATTATTAATGCATTTTAGCATTACTTCAGTCTTCAATATCTCCACACTCTAACTCTTCACACAGACCTAATCTTCTCTGCAAAGATCGCACATAACCTTCTCATACATCATACATCTCTCATTCATACAAACCCTAGACATGATGTCCTTATAAAGGAAACTGATTTCATGTCAGTCCAATAGGATTAAACTACAAGTTCCTAGGTTCAGTGCATCTAGACACATTTGGTAACACGACACAAAATCACCGCCAAAGTGTCGGTGGATGATAACTCGTCACAAAAATACTGGTTGGTAACTCATCACAGAGTAATACCAGTTCATACAATATACCGATTACCGATTGTCAAAAATGAAGACTGGAAAATATTAACTACCGCTTTGTTCCTTCATACCGCTTGAGATCCTCGAACTGCTTGAGGTCTTCATACCACTTGGGTTCTCCATACCACTTGAGGTCTTCAGTCAATTTGTGACCGGTAAACATCTTCTGCAAAACACTGATAGTCTAAAGACTATAATACATAATACCAATTGGAACAGTTACCGGTTGAGCATAACTCATACATCAGGAAAGTGTGTGTCCATCAATGACAATCAAAACATCATCAAAATGCCAACAATCTCCCCCTTTGGCATTGATGGCAACACTTAGGAAAATTTTGACATCTAAGTGTTTTTACAACAAAAATATGCCATAATCAAAATTACTCCCCCTAAGCATATACACTATTCCTTTTTTTTAGAAATTACAATGTATATTACTCACCCAAAGTGGTAACATGAAAGTATACATAACATTCACCAAAATTTTAAATACTACTCCCCCTTTGCCAACAATAACTAAGTAATGCAGAATAACCCCTGTTTCCTTATATAGAAAAATAGAGTAAATGTTTATGACAATAAGGAATAAAAATTATCAAAAATAGATTTAAAGTCGTTCATAAAAGTTTTCATGGCCAATGACCATGACTCAAGTAATGAGGCAACAACCTCACTTTTTGTCTGCATCTGGAATACTAGTTCTTCCATAACATCAATGGTACTCATCTATTGAGTTACCGTGATGGCTTCCATATTGAGAAAACATTTTTGAAGAATTTGCAGTCTGGCTAATAAGACCAGTTGAAGCTCCTGCAAATCTTTTGTCCGGTTGCAGATTTCTGATTCCACTCTGGCAGTCTGCAGCTGATAATGATGAACCATTTGCCCATATGTAGTAAATGAATCATATGGCATCTTGAAGGTGCTGATGTATGCTTGGAACTCCGATTGGAGTTTATCTTTTTGCTTAAGCACATCATCACAAAATAGATGGGGTTGGCGGATTTTACTCAATAGTAATTTTCCCTCATCTATAGCACCACTGATATCCTTCTGCTGCTTCAGAAGTTGTGACCGGAGCTCATTCAATTTCTTGACTAAGGTAGTGTTGAGTTCCTTTTCATGATTCTTCTTCATAGTGGCTGCAGCAACATCTTCCAAGCATTGTACTTGGTCCTCTACTATAGTACAAAGGAGTTTCAACTTGGAAAGAGAGGAATCAGTACTGGGGAGGTTAGTACTAGGAATCAGACTAGTAAGGGTGTCAACCGCAATTTGTATGACGTCCCTTTCCTTCTTCCTCCACAACTCTTCCAATCTTTCTTGTGCCAGTTTGATGCCTCGCAACAAATCGGACTCATCTGTTGATTAAAGGTCAATCGGACTGGTGGTGTCAACCGGTTTGGCTTGACCACCAGTTGCCTTTGGAGTCTTCGCTTGTTTGGTTTTCTCTGCTTCCTTCTCCTCTGTTGCTCTTTTCTTTTTCTCTTCTTTCTTCTTTTTCTCCTCTTCTTGTTTCTTCTTCAATTCTTCCTTCTTCTTGTCTTCTTCCTACTTTTTCTTTTCTTCCTCCTTTTTCTCCTCTTCTCCTCTTCTTTTCTCTTCTCTTCTTCTTTTCTCTTATCCTCTTCTTTTCTCTTCTCTTCTTCTTGTTTCCTCTTCTCCTCCTCTTTATTTTTCTCTTCCTCTTTCCTCTTGTCTTCCTCTTTCTTTTCTTTTTCCACTTGCTCTTTCTTCATTTGTTCTTTGTCCTGCTTCTCTTTCTTTGCTTTTTCTTTGTCTTGTTTCTCCTTCTCTATTTTTGGAGTGAAATCCTCAACATCTAATGCATCCACATCAATGGGATCATTTTTCTCTGTCACTCTTTCCCCTTCACTATCAAATGCTTCATCTAGTTTTCCTGATGTTAGATCAGGTGCTTGTTCAACCTTCAGATTGGCCTCAGACACTTGGTGTAACCAGACAACAACTTTGGTATGTAAATGTGTGTCCTTATCCACTTCAGAAGCTTTACCTTCCAGTAGCCTGAGTCTTCTTCTTCTCATGAAGAAGAGGCCTTTGTTCTTATCCATTATCTCAAATAATTCAGAATTAGAGGCATCGGGAAAGTATTGTGCAAAGACTCTCTCCCTTATTTCCTATTTCTTTTCAATGGCAATGCACCATTTGTTATCTAAAGAATTGTATAAAGAATCTAGTGTGACCGATCTGATTTCAGATGGCGACCAGTCATTGACACACAAATATCTAATATCCTCTTTTTCTACTTCATCTTTCTCATAATCATTAAAATCGTCAAAATACTCTTTTAAATCATGAAGAAATTTTCTCCTAATGTTCTTGATTGTCCTCTGACAATGTGTCATAGGCTTATAGGAGGAAATATCTATGTTTATCAGTGCTGAAGTTGTAGGTGCACTACCGGTAGATTTTGCCTTCTTGGTTGATTGTCTTGTCTTCTTAGGTTGAATTTCCGGTTCAGTATCCTTTGACTCCGGTGAGCTGGTTTTGGTTTTTCGCTTCCTCTCGAATACTTTAGTGGGAGCAACCTTAGGTTTCTTCTTGGTAGGTGACCACTTGGTCACTTTTGGACTAGCTGAGGTAATTGATGCCGATACTGATGGCACTGCCTTACCCTTTTTCTGTGCAGGATCTTCAACTGGTGTTACCCTCTCTAAGTAGGTGCTGGTTCACTTTTTCTTCACATCTAATGGTGAGGCAAGCAGGGTAGAGGCATACCCGATCAACATATCATACATCACTTCATAACCCATAGGATCAACCACTTCCTTTCTCAGTTCCACCGCTTCCTTTATGAATTCATCTACCTTTATTGTGAAGAAGATGTCATCTTTATACTTCTTCACAATATCACCAGATATCCTCATTCTCTGGCTTATTTTCCACTTGAATTCATCAAAATATTTATTAAGAACCTCAGGATATCCGGTTCCCACTGCTTGAAGACTTTCCCTAATTTGCTTGGAGATCGGTTGGTCAACAGACCATTGAACATCACCTACTCCAAGGAAATAGCCTTGAAAGTAAAAGAATAGGCTGACCAAAAGTTGTCCAAACCTGAACCTTAAAGCATTATCCTGTTTAATGGACTTTATGTTTAGTAGCAATTGCTTCTGCAAACAGGTACACAAATCAAATGAGGTATCTTCCTTAATCATTCTGTAGGCGGCATTCACTACAATAGCAGGGATAGAGTTCATTCTGCTGGCATAAAACATCTGGTAGCCAATTACCATGCATGCATACTTAACCAAATCATCTTTGATGGTGTTGATGGTCATCGCCCATTGGTCGCTCAGAGAACTGGTGAGCTTAGTCATTTCAGTCTTGGTGACCTTCCTTAGAGCTGGCACCTCTCCAAAGTTACAGAAACTGGTGATGACATGAATTGCTTCTGGTGTGATGTCATGCGTCCGCTCGAGATACATTTTATCATAGTGTACTCTGCTCAGGATGATGCAGATGTGATCTTCAGTGAACTCTTCCAGAAAATAAACCGCATTGTGCTCTTCCTCTCTAGGATGCTATATTCAAGTTTGATTTTCTTGTCATCCCCACAGAACAAACCTAGCTGTGAATGGATCACTAGGGGTCATAGGTCTTCCAATTTACAATCAATATATCCTGAAATATCTTCCTCAAAAATAACTCCGACAGGTATCTGGGATAGGGCATTGTATCTCATCTTCTTTTCAAGAAACTCGGCTGAATCCACAGGTACACTAGAACTGGAGTGCGATGCAGAAGCCATGATTAAATGATAAACAAGAATTTCAAGAAATACCTTCACAATTCAAAATTTAGGGTTTGCCAATGTCGCTCACAACATACCGCTTTGGTTTCTTGGAACACCGCTTAGTGTTCTTCATCAATAGATTGAAAGTCTGCTGGATTCCTCTGCAAGATTTTTGAATTTGCTTTGAATTGCTAGATGACTCTCTCTTTGTCACTTTTCTCTTGAAAATTATTCGCTCGAAAACAGATAAGTGAAAATGACGACAAAAATCCCTTTTAAACAATCTTTCACCTACCATAATAAATGCATCTCCGTTATGGTGCAAACCCTAATTTTGCCTTTTACCACTTCAAGTCTTCTGTCGATTGACAGGTAATGTATACCCGTTTAGGTCTTTACTGATATAAACCGAGGGTTCAAATATTTCACCGATATGGTCCCCCTAAGATTTTCTGAAGCTCAGTTTGCTTGTTCAGAGACTTCCACACTAGGTGCAGAAACCGGTTCAACTTGTGACACTTCTTCAGGTTTCTTTTTACAAGTTTTATTCATTCTTTCTTGAATGGTTTCAACATCAATCTTCCCTTCTAGAGTGATCAGTATATCATTTGATAGGTTCTTTCTCATTCTACAGGTTCTGGTAGTGTGTCTCAATTTGTTGCAATGATAGCATACCATTCCAGGTGATCTCCATGGTCCATTATTCATACTACCATTCTTCCTTCTGCATGTTGTAGCAGTGTGACCGCTACCATGACAGATCAAACAAGTTGCTCTCCAACTAGTTACCACTTGATAGCCACCTGACCGATGGTCATAGGTATTATACCGGTTGGGATTACGGTTCACAGAGGGTTCCGGGACAACTCCTTGAGTCCTTGGAGGGTATCTCCTAGTGTTGTGCAAAAAAGACCTGCCTTCAAATGCTCTATGCCCAAACTTGTTGCATGCATAGTAGTTTCCATTGAATCTATTGGATCTAGGCTTATTGTTTAGAAAATAAGGAAAATTATTATAGGCCTTGCTTCTACACACATTAGCAGTATGTCCTTCCCTTAGACAATTGAAGCAAACATATTTAAAATTTCTCTTACCTTTATCCTTGGGTGTTGGTTGCTTCTTTGATGCTTCAGCTTTTGATCCAGAGGTTTCACCTTCCTCATACCTAGAGAAGCCAAGTCCAGTGATATTCTTTATCGGTTTTGCCGATTCTAGCTTTTGCTCTAGCTTAGCAGTACTCTGATTGAATTTGGCAAGTATCTCCTTTGACTCAATAAGTTCCTTGGAAATAGAAGCATTGGATTCCTTCAAGGTTGCATTCTCAGAAATAGCCATGTTTAGTTCACCTTGCATTTCTTCTTTTTCCACTTTACTCTCTTGGAGATGAGTGGTAAGGGCACTAATTTCTTGCTTCAGCTTGGAGATCTCATGATCTTTGTCTTTTACCAGATCTTCAGCTTTCCTTCGGTTCTCAAGCTCTTAACACATTCTGATAGTCAATCCTTCCAACTCCTTTCTTAGGTTGGCTTTAGATAATTTTAGTTTTTCGACTTCTTCAACTAGGGCATCCATGTCAGCTTCATCAGAAGAGCTATTTTCAGTAAGTTCCATCAGTTTCTTAGCATGCTCTCTTCTCTTGGCCAAAGAGGCTTTATACTTGACTTTGAGTTCATCATAGGCTCTCTCAGTCTAAGTGAGATGATGAGTAAGTTCCCTCACAGTGTATTCCCCCATATCTCCTTCCAAGTGGTTAGACTTATAGAAAGGTTGGCTCTGATACCAATTGATGAATACTAAGAGGGGGGGGTGAATTGGTATACCAAAAAATACTGAACTCAAACTCTTAAATAGTTTAGCAGATAACCGGTATAACAGATTCACTAATAAACCGGTTAAGATAAATGCAAACCAAATAGAAAATAAAGTATTCATCCACAAAAGCACAATCACCATAACAGAAGATATTTTGATGTGGAAACCCAAATGGGAAAAACCACGGTGAGCAGAAACTCACAACTAACTATCTGCAGAATAGAAACCAGATCGGTTAAGGTCATACAATGTTCTTCACCAGAACAGATCCTGTTAGGAATCTAGATCTCTATTAGGAGATAAGTCCTGTTAAAGACTACTTGGTTAAAGGATTTTAGATCCATAGTTGTGAACCACCTTGTTAGAGGATTTACAAAGGCTTTGCTGGGCCTAGCCGGTTAAGGGTTTCAGACTTGTCGAAGATGTGAGTAATCAACAAGTGAGTGATCTAGATACTAGCACAGTATGCTTGGTTAGATCCTTGATAGCTCATTGTTAATGCATTTCAACATTACTTCAGTCTTCAATATCTCCACACTCTAACTCTTCACACATACCTAATCTTCTCTGCAAAGATCGCACATAACCTTCTCATACATCATACATCTCTCATTCATACAAACCGTAGACATGATGTCCTTTTAAAGGAAACTGATTTCATGTCGGTCCAATAGGATTAAACTACAAGTTCCTAGGTTCAGTGCATCTGGACACATTTGGTAACACAACACAAAATAATCGCCAAAGTGTCGGTAGATGATAACTCATCACAAAAATACCGGTTGGTAACTCATCACAGAGTAATACCGATTCATACAATATACTGATTATCGGTTGTCAAAAATGAAGACTGGAAAATATTAACTACCGCTTTGTTCCTTCATACCGTTTGAGATCCTCGAACCACTTGAGGTCTTCATACCATTTGTGTTCTCCATACCGCTTGAGGTCTTCAATCAATTTGTGACCGGTAAACATCTTCTGCAAGACACCGATAGTCTAAAGACTATAATACATAATACCGGTTGGAACAATTACCGGTTGAGAATAACTCATACATCAGGAAAGTGTGTGTCCATCAATGACAATCAAAACATCGTCAAAATGCCAACACTAATAGGGTATTGTGATTTTCATCAAGGCATATTTATAAATCCCTTAACCGGGTTATTCCTAACTGGAATTAGTTTTTAACAAGACTTATTGTAAAAGCTTTAACAGGCTTGGCTCCTAACAGGGAAAACTTCAGAAGAGTTCAGATAGCTATCCTTGTGAGTCTCATCTCACCATGGGTTTTACCTATTTGGGTTTTCCACGTATAAATATTTGTGTCAAGTGGTGAATGCTTTTGTGGTTATGATCTTATTTGTTGATTTGATTAACTACTTAACTATTCTGATAAGGCATGATAAATGGAAGCATTGAGAGATGAATATGTTGACATATGATTAAGCATTTTTTATGTTTGTAAGATTGAAGTTGTTTGCTATTAAAGTTGTTATAACAGTTAAACCGGTTGATGTTGGTTGATGTTGGTAATCTTTGAGATATTATCTTGACTGAGTTACTTATTGATAAGTTTATTTTTGAGTTTGGGAGTTTGTATCAGCTTTTCAGTATACTGATTTACCCCCCCTCTCAGTATTCTACCAGATACTTATTCTTTCATCATACCATCAGAGTCACCATGTAATAGGGTGTCATGTATTGTTTTAGGTCTCCTAGGATGCATTGAGGGCCTTTTTGTGCCTTTTTGTGCACTTGATTGCAAGTTTACATATCCTAAGAACCAAAATATGTAAAAAGTGTTAAGAAACTTTTTGCAACATTTGCAAAAATTGCACTTTTAGATGTTGGTAGTGAAGAAGTTGGTTATAACCAACTGAATCATGATGATATAAGCCAAAAATGGAATGAAAATCAAGTTTTGGATATAAGAGGAAAATATTGTTTTTACACCGTTTTTGACTGTTTTTTTTTTTTTTTGTGTAGTACGGTCCAGTACGGACTTGATAGGAGAATCTAGTTGCAAGGAATGAGATTTTATTGAGTCTAATTTCCAACATGGTATATTATCAAGTTTGATTGTGTCTGGTTGTAGAGATTCAATCCATTCTTTGTGACTAGGTGTAAAACCCTTGAAAGCTAGGGTTTAAGCAAGAAATGGCTCTAGCCTGAGCATCCACTAATGGCACCAGTTGAAATAATGTGAAATTATAGGTTAGGGTCTATAAATATGTTTAGAGTGGGTTTTGTGTCTTTGCAGTCCTTTGTGGTGATTGTATAATGATACCCTAGGTTCATAACTAGGAGTTGGTGAGACTAGGATAGGGGGAGATGTGCATTTTTTGAGCACATATGGATTGATAAAGCCAAAGTTGGAACATGATTGGATACCTATTTGAATGAACTAAAATAGTCCATGATTGGTTTATGTAGATGTTTTGACTGGTGAAGCTTTCCAAATCCATGTTTGCAAGTCACCCGGATAGGCCTAAAACCCTTAAAAATAGGACAGTATTGGAAACCTTGTATGTACGGAGAACCCAAATGGAATTTTGAAATATTGTATGTAACTCTAAAAAGGGTGTCCATAAATGTAATTTATTTGTGGCCTTGTGTGGGAGAATGTGAAACTAAGCCTTGAAAACCGTAATAGGAGGGCTAATTGCATTAGGCATATTTGGAGCCCAGTAGAGACAAAGTGAGGTTGAGAAAGATTGGCGATGGGATTGAAGGTGAAAAAATCCCTAAAAGACATCAAAGACACTATGTAAGTTCATTTTACTCATGTAGAACAAGTTGGAGAAGTAAGATCCTTTGCAGAGGTTGTTGGAGCCCTTGGGAGTGGTGTTAGAGATTGAGGTGGAATCCTCAATAGGATGTTTGATTGTTAAAGATCAGTGGCTATACCTTGGAGGCAAGCCAAAGTGGATTAGGCCTTTGAGATCTAACTAGTAGAACCCTTACCAAGTACCATTGGATGGTCTTGAGGAGCTAGTGGGTTGGAGAGAGAAAGGAAGACAGCTAGGTGTTTTAGAGCAACTCCAAGAATCTCTGCATAAGAGTCGTATCAGAGCCACCATTTGTAATAGTGGTGTATGTCAGAATGTGAGGAATCAGAAGCAAGTTCAATACCTCCAAAGGCAATGACTCTAGAAGATATCTGACAGATGGTAGCAGAGATGTTAGAAGGATTAAAGGATCAATAAGGAACTAAAGGGACCCGAGATGTTAAGAATGAGAAGGGGAAGGTTAAGACAAAATGGGGAGATGAGACAGATGAAGAAGTGAAATATGAGGAGGACCAAACAATAGTAGGAATGCCTCAAGACCAAAAACTATTCTTGGATGTAGTCAAATCCATCTCCAAGGATAATTTAGATGGATTACCCACCTATGGAGGAAATTTCAATGGAGAGGAGCTATTAGATTGAATAGAAGCATTGAATAATCATTTTAATTATAAGGAGGTAGTAGAGGAGAAAAGAGTAAATGTGGCCAAGTCAAGATTGAGAGGATCAACCCTAGTTTGGTTGAACATGATGCAAGAAGAAAGGGTGCAAGTAGGTAAGCAAAATATAACTTCATGGGAGTGTATGAAGATAAGGATGAAATCTCAATTCCTACTAAGGGATTATGAAGTTAAAATCCACAAGAGATTGCAAAATTTGAAACAAAGGGAACTAGATGTCAATGCATACACTGAGGAATTACACAAGCTAAGTTTGAGGGCTAGGAAACATGAGAATGAAGTGGAGAAATTGGCTAGATACATGAATGGCCTTAGGAAAAACATACAAGATGAAATAAGCATCCTCACACCAGACACTGTTCATAATATTTTTCAGTTGGCATTGAGGGCAGAGGAAAAGATAAAAAGGAGAAGGGAGCAAAATCAGAAGCATAGAGGTGGTAAGAACTTTAGAGGTAGAGGGACCTCTGACAGAGGGTAGAATGCTTCAAGAAATGAAGAACATCAAAACCAAGAAGGAAGTGGGGACTCACAAAGAGGAACATATAGAGGATCCTTTAGAGGGAGAAGCAATTTTAGGGGTAGGTTTGGAAGCTCAAGGAGAGAAAATACAATATTCACGGGTAGGTGTTACCACTACAATCAAGTTGGACATACCATGAGCAGGTTCCCGAGAAAAGCCTCAAGTTCAACAAGATCATACATGGGTGAAAGAAGGACTCAGTTAGTGCAAGAGGAGGATACTCATAGCAAGACCTCTCCAATCAGCAAGGCAGGGCCAGTGATAGATGGAAAAAAATTAATGATGAGAAGAATAATGTTAAAGATACCCCAAGCTCAAGAGCCACCATAGAGGAAAAGTCTATTTAGGACCACTTGTAAGTCAAATGGTAAAATTTGTAAGGTGATTGTGGATTCAGGTTCCACAGAGAATATTGTCTCAGTTGAAATGGTGGATAAGCTCAAACTGAAAAGATTACCTCATCTCACTCCCTATAAGGTGTCATGGCTCAACATGTCTTAGTTGATGAAAAAGCATGGGTGGACTTTGAAATTGGTGAATACAAAGACACACTTCTATGTGACATCTTGCATATGGATGCTTGTCATTTGCTTTTGGACCGTCTAGGGGCAATATGATGTGAAAGCCTGTCATGATGGAGAAAAGAATAGTTACCTCATCACCAAGAATGGAAAGAATTATCAAATGGATCCATTACCTGATCCAAAGGAGGAAAAACAAGTAGGGTCAAGTGTTATGTTGCTGAGTGGTAAATATTTCCTTAAAGTATTAAAACAAGAAGGTAATCAGGGCAATTCTATAGTGCTAAAGCCTAAAGATGAAGCTAAGGCAAATCCAATGAGTGAAGTGCCTCAAGAAGTGCAAGGTCTACTAGAGCAATATGCAGAAGTTATAGGAGATGATATGCCTAATTATTTGCCTACAATGAGGGATGTAAATCATCAAATAGACTTGATACCAGGGGAAAATCTTCTTAACAAAGCTGCTTATAAAATGACACCTAGTCAAAATGAAGTGATCGCCAAACAAGTGCAAGAACTCTTAGACAAACGGTTTATTAAAAAGAGCTTGAGTCCTTATGCTATTCCCACATTTCTATTTCCTAAAAAAAGAAGAAAATGGAGGATGTGCACTGACTCAAGAGCAATTAATAAGATCACTATAAGTTACCGGTTTCCCATGCCAAGGATAGAGGGCCTATTGGACAATCTAGGTGGAGTATGCTACTTCACAAAGGTGGACTTGAAGTCTGGTTATCATTAGATAAGAATCAGACTTGGTGATGAATGGAAGACAACATTTAGAACCAATGTAGGCCTATATGAGTGGTTGGTGATGCCTTTTGGCCTCACCAATGCACCTAGTACCTTCCAAAGGCTCATGAATGAAGTCTTAGTTGAGTTTATTAGAAATTTTTTTATTGTGTATCTTGATGAAATTTTGGTCTTCAACAGGTCCAAGGAGGAACACCGTAAGCATGTGGAGATGGTCTTGAATAAGTTGAAGGAGGCTCAACTCAAAATCAATCTTGAAAAATGCGAGTTCTTGAAAACAGAGTTAGTTTACCTTGGTTTTGTTATTTCACAAGGTTGTTTAAAGATGGATCCAAGTAAAGTAGAGGAAATATTTAATTGGCCTACACCTAGGAGCATAAGTGATGTTAGAAGTTTTCATGGAATGGCATCTTTCTATAGGAAGTTTGTAAGAAACTCTAGCCATGTTTGTGTTCCTATACTCAACACTATTAAAGGAGGGATTAAATGTCAATTTAAGTGGACAAAGGAAGCCAATAAGGGGTTTGAATTGTTGAAAGCTAAGATATCAGAGTTGCCAACCCTTAGATTTCCTAATTTTAGTCAGTTGTTTACAGTAGAGTGTGATGCTAGCCAGAGAGCAATAGGGGCTGTTTTGAGCCAAGAAGGTCCTCCTATAGCATTATTCTTAGAAAAATTGAATGAAGCCAAGCAATATACTCCACATATGATTTGGAATTGTATTCCATGGTGTAAGCATTGAAGAAGTGGCGTTATTACTTTCGACCAAAAGAGTTTGTAGTTTACACTGACAACCATGCCCTTAGTTTCCTTAATGGACAAGAGAAGTTGAATCAAAGACACCTAAAATGGGTTGAATACTTACAATCCTACACCTTCACTATCAAGCACAAAAAGGGCAGTGCAAACAAGGTAGTTGATGCATTAAGTAGGAGAGTCATGACTATGCAGGAGATACAATTGCAAAGTGTGGGATTGAATGAGTTAAAAGACCTCTACAAGGATGATAAAGACTTTATAGAGATATATGTTGTTTGCACTGATTTTTCTAACACCTCAAATGTCTCATATTCAGAGTATATGATACAAGAGGGTTTTCTGTTCAAGGGACACCTTCTTTACATTCCCCAAGGTTCTATGAGACAAAACATTATCCAAGAAAAGCATCAAGGAGGTCATTTTGGCATAGATAAAACTATGGAGCAGGTTAGTAGGTTTTACCATTGGCCCAAGTTGCAATCAGAAGTGAGAAGGTTTGTAGAACAATGTGCAATCTTCCAAAGAGGAAAAGGTTCATCAAGTAATGCAGGTCTGTACCAACCTTTGGTCATACCTCAGAGGCCTTGGGAATGTTTGAGCATGGATTTTATGTTAGGCTTACCAAGAACTCCAAGGGGGTTTGACAGTGTGTATGTAGTGGTTGATAGGTTCAGCAAAATGGCACATTTTATACCTTGCAAGAGCACCAATGATGCCACCTATATTGCAGGACTCTTCTTCAAAGACATAGTTAGAATTCATGGCCTTCCAATCAACATAGTCAGTGATAGGGATGTAAAGTTCTTAAGCCACTTTTGGAGAACACTTTGAAGGAAGTTGGGCACAAAATTATCTTTTTCATCTGCATATCATCCTTAATCAGATGGTTAGACAAAGGTAGTAAACAAATCCTAAGGTAATTTATTAAGATGCCTCACCAAACAACATGCGCAGACTTGGGATTTGGTACTCGTCCAGGCAAAATATGCATACAATGACTCAGTTAACTGACTTATAGGTAAAAGTCCCTTTGAAATAGTGTATGGTTTTCATCCTAGGGGCATACTAGAGCTCAGGGATCTCAGTTCTATGACACCTAAGAGTGCACAAGGTGAATATTTTGCAGAAGGCATCAAATAAGTGCATGATAAGGTAAGGCAAACCTTACAACAAAAGTTTGAGAAGTATAAGATGAATGCCGATAAAAAAAGGAGGAATGTGCAATTTAAGATTGGAGATTTGGACCTAGCATACCTAAGAAAGGAGAGAATTCCAAAAGGGTAGCCTACTAAGCTATTGATGAAGAAGATTGGGCCTCTCAAGGTGATGCATAAATATGGTCAGAATGCATATGAATTTGAACTCCCTCCCACCTTGGGCACTGAAGATTGGGTGAGAGATTTGACACATCAGTTGTACACCTCATCACAAACACATTAGTTGGACACCTCATCATAGGGTACTGAAGATTGGCTGAGAGATTTGACACCATGCCAACCGGTCAAGTTGGAAAGTATCTTGGACACTAAGATAGTAAAGAAGACAAGGAAAGGGGTATACAAGCATTATCTTGTGAAGTGGGAAGAGTTACCTGAATCAGATGCTATGTGGATTTCATAATTAGATATACTTCAACATGGTGTGGAAATTGCAGACCTCTTAACTCAAGGGACTTGAGTTCTTTTTCCCAGGGGAGTATGGTGTAGGGTACCTATCAAATTTTGGTTTGTTCTAAGTCTTTTGTGTTGTATTTCAAGTTGTAATAAATGGACCAACCATTTAGGACTCAATGTAGTCATGGTTGAGTTGTCCTATCTTTTGTTGTGTTCAGGATGTTGATATCCTAAAAAGATGTAATGCTAATGTTGTTCACAGGTGCACTACTCTAAGAATAGAGTCACCATTTAATAGGGTGTCATGTATTGTTTTAGGTCTCCTAGGATGCATTGAGGGAATTTTTGAGCCTTGGAGTGAACTTGAGTGAATTTTTGTATCCTAAGAACCAAAAGATGTAAAAAGTGTTAAGCAACTTTTTGCAATATTTGCAAAAATTGCACTTTTTGCAATATTTGCAAAAATTGCACTTTTAGATGTTGGCGGTGAAGAAGTTGGTTCTAACCAATTGAATAATGATGATATAAGAAAAAAAAAACATCATTGTACAGGTTGGAGGATTTGGAATTAAAATCAAGTTTTGGATATAAGAGGAAAATCTTGTTTTTACACCATTTTTGACTGTTTTTCTTTGTTTTGTTGTGTAGTATGGTTCAGTATAGACTTGAAAGGAGAATATACTTGCAAGGAATGAGAGTTTTTTGAGTCTACTTTCAAACAAGGTAGATTAGAAAGTTTGATTGTTTCTAGTTGTAGAGATTCAATCCATTCTCTGTGACTAGGTTTAAAACCCTTGAAAGCTAGGGTTTAAGCAAGAAATAGCTCTAGCCTGAGCATCCACTGATGGAACTGGTTGAAATAATGTGGAATGATAGGTTAGGGTATTTAAATATGTTTAGAGTAGGTTTTGTGTCTTTTTCAGTCCTTTGTGGTGATTGTACAATGATACCCTAGGCTCACAACTAGGAGTTGGTGAGACTGGGACAACAAAAGATGTGTGTTTTCTGAGCACATATGGATTGATAAAGAAAAAGTTGGAACATGATTGGAGAATTTATTTAATTCCCTAAAATAATCCATGATTTTTTTCTACAGATGTTTTGACTGGTGAAGCTTTTCAAAGCCATGTTTGCAAGTCACCTGGATAGGCCTAAAACCCTTAAAAATAGGACAGTATTGGAAACCCCATATGTATGGAGAACCCAGATGGAATTTTGAAATATTGTATGTAAATATGAAAAGTGTGTCCATAAATGTAATTTATTTGTGGCCTTGTGTGGGAAGATGTGAAAATAAGCCTTGAAAACCGTAATAGGAGGGCCAATTGCATTAGGCCTATTTGGAGCCCGGTAGAGACAAAGTGAGGTTGAGAAAGCTTGGTGATGGGATTGAAGGTGAAAAAATCCATAAAAGACATCAAAGACACTATTTAAGTTCATTTTACTCACGTAGAACAAGTTGGAGAAGTAAGATCCTTTACAGAGGTTGTTGGAGCCCTTGGGAGTGGTGTTAGAGATTTCACTCCTACCTTTTCTAGAAAGTCTAAGATGCCTGAATTTAATATTCCAAAATTTTCTCTTAACATAAATCTTGAAATTGATTGGGCCTCTTTAAACTTCAATCCATTTCCCCCTAGGAGTGAACCCTCTTTTGTACATACACATGGATGCAATGGAAAAATTCTTGAATGTCAGCGACAAAGTCTATTTATTCTTGCTTCTATGCTTGGGGGGCAAGAATATTCCTTTTCCTCTTTCTACGGTTTCACTATTTTATTGATGGAGTACATTGTTCATAAACTTGATGTGCTTTCTTGCATGGAGTTTTCCTTCATGTGAGCGCATGTCTGTTCCATGAGTGGGATCTTCTCCTTGCTTGAAACGGTACGTCTATTATGAACAATCTCTCCTCAGAGAACTTTTGTGAATCTTCTTCTTTCTCTCTCTTTGCAAATTACCTCTTATATTGTGTTATTCATAACTTGATGTCCTTTCTTGAATGGAGTTATCCTTCATGTGAGCGCATGTCTGATCCCTGGTTAGGATGTATTCCTTGCTTGAAACGGTAGGCCTCTTATGAGTAGTCTCTCTAGAAGTTGTGTAATTCTTCTCATTGTCCTACACTTGGGGGGCAATGATCTCTCTCCATCTCTCTTTCTCTAAGGATCCAATCTTTCCTATGTTGTGGATTGTGTGAGTTTTATTACTTGATGTCATTCCTTGTGTGGAATTGTTATTGTTCACTCAAGGGTTCTCTCTTATATAAGAAGTGTAAGTACTTGACTACAATCTCTTCCAGACTTGGTAATGTACATCTATAATAAATTTATCCATCCCCATTGGGATAAAAGTGAGTCATCCTTCATTGAGAATCCCTTTCACCTAGAAATAGGAGGAAGGATTGAATTCTTGTTCTCTTCTACACTTCGTTCTAGAAGATGTTATATTTGTCTAAGACAACTCCTCTTGGGGGTAGATGTCTTTTGAACAAAGATCTCTTCTCCTCCAAGGATCTCCTTTACACTTACATCAAGATATCTCTTTTCAACTATCTTATCCTTTGTTGAAGAGTATTCCCTCTCTTGCTTGGATCTATGACATTGTTGCATAATGGATATCTTCCTTGTGTTGAAGAAAGGTATCCTTGTTCTACTTTCCTTAAGATATCAACATTAAACTATGTTGACATCTTAAGAGGGGGCACCTACACTGCCCCTTTTGTATTATATTTCTCTTGTGCATTGTATCCCTTATATAGTGGGTCATTCTTGGAACCAGAGCATAGCCCCTTAGAGTGAGATGTCACCACTTTTCTTTTATATAGTGGGTCATTCTCAGAACCAGAGCACAACCTCTTAGAGAGAGATGTCATCACTTTTCCCTTATACAGTGGGTCATTCTCAGAACTAGAGCACAACCTCTTAGAGAAATATGTCATCACTTTTCCCTTATATAGTGGGTCATTATCAAAACCAGAGCACAACCTCTTAGAGTGAGATGTTACCACTTTTCTTTTATATAGTGGGATATTCTCAGAACCAAAGGGTAACCTCTTAGAGTGAGATGTCGCCACTTTCTTGACATTTGTACTATACACCCTATACAGGTCATAGCATACTCTGGCATATAATCCTATGAGGTGCTTCAAACCTCACTTACACACACGCACACGAGGTTGAGTGGAACTAATAACATTTTCACCCTCCTCCCTTACATGGATCACCTAGACAAAATCTAGGGGCTAGTTTTCCATGTCCTTTTTCTCCATGGATCACCTAATTCTAAGGGAGAGATGTCCATGGTTCCTTTCATTCGCCTTTCTTCTCATGGATCACCAAAGGGTGTATCCATGTCCTCTCTCTCCTTCCTCTCATCAACTCATAGTGTTACTATTGGTGGTTCATGGATGATGTCAGCTTTTCCCTTTATGTGATTATTGGTGTCTATGTGATGGCATTTGTCTTTGTGATTCAATTTGTTGTTTGAGATATTTGTATCGAGGTCTCTACGGCTAGTTGATGTGTGGTCTTGTGTTTTGGTTTTTGTCTTGTTCTTTTGTTTTATGTCCTCTTGGATGTGTTTAAGTGAGTTAAGATCCTATGATTGGGGGCTCTTGTTTCTCAAGATTAGTGATGTCTTATACTCCTTGTGGTATTGCTTCGTATCTCTCATCTTCATCCCTTTCTTCCTTCTATTTTACCATTAGTATTGGCATAAGTCATACTCCCGCTAAAGTGGGGACTAAATGTAGCATCATAAAATTGCAACCCATACAATTTTGACCACATTTTAGGCCCTCACCTTTGCAATTGCATTTCCCTACTCAATTGGGACCCCTCTCTACATCATCATTTTAAATATTCTCCTGTTCCGGCCCCTGCATCACATTGAGACCCTATCCAGGCCCCAAAATAGGGTAGGACAAGGGTGTGGCACCCCTATCCCCCCGTAGGATAGGGGCATGGTGCCCCTGTCCTCTCTCTTAGGGTGGCCCTAAGATGGGTCCATCTGACCCTTAGACCTAATTTGCTTCTCGGGGTCTTAAATTCTCCTATGTTAGCCTTTGGCAAGATGAAAATTATCCTCCTAGGCAAGTATAAAAAAGGATTTAGTCCTCTCATTTGCATAAGAAGAAAAAAGTGAATTTGATCATAAGTAAGCATAGGCGAAAATATACATCATCAAACGTTCAAGTCTTCAAGTCTTCAAATATCTCCTTCTTCATGTGTCTTCTTCATTCATCCATTGGATCAACATTACAAAATTCATTTGCAAGCATATGTGTATGTTAGGGTTTTGTCATATTACATGCCATTTCATGCAACACTTGTGATTACATTCAAGAAGCAAAGTAATCATCATCAATAAATTGCAGATCTACAAGGTATACATTTTCATTATTTACATTTAAGCATTTGCAATTACTTTATTTCAAGGTTGATTCCTCAATCGAGGTTTGACTGAGGCAAACCCCTATCCACAACCTTTCTCTTCTTTTCTATGTGTAGGTTGGAGGTGTGCAGCTGTAATTGCAAGTTTGGGCTTCATTTCGGGAGACGGAAAAACCCTTTTCATTTCGCCGATTTTTCAGAGGACCGTGTGCACTTTCAACACAATCCCGCCGATGTTTCTCCAATTTTGTAGGGCAGATTCGTATTAGTATAAATATCTCAGATTTAAAGTTATAGCATGATCACGAATCGAGAGCTCCTCATTTCACCCATTTTATCTCTCTTTTCTACATAGCCAACAAGTCAATTCTTCTACTTACAAAAGAGGGTAAATTGCATTGCACCCTTGCAATTCACTTAATATTCAAATCCTTATTCATTATAGGGTTTGGATCTAGGGAATTCAACCCCTCTTTTGAATGTAAAGTATCTCCCAAGTGAAAATCATCCTAGTGATTTTTTTTTTCTCTCCTAGGTGGGGAATCACTAGGGTTCAATTTTCCACTTTACATTTTGGTAAACCCGATGTCCTACATCTTAATTATGATTTTTTATTTGTTAGATCTAAATAATTGTAATTTTAACTTTAAAATTTCATTTCCAAGTTTGATCTTTTTGCAAAATTTAGAGGTTAATTGCATAAAAACCCTAATTTTTCATTTTAAGGAAATTGGGCTTGTGAAGTATAGCATTTTGGTTGCTTGTTTCAGATCTGATTTCTATTTCAAAATTGCAATTCAAATCTATCTTTTCATTCTGAAAATTAAGTGGTTAAACAATAAATCCTAATTTTTCAGAATCTCCAATTTCGACCTTTGACTACTAATTTGACCTATCTAGACATCTCCAAATCGGGTGTTTTTTTGGATTCTACAATAAAATCATAATTTATGTCATCCCTAAAAATTTTAAAAAAAGTTGGTTGGACTGTGTTAAACTTGCACACGGTCCCTAGCTTTTTTCCCAAAATTTCGGGAGTCGGAATTAACTGTATTTTTTTGTTTAAATCCAGGAAATTGGCTGATTTATCAAATTTTAAACCTCCTAAGGTCGAAAACAAATTCAAAATTGAATGTTTGATTTTCTTGCAATTTAAAAAAAATCTAGATTTGAAATTTAATTTGTGCAAAACTTGGATCTTCAATTTTCAGATTTATCATTATCTTCTTGCCTAAAATTCAAATTTTCAATTTCCCTCCTTTTCCCAAAATTCAAAATTCTAAAATTCAGTGGTTAGGTCCTAAAACCCTAATTTTCAAATTTAATTGGATTTTGTGCAAATTTCAATCAATCTCAACCAATTTTAGTCTTCTAAATATTACTTAAGATGGCCTTATTCATTAGGTTTGACCTTTTTCAAACTTACAATTCAATTACTTATCTTTTTCAAAACCCTAATAGGGTCCTATTTCAACATTCAAACCTTAATTTCACCTATCTGGAGATCATAAAATCAATCAATTTTTTGGGGTTAGCTCTCAAATCATCGTAGCTTTCATCCTTGAAAATTTCCAAAAAATTTGGGAGGACTGTGTGCACTTTGAACATGATCCCTAGCTTTTTTCTCGAAATTTCGGGAGACTATTATGACTATATTCATTTGCTTAAATCTAGAAAATTGGTTGATTTTGTTGAATTTTGACTCCTCTAAAATAAAAAACAATCTCGACTTTCAACATTTCAATTTTCAAGATATAGTTTAAAATTAAGTGGTTAATTAAGAAAATCCCTAATTTTAAATTTCAAAATTTCAATTTAACAACTTTCAATTTTTAAATTAAGAGGTTTTTTCTTAATAGGCCCTAATTTTAATCTCTTTTGGATAATTTTATAATTAAGAGGTTTTTTTTTTTACATAATCCTAATTTAAAATTTTAATTTCCTAGGAGGTTGCATTATTATTCTTTCAATCAATTTGTTCATTTAATTGAATAATCATTTTTCCTAGAATTTTGAATTATTCAATTATTTTGCAAGTCTCAAATCTCAAATTTCAAATTCCATTTTCCTTCCTTTATTCAATTTTCTATGCATGTATGGGGTAAACATTATTATGGTTAAATGGCATATGAGTTTCGTGTTTGATCATAAGTGCATATGGAGTTCTTATCTTATTTTGCTAATTAAATTTCAAGTTACATTAAAGATGTTCATGATGTTCCCTTTCATGCATATGATGATATTTTAGTTCTCCCTTTCATTCATAACTATGATTTACCCTCTCCGAAAAATTATCTCATTAATGAGGGCACATTGGTGCAAAAAGGGAATATGGACACTTCGTTCAAAGATCTCCCTCCTAAAGATGAATCTTTGAAGAATTGTGTTCCTTCTTCTCCTAAAAAGTACTTCTGGTGTAGGGCACTTATCATATTTTGTTTTGTTCTAAGTCTTTTGTGTTGTCTTTCAAGTTGTAATAAATGAACCAATCATTTAGGACTCAATGTAGTCATGGTTGAGTTGTCCCAGCTTTTGTTGTGTTTAGGATGTTGATATCCTAAAAATATGTAATGTTGATGTTTTTCACAGGTGTACTACTCTAAGAATAGAGTTTGTTGGCATTTTGCATATAGATTGCATTAATGATATGTTTTCATTGATGTCAATTGAATCGGTGAATAATATTCATGATATTGCTGATGTTATTGTTGTTATTGCTATTGTGTTGTAACCGGTATGATAAACCTTGAGAAAGATGTAGTAAACCGGTATATGGTAGTTTGTAAGTTAAACCGGTGTAAAGGGTTAAACCTTTATATGTTATGTAACCGGTAAACCCTACCATTTATTTTCTGTTAAACCCTAACCAATCAAGTTTGTTGGTTTAAGATCTAATGTTGAGCGGTAATGATGGAGACACGTTGGATCACTGAATGAGGATAAGTTCAGATTGATTTGGCACGTTTGTTATCTTGGAAAGGAGAAAAGTGGATTGTATCTAATGAATAGCGTGTGATGAGTTACAATTTTTGATGAAGCGGTGATCATGGAGCGGTTGGAATTTTCTTGATTAATGTGAAGAGATTGTTATGATTTCTAACAGTGAAGATTGTACTGAATTGTGTTCTTCATTCATCCATTGGAGAAATATTACAATATTCATTTGCAAGCATTTGTGTGTTTTAGGGTTTTGTCATATTACATGCCATTTCATGCAACACTTGTGATTACATTCAAGAAGCAAAGCAATCATCATCAACAAATAGCAGATCTACAAGGTATATATTTCCATTATTTACATTTAAGCATTTGCAATTACTTTCTTTCAAGGTTGATTCCTCAAACATGGTTTGACTAAGGAAAGCCCTTATTTACAACCCTTCTTCTCTTCTTTTTTGTGTGTACATTTTAGGTGCACAACTATAATTGTAGGTTTGGGTTTCATTTGCAGAGACAAAAAAACCCTTTTTGTTTCATGGATTTTTCAGAGGACCATGTGAACTTTCAATACAGGCTCGCCGAATTTTCTCCAAATTTTTAGGGCAGATCCATATCAGTCTAAATAACTCAGATCCAAAGTTACAACACGATATCGAACCGGCAGCTCCTCATTTCACCCATTTTATCTCTCTTTTCTGCATAATCAACAAGTCAACTCTTCTATTTACAAAAGGTAAACTGCATTGCACCCTTGCAATCCATTTAGTATTCAGATCCTTATTCATTGTATGGTTTGGATCTAGTGAATTCAACCCCTCTTTTGAATGTAAAGTATCTCCCAAGTGAAAATCATCCTAGTGATTTCCCTTCTCTCTCCTAGGTGGGGAATCACTAGAGTTCAATTTTCCACTTTACAGAAGGGTGCAATGAAAGGTTTGAATTTAATTTTGAGGACTTTACACCATCTGAAACACCCTAAAAAGTGGGTGTAAATAGTGTAACAAGTTACAAGGTGATAGAGCACTTCACAAGCTTTAGAGCGCTTCAAACAGTTCGTCAATTGGACACTCGATTCACAAGTTATGGCCTCCAAAAGTTTGGAATCCTGAAATAGGAAATATAAAATTACATATGACACATAAATGAGTTGTAAAAGGGATGAAAATGTGCTGATGTGTGTTTTGACAAATCATAAGGCATCTAGAATGGGGATAAGGTTGGATCTACTTTATTGGGTGGTTTTAGGCCATGGTTTTGTAATACCATTTGATGGCTTCTTGTATTGTATCTCCTATAAATGAGGTGCATGAGATAAAGGTTGTGTGTAAGAGTCTTATGGATATTGAGTTACCTTTGAGTCTCTGATTAGTGGTACTGCTATGAAGAGATTTCTCTACAAGCATATTGTAATCTATTATTGATTGCTAAATAACATATTGAGCTACTTTTGGAGTGTGGGTTTTTTTTTCTCTCGAAAGGGTTTTCCCCATGTAAATGGTTGTGTTGTGGTATGCATGATATTATGTTTATTTTTATTAAGTTTCTATAATTTTTGCAACAATATATAAAAGTTTTTCATTACCCTCCTCTCAAGGTCAGTGTATGATGTTGTTCCACTACTTAACTTCCTTATAGTTTGAAGTGTCTATTGTGAGGGTGAAAGCCACACTAGACTCCTCGTTCATTTCCTCTAGAAAATATTCCTCCAAAAATATCATTGTCTTGGAGAAAGGTAAATATATTTGTCTACAAAGGAAATTGGAGTTCTCTCCCACCAGGTAAGCCATTGGTTTGTGCTTTTAGTGGGAGAGTGTTTCTGTTTGTTTGTTTCTTTTCCTTGTCGTGTCTGGTGTCTGGTTCTAGTTTTTGGGTTTGCTAGTATTAGTGGTTGTTGTTAGGTTCCTTTTTTTTTGGTAGTAGCCTTTTTTTCATGGGTTCTCACACCTCATGAGCCCTTTGTTTTTTCACCTTTTACTGTAGATATATAGAGGTTCAAGCCTCTCTAGATTTAATATATATTCATAACTACTAGAGCTCCACACCCACTCCTCCATCTGACAACCAATAGAGACTAAGTGGTTTTGTATTTTTGTAATACCCAAACAAAGGGCATCTAGATATTATTATTGAATTCAAAGAATACCTTTAAAAAAAATATCTTTACGTCTTCAAATAATTAGCTTCTCTATCAATAGACTAGGTTTCTATCTATTCAACCTAATCTAATCGAACAATGAAAAATATATACCAAATTGTAATTTTGAGTATTTGAGAGTGTTTTTGAGATACTCAAGAAGTGGTTTTCTTTGACTCTAATCTTCATCCTATTGTAGCATGAATTCGTCTATTGGTCCTCATCAACACTCGCCACTTCCTCTTTTCAAATTTGGAAAAAATGGTTAGAATAATTATTTCCGATGCATTTTCTCATTTCTATTCACCTACCTACAATTAAGGGTGTTTATTTGTGTAGAATAGATTTCCTAATATTCCTTTAGATAAGTTTTCTAGTTGTGAGTATCTTGGTAGGACATGATTTCTTAGTTATGTAATCTTGCATGGAGTTGGATGGCTAGTTTCCACATAGCATCTACTTTTCTAGACAACATTTCTTTTATATTATTGTAATCTCTCCTTTATTTATTTAATAAATCCATTCAATCCAATTAATCATAGAGGGGGAATCGAGGAATGTTATCACAATATTACAAGGTGCAACCATAATTAGGTGGCAGGGGTGAATATTATTTGAAATTGTCATCATGGCACTTCCACATTTGACCACACTGTTTTTCAAGACAACTTTAGAGAGGGTCATAAGACTATTGACAAGCTTTCCAACCTAGGCCCCTTCTTCGAGGACAGTAAAGTCTGGATGGATCTACACAATTTTTCTAACAAAATAAATACCATGATAAACAAGAACAACTAAATAAATGAAGCCTAAAGATTTTGAATTCACCTTTTTGTTTGCATTCCTATCCACTATGTACTTCTATCATATCCCAAGGTGGACTTGTGCTTTTAATGTCAGGGATAGCGATATTTCTGTTAATGCTTCTGATGTGATTTTTCCTACTTTGGTTTGTGTGAAACTATCTTGGCTCTAGGCTATAGGATTTTTGTGGTAATAATGGGAGGAGATTTAATCAAAACAGAGCCTAATACTTGTGTAAAATTTAAGGAGAACGATGCCCTTTGGGAGAAAGTGGTGGAAGGTTATTCAGCTAGTTATGCAGAGGGTATGAAGGGCTTTGATCCATCTATCTCAGATCAATTTTCCTAGTCTTTAAAAAATAATGTTGTTCAAGAGGGAAAGGTGAAATTTACTATGTTAGTGGAGACTATTGTGGCAGTTATGGCCTGCTATTTATAGAAATAAAATCTTTTTAGAAGAAGAGAAAAGGGAATTAAAAGGAAGAATTTAAAATATTTCTAGGTCTAGGAGAGAAGGTGGCTTGCCTCCAAAGTGGTTTCAAAATAGATGACCTACTTGGCTTTTGGAAAGACGCAACAATGTTTTTGATGAAGTTATTCATCTTGGATGGTCACTTCAAGTAGTTTCACTCTAATAACAAGTCACATTTTCACCTAGGTTCAAGAACCTTTGAAAATCTTCTTTGTATTTACCCTTTGGTTTCTTAGGGAAGGTGGCGCCTTCCATCACCAGACCCATAGCAGCTACTATTGTCTCCATGGACATAGTGAATTTCACCCCACCCAATTGAACTTCACCATCCGCCCAAGATTTGGAATTGTACTGATAAAGTAGGATTGGAACCCTTCATACCTTCCACCACCTTGTTCTAGAGTTAATCATTCTATTTAAACTTGTCACAACTATCAAGTTCCATTTGGATGAGGTCCCCACCCATAGTATACATAGTAAAATTGAGAATAGGACCCAGAGAGGAATAGTAGAAACCATCTTTAGGAAAGAGACAACAAAGGGTGGTATTGCTACTAAAAGTGTAGGTATGAAAATATTTAACAAAGCGAGTCCTTTCCAATAAATGATTATAGTACAACATGGATAGGAAAAATACCGAAAAGGTAATAATAAAATCTTTAAATCTCACCAAGAGGATTTTGTTGAACAATCATGACCAAAAAAAAATTAATTTCTCATCGTTATGGAGCTGTAAAACTACTCTTAGGCCCTCAATTAACTGGTTGTCGTTGTGGAGCTCTAAAAATACTCCTACGATTTGCTTCTTTTGGTGGATGGTTTTCCATAGGAAACTTTTAACCATTGATAATATTTAGAAGAGAGGGTGCTATTTGGTAAATAGATGTGTGTTACGTAAAGAAATTGAGGAAAGTATTGAACAAATTTTGTTTTCATTTGTATGTATGTATGGCATGTTAGACAAAAGATTTCTAGCATCTTTTTAATCCACTAGGTGTGGCATCAGTGCCCAAGGTAGGCCTCTTTGACTTGGTCTCCACCTTCCTCCCATCCCCTTACTTGGGAGATCTAGTAGTAGGTCGTCCTCCATACTAGATGGTGTTTATTGAGGGAATACAATAATAAAATCTTCAGGGATCATAAATCTTTATGTAAGGTCCTAACCAAATTTATTATGAAAAAGGTCAAGGAAAACATGAAATCCTTTATCAAAACTAGGAATTTACATCCCCCCTTGCACTTTGATTGGATGGCGGTCAAAAGTTACGAATTGAAGGATATTTTATGTAATTTTTATCACTCCTAGTGGGGTTCAAGAACAATATTAAATGGTCCCCCATAACCTAGGTTAGTAAAAGTTAAATTTTGACGGGTTCTCGAAGGGGAATCTAGGTTGGGCAGGAGGGGTAGGTGTGATTTTAAGATTTGGAGAGAAAAGTGTTGGTGGCCTACTTGGAAAATTTGGGCAGTCAAACTTCCAGCATGGCTGAGATGATGGCGACCTTTATTGGCATTTCAACAACCAAGAATAAAGGTACAAATCTAATCATAGAAGGGGACTCAAAGAATGTAATCATGATATTACAAGGTGCAACCATATTTAGGTGGCAGGAGTGAATATTATTTCAAATTATCATCGTGCCACTTCCATATTTGACCATATTATTTTTCAACACAACTTGAGAGAGGGTCATAAGATTGCTGACAAGCTTGCCAACCTAGGCCCCTTCTTCGAGGGCATTAAAGTCTAGATGGATCTGCACAATTTTTCTAACGAAATATGTACCATGATAACCAAGCACAACTAAATTGATGAAGCCTAAAGACTTGAAATTAACCTTTTTGTTTGGTATCCTCTCCATTGTGTACTTCTACCATATCCCAAGGTGGACTTGTGCTTTTAATGGAAAGGATAGCGATATTTTTATTAATGCTTCTGATGTGATTTTTCCTACTTTGGTTTATGTGAAATTATCTCAGCTCTGGGATCTAGGATTTTTGTGGTAATAATGGGAGGAGATTTAATCTAAATAGAGCCTAATACTTGTGTAAATTTTAAGAACAATGCCCTTTGGGAGAAAGTGGTGGAAGGTAATTGAACTAATTATGTGGATGGTATGAAGGGCTTTGATCCATCTATCTCAAATCAATTTTCCTAGTCTTCAAAAAATGATGTTTTTCAAGTGGGAAAGGTGAAATTTACTATGTTAGTGGAGACTATTGTGGCAGTTATGGCCTGCTGTTTATAGAAAGAAAGTCTTTTTAGAATTAGACAAAAGGGAATTAAAAGGAATTTAAAATATTTATAGGTCTAGGAGAGAAGGTGGCCTGCCTCCAAAGTGGTTTCAAAATAGATGACCTACTTGGTTTTTGGAAATACGCGACAATGCTTTTGATGAAGTTATCCATCTTGGACGGTCACTTCAAGTGGTTTCACTATCACTTGTTCCTAATGCTCAATCACCTTCAACATGGGGTTAAGATGAATTTTCCCTTATGGATTTTATGCTCCATATACTAGTCTGTGGATGTTGCTAAGGCTAAGGGTTCCCTCCCCCTATATCAAGGTCTCATCCTGTGACTTTATAATTTCCATTTGAGTCTAACCCCTTCTAGTGGCCTTACTACTAACCCTTCTGGCTCGAGTTTTGATTTGGGTCTCTGGATAATGCTTCCCCCAAAACCCTAAAGGTTCCCACCCAAATTAATCCATGTCAGATTGCTAAATCAAATATTCCTCTGGGTCCCCGTTTTGGTGAAAGCTTTGTTAAGAGGATAGTCATTGTCAAAGCGGAAACAAACGAGATGACCTCTTCTTGGTTTACTAGGTTAGATTGGGTATTATATAATATTGTGAGTAAAGTGGCTAATCCCCTATCCCTCCCTTTTCCTCATGATTCTCCAAATTCCTCTCATTCCAGTTCTCTAATCCAGGAGGAATTTCCCTTCTTTGCAGCTAAAGTGAATGGACTTTGCTAGAGGTTCAATAAAGAGAATCCTACCATCAACTGGCTTCTAGGACAATTTGAGGTGGTGAATAAGAATATCAATAGGCTTGAAGCCATTTTGGATGCAAATGCTAGAGCCTCAAGCTAGGCAAATGAAGAGAAAGAGAAAAGGGCTTGGATGATGGTGGGGAAATTTGTTGTGATGATTGATAAATAGGAAGCACTAGAAATTTTTTTTAAGGATCTCATTGAGAAGATTGGCCAAAAAAGAATAGTAAGGTCTTGTTAGAAATTGTGGAGGCTCTATAAGAAAAATAGGACACAATGAGGAGGAATAAGGAGAACATGTTTCATCAAAATAGGGATTTTATAGAGAGTAAATTTACTGCTCTTCATGATATCCAAGAAGAAGATATGAGGAGGTGGGCCAAGAAAAGAAGGATTACTCAACTACAATAGGGATTGTGTTGGGAAAATGGTGTCTCAACCTTGCATTTACATGAGGTTACTATTTATACTAAGTTTTTCCTTATAGTACAAAATGGTGTGAAATGCTTTCCAAAGCTTCGAATTGTCTAGATAAGCATGTCGACAAATTTTCATCGCAAGATCATAACTAGTTTTGAAGATATTAAAGTTTTCATTTTTGAAGGGTGCGATGAAAGGTTGGAATTTAATTTTGAGGACTTTAGACCATCTTAAACACCATAAAAAGTGGGTGTAAGTGGTGTTTTCCTCATGTAAATCACTGTATTGTGGTATGCATGATATTATGTTTATTTCTATTAAGTTTCTATAACTGTTTCAACAATCTGTAAAAGTTTTGCATTACCCTCCTCTCAAGGTTAGTGTAGGAAGTTGTTCCACTACTTAACTTCCTTATAGTTTGAAGTGTCTATATTTAGGGTAAAAGCCACACTAGACTCCTCGGTCATTTCCTCTAGAAAATATTCCTCCAAAAATCTCATTGTCTTGGAGAAAGGTAAATATATTTTTCTACAGAGGGAGTTGGAGTTCGCTCCCACCAAGTAAGCCATTGGTTTGCGCTTTTGGTGGGATAGTGTTTCTGTTTGTTTGTTTCTTTTGCTTGCAATGTCTGGTGTCTGGTTCTATTTTTTGGGTTCGCTAGTGTTAGTGGTTGTTGTTGGGTTCCTTTTTTTTTGGTAGTAGCCTTTTGTTCATGGGTTTTTACCCCTCGTGAGCCATTAGTTTTTTCTCCTTTTTTTGTAGATATATAGAGGTCCAGGCCTCTCTAGATTTAATATATTCAGAACTACTGGAGCTCCACACTCACTCCTCCATCTGACAACCAATAGAGACTAAGTGGTTTTTTTTTTTTGTGATACCTGAATGGAGGGCATCTAGATATGATTATTGAATTCAAAGAATAGCTTTGAAAAATTTATCTTTATGTCTTCAAATAATTAGCTTCTGTATCAATAGACTAGGTTTCTATCTATTCAACCTAATCTAATTGAACAATGAAAACTATATACCAAATTGTAATTTTGAGTATTTGAGAGTGTTTTTGAGATACTCAAGCAGTGGTTTTCTTTGACTATAATCTTCATCATATTGTAGCATAAATTCGTCTATATGTCCTCATCAACACTCACAAATTCCTCTTTTCAAATTTGGAAAAAAAGTTTAGAATATAATTATTTCAAATGCATTTTCTCATTTCTATTCACCTACCTACACTTAAGTGTGTTTATTTTTGTAGAATAGTTTTCCTAATATTCCTCTAGATAAGTTTTCTAGTAGTGAGTATCTTGCTAGGACATGATTTCTTAGTTATGTAATATTACAAGGCGCAACCATATTTACGTGGTAGGAGTGAATATTATTTCAAATTGCCATCGTGCCACTTCCATATTTGACCATATTATTTTTCACCACAACTTGAGAGAGGGTCATAAGACTGCTAACAAGGTTGCCAACCTAGGCCCCTTCTTTGAGGGCATTAAAGTCTGGACAAATCTGCAAAATTTTTCTAATGAAATATGTGCCATGATAAACAAGAACAACTAAATCGATGAAGCCTAAAGACTTCAAATTCACCTTTTTGTTTGGTATCCTCTCCATTGTGTACTTCTATCATATGCCAAGGTGGACTTGTGCTTTTAATGGAAAGGATAGCGATATTTTTATTAATGCTTCTGATGTGATTTTACCTACTTTGGTTTGTGTGAAACTATCTTGGCTCTGGGATCTAGGATTTTTGTGGTAATAATGGGAGGAGATTTAGTCCAAATAGAGCCTAATACTTGTGTAAAATTTAAGAACAATGCCCTTTGGGATAAAGTGGTGGAAGGTAATTCAACTAATGATGTGGATGGTATGAAGGGATTTGATCCATCTATCTCAGATCAATTTTCCTAGTCTTCAAAAAATGATATTTTTCAAGTGGGAAAGGTGAAATTTACTATGTTAGTGGAGACTATTGTGGCATTTATGGCTGGCTATTTATAGAAAGAAAGTCTTTTTAGAATTAGACAAAAGGGAATTAAAAGAAATTTAAAATATTTCTAGGTCTAGGAGAGAAGGTGGCCTACCTCCAAAGTGGTTTAAAAATAGATGACCTACTTGGTTTTTGGAAATACGCGACAATGTGTTTGATGAAGTTATCCATCTTGGATGGTCACTTCAAGTGGTTTCACTATCAACTATTGCTGATGCTCAATCACCTTCAACATGGGGTTAAGATGAATTTTCTCTTCTGGATTTTATTCTCAATATACTAGTCTATGGATGTTGCTAAGGCTAAGGGTTCCCTCCCCCTATATCAAGGTCTCATCCTGTGACTTTATAATTTCCATTTGAGTCTAACCCCTTCTAGTGGCCTTACTACTAACCCTTCTGGCTCGAGTTTTGGTTTTGGTGAAAGCTTTGTTAAGAAGATAGTCATTGTCAAAGGGGAAACAAACGAGATGACCTCTCCTTGGTTTTCTAGGTTATATTGGATATGATATAATATTGTGAGTAAAGTGGCTAATCCCTTGTCCCTCCCTTTTTCCTCATGATTCTCCCGATTGCTCTCATTCTAGTTCTCTAATCCAGGAGAAATTTCCCTTCTTTGTGACTAAAGTGAATGGACTTTGCAAGGGGTTCAATAAGGAAAACCTGTCATCGATTGGCTTCTAGGAAAATTTGAGGTGGTGAATAAGAATATCAATAGCCTTGAAGCCATTTTGGATGCAAATGCTAGAGCCTCAAGCTAGGCAAATGAAGAGAAAGAGAAAAGGGCTTGGATGATGGTGGGGGAATTTGTTTTGATGATTGATAAGTAGGAAGCACTAGAAAACTTTGGTAAGGAGGTCACTGAGAAGATTGGCCAAACAAGAATATGAAGGTCTTGTTAGAAATGGTGGAGGCTCTATAAGAAAAATAGGACACAATGAGGAGGAATAAGGAGAGCATGTTTCATCAAAATAGGGATTTTATAGAGAATAAATTTACTGCTCTTCATGATATCCAAGAAGAAGATATGAGGAGGTGGGCCAAGAAAAGAAGGATTACTCAACTACAATAGGGATTGTGTTGGGAAAATGGTGTCTCAACCTTGCATTTACATGAGGTTACTATTTATAATAAGTTTTTCTTTTGAGTACAAAATGGTTTGAAATTCTTCCCAAAGCTTCGAATTGTCTAGATAAGCATGTTGACAAATTTTCATCGCAAGATCATAACTAGTTTTGAAGATATTAAAGTTTTCATTTTTGAAGGGTGCGATGAAAGGTTGGAATTTAATTTTGAGGACTATAGACCATCTTAAACACCATAAAAAGTGGGCGTAAGTGGTATTTTCCTCATGTAAATCACTATATTGTGGTATGCATGATATTATGTTTATTTCTATTGAGTTTCTATAACCGTTGCAACAATCTGTAAAAGTTTTGCATTACCCTCCTCTCAAGGTTAGTGTAGGAAGTTGTTACACTACTTAACTTCCTTATAGTTTGAGGTGTCTATATTAAGGGTGAAAGCCACATTGGACTCCTTGGTCATTTCCTCTAGAAAATATTCCTCCAAAAATCTCATTGTCTTGGAGAAAGGTAAATATATTTTTCTACGGAGGAAGTTGGAGTTCTCTCCCACTAGGTAAGCCATTGGTTTGCGCTTTTGGTGGGAGAGTGTTTCAATTTGTTTGTTTCTTTTTCTTACCGTGTCTGGTGTCTGGTTCTAGTTTCTCAGTTCTCTAGTGCTAGTGGTTGTTGTTGGGTTCCTTTTTTTTTTGGTAGTAGCCTTTTGTTCATCGGTTCTCACCCCTCATGAGCCCCTTGTTTTTTCGTCTTTTGTTGCAGATATATAGAGGTTCAGGCCTCTCTAGATTTAATATCCACTCCTCCATCTGATAAAGACTAAGTGGTTCTCTTTTTTTGTGATACCCAAATGGAGTGCATCTAGATATGATTATTGAATTCAAAGAATACCTTTGAAAAATTTATCTTTATGTCTTCAAATAATTAGCTTCTATATCAATAGTCTAGATTTCTATCTATTCAAGCTAATCTAATCGAGTAGTGAAAACTATATACCAAATTGTAATTTTGAGTATTTGAGAGTGGTTTTGAGATACTCAAGCAGTGGTTTTCTTTGACTCTAATCTTCATCCTATTGTAGCATGAATTCGTCTATATGTCCTTATCAACACTCGCAACTTCCTATTTTCAAATTTGGAAAAAAAATTTAGAATATAATTATTTCAGATGCACTTTCTCATTTCTATTCACCTACCTACACTTAAGGGTGTTTATTTGTGTAGAATAGTTTTCCTAATATTCCTCTAGATAAGTTTTCTAGTTGTGAGTACCTTGCTAGGACATGATTTCTTAGTTATGTAATCTTGCATGGAGTTGGATGGCTAGTTTCCACATAGCATCTACTTTTCTAAACAACATTTCTTTTATATTATTGTACTCTCTCCTTTATTTATTTAATAAATCCGTTTAATCCATTTGTATTGCACATTTGGTGTCTTATTTAATCTATTCTAAGACTATAAATTTGATAGGGTGAGTTTATTTTATCTTGTATGTTATATTAACCTTTTACTATTTAAATTATAATAAAGAAAAGTAGATATAATACATTTGTTTTTACACAATTTTAAGTTACAATCTTTAACTGTTTATTCAATTTTAGTGTAATTCTGTGTAATGTTAATAGATATTTTGACTTCAGTTGTTTTTGAGTTATTTATATTTTTCTAGTTTTTTTTAGATGTGTATCACATGGGTGCATTTATTCCATCTTTTGAAAAGTGGATATAGCACATTATTTTACACATAATTTTAAACTTTAATCTTTTACTTTTTCTTTAATTCAAGTGAATTTTAAATAATTTTAATTATGTCTCAATCTTTGTATCTTTGTAGATACTTTGATGTCACTTGTTTGTGAGTTTGATTAATTTTTAGACATTCTTCAATGATGTGTATCACCTAGGAAAACTTATTCAATCCTTTATTTTAGTATATAATCCTTTTGTGGTTTAAATAACAATCATAGATAAAAAGCATATAACACATGTTTCTATGTAATTTTGCATAATGTTAATTATGTTTCAATCTTTGTTTTTTTGTAGATACCTTGACGTCAAGTTTATTTTAAGTTTGCATGGCTATTTTCACTTCACTGAGTTGTGGGTTTGGTTAATTTTATACTCTATATGGAGTTTGAGCACAACGAAAAAATTCTCCAATCCTTTGCCACTTTTGTGGAAAAGTAGGGCATACTTCTACTTATTGTTGCCACCTTTGTGGAAAAGTAGGGCATACTTCTACAACTTGTTACACCAGTAAGAAAAATGATCCAACCCCTCAAGTGGTTGCTTCTTCTCCTTTTAAAGAGATTCAGAAAGAAGAGAGTATAAGAAATGTCACTAAAGATTGTATAAATATGAATGCCTCCCCCAATACTTTGAGGTTTGTGGATGGTGCAGCCAGTGGTTCCCCTCATCTCAATTAAAAAAAAAGACAAAAGATTAAAAAATAAATAACTTATTTTGAGAAACCAAATTACTTTGAAACACCCTTTTAAAATACCATGATTTAGGTTGGTCGTTTTTCTACTTTTTAAGTTTCTACTCTAGCTTTGTTGTCTTGCCCTTGTTGTACATTTCTTTTCTATTTTTATATCTCCTTGTTGTTTCTTGGTATTTCATTCTACTTCATACTACATCTTTCTCGATAAAAGGTTTTGGTCCCTTTCAAAACACTGCTTACCTTAATAAAAAACATCTATAACCAATTAAATTACAACTTTTTGATAAATAATATTTTTCAATTTTCCAAACTATAGAGAGAGAAAATGAGTCAGCTGTTATCACTTGTTATTACAGCCTGCGAGAAAATTCTATCCCTCATACAATCTTCCTCATCAACACACAGAAAGTGGCGCCGCTCAACACAGACAGAGAAAATATACTACATTCTCTTCCTTGCTTTCTCTCTTCTATTAATACATTTAGTTTTTACAGAGTCCAGGGGTTTGTTATATCTTAATATGCTATACCATTTTTAATAATTTTCTTAGATCTATTGAATAAACTATTTTTCCTTCACTATTTAGGTCAAATCTGGAACGGATGACAGAATCCTGGCTGTTTTATGTTTCTTTTTTTTCTTTTTTTAGCTTTTAGTTTTACAGAAGCTCGGGTTTTCTTATATTGGAATATAATATACCATATTAGATAGCTCTGTTTAGATCTATAGAAAAATACTATTTTGATCAAATGTCAAATAGATTCAACTCTAATACTATTAGATTTGATCTGGCACGCTATTTGATATGATATTACAGCATCTGAACAAAATTTAGATCTATATAGAATATAGATTGATTTAGATTTAACTGTAATATTATTTATCCATATGGATGATAGAATGTTGGCTGTTTGATTTGATTTGGAAAATCTCCAAACAAAATCTAAATCTATAGATTGAGTTTCTACTGTTATCAACCTTAATAGTGATAATTTCAATATTTTCAATGATTTCGAAATGTAGATAGAACATGCTTTCTCTCGAAAATCCTTACAGCCATCAAATCCACCCAGCCGTAATTCCATTTTTCTGCTTGATCTGCATATATTAATTTGATTTCATTACTGAAGGTTTATTTCATTTGTATTTCATTACTGAAGGTTTATTAAAAAATCAGATTCCCTGAAAAGTGTCAATCTCAAACTTCTTTATTCACAAGTAACGCTGATATCTCAATGAAAATATCGTAGATGCATTTCATATTTCTGAGTTTGGCGGTGCATCTTGAATATATAGCTGCAAATTTAGAGGAGGAGCTTCAGCTAATTTAATGAAGAGCCATCAGGCACAAGGGTTTCTATTTTAGACGGTCACTGCAAGCGATGCAACGAAAAGAGCAGAGATGCAGAAGAGCCACTGCAAGCGATGCATACGACTTTTTTCTACCTTTCAATAGATTTTGGGTAAAATATTGATGTTTTCTCAATGTGCTGCTGTCATCAGTTTTATTAGGTTTTAATGAATGTTGAAGAATTATTTTCTTCTTGTGTGCAGAATAAAGCGCAACCTTGGCTACGCCTTCGTAAACTTTACATCAGCCAAAGCCACATGGAAGCTGTATAAAGAATTTCATATGCAACCGTGGAAATGTTTGGACTCTAAAAGAACTTCATTATAAATCTGTGAAATTATTTATGCCAAAGTTCAGGTGTATTATGTTTTCTCCATCTTTTATGTTTTTAGATTATCTTTTTTTGCTGTCATTTTTCTATCTGATATTATAGTTTTTGTGATGACAGGGCCGAGCTGCTCTGGAAAGTCACTTTAAAAAGTACAATTTTAGAGGTGTCTATGCTAAATATTCACTACTGGTATTTGACCCACCTCGTGATGGAAAGGAATCGAGAGAGACCAGCATGTCCAGTCAAAGGAGAGGAAACAAGATTTACATTTAATCTACGCTAAATATTCATTGTTGGTATTTGAGAGCAGAGCAGTAAGTCCAGTCAAAGGAGAGGAAGACTGCTGTATGGTCGAAAGTGTTAGGAAATAAGATTTACTTTTAATCTAAGTAGAAGTAGAAGTTCATTCCGATAAATTAATTTTGAACAAGAAAATAATTACTTTATAGAGCCAATTCCTTGATGGACTGAATAATTAATTTTTATTTCTATGTACAATGCAATGAATAAGAAATTTTAGACGGTCACTGCAAGCGATGCAACGAAAAGAGCAGAGATGCAGAAGAGCCACTATCGGCATACGACTTTTTTTACCTTCCAATAGATTTTGGGTAAAAAATTGATGTTTTCTCAATGTGCTGCTGTCATCAGTTTTATTAGGTTTTAATGAATGTTGAAGAATTATTTTCTTCTTGTGTGCAGAATAAAGCGCAACCTTGGCTACGCCTTCGTAAACTTTACATCAGCCAAAGCCACATGGAAGCTGTATAAAGAATTTCATATGCAACCGTGGAAATGTTTGGACTCTAAAAGAACTTCATTAAAAATCTGTGAAATTATTTATGCCAAAGTTCAGGTGTGTTATGTTTTCTCCATCTTTTATGTGTTTAGATGATCTTTTTTTGCTGTCATTTTTCTATCTGATATTATAGTTTTTGTGATGACAGGACCGAGCTGCTCTGGAAAGTCACTTTAAAAAGTACAATTTTACCCACCTCGTGATGGAAAACTGTTGTATGGTCGAAAGTGTTAGGAAGTAAAATTTACATTTAATAATCTAAGTAGTTTGTAGTTAGTTTAGTTGAGAAGTTCATTCTGATGAAAAAATAAGTCAATCGATACAATCAATGGATTGAATATAATGAAATTCAATTTTATTTCTATGTACAATGTAAATTGTTTTTCTGTCTTTGCTGCTCTACATTGATATCAGAGCAATGAACAATCTTGTGTCTGTGTCATAAAATTTGGATATGATGTATGAAAGCATAAGTTATTTGTAGAAGGCGGCTGATCTCTCCATTCCAAGGAGTGTTAAATTCTATTGGCGTCTAAAATAACATTCTTCATTCGAAGTGTAGTCTTCATTGTCTTCAGAGACAAGTCTGACTAAGTCAAGCTATATGGGCTTGTAAAGGAATGTGGAAGGAGGTTACAAATTTGGAAAAGAGTTTGTGTTATCTTTCTGTTTTAGTCTGCTGAAATCCAACAAACAGCAAAGTTAACGAATTTGTTTGATTCTGCATATTTGTTGGGTAATTTATGATAGTGTTTAATATGGAATGGCTTAAATCATACACTTTAAGCTTACATTTTTAGGCTTAAAAGTGTTAAACACTTAGAGTTTACTGACATTTTTTAAGCTTAATATGTTGCTTAAGGTGTGTGGTTACACTAAGAATACACTTGTACACTCAAAAGTGTTAAACACTCAAAGTTGACTAACATTCTCTAGACTTAATATGTTGCTTAGTGTATGTACTTTAAAGCTGGCTGTTTAATATAATGTAGAGGGCTTATGGAATATATAAAGGCTTTGGAAAAATGGCAATGGGTTGTGAGAGGAATGTTGCCAAGAAAAACTGTAATTTGTGTTTGGTATTATTTCGGGTATACACAGATTTTCAATAGCAAATATTGTTATATTTCTTCTGAATATTTTTATTTGCCATCAGAAATAAGAGTGTAGTGGAATTTTGGATATAGGGGAGAGAATTAGAAGAATTATTTTATGCAAGATAAAGCTAGGGATTTAGTGTTAAAGGCTTATGTATGAGTTTCTTATTCATATGATAACACAAAAAGAATGGTAATCCTAGATATACTAAATTTTGTTATTGTAATGGATGTATTATTGGTTCAATTTGACATTCCTATGTATGAGCACTTTTGTGGATTTACTAGTGACATATTCATAGCCATTCATGTTGTATTTGGTGACTAAGATATAAAGCGATCCATCGGAGGTTGGAGGAAACAGAGGCAAAAGGACATCTGTCATCCCAAGCTAGCTTCTTGGTCAAGGATGATTCATTGCATGGGAAACATCTTTTTTTGCTAGTCCTTTCAGGAGCAAGAGGGGATGCGCAATGGTTTGTTAGTTTCTGCATAGTTAGGCTACTTGGCAAGTTCACTCCTGTAAATTAGTTTTGTATAGAAAAATAATGGCTTTATAAAGCCAATCCATTGATTGTAATAGTTAAATGAATTAAGCATGATGAAATTAGTTTTTATTTTTATGTACAATGTAAATATTTTCGTTTTGCTATCTTTGTTGTTTGATAGGAAAATTAAAAAAATCTAGCCATAGGAGGTGAACATCATGGTATGGTGAAAAGTTCAAAAATAAAATGCTAGAATTGTCGTTATAAGTTGATTAAAGATTTTTGACTAGGTCAGCACCTCCTGCAGGTTCGTGACATGTGCTTCCTCCCGCGTCTCGTGGATCCTTGTCTCTTGCCGCTCTCCCTTTCACTGACAACTCTTGCTTTCGGTGTAAAGACAACGGGGATTCCAACAATTGGTATCAGAGCGTTGGGTTACGGGTTCAAATCCCAGGATGCCTCCTTTCATTCCATTGGTGTGGAACCCTCAATCGGTTCTGAGGGGGATATTGTTGACTAGGTCAGCACCTCCTATGGGTTCATGACATGTGCTTCCTCCCGCCTCTCGTGGATCCTTGCCTCTGGATGCTCTCCCGTTCACGGATAGCTCGATCTTTTGGCGTAACGGCAGCGGTGATTCCAACGAATCTATGGCTATAAATAATAGTCTTAACTTGTAAAACATTAGAATTTTTTGACTATTAGTAAGAAGACTTGGATTTTAATTTTGTTTAATAAGTCTTAATTTGTAATTTGAAAGAATAGTTTGTTCTTATGAAGGGATTGGTACTTGTCACTATTTTTTAGAATTCAATGTCTCATTTCACTTTGTGCTTGCTTTTTTATTCATTTTTATTGGTGCAAGAGATAAAATCTAGGAGCTTGTAGGTACCATATTTGATAGGGACCAAGTCCCTACCCTTTGAGGAAATCCCAAGCTAGTGATGACCTCATCCAAAATTATCATCAATTTCCTTTACGTTATTGTGCTTTGATTAACATCACTACTACTACTATAATAATTTTATTTTCAAATTTTTCTTTGTGGGGAAGTTCTAGAACTGTGGAAGAGATATTGGTGCTACTCACTCTATACCTAGGCTTTATCCTTTAGTAAAAATAGGAAAGAATTATTTTTATTACATGGATAATAACAACAACATTGGTCTTAAACATATCCTTTAGCATCAATATGTGTATTACATAAAAAACCATGTGGTTTCTTTTATAGACACAAGCTCCTACAAAACCATCAAGTGGTATTGCCTAAAAACCATGTGCTAATACCATGGGCTAACTACCTCATTGACCCCACATCTAATATTGGGTAATTTATTAGATAATTTTCTCCAATATCAAATAAATATATTATAATATATCCTAACTCTACAATACAACTCACTGAGTGGTCCCAAGAATATTCCAAGAAAATCTCTACACTATCCATGTACAACTCATCATCAACCATGATACCTTCCACAATTCAATCTCCCTCTTCAATTTGATTTGTCTACTTAATACCTCAACCATTAAAACAAAGAGGGAAAAGGAAATGGAATCTACCTAATGAAAACAATTTTTTGCATCAAAGAAACCATGAAGAGATCAATCCACTTGTAGTGAGAATGTTAGAGAGGAAAAGCAAGCTCAAATAGAACCAATCTATTTTCATTAAAAACAAATATTCTCAATACTTCCAATAGAAAATCCCAATAAACATTGTCACATACCTTACTAACATCAAGCTTTACAGCTATATCTTTAATACAATTCACTTTGAAAGAATCAATGATTTCTAAAGCCAAAATAATGTTGTCCAAAATATCTCTTCTAGGACTGAAGCCTTTTTTCTCTTCAACGATTAGCTTTCCCAATATATTTTTTAATATGTTCACTACTGCATTGGAAATGATTTTGTAAATGTTATTACAGAGGGAGATAGGTCTATAATCTCCCATTGTTTCACACACCTCCTTTTTTCAAAATCAGCACTATAACTATATTGTTAATGTCTCTCACAAATCTTTGACTGCACTAGACATCCTTAGTCAATTTCAAGATATCTATTTCAATAAAATTACAATGGGTCTTGTAAAAATTTGCTGGAAACACATTCGAGCTAGGGGCCTTATCAAAGTGAAGCTAGATGACAATCATCCAAATCTCTTCTATGAGTGAAATTATCCAATAGCATAGCATTATCCTACTATGTTACATAATTTGGAATGACATCCAAAATCTCCCCCCCAATGTTGATTGTTTGAATTAGATTTTTCTCCCAACAGAGACTGAAAATGACACACTGTTGCCTCCCCAATGTCAACCCCAATGTTACACCAATTGCCATCTACAATTTTAACAAAATCGATTCTATTCATAACTCTTTTTTCCTTGATCGAAGGATGGAAGAGCATTGTACTTGTGTCTCTTGCATTAATCTAGGTTTCCCTGACCTTGTCTCTCCAAAACATCCCCTCTCTTGCAAGTAATTATTCTAGTCTCTCTTTTAGTTCCTTTTCTTTCAATAAATCTTCCTTTACCATACCATTCTTGATAACCCTTTCAGTGAAATCACTTAGTTCAACCTCAACAATCAATTTCTCAAAGAATTTATTTTTAAATGTTTCTTTATTCCAAATCCTCAACTTGTTCTTAATAGAACTCAATCTTTTCATGAAATAGAAACTGACAATCCCCTCATAAATGTTTCTTTCCTTCCAACAATTATCCAACTTTTAAATGATAGAATCATCTCTCCACCACATGGATTTGAACTTGAAATACCCATTATTGGGTTTTTCAATTCTCCAGGCTATAGTCAACTAAATTGAAAAGTGATAAAAAATAAATATTAGAAGAATGGACAAAGAGAATGTCATGTTGATGCTCATCCACCAAGGCTCAATAAAAAAATGGTCGAGTCATTCTGCTATGTTGGTGAAACACAACCTCCAATTTGTCCACATGATTACAATATTTTTGGGTGCCACATTGATTAAAGCATAGTCTTCCATGCAAACTTCCCAAAATCTAGAATAACTCTATTTATCTTCTTTATTCCTCCACTTTTCTCTTCTATATTTATGATTGTGTTAAAATAGCCTCTGATAATATAGTTTTTCTTTTCCAAATTGGCAAATTCATATTTTAGGTTTGTCCATAAAGTCACCTTGGCCTTTGTTCTAATTGGTCCATTGCATTGAAAATGAAGAAATCTAGATTGGTCATACAACATTGTCATTACATAACATCCAATGCATATCTTATTCTAATCTCGACACCTTCATAACATTAGGGTTCCACATTACACCTAGTCCCCCCAAATGGCCACTTGTCTCCTCAAGCCAACCTTACCATCTTCTGCAATACTAAGTGAGTTTATTGTCATCTCAAAATTGATTTTTGTTTCTTGTAACAAAATGATATCTACATCACCCTTCTCTAGAACACACTTCACCAAGCACCTCTTGTTGAGGGCCGATAGGCCCCTAACATTCTAGGATAGAATCTTCATTTTCTCCCGAGGCTGGCATTAGCTCCCTTGGTCTTTTTCAGAAAAAAGAAAAAAACTAATAAAACCTTTCTCCAATGCTTCATCTTCTCACTTTTTTTTGTTTGATTTTCTTCCTCTCTTTTTGGATCTGTGAAGAAGCTTTATTGATGTGTGGCTGATACATCTTGGTCCCAGTTTACCAAAATCATCTTCCCCAGACATTCCATCATCATAAATGCAATCTTCTTCAATTTGTTCAAGGATTTAACCTTCTCCTCATTTGTGTAGACTACCTTCCCCATGCGGGGATTGCCATTATCATCCCTATTATGTTGTGCTTTAATTTAATGAATCATCAAATGACTATGAACTTTGTGTCCTTTCTCCATTGTCTTTTTTTTCTCCACCAATTGTTTAAGGGAGGGATCATTAGGGGCCAATTTTTCCTTAGAACCATTGCCTTTATTTCTTATTACTAGAACCTTTTTTCTCAGGGGTGAACTCACAATAAGGATTCCCACTTTTTGGCCAACTTTGACACTTAGATGAACATTTTGAAAAAAACCTTCACTTTCTTACACCTATAAGTTTCAAACCGTTGAGGATTTGAAGATGCTGTAAACTAGTGACTTGTAATATCTTGTTTGCAAATTCTAAAGATTTTTTAAAAAATTATTTTGAAGAAAATTGTATTGATTTTTCCATCTCCCTCGTACAGTAATTTTTATTTATAGAAAACAACATTTTTTAAGAGTGATGTGTATCCCTAAATGCATAAGTTTTTTTCTATAAATGATAAAAACTTTATTCTTTCGAATTTTGGTTTGTAACATCAATACCCAGTGCATGTAGTTGATTGGATAGTGATATGTTGATTATTTTTCATTTGACAAATTATAATTAAGACATAGGTGTACATTTCAACACATATCTTCTTCTATATATATCAAAATTCAATTTTTTTCTTTTGTTAGAAAGAAGTCATGAATACCCAGTGCATAGATATTTTTTGGATTTTTTAAAAATTAGTTTACTAATATTCCCAATGCGTTGAACATAGAAGTTCATGTTCGGTGAAAAACCTATATTTGGTAAAATTTTAAAAACAAGATAATAATAAAAACACAATGTAATAAAATAATAGTCATTGGAAAGCTTGCTTCGAGGACTACCATCCTAAATTGAGTTTTCAAGATAATAAAGTTCACTCTAACCAGTTTCTATCACCTTGAGATCTCTATATGGAACTTCGTACTCTATTCGTATAGGATGCCAACGTGTCGCATTCTCATCTGACCCATACATGCATCCTTCGACAAAGAGTTAGTGAAGGGCATTAAGAAGCCTCTATGTAGCGTTTAGTGTTATCCATGGGGTACTTGACAACCTTAGGCTTTGTACTCATCTAGAGTGGATTAGTAATTCCTTGAGAGGTTGTTATCTGCTTATCAGTGCGGTTTATTTTTCCTCCTCTATAGCCTGCAAAAGTTTAACTAGAAGGAACCAAAACTTTGGGGCATGTAAAGCATAAAAACACAGTTAATCAGCTTCTGGTTAAAGATTATGCAGATTATTTTGAAGATCCAAAATTGGGGAGAAGCCCCAAGAATCTCTGCACGGGCGCCTTATGAAGAATATTTCAATGAGAAAAGGAGGGGAACAATGAATCTACAACGATAAGAATATGGTTTTTAGGGCCCCCACAGTTTATAGTTCCCTTTATTTACCCTTGTCTAGAATTGTTATAGGTTTGTGCAACAAGTTTCTCCCCACATTCAAGAACTATTTAGGCAGGAGAGCTCCACATTGTCATTATTGCAAAGGCCATTAGAGAAATGTTGTTCATTCATGCAAATATACTAGGAATTGATAAATAAGATCCAAATGATCTGGAATATTTCTCCGAGCATTGGAATCAACAACTTAATTTATTAATAAAGAGTTTGGTGTGAACAATATTATGATGGAGATTCCTAAATTTCCCATATCAAAAGACTCCTTCTTGCAAGACCTTCAAGATGCCTTTTCTATGTTGGCATTCATTCATGACAAGGAGACTAATGAACTAGTAGAAGAAACCCATGTGGAAATGAGATATAAACTTTAGACCTATAGGGGAAGATTCTAGATGTATTTTTAAGATATTATTGTGGATAAGATGATATAGCAACTACAAATGTTTTTGATTAAGGTAAACGGGTTTTACAGGGACACAAAACTTAAAAGTTCTATAAAAATCTTGAAAATAAGCATTAAAGTCTGAAACCAACAACAAAAGATAAACAAAAATGGGCTACTCGCAAAAAACAATCTACAAAAGACCAATGATTTAGACCAACACAAATAGAGAACTACTGATAAAAATGCACCAAATCTTCATTTTTCTGGATCACTTTCCCATTGATATCCTCCATCTCGTCCATGATAAATCTGGAGTTTCCTTGCTCCTAGTTCTTGCTTCTAGTACGGGTACACGAACCAGTCATAGTTTGGGATCTAGGCATCTGACCACCTGCACCCTTCACAGTCTTCTTCTTCTTAGAGTCCGAAGGTGTCACACTGGCAATAATCTCAACCCTATAATCCACAATCATATTGTTGACCCTCACCAAACCTTCCAAACTATTATTCATGACAGCCTTGCTGATCTCAACCAGGTTTTTCAGACTACCTTTGATTTCTGTAACACTCACCTCCAAATTCCATATCCTACTTTCATGATTCGATTTTACCTTGTCCACATCCTCACTCACTTTCTAGGTCGTTTGGAGGATTTTTTCTGGTTTATTTGGTCCTAGATTGTCCATAAAAGTATCAACAATACCCTTAACACCATATTTAAGGAGTTTGATCTCCATACCCATTTTTCGGAGGCACTCCATCTGACTGTTGGCCGCAAGGGAAATATAATAATCTAGGTTAGGGTCAATGGCAGCCCTCCCCTATTTCCCAGGATCAACATTAACGGGGATTTCAATTTTAATCTCCTTTTCATTATCAATGTTGTCCCCCCCTTTCCAGATTTGGGCTTCTTTGGTCTGGGAGAGACAAAGTCAACAGGCTTAGGCCCCAAAATTTGGTATTTACTAGCGGCCCACCTAGGGTGATTATTGTGTTTTCTTCTACTTGTCCCAGGGGTAAGAATAGGACCCTCACCAGTAGGTGAAAAATACTCGGGATCATTAGAGAAGTCTTGATTCTACCAATCCCTAACAAGCCCAGTCCCACTATCTTCCCCTTCCGAATTCGTATCATAAATTACTTGGACCCCCAGTTTGGAAGAAGAGACATGGGTATTCAAAATAGGGGATGACTTGAGTTCATGGGCCTTAGCATAATTCATAATAAGACGAATAGGGCCAGCATGGAGGATCGGGTTGTCCACATTCTTAGCATGTTTCTCCAGACTATGCTTTAAGAAAGATAAAAGATAAAAAGGGATGGAAATTTTCCTATCATGTCTGAAGTGATTCAAAATAAAAAAGTGATAGGAAAATACGTGGAAGGAGGTTACAAATTTGGAAGAGAGTTTAAAATACATGTGTTATCTTTTTGTTTTAGTCTGCTGCAATCCAACTAGCCGCATAGTCAACAACAAATCTTGCTAGATAGGTGTGAGAAAGAGATTGTGTCTTGCATTTGGCATTGATTGCAGACAAAGTGCTGTAAGTTTTTGTGTCCGATTTGTCTATTGAGGTATAGCTATTTTCCATATTTGTTGGGCAATTCATAATAGTGTGGAATATATATAGGCTTTGGAAAAATAGTAATGGGTTGTGAGGGGAATTTGAGAATAAATACTTGTAATTTGTGTTTGGTATTCTTTCCGGCATAGACAGATTTAAAATATGTACTTTCTGTTTGGTATTATTTCAGGCATAGACAGATTTTGAATAGCAAATACTATTATATTTTTTAAGAATATTTTTGTTTGGCATAAAAAATAAGTGTGTAATGAGATTTTTGAAACAAGGGAGACAATTAGAGGAGACATTTTATGCAAGATAAAGCAAGGGGATTTAGTATTCATTAGGTTAAAGGCTTATGTATGAGTTACTTATTCATATGATAAGACATTCTATATGTATTAGATGTTGTTATTGTAATGGATGTATTATTGGTTGAATCTGGTATTCCTATGTATGAGCACCTTTGTGGATTTACTAATGACTAAGATCTAAAGGGATCTGGTGGAGCTTTAAGGCAATGGAGGCAGGAGGACATCTTGCATCCCAAGCTAGCTTCTCATTCAAGGATAATTCATTGCATTGGAAGCATATTTTCTTGTTCGTTCTATGAGAAGAAAGAGGGGACACGCAATGGTTTATTAGTTTTTGGATAGTTAGGTTACTTGACAAATTCATTCCCGTAACTTAGTTTTCTATGAAAATTTAATGGCTTTATAAAGCCAATCCATTGATTGTAATAGTTAAATGGATTGAACATAATGCAATTACTTTTTATTTCTATGTACAATGTAAATATTTTGTTTTTCTATCTTTTCTTCTCTACAAGAAAGTTTAGAATGTCCATCCATAAGAGTTGAACATAGTGGTATGGAAAAAAAGTTTAAGAATGAAATGTTAGAATTGTCACTATAAGTTGATTAAAGCTATGGCTATTCATAATAGTCTTAATTTGTAAAATGCTAGAATTTTCTTGACTATTGGTAAGAAGACTTAAATTTTAGTTTTGTTTATTGAGTCTTACTTTGTAATTTGAAAGAATAGTTTGTTCTTATGGAGGGACTAGTACTTGTCACTATTTCAGAATTCAATGTCTCATTTCACTTAGTGCTTTATTTTTTCTTCATTTTTATTGCTAGAAGAGATGGAATCTAGGAACTTGTAGGTAGCCTCATCCAACATTATCTTGAATCCTTTATGATATTGTGGTTTGATTAACATCTCTACTACTACTCTAATAATTTTCTTTTCAAACCTTTCTTCGTGGGGAAGTTCTAGAACCATGTCAGAGATATTAGTGCTACTCACTCTATACCTATGTTTTATCCTTGAGAAAAGCTCAACAATCATTATTTTTATTATTGTAGCATTGCAAATCGTCACCTAGACAATTTACATATCATGTTTGTGCCCCTAGTTTAGCATATCCTATCCTCATCATCTATCTAGCTTCGTTTTGTGTCCATTCTCTAGTTCTAATGCCATGTACATGCACTAATGGACCCCCCGATGGGGTACCCTTCTCTTTAGGGATTTATTATGGTCTCTTTCTAAGAAGGCACTCTTAGTAGGGGGTAGTTTTGAAATAGGGGAGGGGTCCTATTTCTCCGATGGGAATTCATCTCTTTGGCTCTACATGAACGTTGCATGGGGGCTTCACTTAGTGAACCTGGGATGGGTGAACTCACAATAATGGTTCCCATTTTTTTGCCACTTTTGACAATGAGATGAACAAAATAATCTTCAACTTCCGAGAACTATAACTTTTAAACTATTTAAAATTTGAAGATGATGTAAATTAGTGAGCTGTAGCATTTTGTTTGTAGATTCTATATACATTTTTTTCAATTTTTTTTGAAGTATATTTTTAAAAATTTTCCATCTCCCTCAAAAAGTAGTTTTTTACAACAAACTACATTTTTTAAGAGTGATGTGCCTCCTGAAATGCATAACTTTTTTTTCTCTAAATGATAAAAACTCAATTCTTTCAAATTTTGGTTTGTAACATTAATATCCATGGCTTGCAATTGGTTTGATAGTGATATGTTCAATATTTTTGATTTTATAAAGTTTTGAAGTCCGACTAGTCATAATTTAGAAATAGGTTTAAGTTTGAACACATAACTTGTTCTATATATATCGAAATTCAATTATTATTTTTTTGTTAGAAAAAAGAAATCAATAGGCTTAGATATTTATCAGAATTTTTTTGAATTAGTTTCCTATTTTTCCCAATGTGTTGAACAAAGAAGTTCATGTTCGGTGAAAAACCAATATTCCATAAAATTAAAAAAACAAGAACATAATAAATTCAAAATATAATAAAATTATACTCGTTGGAAAGCTTGCTCCAAGTACTACCATCTAATATTTTTGGGTTATCAAGATTATTTCATTCGTGCCTTGAACCAGAGCTCCGAAGTCATAAATTCCTCAGAACTCTGAAATTTTTTGGGAGAAACCTCTAACAACACGGCTCGAATGAACAGGGGTTTGAGCAAATGGGGTTTTCTCGAACCATAAATGGTGCGAGCAAACCCCCCTCTACTCGAAGCCTCATGCTAAATTTTGGCCTTTACTTTTTCATAAAGGCCAGGTTCGAACAAACCCGACCTTTTTTAGCTGTTGGCGTTCGTTCAAACCCTGGCCGACGCAATTTTTTTTTTTTTTAAGTGGAATCTAATTAATGTCCATAATTTTTTTCATTTTTTATCACACAAGTGATTAAAATAATTCGCATTTTTGGATGAGAGAAGACATTTGAAAATTATTTTGAGGGCAATAATTTGAAGGTTTTTTTAAAAGCATGGGGAACAAGAAGAGAAGGTAAAATAAGACTTCAAGGAATTATTCTCCCGAAATAGAAGAAAGATATCGAGAACAAAGAAGACAAAGATATCATGATGCAAGTATGTATTTTTATTTTTATTTCTATTTAATTTTATATGTATTATGTACCAAAAATAGTGTTTATTTGTTAGTATTAATTAGTTCAATATTTTTAATGAAAATTAATTTAAAAAATCTTAATTAAATTAATTGGAAATAGTAGGATTAAAAATAATCTCGTTTTAATTGGAAAGAATAATTAATTTGAAATAATATGTGTATTTGCAAATTTCAAATTCCATTAACTTTCTTGTTGTGTAATTGCATTTTTCTCCTATATAATTAAGTCCATTTATAATAGATAAGACCTATTAAGTCATAAAATTCATAAGACCTATTATGTCATAATTTAGGTTCTAACTTATATTGAATATTTAAGACATGTACTTAATTTCTTGTGTGATAGGTCCTTTAATATCACATAATATATTTGTCTTAAGGGGAGTCAAGTATATTAATGTGAAATATTTTTGCATACGTGGTCATATTAATTTTAATAATAAGGCCTATTATGTGATAAATTAGGACTTATTACATTGGTTATAGGTCTTAAATGTGACATAAATTTAGAACCTATTATGTCATAATTTAGGTTCTATTTTTATGACTTCACGTATGCAAAAACATTTCAGATTAGGAGGTCTATTATGCAATAATAGGTCTTAAATACACATGTGACAAATTATAGTCCACCTGTTATGACATAACAAATTAATATGACCACCTTTATCGTATGCATGCATCAAAATATTTGTACTTTTTGTAGACACTCAAAATTGTCATGTCTAATTAAATAAATATTTTATTTATTTAATTATCTAAGCCTAATTCTTCTATTAATTAAATAAATTTTTATTTATTTAATTAATTCATTTATCCTCTTCTAGCCTTATTTCTCATTTAAATAAATACATTTATTTATTTAAATTATCCCTTTCCTAAATTAAATAAATATTTTATTTATTTAATTGTCCTACTTCTTCTATTAATTAAATAAATCTTTATTTATTTAATTAATTCATTATCTTTTTCTACACATGACACATGTCATTCATCTCTTATTTCCTACACTACCTACCCCTTTCATTATTTTGGTATTTCTTATACCTACCCTCTAATCCTAGCCGACCTCTCTTTTTACACCTCTCAATCTTAACCCTCCATTTCTTATTGTGTCTTCTATTTAAGGAGATGCTTTCTTCATTGTCAAACCCTAACTACTTGATCAATTGATTACACTACAATTCCACTTGCAACCACATTTCGTTCTTTGTTGAGCTCTTGTGCATACAAAAATCTGAGAGCAAGTATATCAAGCAAGATCAATGGAGATAGGAAGAATGGAGATCAAAACCCTATTGGACATGTGATGGTATAATCTTTGTGATTTTTGAGTTATTTTGCATTGTCTTAGGTTATCTTCATATGTTATGGTGGATCTTTGTTCATTGTTAGGCTAGGGTTTGGTGGTTGAATCCATTTAGTCTTTCAATATTTTTGTTTATTGTTATCCATTTTCACCATATACATTTTGGCACGCCCGGTGGGACTCTTGTCCCTTTGCATTTAACATTTTTGTTGCAGATTTTGCATTTTTGAAGTTGCAGATCGGACAATTTCGACGACGTTTTAGGTTTTTTCCGCGTCTGCGAGTGTTCGGATCGCGTTTTTGTATTTCAGAAGTGTCTGCGATATCTTGGATCGCGTCTGTGTTTCTGTCATTTTCTATTTTTGTAGGTTTTCGAAAGTCACGTCTGTGATTCCGAATCGCGTCTGTGCATCATCTTATCACGTCTGTAGCCGAAAGAAGCGTCTGTGTTCTGTGATCGCGTCTGTGAACTACAGAACCGCGTCTGTGTCGGACAGACGCGTCTTTGTCTGGTATAACAGCGTCTGTGCATTCCGTTTTGCAAATTTTTCAAGTTTTTTAGGGTTTCAGATCTGGTTTATTTTCGGCTAACCTTTGCAGATCTAGCTAACCTGGTTTGTGCAGCTTGCTTTGGAGGCAAATACGTTTTTGTTGAAGGCCCCTTTTCACAAAGTCTTTTTGGGTTTTCTAAAAATTTACCTAACTTGTGTGCTTGCAGGAAGGGGTTATCATTTGAAACAATCCAAACTACTAACAATTTTGTTGCAGGGCTTTAGCTAGGGTTTTGTAATTTTTATTGTGTGCCTTGTTTTCATAGACTAGCAAACACTTCAATTGGTGCACTAAAATTGAATCATTGTCTTTTGTGTCTTGAGCAATAGGCTCTTTTTGTTTATTCTTTAGAGGGCCTGTCTTCCCGTGTGGTCATTAGGACTACTAGTGAGAAGAGAACGACCCAAGTGGTAGCGAGGAAAACCCACCTCATCCAAACCACTATAATCAAATGTATTCATGGTGAAAAATATGAATAACGTGTGCTGATTAGTTCATACCAACACTATGTCTCCCCATAAACCCGTTTGATCAAATTTATTTGATCATTTGTAGGGCGTAACCCCTACCGGCTGGGAGCCTTCTGTATTTACAGAGCTGAAAGTGCCGCATGTATGGCCACACGAGCGGATGCCCTTACTAGCACCTCTTTGTTTTAGATGCCCAAATCCTTCTAGTTGTTGAGGCAGGAGGTCGGACCTCTGGTAGCGGCCCACACACATACGGTTCTTAGTAGAGATACAAAGTTCGCCATGGGGAGTTTTCATGGGGACTAATGCTTGGCTGACCCGAGAAGTGAGTGCCGAGGGTGGAGCCAGTGAGGTCAAGCATCTAAGTATCCGCTCTGAATAGCGTAGCCTCAGGGGTAAAACCCCATGTGGGATCAACAACTATTGTCTTGGCCAGCCCTAAGATTTGTGCTTGTCTTATGCTAAAACACTCAAACATTCAAGACAAAACAACAAAACATTGTGTCTTTTGTGTCTTCAAGTGTATGCAAAAACTTTTACATCAAACAACACACTTTTTGGAGTCTAAACAGTCTGCAAACATTGAGTCATCAAATTGTGTCCTCTTGTCACAAAAAAACAGTCAAACAATCAGATTGGGTCACTACAAAACAATTTCACAGATAGGAAAAATTACACTAAGGTTACAGAAACGCGTCTGTGTTTGTTAAAACCGCGTCTGTGTCGGAAAAACGCGTCTGTGAAGTACAGAATAGCGTCTGTGTTTTTATCAGCGTCTGTGTCGAACAGAGACACGTCTGTGTCTGGGAATCGTGTCTGTGAAGTATACAGGCGCGTCTGTGTCCACAATTGCAAAAAAAATGTTACAGTCCCGGCAAACATCAACAGGAAAATCTCAGGATCACGTCTGCATTAAACAGAGTAGCGTCTGTGTCTTAAAACCGCGTCTGTGAAGTATACAGAGGCGTCTGTGTCAGGATTGGAAAAACTATAACAGTCAAACAAACAAAGAAATCAGTTTCGGCATACTTGAGCTTCCTAGGTTGTCTCTTCAGATTTCATCTAGCATTCAACCTATTCTAAGGTTTCACACAGTCTATCATTGCTTCACATCTCATTTTACATTCATACTTGTCTAAACTTGAGTCAAAAGGTCACTTGCTTGTCCTCATCATACTTTGTCAACACATTACACACTACTACACTTTGCTAAGTGGTCCCTCATCAAGGTTTCTTACCTTTGGGTCTCATTTGGTCTTACTTAGAGTCAAGGTCAGCTTACCTCATCAAGAGAAACTATCCTCTCTTTGGAAGTCACACCTACTCTACTACTTACATAATTGGTCTTACACTTTGGACATTGCAAGTACACCTCAAGATTCATTTACACTCCATACAACTCTTGGTCTTCCATACTCTTGTCATTTTCGTCTAGTCTCTCACATATTGCCAAACACCTAGTTCATGGTTGAAACCCGCCTTCAAAAATCTAGGAGAATAGCTAAAGAAGCTCAAGAATCCGTAAACATGAGTTCTTATGAGTATGACAATGATGTCTTCTACAATCCTGAGCACACTACATTACCAGACATGAATGCTTATAGACACAATCCAAATGTGGAAAGCGCAAACACTATACACAACGCTACACACAATGACACCGTGGACAATTCTTCAATACTTTCAGCAGACATACAAGAATCTATAATGGATCCTCAATTCAATAGATTGGTTGAAGAGATAATGAGGAGAGATCGTCAATATTTCCTAAACATGATGGCACAAAGTGGCACCAAAATACCACATGATTTTGACTTATCTCAACTTATGGAAAGTAGACCTTCACAACAAACTCAACCTAATAGTGGAGGACCAAATAATATGATGCCGGAGTCACCATCAGTTTTGCTTCAGAAACCAGCAATCCCACATACACAAGCTCAAATGTATGATACTTACACTCAAAGACCATCATGGAGGCCCTATGCTCAAACACATGCTCAAGATATGGGTCAACCAAGACAAATGGATACTCAAGGACTTCCTCAAAATTTTGACACAAGGAGACCTCATGTCAAAATTTGGGGCAACACAATGGAAAATGAAAGGCCTATTGAATATGGTTTATATACACAAAACAGATATGGGGTCCCTCAACAAGAAGTTATGCCAAGTGCTCCATACATGTCTCAACAATATAGACCTCCATATGGACATGTCTACGATCAGTATCATCCATATATGCAGCAAGCTCCTCCTCAAATGGGTGTTTCAAACATGGGATATGCTACAAGAAATCCATCTTCTCCCAAAAATAATTTGGAGCAACAAATTAGAGATCTACAAAAGAAAGTGGAGGACATGGGCACATCAAAACCCACATATACTATGACAGATTTATGCCCTTATCCATTTGATAAGAGCATTCCAATGCCTCCGTTTCCTCCGCACTTTGTAACACCAAATTTTGACAAATATAGAGGGAGAGGAGACCCCAAGGCACACATAAGACAATTCTTCACAGCTTGTATTGAGGTAGCGGTAGAAGAAACATACTTGATGAGATTATTCCCACAGAGCTTAGGAGATCAAGCCATGGAATGGTTTTCTCAATTACCTCCTGGTATTAAGTCATGGGGCGACTTGGCAGAGGCATTCATCCAACATTTCTCTTACAACATTGAAACAGATGTCTCAGTTACTACCTTGTGCAATACGAAACAAAAGGAAGGAGAATCTTTCGCAACATTTTTACAGAGATGGAGAAACCTAGCTAGCAGATGCTCTTGTGAGATCCCGCAAAAACAAATGGTGGAGATGTTCACACAAAACGTTAACAAGGCTATTGGCTATGATCTCAGAAAAGTTTGTTTGTCTACATTCAAGGATGTCATTGAAAAGGGCCTAGCAACAGAAAGAGTCTTAATTGAACAAGGAGTTATCAAACTATTCAAAGAAAACAAAGAGGACTTCAAAGGAAAGGACAAACCAAAATTTTGGAACAAGAACAAGAACACGGTTAATGATGGTGTTGTTGATGCCAATACAGTGAGACCAAAGTTCGTCTTTTCTGGATCAAGTTCTACCAACAATCAAGTGAATAATCAAACGGCTGCTAAACCACGAAGGAAGTACACTCCATTGGGAGAACCACTTGAATCAGTATTCAAAAAGCTTGTAGCAAACAAACTGATCACGGTCCCAGATTTTCCTCCATATGAACCAAAGGTAAAACCAAATTGGTGGAATGATGATGAATTTTGCGAGTTTCATAAGAGCAAGGGTCACAAAACAGGTAATTGCCATCGATTGAAAAACATTGTACAAGATCTCATTGATAGAGGAGACATTGAGATTGAGGGACATTCATCTAACCAAGAGCATGAGGTGTTTAAGGAACCATTCCCAAAACATGACAAGGGAAAAGGCAAAGTCACAGATGATCAAGCCAATTACACTAGAGCATCTTACAATTATGATTCCACTATCAATCATATCTCAATGGACAATCATATTTCTACCATTACTATCAAAAATAAAAATCCTGAGAATTCTTCTCAAAGACCCAAAATTGTCCTAAAAGGTGTGGGATCTTCGTCCGCATCTACCTCTGAATGTCATGTTACAACCCGTTGAGGTAAGATCACATTGCCAGGTACCTCTATTAAGAATACCAATCTTCCGTCAACTAAGCCTGAGTACGACCTTGTAGAGCAATTAGGGAAAACACCCACACTCATCTCTATTCTTGAGCTCTTACGTATATCTCCAGCACATAAAGCTGTCCTTGATAAAACCTTGAGAGATACTGCTGTCCCTACTGATCTGAACATGGACCAGTTTCAAGCCATGGTGGGATACCTATCCATTCCACACTCCCTCACATTCACAGAAGCCGATGACGCCTCCATAAGTCAACCTCATAATGCACCTCTACATATTGAAGCTTTCATACGTAAACACCGAATAAAACGAGTCCTGATAGATGGAGGAGCAGGTCTTAATATTTGTACATTGAGTACCATCAGACAATTGGGATATTCTGACAAAGCTGTGAATTCTACAAATCAAATCACTATTAAGGCTTATGATGATGAAGAGCGTTCGTCCAAGGGCACGGTCATCTTACCATTAAGAATAGGGCCAGTCACAAAGGACGTGGTTTGTCAAGTCCTGGATCTAGACCTCACGTATAACATATTGCTAGGACATCCGTGGATTCATGAAATGAGGGCAGTCCCATCAACATACCACCAATGCATTAAGTTTCCTCATAATGGAGTCGAGGTAACGGTCAATGGTGATCCAAATCCATTCATATATTGCAATAACTTGAGATTGCATACTAAGACTATCATTCCCAGCAATCGTGAGGCTACTCCTTCTTCAGCATATATTGATCCTGAGTCATTAAAGCCCTCGACATCCAAACAAGGTGAACTTAGAGCCAAGTTTCAAGACAAAGGCATGGGAGAATACACTCTGAATCAAACAATGTTCTTACGACAAGTCATGACCTCTCCCAAGGAATATGGGAGGCCACATCCTAATAAGCAAATCTCTATCATGCTACTCAAATGGGATCCTACTGTCTTTCAAAAATGGGGCGAACTAGAGGAAGAAAATTTATATAAGATGCTATATAAGGACGCTGAAGAGGATACACATGATCAAATTATAATACCCTGTGAGAACTATGGCAAAGGTTTCAAAATTTTGCAAAGATTCGGGTATGATGGAAAGAGTCCTCTTGGACTACGCAAAGAAGGTGTCATGGAGCCTTTACAACCCGAGCTAACTACAAGAAGGGAATGCTCCAAGGGGCTTGGTTTTCTAAATCCCAAGATTCACAATAAAAGAACAAAACAGATATGGCAAGTCAAAGTGGCTGAAGTTCAACAAGAGGATAATCATTCCACAGACTCCAATGAGTGGGAATGGGGTTCAGACAAATCCTCCAGTGACTATGAACTCAATGAGACATTTAGAGAGCCAGATGAACCTACAGAGGAGGAGGAATTCTACAAAAAATTCAGAGTTGGTCAAACACCAACCCATAAGGATCCTGCACAAGCTTCGTTTCGAGGCCCTAGGTCAAGATCACATAGGATGAGGACACCCGTCCCTGAAGGTGCTACTAGTGATGATAATTTGGACTCACTCACGATCGAAACTGATGAGGAGAGTGCCATTGACGACCTCGATGACTACCTTGACATACCTGAATATAACCACATCTTCACTATTAGCCTTGCAAACTCTGAAAACACTAAAGACCTTCCCCTCGTTCACCCCCAACTCATTGACTGGGATCAGGATGGACCAGCACAGCTTGATACATTTCAAAATGACGAAGCTATTGTCGATTATCTTGGCATTCGCGATGATCTTCCTCTTGGAGACCATAAAGCAGGATACGCCATAGAGCTTAATAACATGGCATACTTTGGTGAGGGTGTCGGGCCTTCTAGTCGCAAAAATGTGAAAATAAAAACAAAACAAGGGTCTTATGGCGAAAACCACACTGTGGCGCTATCTGACTCTAAAAAAGTAAAAAGAAAGGACGTATCTGAGGGTGAAAACCTCTCTGAGGCGCCCGAAGATGGAAGGCTTGACATTCTCCCAGCATCATACGAGGAAAAATCATCCATGTTGGTAGAGGAGACTATAAAGACAAACATTGGTACAACAGAGGTTCCACATAACATATTTTTGGCTCAATCATTGACAGAGGCCGAGAAAGCAAGGTTCGTAAGCTTCTTTAAGGAACGACAAGTCAACTTCGCATGGTCTTATGTTGATATGCCTGGACTAGACCCGGATTTAGTAATGCATCATTTAACAGTCAAACCGGGGGCAAAACCAATAAAGCAGAAATTGAGGAAAATGCATCCACAAGTGGCATTATTAGTCAAGGCAGAGCCGGAGAAATTACTGGATGTCGGATTCATACGCCCAATTGATTATCCCGAATGGATTTCCAACTTAGTACCTGTTAGCAAACCAGATCGCAGCATCCGAATATGTACAGACTTCAGGGATATCAACAAGGCTTGTCCAAAGGACGATTTCCCATTACCAAACATTGATTTAATTGTTGATCTCACAGCAGGCCATGAGATGTTATCCTTAATGGACGGATTTTCTGGATATAATCAAATTAGGATAACACCCGAGGATCAACATAAAACATCATTTACTTGTCCATGGGGAACCTTCTGCTGGAATGTCATGCCCTTTGGGCTGAAAAATGCAGGTGCCACGTATCAACGAGCTATGACTACTATCTTCCATGATCTCATGCATGTAACGGTGGAAGATTATGTTGACGACCTTTTGGTTAAATCAATAGATAGAAATACACACTTGGACATACTTTCAGTTGCTTTTGATTGGTTGGAAAAGTACAAGGTAAGATTAAACCCAAAGAAATGTGTCTTTGGAGTAACCTCCGGGAAGCTCCTAGGATTCATTGTGTCTAAAAGAGGAATAGAAGCTGATCCAGCAAAAGTCAAGGCTATCTTGGACATGCCGCCACCCAAGAATATCAGTCAACTTCGGTCTTTACAAGGGAGACTCCAGTCCCTATGAAGATTCATAGCACAACTTGCAGATAAGTGCAATCCTTTCCAGCACCTGCTACACAAAAATATCAAGTTCAAATGGGATGAGAACTGTCAACAGGCTTTTCAGGCGCTCAAAGACTATCTTTTGAACCCGCCAGTTTTGATGCCACCAATTCAAGATCAACCATTGCTACTTTACATATCAGCTACTCCAACAGCACTGGGGGCACTCCTAGCACAACAAATACCTGACGGCAAGGAAAAAGCAGTCTACTATATCAGTCGCACATTGGTGGGATATGAGCTGAACTACACACCAATTGAGCGTGCATGTCTCGTTGTGGTCTTTGCTTCACAAAAATTACGACATTATATGCTCACTCACAAGACTAAGTTGATTGCCAGAATTGATCCACTAAAATATCTTCTCAACAAAGCTACACTTACTGGGCGACTGGCCAAGTGGGTAATGATTTTGAGTGAATTCGACATTGAATACGTGGACAGAAAAGCCATAAAAGGACAAGCCATCACAGATCAACTGGCAGATGCTCCCATGATAGATGATGTTCCTCTACAGTCAGAATTTCCAAATGAGTCCATTCTAACAATATCACCTGCAAAGCCATGGCAACTATACTTTGACGGCTCATACACACAGCATGGGGCAGGAGCGGGTATACTCTTTATAACTCCCCAAGGCAATTCTATACCAAAGTCATACCGCTTATCATTTCCTTGCACCAACAATATAGTGGAATACGAGGCATTCACAACTGGGCTAAGAATTGCAGTTCAGTGGAAGATCCAAGAACTTCGTGTTTTTGGGGATTCTCAACTTGTCATCCGTCAAGCAACTGATGATTATCAAACAAAAGATGAAAAGCTAATGCCTTACAAACAACTGGTAGATGATCTGAAACAGCATTTTGCAAAGATAAAGTTTGAGCAGATACCAAGAGAACAGAATCGTGCTGCTGATGCCATGGCTACAATTGCTTCGCTCATTGATCTACCGCAAAATGAGACCTGCTATGAGTTCCTGGTTGACAACCTGTTGATTCCATCATATGAGATCACTCCTATGGAAATGATATGTGTTGTTGGTCCTGAATCCCAGTTATATGGTTCCATATTCACATACCTTCGCGACAATATCTTACCTCCCGATCTATCGAACAACCAACGCTGCACTTTCATTCGCCAATCCTCCCGATACGTTATCCTAGCTGATATCCTATACCGACGAGGTCTATATGGCACCCTTCTTAGATTTTTAGAGAGTGACGAAGCTCAGATTGCGTTACGAGAAGTGCACGGAGGGATATGTGGTCCGCATACTAGTGGTCCTACCTTGGCCAAGAAACTCATCAGGACTGGATACTACTAGCCTACTATGGAAAAAGATGCATATCAGTTTGTCAAGAAGTGTAAGCAGTGTCAAATTCATGGAGACCTTATACATGCACCAGCACAGGAACTACAACCACTTGCGTCTCCTTGGCCCTTTTGTCAATGGGGACTCGATCTCATAGGCAAGATTCACCCTCCTTCTTCCAATGGACATAAATTCATTATCACAGCCACAGAGTATTTCACAAAGTGGATTGAAGCCGTGCCTCTCACGCAAGTTATTGGGAAACAAATCGCTTCTTTCATTCTGAACTACATCATTTGCCGATACGGGATTCCTACTTCCATTATTACCGATAACGGGCGTCCTTTCAAGAACCAGGATGTTCATGAACTCTGTGAACGCTTCCATATCTCTCACCATTTCTCCACACCATACTACCCCCAAGGTAATGGCCAAGCTGAGGTGTCTAACAAAACAATTCTCAAAATCCTTAAAAAGACAGTCGACGACGCTGGCCGTAACTGGCATGTCCAACTCAATCCCGCACTTTGGGCCTATCGTACCAGTGTCCGCACACCTACAGGAGATACACCCTACTCACTTGTCTACGGTGCTGAAGCCATCTTGCCTATTGAGGTCGAGCTACCTTCTTTACGGGTCTCCTTGAGAAACATAATCAACGATGAAGACTACAGGGTCTCTCGCTTACAAGAACTAGAACTGCTGGAGGAACGATGACACACTGCTTTTAATCATCTCAAGGCTTACCAACAATGAATGAGTCGCAGTTACAATCACAAGGTCAAGCCTCATACATTTGAGGTAGGTGACTTAGTCCTCAGAGAGAACCCCAAGAATCAGCAAGACAGAGATAAGAAGGGCAAGTTCGAACCAAATTGGCTTGGTCCTTACATCATCACAGCAGCATATGGATCTGGGGCATATCAGCTCTCTACTACAGAAGGTGAACCTTTGGAGGATCCTATCAACAGCATGCACCTTCGCAGGTTCTACACATAGCTCATCGGAATATCCTAATACAAAATACAAAAAAAAATCAAAAATTTTCAAAAATACAAAAAAAAACTATAAAACAAAAAATCGTTACTTGGTGAAAACCTGGCAAACAGGTGCCTTGTGACAACAAAAAAATTGAAAAATCAAAAAAAGTAAAGAGAAATAATTTCATCCAACGGTGAAAACCACTTCAGTGGCGCCCTGGGCAAGTACCATGGTGAAAACTGGGTCACCAGCGCCATGCGTAGAGACTTTGCTCCTCCCTCCTTCAGGATTCTCTTTCATCTTTCACTTTGCACACACTCACGACTAATTCATCCATAATAAACTTACCCATTCCCATCATGGCTTGTTATTGATCTACCTAAGATTGGTTAGCCATTCATAATAAACATCCCTTTTCATCCATAATAAATCAGATCCTATCCGTGACTACGGCCAATTCCTACGTCTAGTGATGGGTGTGGAACTGAGAACATCACATGTTTCGAGGAATACAGTTTCTTCCAGCTTCCTTCAAGTCTATCCACGCACAATCTGCAATAAAGCAACATTTGCATTGCAAGATCCGCAATAAAGTTCCATCTTCTCCACAATAAAGTATCAGTTTCATGGATTCAGTTAGTTTCAAATGAGACACAACAGCAACAATGAGCTTCAACAAAATCAAATCTTTCAACAGACTCAGACAACATATTGTTCAGTGCTATCTATCCTTTTTGTGAAAGTGAACATTGTGACCACAATCGAATAAGACTTAAACAAGTGACAAGAGACACTAAACTTGAGGACTACAGTGGATGTTGGTGTCGAGTCTTGGTTTTCTTTTGATTTTATCTTTTTGGTGACATGTCTTTTAGCTTTTCCAGGATGTCTTTGACTAGAGATTCTATCTCTAGGATGTCTTTGACTAGAAAGGCGAGGATGGGGTATCGTCACCTATTTGCATTTGCTGTCTGTGGATTGTCTTTTAGTAATGCTATGACTAGTCCAAGGATATGAGGACACTGTGAGTCTAGTATGAACTGGGGTATTCCTTGTTTGTGACTGTCTTATCTCCATGCAAACGGGTACAATGACTTTCTGGGTCAAACAAATGCCTCGATTGTCATAACCTATTTTGCCATAATAAGCTCAATGATGATAACGCACAAGAAGCTCTTTCACGTTCATATCTTCTATCTTCCATCCCCTTTTCTTGATGGACTTCCATTGTCCTTCTCGAGTCCGCGTAGCCCGCTATCACATGACTGAGTATAATGACACACCAAAAACATGTGCATTTCATATAGTTACACCTGCATCACCACATATAAGCATTCCATACATACATATAGATATCACAATTGCATCACATCCTGCATACAACACATCTCACATTTTCATTATGTAAATGATCATTTGCATTATCATATTCATTTGCATTACATACATTCACATTTGCATCATGCATCTCATATAAAATATAAAAGAACAAAAATATATTGCATTGCATCATATAAGCATCCATATCATCCAACATGTATCACATAAGAACATTTCATCACATAAGGTACACATGCATATAGCTGCCGCAAAAATGGTGACTCATCTCATATATAATCAAAAGTGTCATGATACAATGATGTCAAAAGAATCATATGGCTACAAAAGAATCACCCGCAGGTGTCTACAATACAACAATGATACATATACTGATACAATGGGAGCCCACTATGGCTATGAGGAACTCCCTCCCTCGGAGCCGCCTGGCCTCGACGGAGTCTGAGCTGTAGATGGACCCGCCCCGGGATCCCCCTGTCTCTCTGGTGGTGGTGGAGGCCCCATGACCCCACCGCTGGATGCCTGTCTCCTGCGACTCCCTCCCGTAGCCGTCGCTGTGCGCGACGATCTATGGAAGCTCCTAGCCCGCTGATCTGCTGGCACGACTGCATAGTATAGATCCCTCCAGTAGGCGATCTCCTCTCCAGCTCGCAAAACATATGCGTAGCCTGCCCCTGCATCCTCTGCTGCCCGCCTACCTGCCCTCAGAGCTGTCTCGGCCTCTGTGTATCTCTGGATGGCCTGATCCCTCTCCTGCTCTGTGTCTCGAACCCTGATCCTGAGGTGGTTCCTCTCCCGCACCAAATCCTCAATCTCATCTGCCTGGCCCTGGCAGATCTCCCGCAGCCTCAACACCTCATCCTCCTCAGAGTCTTCGCTCTCCGCCTCCGCTTGTGGCTCCTCCCCTACAGGTGCCTGTACCTCTGCCTGCACCTATCCCTGTGCCTGTATAGGTACCTGTGGCTGCACCTGTCTTTGTCCCTCTGCCTGTACCTGTCTCGGTCCCTGTCTAGGATCCTGTGCTGCTGGCACCTGTAGGGGCAGTCCACCCCGTCCTCTCACCACCGGAGCTGCTCTCTCCTGTCCTCCCTCCCTCCGAGGTGCCACCCGCCTCTCTCCCACCACTCCCCTCCGCCTCCGCCGGCCCCTACCTCCATCCCCTCCTCCATCATCATCATCTCCTCCACCCTCTCCATCCAGTGGCTCTGCCGGATCTGTCAATCTGGGAAATGGATGCTCTGCCCAATACGCAGAGTACTCTGCGTCCATCCCTGCATCATCTACCTCTGGCCACATGTCCCATGGCATCGGCATCATCTCCGCTAGCTGCATCACCGCCTGATCATATGATAGCAGTGGGCCAAACTGCACCTGATCTCTGACCGTACGGGCATACATGCCCGAGCCCCGTGGCATCCGCTGGATCCGCCCAAACTGCCTGCACACCCTATCAACAAGCTGCCTCTCTAGAATATAAGGCGTCCGCCCAATCAGATACCTGCTCCTGAACACATAGGGTAGCTCCAGCGCATCGTCCTCCCACTCCTCGCACCCCAGGTACGGCCTCTAGATGACCATGTCTATATCATCAATGACTCGCCTCCAATGCTCCAATCTCCCAATCCGAGGCTGGGATGTGATCATGTCATACAGGTGCACGAAACTCCGTCCCTGTCCTCTGGCTCTGAAATGAATGGGCCGTGTGATGGGAAGGTTCTCATAGGCCCACACCTGCAAGAGAGTCACGCCGCAGCCCAAACCCACTGATCCGTGGTACACAAACTGATGCAGCTCATAATACAAATGTGCCAGGACACATGGCCCCCATGCATACCTAGTGTGCTCTGCCATCAGCGTCTCCAATGCCCCTCCCCAGCCCACTGCCAATCCTCGTGTGGCCCTGTCTGGACACAAATACCCACTGATGACTCCCCCAATAACTGCTGGCAATGCTAAACCTGTGGCAGTCATGGTATCCCAGGCTACATGACCTGCTCGCATCTCCAACCCGGGATCCTAGAAGACCCGTCTCAATGCCTCCCTGTCACCGTCACAGTCATAGGGAATCAACTCTCCATCAATAGGAACATGCAGAATCCTGTACACATCCTCCAATGTCACTGTCATCTCACCCATCGGCAGGTGAAACGTGCATGTCTCCGAGTGCCATCTCTCAGCCAACGCAGTCAGCAACCCCATGTTTGCCCGAAACTCGGGCACATAGAGCACATGTGTGAGACCCATCTCCTCAATGGAAATCATTTCCTGAATCGACAACTCTGGTCGCAGTCTCTGAGTCGACGGGAATCTCTCTCGTGACTCTAACATCGGCAAATACTCTTGCAGTCACACAATCAATCTTGTCAGTTATCGTGGCATTCACTGTTTATCACAAAATGCTACTTGCTACCTAAATGCATCTGGTTATCTATCCTAGTGACACTCACTGTTCATCACAAAGTGTTGCTATCTATCCTAGTAGTGCTCCCTGTTCATCACAAAGTACTACGTGTATGACATTCCCTGTTCATCACAAAGTGTCACTCACATTCGCACTCCCTGTTCATCACAAAGTGCTGCCTATCTTGGTGCTCCCTGTTCATCACAAAGTGCCTGGATCTATCCTAATCTTCCTAGAGGACCTGCTTGAGTGTATCCTCTCAGCAGCTTATCCAATCGACAGCATATGTTCATCACAGAACTGCCGATTTGACCTAAAAGACTAAAACCATGCATTTAAACACACAAACGCACTTTTACAACGTAAACGCGCTTTTAACTCATAAACACGCTTATAGACTGCATAAACGCGCTTCTGCAACACAGACGCATTTTATGAACACAAACATGCCTATGCCAGACACAAACGCGACCAGGGAACACAGACGTCCCTACACTACATAAACGCTTTTATAAAGCACAGACGTTGCTGCATTTCACAAACGCATCCGCATTCAACACAAACGCGGTTCCAGTCACAGACGCACCTGGACCCGACACAGACGCGCCTGTTGGACACAGACGCGCCTGGCGCTGACACAGACGCGGTTGCGCATTTTTGCACTTTTTAAATATCCTATTCCTAACGCATTTATTGCTCCTAAACATGCATTTATGACAAAACTCGAAATGCATGAAAGTACGAGGAGGTTTTCGGGTACTTACCGGCTCTCCTGCATCGGCTGGTCGCTGGAATCGGCGGACGCGGTCGAATCTATGAATGAATGCCATCGCTGCTGACTGCTGCTGCTCTTTTCTCGCTCTGCACTATGATCTTGTAAGGGTGTGGATGACAATTAGGATGTCTTTTGCCCGTGGTCTATCTTATAGCCTATCCTAGCCCTAGCCTTCATTTCCCGAGTCAGTCTTTCTCATCCCGTGACTTTGTCACTTTATCCTGCCATTACATTCTAGCCTTTCTTTCTTATCGAGAGATTGTCTGCACTCTTTCCAGACTTTTTCATCCAATCTCTCGAGGGGGCATATCATTCCCATACTGGGGTAACTCTGTATCAGTTCATCTTATCTTCTTTGAAACAACGCGACAAGCCGCATTGTCTCAAAGAGGGGCAAAATGTAGACACTCAAAATTGTCATGTCTAATTAAATAAATATTTTATTTATTTAATTATCTAAGCCTAATTCTTCTATTAATTAAATAAATTTTTATTTATTTAATTAATTCATTTATCCTCTTCTAGCCTTATTTCTCATTTAAATAAATACATTTATTTATTTAAATTATCTCTTTCCTAAATTAAATAAATATTTTATTTATTTAATTGTCCTACTTCTTCTATTAATTAAATAAATCTTTATTTATTTAATTAATTCATTATCTTTTTCTACACATGACACATGTCATTCATCTCTTATTTCCTACACTACCTACCCCTTTCATTATTTTGGTATTTCTTATACCTACCCTCTAATCCTAGCCGACCTCTCTTTTTACACCTCTCAATCTTAACCCTCCATTTCTTATTGTGTCTTCTATTTAAGGAGATGCTTTCTTCATTGTCAAACCCTAACTACTTGATCAATTGATTACACTACAATTCCACTTGCAACCACATTCCGTTCTTTGTTGAGCTCTTGTGCATACAAAAATCTGAGAGCAAGTATATCAAGGAAGATCAATGGAGATAGGAAGAATGGAGATCAAAACCCTATTGGACATGTGATGGTATAATCTTTGTGATTTTTGAGTTATTTTGCATTGTCTTAGGTTATCTTCATATGTTATGGTGGATCTTTGTTCATTGTTAGGCTAGGGTTTGGTGGTTGAATCCATTTAGTCTTTCAATATTGTTGTTTATTGTTATCCATTTTCACCATATACACTTTTAATTTTGAAAATTGGAATTTATAATTTAAATATCAAAATTTCATTTTATGTGTTATTAGTGAGAGATCGAGGTTTTCAAAATAACTCATCAATATTTATTTCCACTTTATATGTTTATGTTTATTTGTTATTAATGCAAAACAAAATTTAACCTTAGTTAACACTATATGCAAGGAATAACATAAATTAAATGATAATAATAAACTAATTATAGTTCTTCATGTGTAAATCTAGAATTAAACATTAGAAAAAATTATGAAAATAATTATCATCTTCTTGAAATATTAATTACTGAACAAAATTTAACTCTAACTCTAAACCTACTTGCATGTCACTAAATAAATTTGAGCCTAATTAGAGTTATAACACTAACCCTAAAAGTAATTAAATTTAATAAACCAAATTGAACCCTAATTTTAACACAAAGCTTTAAGCCAAATTCACCCCTAATATTAAACCTAATTTTGAATAATCTATCAATTTGAACCTTACAAGAACTCTTAAATTATGTGTAGAACAGGCTTGAGAAGAAGGGAGTTTTGAAGTGGGAGTCGAGGCAAAAGAACCTGTTGAAGAACACAATATAGTTGATGAACATAGGGAGGAGATTGTCCAAGTTGAACCAATGGAGGTTGAAGGAGAGGGGTCATGATCCTTACCTCCTACCACTAGTATGGATGAGCATATTGTGGATCTAGCTAAACGGGTGAAGAGAAATATTTCTTATAAAAATTTAGATCATTTACTTGCAATGGATGTGGATGAGTTGAAACGTCTCAGTGAAGAGCCTAGACATACTAAAAGGAGGTCAATGAATAAAAGTGCAAAATAAATAATGTCCCATTTCAACAATCTTGATACTACACTAGAAAAAGCTCAATTGTTATCAATTGTACTTACTCGTAAAGACTTAATAGATCCACTGAAATTGTTGGGTATAGATACAACAAGTCAAAAGAGGAAAACTTATCAGCTACAAAAATCTATTGTTGATAATGTTAAGAAAGGTTTGGTGAACATTGGTAAAAAATATTGAATAGTAGATAAGACCATTTCAAGAAGAGTGTTGTTGACATCTTTAGTAAATGAAAGATTGCCTCAAAAAAGACAAATCTCTTCACTGTCATCTGAGTTTGGTTTTAGTAGAAGGACAATATCTAAATATGTTAAAAGGAGAAAGAGTTTGGATGATACTACCTCAGAAGGGAATTGGGCAATTATGTGTAGAGCTCCTTGTTATGATAGAATTGAAGATGTTGTTAGGAACTCTGTGACAAGTTTTTGGAATGATAATACTCATCCTTCATCAAACAATAGAGATGTTACCAAGCAAAGGATTGGTCCTGATCGTTATGATCTCCATGTAAAACATAGGATAGACACAACAAAACATGAATTGTATGTGTTGTTTACTAGAACAAACCCTCATATAAAGATTGGACAAACCATGTTTGAACGGTTAAGGCCATATTATGTGAAGTTAAACAAAGTTTTCGAAACTTGTTGTTGTCGTTATCACATCGAATTTGACTTGTACTATCAGGTGTTTTGAAATATTAGAGAAGATAGTGATGGTTATGAAAATTCTCCTAAATGAACAAGTCAATTCATAGCATCCATCTTATGTGATAAATCAGATGATAATGCAATCGGTCAAATAAATTGCATAAGAGGAATTTGTGGAACATGCAGGGACTTGGCTAAACTGCCTTTGAGAGATGAAGATACTGACATGAGGAAGATGGTAAATTGCATGAGTTACAAGTACAAAAAAATTGAAACAAAATTTGGAAAGGAATCTACAAGGCTAGATTATGTAGAAGAGGAAATACCTATTGGAACATTTATGAAAATTTTTCGTAAGTTGATAAAACCATACATATGCCATGGGTTTTTTTCCAAGTGGCAAGCAGAACAATTTAAAATATTAAGAGACACTTTCCCACTTGGAACTATTCTATCTATAGTGGACTTCACAGAGAATTACTCTTTTGCACATCAAAAAGAGATTCAATCAGAGTATTACTTTTCAAAGCAAATCACTATTTTGGTGCTTGTGTGTTATCGACATGCACAGATAAATTTGGATGGTATTGATAGTACATTTTAAAATCGTGTCATTACGAAAGAGTACCACTTCTATATCAGTGATGATAAGGAGAATGGCACACTTTTTGTACAACATTGCTTTAAGAAGTTTTTTGAATATTTGAAAGAGAGGCATAACAATAGTTAAACATTTTGTTGGGTCTGATGGATGTGCAACACAATTCAAATATTCAAGGCCATTTTATGCACTATGTAGATATCATCGAAATGACAAAATACCACATGTTTGGATTTTTTTTGAGAGTGGTCATGGAAAGGGTGAACATGATGGTGCAAGAGCTTGTATCAAACGTTCTCTAAGAAAGCATCAAATAAATTATACAGGAGATCGTATAGAAGATGGACATGATGTTGTTGAATGGTTTAAGAAACACTCTGAGCAACCTAATTATCCTAGAGAATCATCATCGAGAACATACAAACCCATTTCATATAGAGTGTTTTGGGAGATAACCGATATGTGTTCTTTTTAAGTGTTTCATTTAAATTATTTAAATTTTTTAAGAAATGTTCCTAGTTCAAATGTTTCAATTTAACAACTTGATCTACATGTACATGTTCATGTACACATGTAAATTTTGCAAATATGGATAGAAGATCAATGCATGGATGCAAGAGCGTGCAGAGGACAAGATCTTTGCATTGTGTCATGAGTACAGATAATTGCCCATGGACATTATACACTAGGGATTATTCATGTTTTTGTTCTGATTGAATTTTGGAAAACTATGTTGATTGCAAGAACCAAGAGCTTGGATATGTTAGTGAATGGAAATTGGTGCCACTAGATGTTTCTGACACATACGAGGATTCAAATGAGGACGAAAACTTTGAAGACATTACTTTGATTTCTGGTAATTATGATCATATTTCAGGATTGATTAAAAAAGGTACATATGACGTACACATATATATTTAAAGTATATATATATATATATATCCTTAAAAAATGTTGCGTACATGTAAATTATATTTCCTTAAAAATGACATTTAACTTAGAATTTATTTAACTTGTGTCAAATTAAAGGAGATATTTTTGCAGTCATAGCAGAAGATGGAAATATAGAAGGTGTTAGTTATTATTTATTGTGTTGCACAGAAGAGAGAAATAAGTTATCAAAATCTGAAATGAGTGATGGAATGTCATTTCCCACAGGTTTGAACTGATTTGAATATGTATGTACAAATCGCTTACGTGCAAATTTTTAATTTCTCACGTTTCTTATATACATGTACATGCAGGGTCAGTTGTAGTGCAAGGGACATATTTCAAACAAGTTAAAATTGTTCAACATGGGATTCATTTCACTGAATACGAAATTGACAACAAGGTATATCAGTATAGTCACTTGGTCATTGTTGTTGGCCTAATTCTTGAAACAGTTCCATGTCGAGGGTGGTCTCAAAAGTGGAGACTAGATAGTGAAGATCATGACAAAATATTAAGTGTTATTGAAGAGTGTTCTGAACCACTTGATGTGGTATGAACTATATATATTTAGCAATCCAAAGTACACATGTGGTTCAACCCACATGAATTGAATTAATACTTGATAAATTCTAGAACTTGTTTTGAAACTTGGATAAATATTTTTTAAGTTTAAATACATGAAATTTTCAATTATATCAAATTAGGATGTATGAAGTTAATTTTTATGTACATGTTTAATTTGTATGTATATAGTACTATATCTAATTCTAAATGCATGTAATTTGTAAGGACCACTAGTTAAAATAATTTAATTAAAAATGCATATTTAAATTAGAATTTAATATGTACACATGTATAAAATTGATATATGGAACTAGGACATGTGTAATTAGGACATGTACATGTTGTGAACTATTTAACTTGTATACATACCTAGAAGCATGCATACCATGTGAACTATTTAGTACATGGTATTAAGTTTAGTTTGTTCATTTGCTATTAACTAGTTCAAGTGTGATTTTTATATTGTTCATTGGAGTGGATATACTCTTTTGTTTGAACATGTTCTTTTAAGTTTTAATGCATATCTATTGTATGTACATACATTACATGTAGTAAAATTTAAAGTTTTAGAGAACATGTGCATTCTTGATCACATATATATATAAATTTGAAAGTTTTAGAGAACATGTGTATTCTTGATCATATATATTTAAAGTGTACATGTATATATAAAGTATTTAATCTAACCATAAATGCACATGATATATATATATATATATATATATATATATATATATATATATAATCCAGTCCATCGAACATAAAGTACATATATAATCTAACATGTATGTACATGTGCACATGGAATATATATAATCTAACATGTACATGTGCATGAAATATATAATCTAGTCTAAACTTCATACGTGATGCATGAAATATATATAATCTGATTAAACACAACTAGGTATAAATTATAATCTAGTCTAAACTTCATACATGCATGAAATATACAATCTGATCAAACATGCAAACGAGGTGTAAATAATATAATCTAGTCTAAACTTCATACATGATGCATGAAATATATATAATCTGATCAAACACAAACCCGGTATAAAGTATAATCTAGTCTAAACTGCATGTACATGCATGAAATATATATAATTTGATCAAACACAAACAAGGTATAAAGTATAATCTAGTCTAAACTCCATACATGCCTGAAATATATATAATCTGATCATACACAAACCAGGTATAAAGTATAATCTAGTCTAAACTGCATACATGCATAAAATATATATAATCTATTCAAACACAAACAAGGTATAAAGTATAATCTAGTCTAAACTCCACACATGCATGAAATATATATAATTTGATCAAACACAAACCAGGTATAGAGTATAATCTAGTCTAAACTTCATGTACATGCATGAATATATATAATATGAGTCTATAAAATGATAAATGTAAATGAGTTATAAAGTCTGGAGAAAATCAACAGGGATCATGCCAGCCACGAGCTAAGCGACCATCTGAGGGAGAGTCCTGGTGAGAGTCTAGAAGTCCAATAGACCTCTGCAAAAGTAGAATTTATTTAAATGTTAAATATAATATATCTATCTCTCTAGACACATGTACATCAAATCCAAGTAGAGTTAAATAAAAATTTAAATATAAATTGTAACGCATGTGTATACATGCATGTACAAATATGTACAAAAAACCATAACTAACCTGTCCACTAACATCATCGAAAGAATCTCTCCTACGCACACGCTCAGAGATCAAGGAAGGAGTGACATGAGCTAACTATTATACATACACGTGTACAAGGAAGGAGTGACATGTATGTATTTAAGGATTAGTCCATGATCAATTTAAATGATACAAATTAAAACTTAGAAATAGATTATTTATTAAACATGATATATATATATATATATTTATTTATTTATCCTACATTACAACATGTATACATATCTTCTAAAAATTTAAACGCACATGTACATGTTAATACCTATGTATCAGGAGTAGGCTATATAGTCTAATCTTGACCTATGATCATATCAACAACATCACTCGTGCCTGCATATCTTTCTCTAGTTGTGCGTATCACTGAGGAGTGCAAGGGGCTAACTAGATGACTGGGCATCGTGGATGAAGTGTTTGATTGTAGTAGCATGTCCATAAACCTAGTATGGATCAAATCTCGTAGCTGCTCCTCAAATGAGTCCAAGCCCTCATCTATGATATGGACCTGATCAACTTGTATCTCCTCCTCAAATGAATCCAAGCCCTCATCTGTGATATGGATCTGATCAGCTCGTATCTCCTCCTCTGCAGAAACAGAGTGATCTGTAGGTGGGTTAGTGCTTAGAGCATGCGTAGAGTGATGAGAATGCTGTAACTGCCTCGGGGTATGTGTCGATGCAGCGATAGCCTGCCCATCTCTGAGAATCTCCTCTCTAACATCAGTCAATGGTATCCCAAGTCGAGATGAAATAAAATGATAAGCATGTAGTAGGTTCTCAGCTAAATACTGTGACATCTGTACATGTCTACTACCTCCGACTATAGCTGTTACCTCATCTAGGGAGGGGATGCCAGAAGTAATATACCGATCATCTAAATCTGAAGCCCCCCCATGACTAGAAGATGCATGATCTATGGATGATCGCGAATGTGGTCGACTTGTCATATATCTGCCCAGCCTATCAGATGATATGGTGGCTCCTACTGATGCAATTGGTCCAATCCTATCAATTGCTTCTCTTTGAGAAGCAATCACAATGTGATCTGCTATGGGGGCCATGGCTGGGACTACAGCAGGAAATCTCTGCCCAACAAGGTCCCTGTGTCTAGGTAGAGCTCTATCACGCCTACGATATGCATCTCTATCAGAAATCCTGCCCCTCCCCTGTCCATAATATGCTGGAATATCAAGGTAGTTTGGTTTCATCTGACAATGAACCTCAACAAATACCTACCATGCAAAGTATAATGGTATCTGGTCGTTATTAGGATAATGACCATGGGCAGCTAAGAAGCGTGGGTAAATCAATGATGCAACCTGTGGGCCGATACATCTCATGACCTGATATCCTCTCACCTTACTCTTCTCCTGATACTGTGGAAAGCATCTCTCCTTGATGGTCTCCTTCGAGACCACCCTCACCACATCAACAAAAGAATGAGGACCCCTCACCTCACTCCTCAACTGTCTATAAATATCCTCTATAACCTCAAGTGAGAATGAAGTGTGAGAAACTAAGCGGTCCCTCAATGTCCACAAACTATCAAAAATGGATGTGCATGTACTCTTGTACACGCCATCAGTACGGGGGTCATCTAATATGACCCTCAACCTATGCAGCTCACGGTTACTGTATGGGAAAATAGTAGCAATGTCGGGCAAGGGGGGATCTTGGTGTGGAGGATCAACATCATCAATGTGTGGCTCTTGATTAGGAGCCTGCACAGGTGGATCCTGATTAGGAGCCTGCGAAGGTATATCCTAGGATGCCACCTATCTAGGTACATGTCATAAAGTTAAAATAAATACGTAAGCACACACACACATGAAGTGTATTCAATTTAAAACATTAAAAATTAAAATCAGTTAAATTGCAGAGAGAGAGAGATCATTTTCATGAGAGAGAGAGAGAGAGAGAGAGAGAGAGAGAGAGAGAGAGAGAGAGAGAGAGATTATACATATAAATCTTCATGAGAGAGAGAGAGAGAGATTCATTTTCATTTTCAAAAATTTAAATCTTCAAGAATACATAAAAAATTCAAATATTTCAGAGAGAGAGAGAGATAACATATATTTTAGAGAGATAGAGAGATCTAACATGTGTATATTTAAATCTTTGAAATACATAAAAAAATCAAGAATATGATATATAACATGGAATGCAACAAGTCTCTAAATTTTTTGACAAATTTTTTGTTATTGAACTCCATATCTCAAAAAAATAGAGGTCACTGTATTTTTGTAATGGGCCCATATAATTATAAAATTATTAAATCTGTAATATGTGATCTTAAGGGGAATGTCATATGTACACTAGGATGTTATAAGGGGTCATTAGTGACCTCCTAAGGGGTCACGCATGTGTTAACGCATGCGTGACCCCTTAGGACCACATATGACCCCTTAGGACACTAAGTGATGGACTAAGGGGTCATATGTGGTTCTAACCTAGGGTCACGCATGTGTGTTAGAACACATGTGTGACCCCTTAAGACCACATATATGTGATCCTAAGGGGAATGTCATATGTTCACTAGGATGTTATAAGGGTTCATATGTGGTCCTAAGGGGTCATGCATGTGTTAACACATGCGTGACCCCTTAGGACCACATACGACCCCTTAGGACACTATGTGATGGACTAAGGGGTCATATGCGGTTCTAAGGGGTCACACATGTGTGTTAGAACACATGCGTGACCCCTTAGGACCACATATATGTGATCCTAAGGGGAATGTCGTATGTTCACTAGGATGTTATAAGGGGTCATATGTGGTCCTAAGGGGTCATGCATGTGTTAATGCATGTGTGACCCCTTAGGACCACATATGACCCCTTAAGACACTATGTGATGGGCTAAGGGGTATGTCATTCACACTAGGATTTTATAAGGTGTCATATGCGGTTCTAAGGGGTCACACATGTGTTAGAACACATGTGTGACCCCTAGGACTACATATGACCCCTTAAGACACTATGTGATCCTAAAGGGAAGGTCGTATGTACAATAGGATGTTATAAGGGGTCATATGTGGTCCTAAGGGGTTACACATGTGCATGACCCCTCAGGACCACATATGACCTCTTAGGACACTATGTAATGGACTAAGGGGTATGTCGAACACACTAGGCTTTTATAAGGGGTCACATGCGGTCCTAAGGGTCACGCATGTGTTAACACATGCGTGACGCATTAGGACCACGCGTGACCCCTTAGCGTCCACTATGCGATCCTCTATGGTCCTAAGGGAACGCATAGTGTCATTAGGGGCATATGTGGTCTTAAGGGGTCATGTTGTGCATGCAATAGGATGTGAAAATGGGTCACATTATAGAGGATTTATTTTATCTAATTTGTTTAAATTTGTTATCTAAATTTTTTAATTTTTTTTAAAACTAAAATTTTTTAATTTTTCTAACATTTAATTTATTATATTTAGGTTTGTGACATTTTTCTAATTTTCTTTTTTTGTTAATGTTTTTCTAAGTTCTAATTTACTACCTTAGTTTTCTATATTTTTCATAACAATTTTTTTAAATGTTGAAATATACAGTTATGTAATTTTAAAAACAAATTGACACATTTTAATCAAAACATTAAATTATCAAACATTTTTCTAAAATCCCGAAAAACAATAAATTATCAAACATTTTTCTAAAATGCTGGAAAACAATAACCATACAATTATTTAATTGAAAAAATAAATTAACAAACAAATTATTTATTAATTTAATAAAAAAGGACATTATTAAACCAGAAAAAGGGTTATTTTGTGCACTTGAAATAATGTAGGTCGAAAAATGAAATGTGAGACACGCTAGTTGCTGCAGAGAATGCATGGTGACGTGATGTTGACGACTGGTTCGATCTAACCCCCACTGGACATAAAAAGACAACTTTGACAATGACAGTTTAACTGTCAAAATCGGTATTTATAAAAGTTTCCAAAAACCTAATTGAAATTGGGTTCGAGTGAAGGGGGGGTTTGCTTGAACCCCTTAAAATATTAATATTTTAAGGGGTTTGAGCGGAGGGGGGGTTTGAGCGAGCCCAAAATCTACCCACCGTTCGAGCGAACCCATGAACGATGGCGGGTTCGCTCGAACCCTGAGGGGTAGTTCGAACGAACCACCCTATTTCGTTCGAACCCCCCCCAAATTTTTTTTGCCAATTTCCTTCATTGGCGAAAGTGGGAACCATTAATGTGGGGATACCCAGATATATCATGTGCATTCTTGGTATGCTAAATAATCCCTCTATTTTCAAAAAATATTGCCTTGAACTCCTTTTTTGTCACCCCCTCCCAATAAACAACTGAAATTAAAAACCCCCTTATTTTCACCAAATATTGTATTTTTTCATAGCCTAAATTAAAAACCACCTATTTTCACTAGAGAGGCAATATATTTTTCTCAAATTTTCAGGATATTAAATCCCTCAATATGAATGGACGTGATATAACATTGCCTAGTTAGTGAAGCCCTCGTGGAACACTGGAGGTTAGCCTAATCGGTAAATGATCTAGATATCCCTATATAAAGAAATTTGATCAAGTTAATTTCATCCAAGCAATCCAATCAAACAATCAAATCCTTGCATCTATGAAGCATTCATTATCAAGCATTTTTGGAGATCTTTAAGGCCACATGTTCTTCATTTAGCCATTGTAGAGCAAAATTATATCATTCCTATGCAAGCATGTTTGTGTGATTAAGATCTTGTCATGTTCATGCCATTTCATACAACATATGTGATTACATTCAAGAAGCAAAGCATCATTATCAATAATTGCATATCTGAGGTATAACTTTCCCTAATTTATTTCAATATTTGCATATTCATTCAAGGTTAATTCCTAAACCGTGGTTTGACTTAGGTAAACTCCTGTTCCCAATAATTTTCCCTTTCTTTCTCTGTGGAGGAAATAGGTATAGAGATGTAATTTTTAGGATCGACATAATTTGCAAAGACAAAAAGGTTCCCTTTTGGATGAAAAAACGTTCGGAGGACCATGGAAACCACCACAGCGGTCCTGACAATTTAGGCCAAGTTTTAGGGAGCGGATCCAAATCATATTCCTTTGACTAGATCTAGGTTTGTGGCTTCATGCGATAATTTTAGATCACTATTTATGTTCGATCTCTTCGATATCCACACATTTACCCTAATTTAGCATCTTCAACAAATTTAAATCAATTCAATTCAAAGGAGGAAAGAGGCCCATTCAAGAGGCCTAAAATTTGATCAGAGTCTTAATCCTAGAGAGGTTAGATCTATTAAATTCCTCTCCTCCTTATTGTAATGGTTGAAGGAGTAATCAACTCTACTCCAGGACCAACAAAGAACTATAAACCTTCACATGAGAGAAATATATTTCATCAGATATGATGAATTTGTATTGAGATATATTGAGATGATAAATACATACAACGAGCTTTGTTTAAATAGGCAAGGACAGATAGAAATAGTGGACAAGATTGAGAGATGTGTCTCAACTTGGAGGAAGTATAATTCAAATGGAACTCAACAATATCTATCTACCCAATTAATTATTTTACCTAAGTTAAACTTAAGTAATTAGTAAATAGTAAAACACTGTTTTACTCCAACAATGGTCAATTAAGAAAAATTAATGGTTTTATTACCTTAATTGGTGAAATCCTAATTTTCACCACATTTCATTTTGGTGAATCTGACATCTTACACCCTTATTTCTTATTTATGTTATCAGATTTGAGTGTTTATGCATTTCAAAATTCAAATGTACATTTACAATTTTAATTTCCAATTGAATTTCATAAATTTAGAGGTCAAATTCAAAGAAATCCTAATTTATAATTCTAAAAATTGAACTTGTAGGTTGCGTTAAATAAATTTGGATTAATTATTTCAGATCTAATTTGGGAACATTTTAATTTTCAATTTGGCATTCATAGATCTTATTTTAATCAAATTACATAATTTTGGATGTTACAATTACAAAATGCCTCATTTATTTTGGTTGATTTGGTTTGTGGATTGCATAATTTATAACTTTTATTTTTAGATCTGATTTTAGACATTCATAATGATAATTAATAGATCTGATTTATTTTCCATTTCACATATGATTATATTACTTTTCACTTATATTTATCATAATCATGTGTTGGATAATTGATTCTTTCAATTCACATTGCCTTTTTTACATTCACAACACTTCGACATATTGGATTTTTAGAATGTTTAAGTTGTTTCCTAGTAATCAATTAAATATCAAAGATTTTTATCCATGATGCATGTTATTTTATGGTGATTGGGTGCTCAGAAAGTGTGGAATCTGCAAAAGAGAATCAAACAACATCAAACACACACATGAAACATTATGTTAGAGTTAGGAATCAAAATAGAAACTAAACTAAGTTAGCTTCAAAATCAAGAACCCCAAGCACGTCTCATGTTTGTCTATCTCCAAGGATCTTCAAGATTCAAGGTGGCTCTCATGTGGAAGAGAACTTGATCTTTTAGATGTCAACCTAAAGAACAAGATTGAAGGATATACCAAGATCAAAATGAATGCAACTAAGATCCTAACTAGATGATCAAATGATATGAAAATATGAAATACAAGATGTAATGCAATACATGAGACTAAGATTGATTCCAAATTGAAAGCTTAGGTGTGCTAATTAAACTAACATGTAGATCTATATGAAATTGATATACAATGGGTATGAATTAAGCTAGCATGAAAATGGGATTAGCATGATACTATCAACATGATGAAAGATAAACTAGCATGCAACTAAGATGATCTAAGTGCTTGAAGATGACAAATTGAGCTCCTTGATAACCTGCAAAATGACTATAAGTTTGATGCACAAGATGATGGATTCTAAGATTGAAGAAATGGGCTCTATTTATAAAGAAAATAGAGAAATGTATGGCCAAGATTGAGAAATCTTAACAAGGGCTAGGATTGAAAATTGTCAATCCACAAGGGGAATTCAATCCAATCCCAAGTTGACAAATGTCACCTTGAGATGGCTTGAGAGGATGCTAAGAAAGCATTAGATGCTAAGTAAGCATTAGATGCTAAGTAAGCATTAGGGATAACCTCAAGAGATGACATCATTGGATAATGCTATTATCCAAGGGAGCATGCTATTGTCCAAGAGTGAAGCTCTTGTGCAATGTTGAGGGGTGGCCAAAGGGACAACCATCATGGGCTAGGGTGATGTCTTTGTAAGAGGCATTAAATTCTCTTTGAAGACTTTGGAGGTTACCTTTTTGGAAGTTAGATAACCTTCAAGGCTTTTGTAAGAGCCTTACAAATTTGGAATACTCAACAAGTTAACTTGTTGAAGAAGGTAAAGTCTTCAACACATTTTGAAGACTTTCCCCAAATTTGGAGAAGTAACTCCCCCAAATTTAGGGATGTGACATGATTAGAGGAATCAGGCTAGCTAATGAGGGATTAGAGTGGTTCTAGAAGAATATTAACATGCTAATGGAAAATGTAGGAGAAGGCAAATGGAGGGAAATAGGCATTTTTTGATAAAACAAAAGATTTATTTTTAGCCAAAAGGGGTGCAACTTGCATTTGTAGGACTTTTCCAGTGGGGAGAATATTCACAAATAAATAATGATTTATTTAAATGTAAGGGATTTTAATCAAATGTAAATTCAATTAAAAGGGAAAAGGGGGGTTTTAATTAAATAAATAAGATTTATTAAATTAAATGGCTAAAGGGTACTCAATCAAACCTTAGTTTAATTAATCGTTTAGGCTAGAAGAAAACAATTTTAATCAAATCTTTAATTTGATTAATAGGCTGATTGGAAGAATAGGGATATTAATTAAACCTTAGTCAAATTAATATGTGAATAAATGATGATTAAATGAATAAAATTCATTTAATTAGCTGTGCAAGTTTCAGGTGTCTACAGTGACATTCTTAGGAAAATGTATTATATATGTAGATCACATCAAAGCTTTTGTAGATATTAATCCTAGAGATGCTAATGAAAAACCTAAAATGTGTACCTCTCCTAGGGTATCTAATGTTAATGAATAAAGATCTAATACTCCTATCAATGATCTATCTAATAGAGAGAAAGCATTTAAGAGAAATATGGCACCATCTTCTTCTCATACACATGCCCTAGTGCAAGGGGGGAAAGATTAAAATATTGGTGTTTAAATCTCTCTAGATCCCGTTTATTCTCCTAGAGCCTATCTTAGTCATCAAAACATTTGTAGAGAAGATGATGCTATGTAGTTTTATTCATGATCAATCTCTGCACATAACATTAAGTAAATATTAGGCCTTAGATGATAAGGATCTTCCTTCCCAACCTATCAAAGAGGATATGCATGATGTTAGAAAGGAGAATCTCCCTATAAAGGATATTCCTTTTTCATCTACTTTCCCCTTTGTTCCTTATAAATACACTTACACTACAAATTTCAAACAAATTCATTAAATACTCCTTCTCAATTAAAAAATTCTTATAAGATTGGCTATAGAATAATATAAAAACAAGGTTTAAGAGAAAAAGTACTTGGAAAATTGGAACAAGGAATTAGAGTCCCTATAAACCCTCTTACACAAACTAGTACAAAATGGCTAGGACATTATCAAGATTCACCTATGGATTGTTTTTTCATAATTGAAAAATTTAAGGATTATTTTCCAAGACATAAAAAATATCATCCATCTAAAAGTACTTCTTCTTTAAACATTCCTTTTTGCTCATATCATCAAACTAATGAACATCATGCCAATTAATTATTGTTCGGATTTTCGAAAAAGTATGCAAGAACTAGTTGATAATGGAACTATTAAAATCATAGGCGACAATCCATCTTGTTCTAACAATCTTTGTCCTACATCTAAGAGACAAGACCCAGTCTTATTGATGACCAAGAGAAATTAGCCACTATAATATTTTGGAGATTGACGGATGATAAGACTGCTATTTTTTCTTTCATAAGATTTAGCAACAAGCATAATTAAGGTAATGGATATTGTATTTTTCATCATTGTTTCTCTCATTCTCTTGGAAAGTGTAAGGAATTTAAAACATGTGTTCAAGACCTATATGATAGGTGTAGACACCTAAAATTGTCCTGTCTAATTAAATCAATATCTTTATTTATTTAATTATTTAAGCCTAATTCTTCTATTAATTAAATAAATGTTTATTTATTTAATTAATTCATTTATCCTCTTCTAGCCTTATTTCTCATTTAAATAAATACTTTTGTTTATTTAAATAATATTTTCCTAAATTAAATAAATACTTTTATTTATTTAATTGATCCCACTTCCTCTATTAATTAAATGAATCTTTATTTATTTAATTAATTCATTAGCCTTTTCCACCTATGACACATGTCATTCATCTCTTTATTGCTACACTACCTACCCTCTTATTATTTTATTATTTCTTCTACCTACCCTCTAATCTTGGCCGACCATTTATCTTTTACACTTCTCAATCTTATCCCTCCATTTCTTATAGTGTCTTATATATAAGGAGATGCTTCCTTCATTATCAACCCTGATCAGTTGATTACCCGACTACTATACGCTTTCAAACATTCATATGCGATCAAGCCTACTTGCAACCACATTTCCGTTCTTTGTTGAGCTCTTGTGCACACATAAAATCTGAGAGCAAATATATCAAGCAAGATCAATGAAGATAGGAAGAATGGAGATCCAAACCCTATTGGACATGTGATGGTATAATCTTTGTGGGTAATCTTCATATGTTATGGTGGATCTTTGTTGTTGTTAGGCTAGGGTTTTGTGGTTGAATTCATTTAGTCTTTCAATATTATTGTTTCCACTTTCACCATAAACATTTTGGCACGGCCCATGGGACATGGATTTTTGTTAGATTTGCGTGTTTTTTGCAGTTTTTCCTAACCCTATATTGTTGTTTTGTAAAACAATTTGGAGAATAACCTTGTGCAGCTAGGGTTTTGGACACAAAATCAAGATCTTGGAGAGATTTGATCCGATCTCACAAATGGATTGGAATTTTTGCACAAAATGTTTCTTGCAAGTTGAAACAGTATCAAGAGCTCTCTATACAAAATTCAGAAATTTTGAAGCACATTTACATTTTCTATGATTTTTCATAAAAAATTAATTTTGAGAGCAAATGAGCGATTTTTTTGGATTTTCTTACATTTTTGGAAATATCTCATAATTATACACAAGATCTGTTCTTTTTAATTTTAATTTTGATGCAAAATATTTCCTTAAAAATCAGATCTTTAAAAATTAGGGGTTTTCATTATTTTGATCAGATTTCAAAAACCGATTTGAATTTTGACATCAAATTTTGTTTACAGGTCAAAAAACATTATCAGAGGTGCTCAACAAAAAATTCAGATTTTGTGGAGCATATTTGAAATTTCTATGAATTTTTTATGTATTTTCATAAAAAATTAATTTTGAGAGAAAAATAGCAAATTGTTTGGATTTTCTTACATTTTTGGAAATATCTAAGAATTATAAATAGGATCTATTCTTTGTGATTTTAAATTTGAAGCAAAATCATTCCTAAAAAATTAGATCTTTGAAAATTAGGGTTTTGCATTATTTTGCTCATATCTCACGAACTACTTGGAAATTTTGCAGAAATGTTTTCATGCAGGTTTGGAAGACAATCAGGAGTGTCCACTAAAAATTTCATATTTTTTGGATCAATTTTGCATTTTATATGAATTTTTTTATGATTTTTCATAAAAAATTAATTTTTGGAGAAAATTAACAATTTTTTTGGATTTTCTGACATTTCTGGAAATCTCTTGAAATTTTACAGGTGTTATTTTTATATGATGAATCAGATCTTTGAATTGGTCAACAAAACGCATTATTGAAGGCCCCTTTTTCACAAAGTCTTTTGGATCTAAAATTTACCTAACTTGTGTGCTTGTAGGAAGGGATGATCATTTGAAACAATCCAAACTACTAACAAATTTTTGTTGCAAGACCTTGACAAGGATTTTATTTTGATCTTTATTGCATGCCTTGCTTTCATAGATTATCAAACACTTCAATTGGTGCACTAAAATTGAACTAGTGTCTTTTGTGTTTTGAGCAATAGGCTCTTTTTGTTTAATCTTTAGAGGGCCTGTCTCCCCATGTGGTCATTAGGACTACTAGTGAGGAGAGAACAACCCAAGTGGTAGTGAGGAAAACCCACCTCTTTTGAACCACTATAAACAACTATATTCATGGTGAAAACTATGGGTAACGTGTGCTGATTAGTTCATACCGACACTATGTCTCCCCATAAACCTATTTGATCAGTTGTAGGGTGTAACCCCTATCGGCTGGGAGCCTTCTGTATTTATAGAGCTGAAAGTGCCGCATGTATGGCCACACGAGCAGATGCCCTTACTAGCACCTTTTTGTTTTAGAAGCCAAAATCCTTCTAGTTGTTGGGTTAGGAGGCCGGACCTCTAGAGTGAGCCACACACATACAGTTCTTAGTAGAGATACAAAGTTTTCCATGGGGAGTTTTCATGGGGACTGATGCTTGGCTACCCCGAGAAGTGAGTGCTGAGGGTGGAGCTAGTGGGGTCAAGCATCTAAGTATCCACTTTGAATAGCATAGCCTCGGGGGAAACCCCATGTGGGATCAACAACTATTGTCTTGGCCAGCCATAAGTATTGTGCTTTTGTTATTTTGAACAATCAAACATTCAAGACCAAACATTAAAACATTATGTCTTTTGTGTCTTCAAGTGTATGCAAACCAATTTTACATCAAACAACACACTTTTCTTTGAGTCATTTTGAGTCTAAACACTTGCAAACATTGAGTCCTCATCAACATTGTGTCATCTTGTCATGAAAAACAGTAAAAAAAATTCAGATTTGGTCACAACAAACAACTTCACAAATTGAAAAAATTTACAGTCCAACAAACAAGAGAAATCAGTTTCAGAATTCTTGAGCTTCCTAAGTTATTTCTCTAGATTTTCATCTAGAATTCAACTTGTCTTTGGGTCTCACAAAGTCCATCATTGCTTTATACCTTACATTACATTCACATTTGTTTAAACTTGAGTCAAAAGGTCACTTGCTTGTCCTCATCTTTCTTTGTCAACACACTACATACAACAACATTTTGCTACCCCTCATCAAGGTCTATCACCTTTGGGTCTCATTTGGTCTTACTTAGAGTCAAGGTCAACTTACCTCATCAAGAGAAACTATCATCTCTTTGGAAGCCACACCTACTCTACTATATACATACTTGGTCTTACGCTTTGGACATTGCAAGTAAACCTCAGATTCATTTACATTCCATCCAACTCTTGGTCTTCCATACTCTTTCCATCTTCATCTAGTCTCACACATCTTGGTCAAGACCTAGTTCATGGTTGAAACTCGTTCCCAAAAATCTAGGAGAGAAGCTAAAGAGGCTCAAGAGTCCACAAATATGAGTTCCTATGAATATGACAATGATATCTTTTTTAATTCTGATCATACTACATTACCTGACATGGATGCTTATAGAAACATTCCAAATGTTGAGAACATGGACACTACAAACAATAATGATACACACAATGACAATATGGACAACTTTTCCATACATTCAGCAGAAGTGGAAGAATCCATTATGGATCCCCGTTTCAGTCGATTGGTTGAGGAAATAATGAGGAGAGATAGACAATACTTCTTACAAGTGATGGCACAAAGTGGAGCCAAGATCCCTCATGATTTTGACATGTCTCAAATAATGGAAAATCGACCTTTGCAACAACCTCACCTCAATATGGATCAAAGGAGGCCCAATAGTGGAGGAAATAGAGGACCACATATGGTGCCTGAATCACCATCATCTTTGTTTCAAAAACCTGAGGTCCCATACACATATGGTCAAGCATATGATACTCACCTTCGTAGACCATTTTGGAAGTCTTATGTAGAAAAATATACTCAATCACATGCCAATGCTAAGGACCAACCACCAAAGCAATTGGATATTCAAAGGCATGTTCAAAATTTGGATACAAGGAAACCCTACATCAAATTTGGGGGCAACACATCAGAACAAACTCATGACATGCCTGTAGAGTATGGTATACATGGACAAAACAGATATTCCATTCCTCATCATGACTCTATACCAAGTGGTCCTTATATAGAGCATTATTATAGAGCTCCTCCATATGAACATGTGTATGATCAATATCATCCATATATGCAAAATGCTCCTCCTCCACACAGTGGTTTAGGCATGGGGTATGGTCCAAGAAGTCGGTCTCCACCTAAGAATAATTTGGAACAACAAATTAAGGACTTACAAAAGAATTGGGATATTCAGATAAGGCTATGAATTATACAAACAAAATTACCATCAAGGTATATGATGATGAAGAGTGATTATCCAAAGGCACAGTCACCTTACCTCTTAGAGTTGGGCCAGTTACGAAGGATGTGGTTTTTCAGGTCCTAGACTTGGATCTCACATACAACATATTGCTAGGACATCCATGGATTCATGAGATGAGCGTAGTCCCATCTACATATCATCGATGTATCAAGTTTCCACACAATGGAGTTGAAGTGACCGTCTAAGCGGATCTGAATCCATTCATATATTGCAACAATCTATGACCTCGATTAGAAATAACAATCCCAGTAAATCGAGAAGCTATTCCTTCATCAGCGTATGTGGATCCAGAATCCTTGAAAGCTTCTACATCAAAACAAGCAAAGATCAAAGAAAAGTTCAAGTTTAAAGACATGGGATATGGTGAGTATATCTTTCATGTTGATCAACTCCCACTATCCCCTAAGGTATTCAGTCGACATGAACAATCTACAAACAATTTGCAATATCAAGGAATTGGGTGTGAATCACCTAGTGTTGTGGCTACTAAGTCTGAATGCAAATATCCTCTAGTGGTTAAAGCATCTCTTGATATCAATAGTCCTAAGAGTGGTTCTAGCGAAGAATCTATTGAGCGTATTGCCAGCCCTCTTGAGAACTCACATAGCCTTACCATTTCATCCGTTCATTCCATTTCCACTCCACTCCTAGACTTGGATCAACAAGAATCACAAAAGCCCTTACTAATTGGGGATGAAAAATCAAGCTATGAACAAAAAAATTTAAAAATCAAAAATAAAGAAAAATCCTTCAGTCCAAATCAAAATCAAAAGCTATTGGACTCTGCAAAAATCAAAGTCAAGGATAAAAATCCTATGAACAAAAAAGAACAAGAGTTGACCTCCCCTAATATCAAAATAACTGGGGGCAAATTTTCTAAAATTTCAAGTCAAAAAGAATACTTGTTGATCCTAAGTATGCAACATGTCATGATACTTTCACGTCTTTTCGCAATCACAAGCCTTCATAACTCATCCACTTGTACCACACATCCATTCCCTTCTAGTGATACATCATGGACCTTTAATGGAACTTCCTTTAGGGACTTTGTTATCAGGGATGCCCAAACTTCTTTAGGTGACACGCATACGGGCCTGTGTAGTCCACACACTAGTAACTCTATCTCAATTCCTTTATTAAGGAAGAAAGTCACTCGAGCTACACATCATTTAGTCAAGGAACATTGCAGCTACAATCATAAGGTAAAGCCTCATACATTTGAGGTAGGTGACTTAGCTCTAAGAGAAAATCCTAAAAATCAGCAAGACAAAGAGAAGAAGGGCAAATTCGAACCAAATTGGCTTGGTCCTTACATCATTACAACAACCTATGGATTCGGTGCATATCAACTCTCAACTCCAGAGGGCGAACCTTTGGAGGATCCTATCAACAACATGCACCTTTGTAGGTTTTACACATAGCTCTTCAGAATATCCTAATTCAAAAATACAAAAAAATAAAAAATAAAAATAAAAATAAAAATAAAAAATACAAAAAAAAATAAAAATAAAAATTCAAAAATACAAAAAAATCATAAAAAATCAAAAAACCGTTACTTGGTGAAAACCTGGCAAACAGGCACCTTGTGACACAAAAAATAAAATAAAATAAATTGAAAAACAGAAAACATTTCGTCCAATGGTGAAAACCACTTCGGTGGCGCCCTGGGCAAGTACCATGGTGAAAACTGGGTCACCGGCGCCATGCGTAGAGACATTGCTCCTCCCTCCTTTAGGATTCCATTTCATCCTTTCACTTTGCACACACTCACAACCTATTCATTCATAACAAACTTACCCATTCACATCATGGCTTGTTATTGATCTACCTAAGATTGGTTCGCCATTCATAATAATTCTTCCTTTTCACAACCTTTCCATCCATAATAAATCAGCTCCTATCTGTGGCTAAGGCAAATCCTACATCTAGTAATGGGTGTGGAACTGAGAGCATCACATGTTTCAAGGAGTACAGTTTCTTCCAGTTTTCTTCAGTCTATCCGCGCACAATCCACAATAAAGCAACATTTGCATCGCCAATCCGCAATAAAGTTCCGTTTTCTCTGCAATAAAGTATCAGTTTCATGGATTCAGTCGGTTTCAAATGAGACACAAAAACAACAACAACGAGCTTCAAAAAATCAAATCTTTCAACAGAATCAGACAACATTATGGTTCAGTGCTATCTATCCTTTTGTGAAAGTAAACATTGTGACCACAATCAAATAAGACTTATACAAGTGACAAGAGACACTAAACTTGAGGACTACAGTGGATGTTGGTGTCAAGTCTTGGTTTTCTTTTGATTTTATCTTTTGGTGACATGTCTTTTAGCTTTTCCGGGATGTCTTTGACTAGAGATTTTTATCTCCAGGATGTCTTTGACTAGAAAGGCGAGGATGGGGTATCGCCACCTATTTTTCTTTTGTTGTCTATGGATTGTCTCTTAGTAATGCTATGACTTGTCCAAGGATATGAGGACACTGTGATTCTAGTATGAATTGAGGCATTCCTTATTTGTAACTGTCTGATCTCTATGCAAACGGGTACAATGATTTTCTAGATCAAACATATGCCTAGATTGTCATAACCTATTTTGCCATAATAAAGCTCAATGATGATAACTCACAATAAGCTCTCTCACTGCCATATCTTCTATCTTCCATACCCCTTTCTTGATTGACCTCCACTGTCCTTCTTGAGTTTGTGTAGCCCGCTATCACATGACTGAGTATAATGACACGCCAAAAACATTTGCATTTCATGTTGTTGCACCTGCATTATCACATATTGAGCATTTCATACATACATATAGATATCATAATTGTATCACATCCCGCACACAACAAATGTTAGCACATTCTACATTCTCATCATATTCATCTGCATTTCATATATTCACATTTACATTGACGTAACATATTAAAAACATAAAAAATAAAAAATATTGCATTTCATTATGTACATATTTGCATCCATATCATAAGCATCACATAGGTACACATGCATATGGCTGCCACAAAGATGAATCATCTCATATATATATATATATATAATCATAAGTGTCATGATACAATGATGCCAAAATCATATGGCTACAATCACCTGAAGGTGTCTACATCATCATACAAAATGGTACAAAACTGATACATAGGGAGCCCTCTAAAGCTATGATGAACTCCCTCCCTAAGAGCTAGCTGGTCTCGACGGGGTCTAAGCCCTGGAAGGACCCACCCCAGGATCATCTCTCCTGCCTCCTCTATTTGGTGGTGGTGGAGGACCCATGACCCTACTGCTAGACGTTTGTCTCTTGTTTCTCCCTCCGGTGGTCGTCACTGTCCGTGATGGTCTGCGGAAGCTCCTAGCCCGCTGCTCTAGTGGCACCACTCCATAGAATAGGTCTCTCCAGTAGCCTATCTCCTCCCCTGCCCATAGAACATAGGCGTATCCTGCCCCTGTGTCCTCTGCCGCCTGGCTCCCGGCCCTCAGTGCTGTCTCAGCCTCTGTATAGTGCTGGATAGCATGATCTCTCTCCCGCTCAGTGTCTCTCTGCTATCTCTGCACTCTGATCTCTTGGATGTGTGGATGACAATGAGGATGTTTTCCCTCGTAGTCTATCTTATAGACTACCCTAACCCTAGTCTCTTGAGTCAATCTTCTTTATCCCGTGACTCTGTCACTCTATCTGGTTAGTCCATTCTAGCCTTTCTTTCTTATCGAGAGATTGTCTGTGATATTTTCAGACATTTTCATCCAATCTCTCAAGGGGGCATATCATTCCCATCTTGGGGAAACTTTGTATCAGTTCCTCTTATCTTCTTTGAAACAACGCGACAAGCTGCATTGTCTCAAAGAGGGACAAAATGTAGACACCTAAAATTGTCCTATCTAATTAAATAAATATCTTTATTTATTTAATTATTTAAGCCTAATTCTTCTATTAATTAAATAAATCTTCATTTATTTAATTAATTCATTTATCCTCTTCTAGCCTTATTTCTCATTTAAATAAATACTATTATTTATTTAAAATAATCTTTTCCTAAATTAAATAAATACTTTTATTTATTTAATTGATCCCACTTCCTCTATTAATTAAATGAATCTTTATTTATTTAATTAATTCATTAACCTTTTCCACCTATGACACATGTCATTCATCTCTTAATTCCTACACTACCTACCCTCTTATTATTTTATTATTTCTTCTACCTACCCTCTAATCTTGGCCGACCATTTATCTCTTACACCTCTCAATCTTATCCCTCCATTTCTTATAGTGTCTTCTATATAAGGAGATGCTTCCTTCATTATCAACCCTGATCAATTGACTACCAGACTACTCTACGCTTTCAAACATTCATATGCGATCAAGCCTACTTGGAACCATATTTCCGTTCTTTGTTGAGCTCTTGTGCACATATAAAATCTGAGAGCAAATATATCAAGCAAGATCAATGGAGATAGGAAGAATGGAGATCCAAACCCTATTGGACATGTGATGGTATAATCTTTGTGATTTCAGTTGATTTGCATTCTCTTAGGTAATCTTCATATGTTATGGTGGATCTTTATTGTTGTTAGGCTGGGGTTTTGTGGTTGAATTCATTTAGTCTTTCAATATTGTTGTTTCCACTTTCACCATAAACAATAGGGTTTTCATAGTTATTAAAGTCGATCTTGCACTCTTCCTTGGTGAAGAGGTAAAGTCTTAGCACTCAATTCACCCTCCATGTTTCTCCTCACCCTATGACACAATTAGTTAACTTAAATAGGGGCTCTTTGTCATAATAGGTGATGTGATTTCAATAACAATCATATTGGGGCAGCAACATAACTGGGGGAACAACATAATTCATTCTTGCCTTTATGCTTGTGGGGAAAGAATGTTATCCTATCTTTTCACTCTATCTAAGGTTTCACTATTCCCTTTAGGGGTTGTATTTTTCATACTTTGATATAATTTCTTGCATGGAATGGTATGTCTCTTATGATTAATCTCTCATTAGGGGTGTGATCTTTCATTTTTCTTATTTTGAAGATTACCTCTTCTTTCGAGTTGCATTTTACATATCTTAATGTCTTTTAGTGCATTGAATATTCCTTAATGTGAGTACATTGTGTATCTCCTTATGTATAATGTCTCCTAAGAGGTTGTGTAATTCTTCTCATTGTCCCTATTCTTGGGGGGCATTGATTTTTCCTATCCTTTCTAAGGACCCACTTTTCCAATGTTGAGTGGTGATTTCTTATGATGCAATGTCATTCCTTGTGTGAAGTTGTTGTTTTCTCAAGGATCCTCTCTTATGTAAGAGGTGTGTATCCTTGACAACAACCTCTTTTTCACTTGGAATGCATATCTATTATAAACTTACCCCTCACAATGGGTCAAAAGTGTGTCATCCTTCATCAAAAATCCCTTTCACCTTGCAATGGGAGTAAGATAGATATTCTTATTCTCCTTCCCTTCTTTTGGTAGTAGATGCTATATTTATTCAAGAAACTCATGTTGGAGGTAGATTTCTTTTGATCAAAGATCGCTTCTCCTCAAAGGTTCTCCTTTACACTTGTTGCAAGATATCTCTTTTTAAACTATATTATCGTTGCTTAAAGAATATTGCCTCTTTAGCTTAGATTTATGTACATTGTTTCTTAAGGATATCTCCTTGGTGTTGAAGGTGGGTATCCTTGTTTCTAGATTCCTTAAGATATCAACATAGGGCTATGCTGACATCTTAAGGGGGGACATACATATCGCCCTCTTGGTACTATATTGTACTATATTTTTGCATGTCTTAAACGGGGCATTCATTCTTGAAATCAGAGAAAACAAACTCTTACATGAAATTCTTCATGCCCGAAACTAGACACAACATTTATATATGTCTTAGATGGGGTTCCCATTCTCGAAACTAGAGAAAACAAACTCTTACTAGAGATTTCCTAAAAACCAGGCATGTATTTGTCTTAGATGAGGTTATACATTCTCAAAACTAGAGCAAGTTACAAACTCTTATATGGGATGTTCTTGATACCAAACACATTTACATTTACATTTCGTGTCTTACACAGCTTGCTGCATGCTCAAAACTAGAGAAAAAAACCTCTTATATGAAATGCTTAATACTTGAAACCAAACATCACTTGCACATATGCATGAGGATGAGTGGAAATAGAAAAACACAACTAGACTATTCCTAGTCTCCTCCCCAACATGGATCACCTAGAAAACACATCTAGAAAGTTTATCCATGTCTTCTCTCATTCTTCTCATGGATCACCAAGAGAAGAACATCTAGAGTGTGTATCCACAATTTCTCTCTTTCTTTTCATGATCTCATAGCTTTTCTTTTGTAGTTCATGGATGGTGCATGCTTTTGCTCTTTTTAGCCCTTCAATTATTCCTCAATACTTTCCCATTTGTCTAAATTATCAACCAAATCGTTAGACGCTTTCCGCACAATCATTTTTTTGTCTTCAACAACCCAACTAGAAGCTCTAGAATCAAATTCAGTGAGGGCTTCCAATCTATTAATTTTCTTCCTTGCCATGTTAAGTTGACCTAGAAGCTTGCAGATGATAGCTTGATGCTTATTGTAACCATCTCACAGTTCATTAACTTTCTTTGCATGGACATGGAAGTCCTAATTTTCAGGCAAATTTGCCTATGAGGGGGAGAGGGAACCATAGGAAAGGGTTTAACGGGTACCCTCCTTTTTGATAGGGTTATCTAGGGTCCAATCCAACCAAGTTGACCAAGAGGAGGAAAAAATCATCAGAGGCATTGTCATCATCATTTAGCTCTTCGATAATACTAACCATAGAAGGAGGGGCAGAGGGTTTTTTAGCCTTAACCATTTTGCTTAGGCTGACCCAAAATGGGGTCCACTTAGGTTTAGGGTTGGGGCCAGAATCTTTACAAATTAGGAAATTAAAAATCTCAATCCATAATAAAGGACAAGAGGGATTAAAAGTCGGGCCACTAGAAGAGTTTAAGTTCAGATGGAAATTGTAAAGCTGAAGGATAAGCCCCTAGTGTAGGGGAAGAATATTTTTAGTTTTAGCCACATAAAAAAAAATTGAGAAATGGATGAAAAATGCCAATACAAGAAATTCATCTTAAACCCATACCTCAGGTAATTAAGCATGGGGAAAAGATGATAGTGGAAGTTCTTAAACTTCCTATCTAGGGTGATGAATTTCATAAGGAACAATGATGCATATTTTCAAATACCAAGTAGGTCACTCCTGTTGAAACCACTCTAATAATAAGCCACAGTTTCACCTAGCTTCAAGAACCTTTGAAAATCTTCTTTGTGATTACCCTTTGGTTTCTTAGGGAAGGTGGTGCCTTCCATCACCATACCCATAGCAACTGCTATGGTCTCCATAGACATAGTGATTTTCACCCCACCCAATTGAACTTCACCATTCACCCAAGATTTATAATTGTACTGATAAAGTAGCATTGAAACCCTTAATACCTTCCATGTTGGTCACCAAATTTATTTCCATCACCTTGTTCTAGAGTGCCTCATTTTATTTAAAATTGTCATCAAGTTCCATCCGGATGAGGTCCCAACCCATAGTATACATAGTAAAACTGATAATAGGATCGAGAGAGGAATAGTAGAAACCATCTTTAGGAAAGAGAGAACAAAGAGTGGTATTGATAAAAGTGTAGCTATCAAAAGTTTTAACAAATCCAGTCCTTTCCAATAAATGATTATACTACAACATGGCCAGGAAAAATACTGAAAAGGTAATAATACAATCTTTAAATCTCAATGGGACGATTTTCTTCAACAATCATGATATACAAAAAATTAATTTATCATCATTATGGAGATATAAAACTACTATTAGGACCTCCATTAACTGGTTGTCATTGTGGAGCTCTAAAACTACTCCTAAGATTTGCTTCTTTTGGTGGATGGTTTGCCATAGGAATCTACTAGGTGTGGCACCACTACCCAAGGTTGGCCTCTTTGACTTGGTCTCCACCTTCCTCCCATCCCCTTACTTGGGAGCTCTAGTAGCAGGCATTCCTCCATGCTAGATGGTGTTTATTTAGGGAACACAATAACATAACCTTTGGGGATCATAAATCTCCATTGAAGGTCCTAACCAAATTTATTATTAAAAAGGTCAAGGAAAACATGAAATCCTTTAGCAAATATATAAATTTACATCCCCCCTCATACTTTGATTGGATGGTGGCGAAAAATTGCGAATTGATGGATATTTTATCCAATTTTTCTCAACCCCTTGTGGGGTTCAAGAACAATATGAAATGGTCGCCCCTAACCTAGGTTGGTTAAAGTTAAATTTTGATGTGTTCTCGAAGGGGAATCTGGGTTAGGCAGGAGGGGTAGGTGTAATAAGATATTTCGAGAGCAAAGTGGTGGTGGCCTACTTGGAAAATCTTGGCACTCAAACCTCCAACATGGCTGAGATGATGGCGGCCTTTATTAGCATTTCCACAACCAAGAATAAAGGTACAAATCTAATCATAGAGGGCGACTCAAGGAATGTTATCAAAATATTACAAGGGACAACCATATTTAGGTGGCAGGGGTGAATATTATTTCAAATTGTCATCGTGCCACTTCCACATTTGACCATATTGTTTTTCAACACAAATTTAGAGAGGGTCATAAGACTGTTAAAAAGCTTTCCAACCTAGGCCCCTTCTTCGAGGATATTAAAGTCTGGATGGATCTACAAAATTTTCCTACCAGAGTAAGTGCCATGATAAACAAGCACAACTAAATAAATGAAGCCTTAAGATTTGAAATTCACCTTTTTGTTTGGTATCATGTCCACTATGTACTTCTATCATATCCCAAGGTGGACTTGTACTTTTAATGGCAAGGATAGCGATATTTTGATTAATGCTTCTGATGTGATTTTTCCTACTCTGGTTTGTGTGAAACTATCTTGGCTCTGGGCTGTAGGATTTTTGTGGTAATAATGGGAGGAGATTTAATCCAAATAGAGCCTAATACTTGTGTAAAATTTAAGGAGAACGATGCCCTTCAGGAGAAAGTGGTGGAAGGTTATTCAGCTAATTATGTGGAGGGTATGAAGGGCTTTGATCCATCTATCTCAGATCAATTTTCCTAGTCTTCAAATAATAATGTTGTTCAAGTGGGAAAGGTGAAATTTACTATGTTAGTGGAGACTATTGTGGCAGTTATGGCCTACTGTTTATAGAAAGAAATTCTTTTTAGAATTAGACAAAAGGGAATTAAAATATTTCTAGGTCTAGGAGAGTTGGTCTGCCTCCAAAGTGGTTTCAAAATAGATGACCTACTTGGTTTTTGGAAATACGTGACAATGCTTTTGATGAAGTTATCCATCATGGATGGTCACTTCAAGTGGCTTCACTATCAATTGTTCTTGATGCTCAATCACATTCAACATGGGGTTAAGATGAATTTTCCCTTCTTGATTTTATCCTCCATATACTAGTTTGTGGATGTTGCTAAGGCTAAGGGTTCCCTCCCCCTATATCAAGGTCTCATCCTGTGACTTTATAATTTCCGTTTGAGTCTAACCCCTTCTAGTGGCCTTACTACTAACCCTTCTGGCTCGAGTTTTGATTTGGGTCTCTGGATAATGCTTCCCCTAAAACCCTAAAGGTTCTCACCCAAATTAATCCCTCTTAGATTGCTAAATCAAATATTCCTCCAGGTCCCTATTTTGGTGAAAGCTTTGTTAAGAAGATAGTCATTGTCAAAGGGGAAACAAACGATATGACCTCTTCTTGGTTTATTAGGTTAGATTGGATATCATATAATATTGTGAGTAAAGTGGCTAATCCCCTGTCCCCCCCTTTTTCCTCATTATTGTCCTGATTCCTCTCATTCCACTTCTCTAATCCAGGAGGAATTTCCCTTCTTTGCAGCTAAAGTGAATGGACTTTGCAAGGGGTTCAATAAGGAAAAACCTGCCATCAACTGGCTTCTAGGACAATTTGAGATGGTGAATAAGAATATCAATAGGCTTGAAGCCATTTTGGATGCGAATACTAGTGCCTCAAGCTAGGCAAATGAAGAGAAAGAGAAAAGGGCTTGGATGATGGTGGGGAAATTTGTTGTGATGATTGATAAATGGGAAGTGCGCAAAAACTTTGTTAAGGAGCTCACTGAAAAGATTGGCCAAACAAGAATATTAAGGTCTTGTTAGAAATTGTGGAGGCTCTATAAGAAAAATAGGACACAATGAGGAGGAATAAGGAGAGCATATTTTATCAAAATAGGGAGATTATAGAGAATAAATTTACCCCTCTTCATGATATCCAAGAAGAAGATATGAGGAGGTGGGCCAAGAAAAGAAGGATTACTTAACTACAATAGGGATTGTGTTGGGAAAATGGTGTCTCAACCTTGCATTTACATGAGGTTACTATTTATACTAAGTTTTTCCTTTTAGTACAAAATTGTGTGAAATTCTTCCCAAAGCTTCGAATTGTCTAGATAAGCATGTCGACAAATTTTTATTGCAAGATCATACCTAGTTTTGAAGATATTAAATGTTTCATTTTTGAAGGGTACGATGAAATGTTGGAATTTAATTTTGAGGACTTTAGACCATCTTAAACACCATAAAAAGTGGGCGTAAGTGGTGTTTTCCTCATGTAAATCACTGTATTGTGGTATGCATGATATTATGTTTATTTCTATTAAGTGTCTATAACTGTTGCAACAATCTGTAAAAGTTTTGCATTACCCTCCTCTCAAGGTTAGTGTAGGAAGTTGTTCCACTGCTTAACTTCCTTATAGTTTGAAGTGTCTATATTGAGGGTGAAAGCCACATTGGACTCCTTGGTCATTTCCTCTAGAAAATATTCCTCCCAAAATCTCACTATCTTGGAGAAAGGTAAATATATTTTTCTACAGAGGAAGTTGGAGTTCTCTCCCACCAGGTAAGCCATTGGTTTGCGCTTTTGGTGGGAGAGTGTTTCTGTTTGTTTGTTTCTTTTTCTTGCTGTGTCTGATGTTTGGTTCTAGTTTGTCGGTTCGCTAGTGTTAGTGGTTTTTGTTGGGTTCCTTTTTTTTTTTATGGTAGTAGCCTTTTGTTCATGGGTTCTCACCCCTCCTGAGCCCTTTGTTTTTTCACCTTTTGTTGTAGATATATAGAGGTTCAGGCCTCTCTAGATTTGATATATTCAGAACCACTAGAGCTCCACACCCACTCCTCCATCTGAAAACCAATAGAAACTAAGTGGTTCTCTTTTTTTGTGATACCCAAATGGAGGGCATCTAGATATGATTATTGAATTCAAAGAATACCTTTGAAAAATTTATATTTATGTCTTCAAATAATTAGCTTCTGTATCAATAGACTAGGTTTCTATCTATTCAACCTAATCTAATTGAGCAGTGAAAACTATATTCCAAATTGTAATTTTGAGTATTTGAGAGTGTTTTTGAGACACTCAAGCAGTGGTTTTCTTTGACTCTAATCTTCATCCTATTGTAGCATGAATTTGTCTATATGTCGTCATCAACAACAACTTCCTATTTTCAAATTTGGAAAAAAAGTTTAGAATACAATTATTTTAGATGCACTTTCTCATTTCTATTCACCTACTTACACTTAAGGGTGTTTATTTGTGTAGAATAGTTTTCCTAATATTCCTCTAGATAAGTTTTCTAGTTGTGAGTATCTTGCTAGGACATGATTTCTTAGTTATGTAATCTTGCATGGAGTTGGATGGAAAGATTCCACATAGCATCTACTTTTCTAAACAACATTTCTTTTATATTATTGTACTCTCTCCTTTATTTATTTAATAAATCCATTTAATCCATTTGTATTGCACATTTGGTTTCTTATTAATTGTATGCTTAGACATGGTGCTTTAATCATAAAAGATTGCAGTAGAAAAGTGCAATATAGAGATACACATGGATTTGGTGTTGATTTTTCCCAGATCTATATGTTAATGGCCTGGAAGAGTGTTTATTGCAGTGAGTTTGAAGGAGGAAATATAGAATTAAATTTGTGTTGAATGGTATTCTGCTGTTCAAAATGTCCTCTATGCAAGAGGTGGCGACTCTGAGGTAAAAGACTGTGCTGACAGTGGAAGTTAATCTTCAGATCTACAAGTCCTACAGCTGCAAACATCCAGGTATTTTCAGAAGTTTCAATGCAAGACATCTCTTCTGAAAATTTGAAAGAGCAAAATAGTTTCCCTATCTAGTGTTTTGCACTTTGTTGAAAGGGAAGAAGATCAAAAATATTTGCATATTCAAAGTGTTGTGAAGTTTCAAGATCTTATATGTTTTCCTATGATATGCAAGTATCCATGAGTTTTATGTCAAAAAGTGAAGAAGATAAATCTGTAGCTTGACATATTTAGAAGTTGTTGAATTTTTGGTGGGTTGTGTATGAAGTTTGAGAAGTCACAATGTGCAGTCAATTAGTTTAGCCCCAATCTTATTCACATATGACCATGTCTAGTAAACTAGAACAACCATGTAACAAGAAAAGTTTCAATATGAAGTATTATGCTGCTCTAAATTTTGAAGGTATTCCGAGTTACCCAAATCCCATACCCACAGAAATTAGAAAGTATTTGCCAATATTCAATGGAAAGAAATCAGAATTAGCATGTCAACATGTGAAAAGGTTTTCAGATTTGATGGGAGAGTTTGAAATTTGTCAAGAAGATATGTGCATGAAGTTATTTGTCCAGTCATTGAAGGAGGATGCAAGGGATTGGTTCTCTTTCTTGTCAGTAGATTGTATTTCCTCATGGGAAGAATTATTAATTTCAGACTTCATGGACCAATTTGCTGAAAATGTGAGTGATTATGATTTGCTGAAAGAATTCACGTATATACAAATCAGGGAAGATGAATTGGTATCAACATTTAATATTAGGTTTTCACAAACATTGTCTAAACTTTCCAGAAAGTATAAGTTTGATGATAAATTATGTCTCGATATTTATATGAGTTCTTTTGATAAGAAGATAGGTTTCTTATTGAAAAACAAAGAACCCAAAACTTTGTATGAAGCCTTTAACATAGCTAGGGACATTGAAAATAATTTGAAATTTGGGATCTCAAAGAGAGTTGTATCTGTTGTTGTTTCTTGCCAAAACACCTTCAATGGTGAAATACCTTGTGAAGCTGAGCAAAACATTCCTTGTCAAGATATGTCAAGAATCTCTGTTGTTCCAAATGGTTTTGCTGATATATGTGATTCAATTTTAAATGAGAGTCAAGAATCTCTGTTGTCAATGTCGGTTGTCTCTCACAATAATGATGGAATGATCAGTAGGAATTGTTGTGATAATGCTGATATAGAGGTAGATTTGTATAAAGGATATATACCATTTGATTTGTATGTCGGTTATGTTGATTATGTGACTGCAAATTATGAAGTAAATCATGTATCTCCCAAGGGTAATAATAATGAAATTAATGAGGATGATGACCATCGATCTTTACATGGTGCTGATGTATTTGATGTTGAAGTACCAAATACTGAAGGATTACCAATTGTTGCTGATTATGCAAGTGAAAATGTGCAATATGATGTAAATCAGGTTTTGATTAAGTCTGATAAAACTAAAAATGAAATTGTGGATGATGCTGATAGTGTTTTCAATTCAAGTATACCTAGTGATGAATGTGTTTCAAAATGGAGCGGTGTTGCTGATTATGAGGATACTCAGTTCAATTTTCAGCATCTTGAAGGTATACAAATGAACAATGAAGATCATTTTTAGAATGAGAGTGATCTTGGCACGAGTTTTTCACTTTCTTTTGATCAGCAAATGAATGACAGTCATGCAGCTGATGATGGTTATGAGAATTCTTATTATTCATCTTGTGAAGATGATATAAGAGGAGACCAAGTTATATACTTCACTCATGAATCTGAAAACGAAAGTATTTTTGAAGATAAAAATATATGTGACAGTGCAGATAATGTTTTATTTTTAGATTTAAATGAACCCATATTTGAATACTTTCATAATTTGAAGTACCATGAAGAGAATGTGAATGTTGATAGTATGCTTGAAACGAAGATGGAATTCTTTGTCTTTGATACAAATGTTCATGGTGCTGATTTCATTATGGAAAATGCTGAAGTTTCCCCTTGTGTTGAACAAGTTTGTAATGTTGATGAAGTCCCAAACAACAGTAGCATGTGTTTCAAAATTTTACTTCATGATGAAGATAAGAGGCATGGGTTGTATGATGACTACTTCAGACCACAAATGAATTTTTTTTAGGTGGATGTAAGTCTAAATGAGAAAGACTTAGCTAAGGATTTGGCCAGAGGTATGTATTCTTTTCCATGAATGGGATATTGAGGATGCGGATGTGTTGAGTTTGATAAAAAAGGATAATATAGAATGTGATCAGCATAGTGAAGTATCACATCTGGATCATGATATTTATGTTCCTTGTTTGCATCAATTGGTTAGTAATGCCCCTCATTCTATGAATTTAAATGATAATAAGGCATGTGTTGATGAGAATTACAATGTTGAGATTGAATGCTTTATTTTTAAAGTTCAACATGATGATGCCTTTGCAAATGATAGAATTGATTGGGATAGTGAAATGTATGGCAGCTTGTGGGAAGGCCTCTATTGTGTTTTGTCTAATGATTTCACTTTTGTTGAAATAGTGTGTGATTACAAAGTTCAAAATTAGACAAAAGGTATGCACACCAGCTATTACAGGAATGAGATGAAAGAGGTTGATTATAAGAATTATGCTCAGTTGTTATTGAAAGGTTCCTTTGTTTGGATCATGATATCAGGTGATGAGAATCGGATTTTTGACAGAGGTAAATGATGAGGAAAGTGGAGCAGTTTATATTTAGTTGTCGATATGTTTGTATATCTTGTATAGTTGCTTTGCTTCAGTTGTGTGGTTTTCAATAAAGTGCCCTGTTGTTTGGGTAGAATAACGAGCCCTTGTTTTTGAGAAGAGAGGAGAGAGTGATCCGTTTTGGGTGGTCTGCTTTACCATAGATTCTAGATTGTTGTGTTGATCTTGCAATCAACCATCCCCAGTCAGAGCCACTTTTTAGATTCATTAAATTTGAGTCAAGTTTTGAGCCCCATTTCAAAATTTTGATATTGCATTTTTAGAAAGGCACCTAATCTCATTCAGGTGGCCTAGTTAGAGAGAGGGTAAAATGGAGCCATATGATTTTCAAGGGGTAAGGCTTGAGAAGCGTGTCCTACACCTTTCATTTGGCCTATGCAGTGATGTGCAACTTTCAGAATTTAGTTTGGATCGGTTTATCAGGTATCCATTTCAAGGGGTGAGCTGAAAGTGCATTTTGGGCACATATGCAAATTTTATTGAGTAGCCTACTTTGATTTCTTATATCTTTTTTTCTATTGATTTTCATGAAGAATTTCAAAATGGATTCAATTCTATGCATAAATGTGAGTTAGCATACAAAATTTCAAGTCTTTATGAATCCATTTTCTCAGTTTTCAAAGCTCAATCTGTTTGCAGTTTGTATGGTTTGACAAGTCCCTGTTTCAGTTGCTAGTCGGAGCCCTGTTTTGCATAAGTGTAAAAGTTGCCTTAGTGAATGTAATGTCAGAGTATTTATTCCGGGCTATTGTTGGTATAAATGACAAGATATGTTTCCAGTTTCAAGCTCCTGCCAATCTGTTTGATCGGTTTTCAAAAGGGTTTATTGAGCCATCTATTTCAATGATCCATACTTTCATTGTCGCATCAGTTAAAGTAACCATTTTCATGAGCGCACCATTTGCACCCAATCATCCTTTTAGTCAAACTAAGTAATCTTAGTTTTGATATGTACTTCAAGGTACCTATGTCTCAGTTTTGAGGGTCTACGGAGGTCGTTTGGTATTTTTAAGATAGGCATCATGTGTTGCCTGAGCATTGACTTCATCAGGTTCGCAGTGCCGACAAAGCGAGTTGGTCATTTTTGATAATTAATATCTTTTCACTCGGGATTCGTCTTGAAAAACCATTTGGTAGAGTTCATGCTTGTATATCAGAGTACACGCCTATTAGATGGCGAGGTCCAGAAAGGTGTTTTGACCAGTTTGAAAATTACGTCTCTGTGATTAAATGCGAAAATGTGGCTCAAGTGCCAGAAAGTTGCAAAACGCGGTTTAATGATCCCAAAATGGTGCCAATCAATTCCAGAGGTATGTTTAAGGTTTGTGAGGCATTTTAGAGGTTAGTTGTATGAAAATAAATTTTTTTTTAGTCGGACCCACTTTGGGGCCCGACTTGGATGAATGCCTGTGCATTTATTTTATGGCGAAAATGGTCTTGTCATAAGTTGAAGATTTGAATTTCTTGGTACAAGACAAGACAAAACTAAGGATGGAGTATGAAAAGATCCTTCGGGTAGTGGATGAGTTGTATCATCACCTGTGATGTGTGTAAAAGCTCTTGACTTCATTCTTAACAAATTAAAGAAGGCATATTTTAAGTTTGACAAATTCAAGGCAATATCTGGAAGTGGACAGTAGCACGAGAGTGTTTATGATAATATGAATGGCATTAGAACCCCCCAAGCAAATTCTATTAGTAGATGGAGCAGTCTTCATCCTCTGCATTATAGCCAGAAGAATCTTTTCACAATTGCAGTTAGCAAGTGTAATGTGAGGAGGGCATGAAGGAGTTTAAAACACATACAATCTGCAAATGTTCCATCCTCCCACGCATGGTAAAGGGCTTAGAACTTTTAGAACCAATGTATTCAACAACAGTATGGATGGTGAAGAGGCATTGAAGATGGAATGGAGTTTGAGAAGTCTATAAACTTCCAAGCAATGCAATCAACAGGTGTAAAATGCCAATCTTCTCCTCTGCATGGTTTTTCAGCATTTAGAACTTTTAAGACACATGTAGGGAGCAGCAAATGAATTCTTCAGCAATCGTGGAGAATATGGAGGATGTTAGAAACTCCCTAGCAAATGAGCAGGTAGGAGTGACACTAAAAGGAGTTGAGTTGCCTAGGTCTGCCATAGATATAGAGATGCAATTAAAAATAAAAAATATAGCAGAGGAATATCGACCCAACATTCCTATTGGACCTGATCCTAAATGGAGCTACATGTGGAGGGTGGGGCCTCGACCATTGAAGACACGCTTTTAGGAACTAAATTCGGAGCCTATTGTACCAGAAGGTTTTCTAGAATGTGTTGATACAATGAATAGATGGCAACTATTGGATTTCGGCTTTCAAATGATTCTTTTACATCGCTTATTATGGAGGGTTTCTTCTACTGTTTTTGGACACATTGCTTCCGATGCAATATTAAAACCACTAGGTCACTTCGCAGATTCATTTCTTGCTCTGTGTTATCCTGCCACATGTGCTGGGGATTTTGTGGAGTTAGCACTTGCAGCCATAAAAAAAGGGCAAGATAGCTTTTCAAATCTAGAAGATGGGAGCTGTGAGCAACAAAAGGTGGACTAGTCACCTTTAAAAATAGAAGAAAAAACAGAACGGCCTCCGAGAAATATTAGTATCCTTTTGATCTTTGCATACGTTTCACTTGGGGATCTAATCGTCTTAGAACAATGAAACAATATTAAGATTGGCCACAACCAATTGTTTATAAATGCCATTAAAACTCAGAAACTTTCAAAATGCAGTCCCAGGCTAAATGCATATATCCCACATTGGTGGTGAGAGCGAAATTTTTGATATTTATAACCAAGATTCCACACTACCATAGTGTCAAAGCCTTGGAGGTTTTTGGCACAAGGTGTTGGTTGGGCGACCATGCAGACCCCATGCGTGCAAGTGCGCCTCCCAAGGTGACCAAGAAGGCCGACAAGTGGTGACTAGGTGGACCCCACACAAGCATGGATCCCAAGGCAGATGAGTTTTGTAGAGAAATGGTGACTTAACTAGTGAGCATGTTACGGAGGATCCGATGAAGCGCGTTGATTTGCAAGCCAAAGATGCTCACTAGTTAAGCTCTGCGAAATGGTGAAAAGCTCAAGAAAGGGTGAGTTAAAGATCGAACATGTTCGAAGGAGATCGATGGCGCACGTGATTTCGGAGCTCGAAGATGCACGTTCGTTAGCCATTGCGAAATGGTGAAAGATAGGTGGCAGGTCCAGGTGGAGGTCCAGCTCGCGGGTCTCGCTGACGTGTCACTGAGGTGTCACTGAGGTGGCGACAATGTGGCCGACAAGCAAGCAGACAGGTGGCGTACATGTGGCAGTGACGAGGCAGACATGTGGCAGATTGATGAGGTGTCATCCGAGGTGGTGCCCAGTGGACCCCATCTGCCAATCGGAGGCTGCCACGTGGCAGGACGTCAGGGCAAAAATCTGGGTGAAAAATCAAATTTAAATATATAGTTGAAACTATATAAGAAATTCAAAAAATTGAAATGATGTGCACACATGAAGAATTAATTCACTTAGAGGCTCATTTTTGCCCAAAATATAAAGTATTATATGTCGTCGGAAAGCTCTCGAGATGAGGAATCCATTTATGAAGTTTGTTTCAAAAAATGTGGGATATTTCGAGAGAAGTTTCCATGGAAAAGAGAAAGAAAATTTAAATTCAGTTAGAAGAAAAGACACTTGGCAAAGTCTGATGAATTTTAATTTTTTTTTCCCTTCTCTTCTTATTCCCATTTTCTTCTCATTGTAATGGTTCCAGAATTTCGTGAGAGTGGCTCTAGTTTTCATGGCTTCTAGTTCTGAACTTCTTGACCCAAATTTGTAAAATTCTTTGGTTTGTTTCAGGGTACAGAGATTACATTGCAGGATGACAGATTGTTTTTCTAGTTGCAGATCTTACTTATGTCAGACATGAGTAAATTTCTCACAATATTGTCTCTGTGTATTCTATTTCATTATTATGAATTGAATCCTTAAGGAGGATGAAATTTGTCAATTTCAAGGCGATTGTGTGATTGTTTATAGGCATCCTTCAATGAAGGTTTTAAACTCTGTAATCAGTCATGAATAATGGAATGTGTCCCAGATCTGATAATTTTGTGAATAAATTGAGTAATGCATTAGTATAAGGTATTAATGTAGGAACATTGTTTAAGGATAACCAATTTGTGACTAGGATGCACATTCGCAGTTCTGTGTGTGTCTCCATTCCCAATGAACAAGGCACTAGTCTTGAGATTTGGGGATAGTTTCAGATTTACAATTTTAAAGACAAATCTTTTTCTCTTTGTGTTTAGGGGTTGTGGTTGTGTTCTTTCATTCCAAGATCTTTTTCATCTGTGGTTTATACAGATTTAGCCAATTTGTAATGTGTTTCTAAATTTGGTGAGTTTGTGGAATGATCTATCTGCTTATTGTTGAGTAATCGTTGTATTTAATGCATCAAAAGGGTGTCCCCCCCTAGGTCTAGCAGAACCTGAAGTGTAGGAGGATCAATTAGGGTCTTATGTTATGTTGTCCAAGCCCTGATGTGTTTTGTAGACTAAAATTGGCCATTTCATAGAAAGATTGCAGGTGTACTTGGGTTAATCATTTTTTATGAACAACACTGCTGTCATCAATTTTATTAGGTTTTAAGGAATGTTGAAGAATTCTGTTCTTCCTTTTGTGCAGAATAAAGCGCAACATTGGCTACGCCTTAGTAAACTTTACATCAGCCAAAGCCACATGGAAGCTGTATAAAGAATTTCATATGCAACCGTGGAAATGTTTGGACTCTAAAAGAACTTCATTAAAAATCTGTGAAATTATTTATGCCAAAGTTCAGGTGTGTTATGTTTTCTCCATCTTTTATGTGTTTAGATGATCTCTTTTTGCTGTCATTTTTCTATCTGATATTATAGTTTTTGTGATGACAGGGCCGAGCTGCTCTGGAAAGTCACTTTAAAAAGTACAATTTTAGAGGTGTCTATGCTAAATATTCACTACTGGTATTTGACCCACCTCGTGATGGAAAGGAATCGAGAGAGAGCAGTAAGTCCAGTCAAAGGAGAGGAAGACTGTTGTATGGTCGAAAGTGTTAGGAAGTAAAATTTACATTTAATAATCTAAGTAGTTTGTAGTTAGTCTAGTTGGGAAGTTCATTCTGATGAAAAAATAAGTCAATCCATACAATCAATGGATTGAATATAATGAAATACAATTTTATTTCTATGTACAATGTAAATTGTGTTTCTGTCTATGCTGCTCTACATTGATATCAGAGCAATGAACAATTTTGTGCCTGTGTCATAAAATTTGGATATGATGTATGAAAGCATAAGTTATTTGTAGAAGGCGGCTGATCTCTCCATTCCAAGGAGTGTTAAATTCTATTGGCGTCTAAAATAACATTCTTCATTCGAAGTGTAGTCTTCATTGTCTTCAGAGACAAGTCTGACTAAGTCAAGCTATATGGGCTTGTAAAGGAATGTGGAAGGAGGTTACAAATTTGGAAAAGAGTTTGTGTTATCTTTCTGTTTTAGTCTGCTGAAATCCAACAAACAGCAAAGTTAACGAATTTGTTTGATTCTGCATATTTGTTGGGTAATTTATGATAGTGTTTAATATGGAAGGAGGTTTCAAATTTGGAGAAGCGTTTGAAATCTGTGTTATATCTTTCTGTTTTAGTCTGCTGCAATCCAAATCTGTTGGATAGGTGTTTGAAGAAACATTGATTGCAGAGAAAGCGCTGTAAATTATTTCATCTGAATTGTTTGTTGACGTACTTTTATTCTGCATATTTGTTGGGCAATTCATGATAGTGTTTAATATAATGTAGAGGTCTTATAAGAGGACTGTTGAGAAGAAAAACATACAATATGTGTTTGGTATTATTTTCGGCATAGACAGATTTAAAACATGTAGTTTGTGTTTGGTATTATTTTGGTCATTTTAAATAGCAAGTATTATTATATTTCTCCTGGATATTTCTGTTTGGCATCAGAAATAAGAGTGTAGTGGGATTTTTGAAATAAGTGAGACAATTAGAGGAATCATTTTATGCAATAAGAGTGTAGTGGGATTTTTGAAATAAGTGAGACAATTAGAGGAATCATTTTATGTAAGATAAAGAGAGGGGATTTGTGTTCATTAGGCTAGAGTCTTATGTATGAGTTGCTTATTCATATGATATGGTAAAAAGAATGGTCATTTAGATGCATTAAATGTTGTTATTGTAATGGATGTATTATCGGTTGAATCTGACATCCTTATGTATGAACACTTTTGTGAATTTACTAATGGTGTAATTATAGACATACATGTTGTATTTGGTGACTAAGATATAAATGGATCCATTGGAGGTTGAAAGAAATGGAGGCAGGAGAACATCTGTCATCCCAAGCTAGCTTCTTGTTCAAGGATGATTCATTGCATGAGAAAGATCTTTTTTTGCTAGTCCTTTGAGGAGCAAGAGGGGACATGCAATGGTTTGTTAGTTTGTGGATAGTTAGGCTACTTGGCAAGTTCACTCTTGTAAGTTAGTTTTGTATGGAAAAAATAATGACTTTATAAAGTCAATACATTGATTGTAATAGTTAAATGAATTAAGAATAGTGAAATTACTTTTTATTTTTATATACAATGTAAATATTCTGTTTTTCTATCTTTGTTGTTTGATAGGAAATTCAGAAAGTCCAGCCATAGGAGGTCAACACCGTGGCATGGAAAAATGTTCAAAAATAAAATGCTAGAATTGCTGCTATAAGTTGATTAAAGCTATGGTTATACATAATAGTCTTAACTTGTAAAATATTAGAATTTTCTTGACTATTAGTAAGAAGACTTATATTTTAGTTTTGTTTAATAAGTCTTAAATTGTAAGTTAAGAATAGTTTGTTCTTAAGGAGGGATTGGTATTTGTCACTATTTTTCAGAATTCAATGTCTCATTTCACTTTATGTTTTCTTTGTTCTTCATATTTTTATTTGTACAAGAGATAGAATCTAAGAACTTGTAGGTACCATATTTGATAGGGATGAAGCCCCTCCCCTTTGAGGAAATCCCAAGCTAGTGATGGCCTCGTCCAACATTATCATCAATCCTTTACGCTATTGTGGTTTGATTAAGATCTCTAATACTACTCTAATAATTTTATTTTCAAAGCTTTCTTTATGGGGAAGTTCTAGAACCGTGGAAGAGATATTAGTGCTACTCACTCTATACCTAAGCTTTATCCTTTAGTAAAAATAGGAAAGCATTATTTTTTATGACATGGATAATAATAACAACATTGGTATTAACCATATTCTTTAGCATCAAGATATGCATTACATAAAAACCATCAACTACAAAATCATGTGCTAATAGCATGGGCTAACTATCCCGTTGACCCCACATCTAATATTGGGTACTTTATTAAATTATTTTCTCCAATATCAAATAAATATATTATAATATATCTTAATGCTACATTACAAGTCATTGAGCGGTCCCAAGAATATTCCAAGGAAATCTATACACTTAACACATCCATGTGCAACTCACATAATAAAATAAAACATTGTAATAATAAACATTATCATGCAATGTGTACAACAAGATTGTATTGTTAGCAAAATATGAATATGTGATAGGATCCAACTCATCATCAACCATGATACCCTTCCACAATTCCATCTCCCTCTTCAATTTGATTTGTCTACTTAATACCTCAACCATTAAAACAAAGAGGAAAAAGGAAGTGGGATCTACCTAATGCAAACAATTTGTTGCATCAAAGAAACTATGAAGAGACACATCCACTTGTAGTGAGATCTCAGAGAGGAAATGCAAGCTTGAATAACACCAGTCTATTTTCATTAAAACCAAATCTTGTCAATACTTCCAATAGAAAATCCCAATAAATTTTTTTACATGCCTTACTAAGATCAAGCTTTACATCCATACCTTTAATACAATTCACTTTGAAAAAATGAATGATTTCTGAAGCCAAAATAATATTGTCCAAAATATCTCTTCTAAGACTAAAGCCTTTTTTCTCTTCAGCGACTAGCTTTCCCAATATCTTTTTGTAGTATGTTCACTATTGCTTTGGAAATGATTTTGTAAATGTTATTACAGAGGGAGATAGGTCTAAATCTCCCTTGTTTCACACACCTCCTTTTTTGAAATCAGCTCTATAACTATATTGTTAATGTCTCTTACAAATCTTTGATTGCACTTGACATCCTTAGCCAATTTGAAGATATCTATTTCAATAAAATTACAACAGACCTTGTAAAACTTTTTTGGAAACCCATCCGAGCTAGGGGCTTTGTCAAGGTGAACCTAGAAGATAAGATTCACCCAAATCTCTTCTAGAGTGAAAGGATCCAATAGCATTGCATTATCCTCCTATGCTACATAATTTGGAATGACGTAAAAAATTTACCCCCAATTTTGATTGTTTGAATTAGATTTTTCTCCCAATAGAGACTAAAAATGACACACTGTTGCCTCCCCAATGTCAACCCCACCATTAGACCAATTTCCATCTGCCAGTTTCATACTGTAGACACCTAAAAATGGTCAACGCTTGCGGAGTCATACTTTAACATTTGCGCATTGCCTCATTTTAGGTTTTTGCGTCGCATTAACATTTCTCCTATGATTCGTACTTGGTTTTTATCATTTGCGAACATCGAGTCATTCTTCTACATTCTTCATTCATCTCGCTCTCGAATTTGGTCTTGTCGACAACAATCTTCAATCATGATTTTGGGTCGATCTTTGTCCTTGTCAATCTTGTCATATTGCGATCGATTCGTCATCGATCCTTGTCCTTTTCAATCATGTCAATTTGGATCAATTTGTCATTGTTCCTCGTCAATTGGCACATTTATCAATTAAATCATTTATCACATTGGTCATTTATCAATCCAAAATTAAATCATGATCGAGTCAATTATCTTTCAAGACCTAATTGTCATTCTTGCATTGCTAATTCATCTTCTAGGGTTTTGTGATTTCATCATTTAACCTAATTTGTCATTTCTTCCTTTAGGATTAATAAATTATTTATTTATCCTAAGTTTTCTTGTCACAATTAAATGTTCATTTAATTGGCTAATTATTCTTCTTTGTGAATTAATTAATAAATGACAAATTGTTAATTAATTTACCTAATTTCTAATTTTCATCAATTCTCTAATTTCCTAATTTTCTAAATTCCTAATTTCAATTTCCTCCTATTTCTCTCCTAAATTCATGGAAATGACATGTCAATTTGTCATAAATTGTCATAATTGAAAATCAATCAATTTTGACATAGAATGTGTCATAATTTGTCATCAATTATCAATCAATCAAATTGTGCATGGAAAGTGCATAATTTGTCATATTGATTTGCAATTTCCATTTGAATTGGATAATGCTAATCTTGTCATTTCTCCAATTTATCTATAAATTGGATGATTTTCTACAATCAAGCCCTTGATCCTTATTCCGAATCCTTAATCAAACTATCGAACTTACGCTTCTAGTACTCTTGAGCTTTTCATCAATCTTGCTTTCAATTGTATGTGCACTTGTAGGTGAGATCCACAAATCCATTGAAGAGGAAAGAAGAACAATGGAGCTGCATGGAAGAAGCATCCAAATCATCATCTGGTTTGCATGAATATTTGCTTTTGAATGCTTTGTTTTTATGTCTCTATTGAGTGTGCTTAGGATTAGATCATTGCAATGTGTGTTTGGGATTGAGCTAATAATGAATAATATGTCCTTTTATATATTGCTTTGATGATTCCTAATTCCGATGCTACATTAATTGGTGAACCCGACGTGAATACTAACCTTCTAACCCCTTTACTGTGTTTTGGAGTGCTTCTAAGTTGATTTTGCAGGTCAAAAACCCAAAAACAGGGCCGTGCAGGGTATTCTGGACACTTCTGCGCTTGTGTCATGCATCTTGCGCCTGTGTCATGCATCTTGCACTTGTGTAGGTGACATTCCGCGCTTGTGTCATACATCTTGCGCCTGTGTCATGCATCTTGCGCTTGTGTAAAGTCCAGAACAGAGGTGAAAAATGCAGTGTTTACTTGAAATTTTTGATGTTTTTGCATTCTGTTTTCTGTGCTTTGGATTTTGGTACTAATTATTTGTGCAGGATCTTGGCGTACGCATGAAAAAGACTACAAATCAAACTACTAACATGTTTTGTGCAGATTCGATGGTCAAAGACAACAAATCAAACTTCTAACTTGGGTTTTGCAGGTTGCCTTGGAGAAACAATCAAACTGTGTGTTTGAGTTTTTTTTTAATTAGGCACTTAGTGATTTTTAAATAAGTGGGAATGAACATTTGTTTGCTTTGATTGTTAAGTATGACATTGGAGTAGGAGAGTATGCTCTCATCCTTCATAGGGTGATTAGAAATCCAGATCTTCGATACCATGCTTGTGTTGTTGATTGTGTGTCTCCTTTAGAGGGCCTGCCTTCCCGACCACTTTGCTTTTGCAAGCAAGTGATAATCATGAGAAGGGAACGACCCAAAGTGAGTATGGCTAGAATTCCTTGGCATTCTAACTCACTATAAACAAATACCTGATGAGCGAAAGCTTTGAAGGAAGTGTTACGTGGGAATTGTAGTTACTTGGGAAGTGATGACCCTTGGACTCTTTCTCATATCAACATCTAAGTAGGGCCTCTTGGTCTAAATCGTGCTTGCGCGACTACATTTGTTTGGTATCTTGATGGGCTTAATGTCTCAATCACGCTTGCGTGACATCAAGGAGTAATGCTTAACAGAAATCCTTACTAAACACCTTGTATTTAGAGGCCAAAAACCCTTCTAGTTGCTTGAGAAGGACAAGTTTAGATACTTGGAAGAGATACTAAGTTCGCCATGGGGATATTTCCATGGGGACTGATGCTTGGCTGCCCCGAGAAGTGAGTGCCGTGGAGGGGAGCCCGTGGGGTCAAGCATCTATGTATTCTCCTTGAATCTCATAATGAGTCTACCTCTCAAGTACCTAATGTCTTTGCCTACCATAAGAAATGTGGAAATGAGCATGAGTGTCTTGAGTCTAAGTTGCAATATCTTGTATTCTTTGATTGTCAAAAGTTGAATTGCATCCCATTTCAAAAAGCAAAACAAATTGATTCAAAACAAGGTTAAACATAAGAGACATTCATCCAACAAAGGTTCAACAAGATTCGAAAAAGCACCTTCAAACATGGTTGTCAAACATTGTTCAAAATCTTGTCTCAAGAAGCATGTCACTTACATTTAAGTTCATCTTAGGTTTGCATTTTTGCAAAGTCATTGTCAACTACCAAGGTTAGGTTTCACCTAAGTTATACTCCTTTGCATATCAATAAGAGTCATCCATTTGCATATGTCCTCTTGCATTAAAGTCATATCATTGTCATACATTTACATTGCTTACCCTAGGTCTCTTCATTAAGCTTAGGTCATTATCATATCATATTAAGGTCATTTGCATAGTAATTGTCCCTTTGCATATAGTGTCAAAACTAGGTCTTGTCATACTTGAGTAATCCAAATCTTTGATAAACTCTAAGTCATTGTTAAGAAGTCTAGACCTTATCAAGTCTTTTGTCCTTTTGTCATCAATATCATTTGGTCAAACCTAGCTTAGTATCCAAGCATATAGGGGAGACTTTGTCATTTTGTCCTTTTGTCACTTGGTCCTTTTGTCCTTTGAGGTCTAGACATCATTTCAATTTCCTAAGGGTCCCTTTCTTAGATTTGCATTTCAAAAGTTTGTCAAAATCTTGAAAAAAAGAACAAAAACATAGGTTGCACTCTTGCCATAGATTGCATTTTCATTCATTTAGTTTGCATTTAGTTGCATATCATATATTATCCTTGAAAAATTCCAAAAATATTGCATTTGCATAGTGACATGTCTATTGAAACAAGGTTCCAAGCACCAATGATGCAACAAAGTTTGACGTATCAACCGACAATGCAATCGAATTTTAATCCAAGGCAATCACAATTCTATCCAACCCAACAACAAGGCAATATTGATCAAACTCTTTATGATGAAACAAGTCTTCAAATACAAAAACTAGAGGAGAGACTAGCTCAAGAAAATGAGATTTTGGAACAAAGAGTGAAAAACATTCAGAAAATTAGATCACAAATGTCCAAAATGCTTCAAAAATTTCCAGGTCAAAATCCAAAGATTGAGCCAATTGATGTAAGATCTCTTCTTGAATGATCAGACATACCAGCTCTCCTCTCCCAAATAGAGATGATGAAACAATTTCAAGAAAAGAGACAACATCAATTTCAACATCATGTGCCTCCACAACCAAAACAAGAAGGTGTTTACTATCAATCACATTTTCAACCATCACAACCAATGACACAACCCATGGTCCAACATTTCCAAAAGACACAACCAACGGTCCAACATATACAACCAATACATCCAATGGTTCAACCAATTGTTCAACATATACAACCAATACAACCAATGGTCCAATTTGACCAATGTGTCCAACCAACTATACAATGTCAACAAATGGTTCAACCAATGGTGGAATATCAATGTCAACAACAACAACCAAACATTCAAATACAAAGGTTGCAGCATGCACCAAGCCAAATTTTGAACATGTCAAACCAATTTGATCAACATCCAGTTCAATATCAAAACATGACATCAAATAAAAAACAAGTTCAAATTCCAGATCCAATCATGTCAAAACCTCGAAAGAAAGGTGGCTTTATTGCAATGCTCTTAAGGAAATTACCAAGTGAGTTTATTGAGGAAGATCAAGATAATACAACTATGTCTAGCAATGCCTCATCCCCCCACAAGCAAATTGACTCTCCAGTGGCATCTATCCCTACACCTCTAGAAGTTTCGCAGGAACCTTCTATATCGTCCTCATCAAATAATACACCCAAGGATGCAATTACCCAAGGGCTATCCATAATTGATTGCCAAGATAATCCAATTCATGATGCACATCCTTGTCATGTTTCTGAAATACAAGACCCAATGCCACCATGCAATTTATTGCCATTGCCTATTTTAGAAGACCCCATTCAAAGTCCCTCTTCCTCATGTTCAAGCATTGATTCCTTCCCAGAATCCATCACAAATGTTCAAAGTGCATTTCCTTCATGCCAAAACATTGATTCCTTGTCAGAATCCTCCATGCATATCCAAAGTCCAACCCCATGTCAAGAGGATAATTTAGAGCACAAAGAAATGAGTCCTCAAGAAAATCAAGATCAAGATCTCGAAACCTTATCATCCCATCCAATTGTTGACCAGGACCCCATGTTCCCAGAAAGTCATGATGATTCCCCTATTCTTGTCCATCCTATCCAAAGTTCTATTGACACTCCATTCCTTGAGCAAGATCAAGATATCCCAGTCCATCCAATCCCAAATGACCCCCTTCCATTTCATGAACAAAATGTCCTTTCAAATCCCATTGACATTCCAGATATCCCTTCTATCCTTTCTGATGATCCCATTAAAAGTCAAGAGCAAAGCAATTTTAAAGAGGAATCCAATGATTTTCCTCCTTGTCAAGATCAAAGTATCCTTCCAAGTTCATTTCCAACACAAGACCCTATCATTCCTTCAGATCCTCCACAAGATCCACTTGTTCCTCCATCTCCACATCCTAATCCAGCATATACACTCCAAGATCGCATTTCTTTTGATGATCTCATTCCATCTCTTGAAGAGCTTGTCATTGAACCATGTCCACTACACAATCCTAGTCCCCCTCATGATCCTAATCCCCCTCATGATTCTAACGTGTCAGTGAAAGATGTTCATGAACCCTTGACATGCATAATGGGTTCTTCCACTTTGGTGAAATCTGATCCACTTCAAGATCTCATTATTTCTCTCATACCATATCCACCTCATAATGGACTCGCGTCTTCGTCCCAAAGAAAAGAGTATCCTACAAGTCAAGATATTCATAAAGGCAAAGGAGTAGACCTCCATGAGCAAGAACCCCTTCATATCAAAGAATATACTAATGTTCATGGCTACAAAGCTCACACTCAAGGCGTTGGTATCCCTTCAAAGTCAAAATCCAAATGTCCACCTTCCCCATCATCGCTTCCATCCATTCTAGGTCCCTATATCCCTCCATCTCCTATGCAAGGTCAGCAAAGGCACACATCTTGGAGAACCTTCCATCCATCCCACAGGCCTCCATATCATTCCCATCCACATCGACATTCATTCCCTCCTCCAAGCCATTTGGATGCCAAGTATAAAAGTCATAAGTCTAGCAATCCACATGTATTCAAGGATCAACATGTCCAATATAATCGACATGTCAAAGCAAAGAAAAATATGATCCAAAAAGAAAAAGAAATATCCAAAAGGCCACAAAGGCCCATTGAGCAAAATAAAGCAAAGTCAAAATATATATGGGTTCCTAAATCCCTTGTGCAAGCAATGCACTCCAAGGAACCACACAAGCATGAAAAATCAAAAACCATGTGGATCCCTAAGCAGCTCCTTGAAGCACAAAAGCCTAAAGAAACATCAAAATTGGCATCCAAAATTTCTATTCCTCCATCCAAACCTTCCAAGTCTGTTCCTCCATCACCTTCTTCATCCATTTTGGGCCCTTATGTCCCAAAATCCCAAGCTATTCCTCCATCCAAATCTCAATATCCAAAATACGTCTTTCCTCCATCAGTCCATCATCCCTCAAGGTGTGTGCCAATGTCAATCTTGCCAACATTTCCATCCACTGAAGCCCAATTCTTCCAATACCCTATCCATTATCCAATGCATATTTTTCATCCTTCGATCCCTTTGATCCAATCCTTTGCATAAACCCTTGCCTTAGTTTCATCTCTTTTCCATGTCCTTATCCTACCAACGTCTTTGAGCATACTTTTAAAGGTCATGGTCCATTTTTTTTTCAAGGCTACTATCCAAACAAAAAGATGCTTGAATCCTTCTTCCATCCCCTATCATGTGTCCATCTTCTATTGAAAAAGTCAAAATACAAAAAAAAAAAAAAAAAAAAAAAGAAAAAGAAAAAAAGACAAAAGAAAAAAAAAGTAAAGAAAAATAATTCGTCCACTGGTGAAAACCTGGCAAATAGGCGCCTTGGGCAAGTACCGTGATGAAAACCTGGCAAACAGGCGTCATGCGTAATTTATGAACTTCTTGCACAATCACACTTGGGGGCAGTTTTCCTCCTTCATATCCTATTGTCCGTCATTATCCTATCGAACCCCTGTCATTACCCTTCATATCCTATTGTCCCTCATGTCCAGTTTCCTCTTTCCACCTTTGATCTTGACAAGGCTGAGGATCATCATGGCATCATGCATCTTGTTTGCAGCTTTTAGTCTATCATAGCTTTTGGTCTTTATCCATTTGCTTATTATAACCTTTCATCCATATTCCCTATCTTATTGCAACTTTCTGCCACTATCCCTTAGCCAATCCCGACCTTCAATCCATGTCCCTTATCCATTCTTGGTCTTGCTTATCCTATCCATATCTTATCACTATCCATACACTCTTTTTCATTCCTTGATCTTGATTTGACATAAGGACGCAAAGTTTACACATGGTTTCAAAAAAACCTCTTGACATGTCCCTCATGCTATGTCACTGCTTTACATTGTCATATCCAGTCTCTTGTCCCATCATGCCATAGCCCTTGGAAATTGCATCCGTATTGTCTCCACGATAAAAGGCCTTTGTCTTCCCTCTATCCACCATCATTTCAGCAAGCCTATTTATTCACCTGTCATATTCCTTGCCTTGCTAGACACTGGGGGCAAAATCATAAAAAATTGAAAAATGTCCTGGAAAAATTCAAAAAAATTGCAAAATGTCCTAAAAAAATATCAAAAACATTTAAAAACGTCCTGAAATAATTCACAAAAAAAAAAACATCTAAAAATGTTTTGAAAAAAAGTCTTAAAAATTGAAAAATGTCCTGCAAAAAGTCTTAAAAATGTCCTGAAAAAAATCTTCAAAAAAATCAAATAATGTCCTGAAAAAAGATCATAAAAACATTTAAAAATGTCCTGAAAAAAGATCAAAAAAATTGAAAAATGTCTTGAAAAAAAATCAAAAAAATCGAATAATGTCCTGAAAAAATAATCTAAAAATTGAAAAATGAAAATCCCTAAAAAGTCATATAAAGTCCTAAAAAAATGAACACAAAAACATTAAAATCCAAAAACAAGCATTTTGTCAATAAAGGATCTCCTTTTGTGAATAAGACAGATCCCTGAGCATCCATCCAACGACACGCAATCAAACATTGTGCTTTAATGAAATCACGCATTAACAGATGAACTTTTTCACTCAAACTGATCCGAGTTGTCATATCAATCAACCTCAAAATCATTCGTCCTTGTCAACACTATCATGGGTCTTATACAGGGTGTGGTATACTCGAAACCAGATTGTGTCCTGTCTTAGACGGTGTACCGCATTTCCTGAAACTAGACAGCATGATCGTCCTATCAGCACTTTCAACTTTTGACAATGAAGATCAAGATGTTTGTCTGATTTGCTTGAATTTGTGTATCTTATCTTTTTATTGATTTATCTTTGGCTTCGATCATGTTCCTATGTTGCTTGATGATGTCATTGAGTGATTTAGAGTGACCGGGATGGATCATGGTCCTTTTCTTTTTGATTGTGATTGTCGTTTGTCTGTGATGTGTCTGTCTGTTTGCAAAAAGGGTTGCATTTCAGCTCTGGCCTTCAATGCCATGATGCTACGCATCCATTTTGCTACATAAAAATAAAGGTTCTCACCTACAAAGTGCATTACTGAAAGCAAGTTTTCTTCATCTTTAATTGTCTTCTGTCTCATTTTCTTCTTACTAACACTTCTTCCATCAGTTCAGATAGTCAGTTCGGTCTAGTGCTCTGATTTCCCCGCACACATATACTACATCCTGCATCCATTTCGTTAGTACATTTGCATTACATTAAGCATCATATCAAGCATTTTATCCATTTCATACTATCAAGGCATCAAAAAAACACATAAACAAAAACATATCCATACATATTCCACAATGGTACATCAACAGTGCATAAGTCATCCATACATGGAAAATAACATATGTCACAAGTCATTTGCATCTCATCATATCAATGCATATCATATCATATATCCACATAATATCGGAGTACAAAATTGGACTGTCTGTCCTAAGTATGGCCCGCAGGCTGACTACAAAATGTCAAGCTACATAATGTCCACTGTCTGTCATAAGGAGCACGTGCCTCTATCATTGGGTTCTCCCTCTATCATCCTCATCCCTACCATGTCTCAAGTCCTGCTAATATATCTCTGTCCGTGCTTTTGAGTCTATGTCGTAACATGAAGCAGTCAGGTCGGTTCTCCCGTGTGATCAATGGACATTGTTGACTCTGCATCACAATTGGGGCACATTTTCTCAGTTTTAGGGTTTGCTCCTACGAGTTGCATTTCCTCATTTTCATGTCCACCTCAGGGTGTTTTTCATCCATTTTGACCTATCCTACCCTTATCCCCCCTTTTCGGATCATTTGCGTATTGTTTTGGACCAAAACTGAGTTCCCAATGCACAACTGCGCTTGTGTCATGTAACCTACGCTTGTGTCATGTAACCTGTGCTTGTGTACCCTTACACAAGCACAGAAGTCAGTTTCAGCATCCTCTGTGGGCCCCGCAATGTCCCGCAAACGAGTCAAATTCATGAAATTCAACACATGGGTTTTCAAGATACATACCGTTGCTCCTGCGTCCTCCAGTCGTCTGAATGTGCGTACACGTTCCCCAAGGTGATCCGCCATTGGAATGTTCACCATCTGTCTGCAAGTGTCCTTGTCCAGAGCAACAAATTCTCCTCTTTGTCTAGTGCAACTGAGCAATTTTCACCCTCTTGGTCTCATTTATAGCTCTTTGTCATTGCATAGATGGACGTGCATCCTCTCCATCTTATGTTGGCCGCGGTCTTGTGCACCTTACATTGCTTGTCCTTCATGCATCCGATCTCCGGTTGTCAGTCCGTTCAATCCTATCATTTTTATCGATCAATTGGCCTCTTTTCTGCATGTTTCCGGCCAATTCCTCGAGGGGGCATGCATATGTCATTATTATTGTCTGGGGCATTTTCATTATTGTTCTTTGAAACAACGCTTAAAATCGCATTGTCTCAAAGAGGGGCAAAATGTAGACACCTAAAAATGGTCAACGCTTGCGGAGTCATACTTTAACATTTGCGCATTGCCTCATTTTAGGTTTTTGCGTCGCATTAACATTTCTCCTATGATTCGTACTTGGTTTTTATCATTTGCGAACATCGAGTCATTCTTCTACATTCTTCATTCATCTCGCTCTCGAATTTGGTCTTGTCGACAACAATCTTCAATCATGATTTTGGGTCGATCTTTGTCCTTGTTAATCTTGTCATATTGCGATCGATTCGTCATCGATCCTTGTCCTTTTCAATCATGTCAATTTGGATCAATTTGTCATTGTTCCTCGTCAATTGGCGCATTTATCAATTAAATCATTTATCACATTGGTCATTTATCAATCCAAAATTAAATCATGATCGAGTCAATTATCTTTCAAGACCTAATTGTCATTCTTGCATTGCTAATTCATCTTCTAGGGTTTTGTGATTTCATCATTTAACCTGATTTGTCATTTCTTCCTTTAGGATTAATAAATTATTTATTTATCCTAAGTTTTCTTGTCACAATTAAATGTTCATTTAATTGGCTAATTATTCTTCTTTGTGAATTAATTAATAAATGACAAATTATTAATCAATTTGCCTAATTTCTAATTTTCATCAATTCTCTAATTTCCTAATTTTCTAAATTCCTAATTTCAATTTCCTCCTATTTCTCTCCTAAATTCATGGAAATGACATGTCAATTTGTCATAAATTGTCATAATTGACAATCAATCAATTTTGACATAGAATGTGTCATAATTTGTCATCAATTATCAATCAATCAAATTGTGCATGGAAAGTGCATAATTTGTCATATTGATTTGCAATTTCCATTTGAATTGGATCATGCTAATCTTGTCATTTCTCCAATTTATCTATAAATTGGATGATTTTCTACAATCAAGCCCTTGATTCTTGAATCCGAATCCTTAATCAAAACTATCGAACTTACGCTTCTAGTACTCTTGAGCTTTTCATCAATATTGCTTTCAATTGTATGTGCACTTGTAGGTGAGATCCACAAATCCATTGAAGAGGAAAGAAGAACAATGGAGCCGCATGGAAGGAGCATTCAATTCTGCATTTGGTTTGCATAATCTTTCATTTTGAATGCTTTGTTTTCATATCTCTATTGAGTGTGCTTAGGATTAGATCATTGCAATGAGTGTTCTTATGATTGAGTTATCATGTCTAGTGTTTTGATCTACTTACTTGCTTTGATGATTCCTAATTCTGATGCTACACATACAATTGATTCTATTCATAACTCTTTTTGCCTTGATTAAAGCATGGAAGAACAATGTACTTTTGTCACCTGCATTACTCTAGGTTTCCTTGGCTTTGTCTCTCCAAAACATCTCCTCTCTTGCAAGTAATTCTTCCAGTCTCTCTTTTAGTTCGTTTTCTTTCAAGAAATCCTCCTTTACCATACCATTCTTGATAACCCTTTCAGTCAAATCACTTAGTTCAGCCTCAACAATCAATTTCTTAAAGAATACATTTTTAAATGTTTCTTTATTCCAAATCCTCAACTTGTTCTTAATAAAACTCAATCTTTTCATGAAATAGAAACTGACCATCCCCTCATAAATGTTTCTTTCCTTCCACCAATTACCCAACTTTTCAATGATAGAATCATTTCTCCACCACATGGATTTGAACTTGAAATACCCATTATTGGGGGTTTTCAATTCTCCAGGCTATAATCAACTAAATCAAAAAGTGATAAAAATAGACATCAAAAGAATGGACAAAGAGAGTTTCATGTTGATGTTCATCCATGAAGGCCCAATAAAAATATGGTCGAGTCATTCTACTATGTTGGTGAAACCCAACCTTCAATTTGTCCACATGAATACACCATTTTTGGGTGCCACATTGATTAAAAAGCACAGTCTTCCATAAACTTCCCAAAATCTAGCATAACCCTATTTATCTTCTTTATTCCTCCACTTTTCTCTTCTATATTTATGATTGTGTTAAAAACAACTTTGATAATATAGTTTTATCTTTTAGGGTTTCCCATAAAGTCCCCTTGTCCTTTTTTCTAATTGGTCCATTACATTGAAAATGAAGAAATCCAGATTGGTCATACAATTTTTTTCATTACATACCATCCAGTTCTTATCTTATTCTAATCTCAATACCTTCATAACATTAGGGTTCCACATTACAACTAGGCTCCCCAAATGGCCACTTGTCTCCTCAAGCCAACTTTCCAATCTTCTAAAATATTGAGTGAATTTATTGTCATCTCTGAAGATTTTACAACAAATAATGAAGCTCTCACACTATACTGAACAAAAAGAACACATGCAAAACACTTGCATGGAGAGAAGATTACGGAAAGAAAGAAATCTACGTCTAATCTAACTGCCAAAGCAATTTTTATTATGCATATCAAAGTAAAGAAAAACTAGCGGTAATTAAGGAGAATTGGGTGGTGAAAGTAGATTGCAACTGTGGATGCAATTGAATGCATGTCTTCAAACTCCCTTTGCATGAACAACGGGTGTGAGTCCCAATTGATTCCTAAAAGCAACAAAACTGGCTGTAGGTAGTGCTTTGGTAAAAATATCAGCAACTTTCTTAGATGTAGGGCAAACTTGTAATTCCACGATCTCATCTTGAACCAAATCACATATGAAATGATGTATGATCTCAATTTCCTTCGATCGAGCATGAAACACTGGATTTTTGTCATTGCAATGGTACTATTGTTATCATAGTAAAGAGTTGTTGGATGTTCTTGAACCAATTGTAAATCTTCTAGAATTCATCGAATACAAATGGCTTGACAACTAGCTGTGGCTGCTGCAATATACTTGACTTCTATGGAAGAGAGAGCCATGGTTATCTGTTTTTAACTACTCCATGAAACAAGTCCAGAACCAAGTGAGAAAACCCAACCAAATGTTGATTTTTTATCATCCACTAAACCAGCCCAATCAAAATCTATGCAGCCAACTAGCTCAAACTTGTTAGTGGGAGAATAATGAATGCCAAAATTGTGTGTGCCACTTACATACCTCAAAATTATTTTTGCAGCTCACCAATGAGATTCATGTGGATCGCGCATGAATCGAGAGATGAGAGTCACAACATAGATAATGTCAAGTCTCATTGTAGTGAGGTACATGAGGCTCCCAACCAAACTTTTGTATTTAGTAGTATTCATGTTGGAACTTGCATCTGCCTTGGTTAATTTTTCACCGTGCTACAAGAGTTGCAACTGCAGTGCATGGCATCGTTCTAAACTGCTTCAATAAATCAACCACATACTTGGTTTGAGAAATGGATATACCTTCAAATTGTTGTTACACCTCTACTCCAAGAAAACAATGCATGAGTCCCAGATCTGACATCTCAAATTCTTGTTTCATATTTGTTGGAATTTTCTCCATGAGGGAAGAGCTATTACTTGTATAGATTAGATCATCAACATAAAGGCAAACAATCAGAATATCACTACCAAGATGCTGGATATAGAGGGTTGGTTCTGATGGACTTCTGATGAATCCTTTCTTCAAGAAATAACTATCAATCCTTGCATGCCAAGCAAGAGGTGCTTGCTTCAACCCATAGAGAGCCTTTTTCAACTTGTTAACCAAATGTTCTTTTCCTGAGATTTCATAACCAATAGGCTGTTCCACATAGAGTTCCTCATCAATATAATCGTTCAAAAAAGTTGATGTTACATCCATCTGATGACTGACCACTTGTGTTGTGCAGCAATAGCCAATATAATCTTCACTGTATCAAATCTTGTAACTGGAGTGAAAGTATCTGAGTAATCTACTCCAGGTGTTTGTACAAATCCCTTGGCAACTAATCATGCTTTTTTGTCTTTTCACAGAACCATCAGTATGATATTTCACCTTGTAGATCCATTTGACACCAATCGCCAGTTTATCCTTAGGAAGTTGTACTAATTCCCATGTATTCTTCTTATCAATCATAGGCATCTCTTCATTCATAGCATCAATCCATACTTGTTCTTTCACAACTTATTCATACATAGAAGGCTCAACTTGAATGGAACCAAATAAAGAAAAGTTGACAACTGGATTCACATTAGAACTCTTTTGATAAATTTCATGTAAATTTCATACCTTTCATGAAGATTTGGGACTTTATTGAGGATTGGAACTATATCTGAAGAGGTACTTGAAGAACTTGGTGAACTTGGTGAACTTAGTGAGCTCGGTGAGCTTGGTGAACTTGGTGAACTAGGGCCTGAACTTCCACTTGAACTTGTGGGGAGAGGAGGAACTTGAGCATCTTCAATAACCATGATTGGAGGTGTAGTTTGTTGAACAACATTTTTTCATTGCCATACTCCCCCTTCATCAAAACCACATCTTGACTAATGATCCATTTCTTTGTGTCAGGATTATAAAACTTATATCCTTTTGGGGAATCTGAATAGACCAAAAAGATACAAAGTTGGGATTTGGCATCCAACTTTTTTCATTTCTGAATAGGAATATGAACATATGCAGGACAACGAAATACACAGAAGTGAGCTACTAAGGGTTTGTGTCCACTCCAGGCTTCCGTTGGAGTGATATTCTAAAGCAACTTTGTGGAGCTTTGATTCAAAATATAAACTGTGGTAGCTACTGCAATTCCCTAATAGCAATTAGGAAGATTTTTTTATTGCAACATGCTTCGTGTCATCTCCATAATGTTACGGTTCTTTTCATTTTTCAATGCCATTCTATTGGGGGGTATAAGTTGTCGTAAGTTGTCTCTTGATGCCATGAGTATTACAGAAATCAGAAAACTCCTTGGAAGTGAATTCTCCCCCTCTATCTGTTTTGAGTACTTTCAGAGAGTACCCGCTTTGATTTTCAACCATAGCTTTAAAGTGCTTGAATCATTCAAAAGCCTCAGATTTCTGCTTAAGAAAATAAACCCATGTGTGGCGTGAGAAATCATCAATAAATGTCAAGAAATAAATATTCTTACCCAGGGATTCCTCTTTCATATCACCACAAATGTCTGCATGCACAAGCTGTGGAGGAGATTTTGCCCTCCATGATTTGTTCACCGGAAATATTTCTCGATGCTGCTTGCCACTTGTGCACACCCTAAACAAACTTCTTGTCTTGCCTGAATTGCTGGAAGTCCTCTCACCATACTCTTCTTGTGAAGCAAACTTAACCATTGAAAATTAAAATGGCTAGATACTATTGGTGCCATAACTATGAATCATCTGTGGCTTCCTTGAGAGCATGCATCTTAGCAGACACCAATGTGAGCCATACTCTTCTTGTGAAGCAAACTTAACCCTTGAAAATTCAAATGGCCATACTGTTGGTGCCATACCCATGAATCATCTATGGTTGCCTTGAAAGCATGCATCTTAGTAGACACCAATGTGAGAGGAAATAAATTATTTGTTGTCATACAAGCCTTTGCTACAAGATGGTGGTTAGCAGATTTATCAAATATTTTGCAGCAGTTGTCCTCAAACACAACTTTATAATTCTTAGCTACAAGCTTCCCAATACTTAGAAGATTATGTTGTAATTTGGGCACATGCAAAGTATCAGGAATATAAGTAGTTTCTCCTTTCTTAGTTGTTACTGCAAGGGTACCTTTTTATATGACATCAATGTCCTTATCATCTCCAAATTTGACTTTGCTTCTTACGGATTCATCTAATTTGACAAAGAGATCAGATTTACCTGTCATATGATTGGAGCATCCACTATCTAGGAACCACACATCTTTCTAAGGTTCTTTTGCTAGATAGCATGTGAAGAATGTAGAGTGGTTTGTATCTTCAAATGACTCTTCAGTATAGTTGGCTCTTGACTTGTTCAAATCAAATCTCTTCTTTTGACATTCAGATTCATAATGGCCATTCCTTTCACAATATTTGCATTGGATGCTCCTTCTGTCCATTGAACTTCTTCCTCTTCCTCTATTATTTCATCTTCCTCTTCCTCTACTACATCCTCTAGATGTAGAAGACTCCCCTTGAGAATTATTTGATTGAAAAGGGGTTGTTGGTTTTTCTTCAATTCTGACAATAGACTAGAAGGCTTGCACTAGGTTCTTTGTAGAACGATGCATACACTCCTCATGAGACTGCAAATAGCCTATTAACTTTGCAACTTTGAAATTAGTCATATCTTTACTTTCTTCAATAGCTATGACTACTGGATCAAATTTTGGAAGAAGGGATCTCATAATCTTTTCTACAATTTTTTGCTCTGTAATACTTTCCCCTTGAGTTTTGAGATGGTTCGCAATACTTTGAGCCCTAGCGATAAACTCTTGAACAAACTTAGCTTCCTTCATCCTCAAATTTTCAAATTCTCTTCGAAAGGTTTGAAGTCTTAACAATATCACTTTGTCAGATCCTTGGTATGCAATTTGTATAGCTTCCCATGCATCCTTTGACTTTGTCATGCCAGCTATATGAGGAAAGACTGACATATCCAATGCTGATTGAATAGTGAATAGAGATCGATTGTCCTTCTTCTTATCTTCTTTCAAGTGGGTTTGTTGTTGTGTCGTTAAAGTATTCATAGCAGCTTGATCTGCAGGTTCTGTATAACCTCCTTCTACTAATTCCCAAAGATCTTGGGATAATAGTAGGGTCTTCATTTTGATACTCCAATATTCGTAGTTCTCTCCGGTGAACAATAGAATCTAGAATGGGAAATTACCTCCATTAGCCATTCTGATATTCTTGGAGAAAACCGTTAATTTGCTATCTGCAAAAAAAATCTTTCCTGCAACCTGCAACTTTGATACCAATTGAATATTTTACAACAAATAATGAAGCTCTCACACTATACTAAACAAAAAGAACACATGAAAAACACTTGCATGGAGAGAAGATTACGGAAATAAATAAATCTACACCTATTCTAACTGCCAAAGCAGTTTTTATTATGCATGTCAAAGTAAAGAAAAACTGGCGGTAATTAAGGAGAATTGGGCGGTGAAAGTAGATTGTCGTTGTGAATGCAATCGAATGCATGCCTTCAATCTGAAGATTGATTTTTGTTTCTTGTAAAAAAATGATATCTACATCTCCCTTCTATAGAACAGACTTCACCAAGCACCTCTTGTTGAGGGTTGATAGGCCCCTAACATTCTAGGAGAGAATCTTCATTTTCTCCCAAGGGAGGCATTAGCTCCCTTGGTCTTTTTCAAAAAAATTGAGACATTAATAAAACCTTTACCCAATGCTTCATATTCTCACTTTTATTTGTTTTATTTTCTTCCTCTGCCCTTTTTGGATCTGCCAAGAAGCTTTGTTGATGTTTGGCTGATACATCTTGGTCCCACTTTACCAAAATCATCTTCCCTATACATTCCATCATCATAAATTCAATCTTCTTCAAATTTTTCAAGGATTTCTTCCAACATAACCTTCTCCTCATTTGTCTAGACTACATTCCCCATGTCAGGATCATCATTATTATCCCATTATGTTGTGCTTCCATTTAATGAATCATCAAACAACTATCAACTTCGTGTCCTTTCTCAATTGTCTTTTTGTTCTTCACCAATTGTTTGAGAGAGGGATCATTAGGGTCCAATTTTTTCTTACAACCATTGTCTTTAATTCCTTTTGCTCGAACATTTGAGAGGGAAAATCTTCTACCCATTTGTGTCCATTTTTCTACTATTTTAGGCTAGGTTGGACACTCCTTTTCTAGTGATTTCTTGATTTACACCTCATACAATATTTCCTTTCTTTTTCTATTTCTATATCTTGTATCCATTCAACACCATGGGCATTCAATCGGACTTGATCAAGAATTTTCGAGAAACACTCCTCTGACTGGTACTCAATTGGGACATTGTAAAAGCAAGCCCATACTGGGTTCCCATAGGGTTCCTACTTGAGAAGGTTGAAATTTTGGTACCATCTTTGCATATACATAGGATAATTATCCATAGACCATAATCCCCCTTGTAAGATCTTGTCTCTCTCCATATTGATATTTGTTTCTTCAAATACTTCAATTGTTTGTATTCCTTTGTGGTCCACATAAGTGCAGGGACAATTATTGGATTTTATATTTCCATATAGATTTTTCACATTAGGCTTTACTTCCCTTCCATCATTATGTGCAATATTTGAAATTATTCTTGTATATAATCAAAAACCTCAATTAAATATTCAAGGGATTATTTTTTGTTGCTAAAATCCTAGATGAATTCTAGAATATATTTGTATATTATCAAACTATAACTCTCACTTCAATAACATAGTATTAATAATTATAATATAATATAAACATTATAGTAAAAATATACATTTTTCATAAAAATATAATCTTAATTGAATTAAATAATAATTATAATAATAATAAAATTATAAACTTAATTATTAATTAATTATGCTAAAATTATATTATTTCAATTATATTTATATAATATTAATTACAATTGATTAAAAAATAATAATTAATATTATATAAAATTGTAATGTTTAAATAGGCATGTATGTATCAGAGCTATTAGATTTGCACAATCCATTCAAATAATGGATATTCTGTAAAAATTTAATCATTTTAGCTTCCCAAATTAATGATCAGGAGATCCAGGCGATCCAATCGTTCCAATTCCTTTCTATGAATCTGATCTCTTCTCTGCCGTTCAATTCTGTTCTGCCACATGCAAATCACCTTCTGTTTCAAACCCTGTCGATCGTGAGTTTTATGTGCAGTCAAAACCTTGCCAGATCGATTGTGGAAAAAAGCTTCTGCAATTAAAAATAAAAGCGCAAACACCGTTCTCTCATTCCCGTGCCGTTGCACTCCGTTCTGCCACCTGTAGATCACCGCAATTGTGCCGTTGTGTGTTCGAATTTGGTTCGAAACCCCGGCCATAGTATTTAAAATATTTGTATAAAAATATTTTAAATATTTTAAAATATAAAATTTAAACTATTTTATTTCTTGTGATATCAAATAAATGTGTAAGTGAAACTAAGTTATCAAGAAGACATTAATTTTTTTTTTTTTGTATTTTTAGAGCTGATAAAATATTTGTGTTTTTGGAGCTGATTAAATATTTGTGTGTTTGAAATAGACACTCCCACATCTTAACCTTCTTACTGTTATAAAATGTAAAAGTTAGAATTTAACGGTCTTACACCTAATCTTTTTTGTTGTTCTCAAATGCAAAAGTTAAAAAGTAACGGTATAAGCCTTATCTCTTCTAATAAACATAGTTAAACTATCTCATCTTTTATTATGTCGGACATTATATTTAACACAATTAGATGTCATCTCAAGAGCCTTATACATCATATGGAAAATGATTAAACTATCTTTTATTATGTCTGGGCATTATATTTAACACAATAAACATCTTTTCTTTACAAAGATCGACATTATCTGATGTCCCAAAATGAAATGTGGATCATATATAAAGAAGATTGAACAAATAAAATATGTTATTTTTCAAATTTAAATTTAAATTTAATGAAGAAAAAACTATAGTATAATGTAAAATATTGAGATTATAAAAAATCTAAATTAAAATATTTATATCTTAAAAATTATCTTAAAACCAATTACCAACAAAAACAACTAATACTCTTTATTCTAGTAAACTACATACTTACTCTGTATTCTCTTTATAATTGTTTTTTTGATAATTAAACTACTGATTAGGGCTGGTCCCCTTCATTAATATATAATACAAAATAAATCATTGTTAGGTCCCATTTGAGATAAAGTTTCCTTCTCACATTCTCAAATATCATATAGAAAAAAACTACAGTATCTTCTAGCTCAAAAACTTTATGTTATTACAAAATTTGCTTCTAGGCCCACATAATTCATCAGCATTTAAGTATATACACTTCTATTCACCGTCTAAAATAGTCTATGCTATGAGTCTATTCGTTAATTCCTTCTCCATCTAACTTGTTTAGTCTATAAAAACTTAAAGGACACTATTCCAAAAAACTCAAAACAAAGGGGCTTTCTCAAACCTCTAAACTTCAGAAACGTTGTTCATTTCTTCATTTTCCACAGGTCCTCATGTTTCCATACTGTCGTCATGACTCTGCAACTCTAGACCTTCTAGCTTGATGAGTTTTGCAATCTAGTTCGGCTCTGGATTAACCACCACATTTGTCTAAGTTAGGAGGAAATTTAGATTCATTATTGCTTTCTCCTTATGGTCTTGATATTTTGTTTCATCATCTAGACGAATGATTGGAAGTTTTTTTATTTCCTCTCCCATTTTGTCAAAGTCTTTGGACAAAGGAATCCAAAAATCTCACAATTCCTCAGCATATCTTCCATGCCGCCTAGGAATTGAGATTTGAAAATGGCTTTGTTGAGATTCCTAGACATTTACTTGCTTAGCCCCTTGTCTATAGCTAAAGCCAAAAACATTGACGAAATGTCTGTGTTAACATGGTATCTATGGTCCGCCCTTATGAAGTCCTTACCTAAAACTGATTTGATTGCATGAACTACTAAAGGGTGCTCATATCTCAGAATGAAACTCAACCATTTATTTGTGATCCTACCTTAAAAAGCCTTGCCTTTTCTTGGTAGTTAGACTGAACGAGGTCTCCATCAGGCTAGAAATTGCTATCTATGAAGAGCTCTCTGTATTTAGAAATATCTCGCCTTCTCGAGACTTCTTTTTCTTTCGCAATCCTCTCTTAGATTTAATTAATCTTCAAGTCTGTCTGAACTTCTCATTATTTTGTGCTATTCAAAATTGTAATTCTGTCCTCCCATGATTTTCCATCATTATTTGGATGGTTCTTTCCCAAGGAGCCCCTTCATTAGGTGGGTATTTTGGATGATATTTTATCTTTGTTTCACTAAATTTGCTCCTACTCCTTTTCCCTTCGTAAGTCTTTCCATTTAAAAGTTCACTCATTTTTTCACTTTGGCTTATTGTTTCATTATACCTACCCTCCTGTATTTGAAATCACTTTAACCCATGTGTCTTGGCATCCCATCTCATTTAATGATATGCCTCAATTTTAACTTCCCTTGTTCTAAGTTAAATGGTCAGTTCAATACTTACCATGTTTGAATTTGAATCCATTCCTTCAGCTAATGAAAGGAAAATATGTGCAAAGAACATTTGATGTTGAATTTACAACTCTCTTGAGTTGTTTTGTAATAATTTTGGAGATTATCTTATATGTGGTATTGCATAGAGCTATCGATCTAAGGTCACCCATTGTGTTTACCGTCTTCTTCTTTGGGATCAAAGCTAGGAAGGTATGGTTCATTTCTCTTAATGCTATCTTCTTTTTCCTTGATTCCTCCATCGCCTTATGAATATCTTGTCCCACTATCTCCCAAAAATGTTGAAACAATTTCACTGAAAAGCCATCTGGGCTAGGAGCCTTGTCACCTGATTCATCTAGAATATTCTTGTTTTCGCCTCTTCCATTGTTATTGGCTTAAACAGTTGCTGATTTTGTTAGTTTGTAGTTACCCTAGGAATTGTATCTATAAATTCTTTCTTTGTTTCCTTATTCCCAAATAGATTTTTGTTTAGCATTGTTTCAAAAATTTTGTTGGCTTCCCTATTTATTTCTTCCCAATTTTGAGTTCTTGTTCCATCCGCCCTATAGATCTCCATAATTTGCCACTCTCCTTCTTTGTTGTAGAGGCACTATCATTTTTTTTTGTATTTTTATCCCCCTCTTTTAAGCTAGACCTCTCTTGATTTTTTTCTCCAATAGAACTCCTTCCTTGCTAATATTTCCAAGAACTCTGCCTTTAATATTATCTCTCTATCATATTCCTCTGGTCCTATTCTATCTTTGATTATCTTTTCATTAAGATTTGCTAATTCCTTTTCTATTCTCATTTTCGCTTGAAAAATGTTTTTGAAGTGACATTTATTCCATTCTTTCAATTTCATCCTAACATACTTTAACTTACTGATGAGTTGAAACATGTATGTGTGTTCTTTGTTGTTTACCTCCTTCCACCATTTTTTAATTAGGCTTTCTAGGTTTGGATCTCTAAGCCACATATTTTAAAACTTGAATGGAACACCATATGGGAGTTGATTTTGAAACTGGAATAGTTGGACTGGGAAATGATTAGAACCAATGAGGGGAAGAATAGAGACTTCATAGAACTGCATTATATTATTCTAGTTGCTCACCATCATGAATCTATCTAATCTTTTTGCAATGTTGGTAAATCCTTTCCTTCGATTAGTCCATATATAAATATCATTTTTTGCCTGTAGGTCCTTGAGACTATTGCTGTCAATATATTGTTGGAAATCATTCTGAACTATTGAAATTTTTTTTGAGCCCCCCTTTTTTTCCAAATTATTTCTAGTAGTGTTAAAATCCCCTACCATGAAAATACTTTCCCCTACTAGTCCTTCCAGACTATTTGATAACTGTGACCATAACTCCTTTTTCTACATAGTCTAAGTTGGACCATAGACATTGATTATGCTAAAAGTTTCATTAGTTTGTAATATCTTGGATTTACTTACTATCCACCATATATTTTCTTCCACTATTGAAACTTCCAAATTCCATGGATTCCATAAGATTCCTAGGCCTCCTGAGGCTCCATCAAAGCTCATAAAATATCATTTTCAATGTTTCCATTTATTTAATCTCCTCTCGCTTTCCTCCTTTTGAAGCTTGGTCTCTTGAAGAAGACACATATCCACTATTACTGTCTCAATTTGGCGCTTGATTAAGTGCCTATTTATACCCCTAACATTCCAGGTTATGATCTTCATTGAGATTGGGGAAGGTTAAGCTCCTTCCCAAAGCTTTTATTCGTTTTCCTATTTGTTTTTCCCTCATGGATATCATATATATTTAGTCTGGATTCATTTGATGTTCTCTTCCTACTGTTTTGTTCAAATATCTTGGGTCCTTTATTCTAGGCGTTGATTTATTCTAGCATCCTCTCTTCAATCCTTAATGCCTCTATCTCCTCCAATCTCTGTAGTCATCCCGTTCATCATCTACACTTGACCCCTCCTTTCTTTTTCCTTTCCCTTCTTTTCCGTTCTTCTCTAGATTTTGAAAATTAGTCTCCATTCCTTCCTCCTCCTCTAACACTTATTGATTTTACAATGATTGTCTGTTATCTTTATGTCTTACTTCTTCCAATAGTTGATATATTTCCCGTCTTAAGTCCACTGTATCTTTTAACAACACTACCAAATCAACTTCCTTCTCTGTGTCTTGCCTTGGTTCGGGGTTATTGTTTAGTCTATCCATTCTATTTCCTTGACTCTCCTCCACTGACTCTATCATTTGGTTTTCCTGCCTTCTTCTTTTGAGGGGGATTTCCTCAATATCTCTTTTTAACATATTTCTAGTTCCTTTTTCCACACCTTCATACATGCCATATAATTCTAAGTTGTTTGAGGTTGAGGTTCCATCTTGCATTCTTTCCCTAGGCAACAACCATTCTAGATAAGACTAATTCAAAATTTTGATTTGTTATTTCCATTTGCTCCCTTCTGTAAATATTTCTAGCTTGTTATATATTCCCAAGTCCATGTCAATTTCTACACATATCTTTGCTATGTCCCCTATTTTCCCATTTAAGAAATCCTCATCTACTCTTATAAATGAGGCCAAAGCATCTCCAATTCTCATGACACTTCACCACTCAAGTATTTAGCTAGAAATTCCACTAGTGAGATCTATTTTAGGGATTTATTAATCTTAAAGATCCTCGAGTCAAATTTTGAGGTCTAGTTTTCTTTTAGCAAAAGCTAATGCCTTTAAAGAAACTAGGTCTACCATTCAATGTCTCATGCTTTAAATACGGATATATACATTCAATCATAAAGTAGTAATTTTGGAGGGGTCATATGCATACCTTTCCTGGGTATTTCTCTTTCCACCATTTGACTATTTCTTCCAAGCTTCCATCTTCTTTTTCATCTCCTCCCAATTTGACAATTAGAGCTAGCTCCTTTAGTTTGTCGATCATTGCCATTGTCAGGTTTGAAGGCATTACAAAGAGTTTGTTGCCTAGGTATTTTTCTTCTAGAATTTCCTTTGTAGGAATTTTTGGTTCTCCATTCCATGATGATTCTGCCCGCTTCTTTCATTGGGGGCCTTTCGAGTTCCATTTTGAGCCTCCCCTCATATTCCGACCATGGGTAGGTTTTAAAACTACATACTCTGATCTTCCTAGCTTTGTTTGTCATGCGTTCTCCTCTTCAACCCTATTAGCCGATATATTGAGTGCATCCCGAAGCTTTTGTTACTAATCTTTGGGTTTCCCCCTATAGGAATCCTCTTTTCCCTGGTAGATAACAAGGGCCATCTTTCATTCATGGGAGGATCTTCCCTATACTTACTATTTACGAGTCTCCATTTTCCACTTAAAGCCTTCTCACCCCATCTATGGAAGGATTAATCACCATATTCCTTCCTTTGGCTTACAGGCCGCATGATCTGTCTTCCTTTTGTCCTCTCATACTTTTGATCTTGTCTATCATTCCTTCCTTCATTTCTTATTTTCCAGTTATAGTGTCGTAAATTGTACGCCCTTAACTTGATGGTACAATTCCACACTTAGGTTAGCACCTACCATAGTGTGTTTGCATTTTGCATTTCAAATTCCCTTTAAGAATTTCATTAATTAGCTTAATTAAATCTAAAGTCTTCTCTTATCCCTCTACACATCATAAAATTGGGCCCTTTTGTTTAATTATATTGTGCTTGATCAATATATTACTTACACAAAACTCATTACTCATATTCATATGGCTAATACTAATAGAATCAAGTTTTTTTTTCAAGTGACATAAACTCATGGATGTTAGTCAAAACACATCATCTATTTCAGTATCTACATAAGCACATCATTGAAGAAAAAAACATTAAGATATCTACGTAGTACAAAAAAATAATTCTTCAATTAAATTTTTTAAAATAAGTTATGAACAAATTTAACTATTCCTCAAGTTGATAAAAAGATCTAATAAGTGAAGGATTAGAAAAACCATCTATCATCATTAAAAATTAACTATTTAATATTTTCTAGACCTTCATATCAATTATTTTAGTAGAGATTTGATATTTACATGATACTCAAAGTATATTTCAAATATTTTAATATAGATGTTCTGGTTAATAAAAAAGTGGGATATGCTTGTACCTTTACATATCCACTAAAAGCTCCAACTAGGGTGCATGAGAAGTGCACACCTAACAAAAAGAGTCCAAAATAGAAAATAGGAAAAGACCACTAAAAACAAAACATAGCAAGGATAGAACCAACAACAAAAACTACGGAGAACTATACTAGAAATCTACTAGTCAGTGGCATTACTTAGCCTTCACGGAGGCTGAATTTTTGAGGACCATCTCTTGGCTTTGAGATGTTTAAAATTTTAATTTATACTATAAATTTTATAATATAATTTCTTAATTCTAAATATTGATTTGTCCAAAATACATTCAAATCATTTAACTTAAATATTTCATTTAGAATTCTTAATAAAATAATTTGCACTTAATATCAACTAAAATTAAATATTTTTTATTAAAATAAAACTATTACAATAAAATTAAATATTTAATGATTTAAATTATAATAAGTAGAGGCATAAGTAAGTTTATATGATATAAACTCTTAGATTTTACTAGGATCTGAACCCACAATACCACGCTGCTAAAATGTGAGATCATCAATAAACCAACAGTCAAATCACAATTAAGGTGGAAAAACCACCTCAAAAACAAGAACAAGGGTTTTACGAGGCTCCCTTAACCTACACACAACACCAGCATAGAAGGGTTTTCTAAGACTCCCTCAACCTGCAGCAAAAAAATCTGGATGCCCAAGGCAAAACTAGTCCTTAACCAAAAACAAAGACAACTACTAGCCAAACTGGGCCCTTGAAAAATAGCAGCAACTAGCCTTCCTATGGAATTAACCAGGCTCCCACAACCTAAAACCAAAAAACCAACTGACTGATTCCAAATAGAAACACAAGGGAGGATTTGAAAGGGTCCGTCAACCGACAAAAAAATCTGGGAAGTAAGGACACAGAGGACCCAGACCTTGCCATAAAGAAACCCATTAGAGAAATGAAAGGCAGCTTCAACCAACAGCACAAGCAACAACGTCATCCAAAAGGCCTCCTCACACCATTTCCCCACCTCAATAGGGAAGAGGTCCACCTGAAGAGAGAAGGCGGAACGTCAGCTCCGAGAACCCTCTAGCAGCAATTGAAACCGACTGCTCCCAACCATTGAATCTCCACCTCTACAAGAGAAAGGGTCACCTCAGGCGAGGAGAAGAACAACCGAGAAGCCCAAACATTTCAATCATAGCCCAACACAGAGAAAGTCCCTCCACTTCAATAAGAGGACAACCCAGATTAGAAAAAAACCACCTCAATAGGAGGACAACCGAGATCAGAAAAAAACCAAAGACTTTAGATCTCCCAAAAAGAAAACTTTAGTAGCACCAGATCCGACCCCAATAGCACAAGGCATCCCAAAGAGAGAAGGGAAACCGAAAACCCACAAAAGAAGACACTTGAAAAACCACCTTGGTCCCAGATAAAAGGAACCACCACCAAACCCAAAGAAGGAAGATCCTCCAAAACAGCATCAACCTTAGCAACACCGTGCTAGAGACCCCAATCCTGATCAAGACCCCAATCCTGACATCATGAGAGACAACACCCAATTCCCCAGGAGGCCACACCCTGCAACGGATCTCCAAGACAAAACCCCCTCCACCACCATCACACGACAAAGCAAATACATGCAGGGAAAAAAACACCATCCTGCCCCAGGCCAAGCCCACACACCACTGAAAGAGGCCAAACACTCAAATCCAACTCGAAAGAGGCCTCCACACCCACAAATCCACCACGCGGACCCATGAAAACCCTGCAACCGCCATCTGCCTTGCCGTCCTCCTCATCCTCGCCTTGATCTTCGGCTGCTGAAGCCCTAACCCGTCTGTTTCCGCTTGCACGCCCTTTCCCGCTCAACGCCATCTCGAGAAGTTCTTTACTTAAATATTTGTTAATGTTAACTTTGAAAATATGAACGAGAATTTGAGAATAATAATATCTTATCATATATTATATATTTAATAATTTTTTTAGAACTTTACAAATAAAATATATATTTTTATTTAAATTATAAGTTTTTGTATGAAAAAAGTAACAATAATAAACTAAAATTAATTCATATAATATAATCTTTTATTTAAATAATTAATACAAAAATAAAAATAACCATAAATAATATTATTACTACAATATAATATGATAATCATATTGTGATATTCTATAATATAATAATAAATAAATATATAATATATTAATTATATAGTACTTTAGTTGTAGTAAACTAGCATTATATTTTTTTCACAATTAAAAGTTACATTAACTTTTTAATGTTAAAAAAAATTATAGCCCATAATCATGTTTTTTTTATTATTCTTCATATGATTAAAATGTCATTGCACAATTGATTGAAATAAAAAAAAGTTTGAACAATCTTTTTTGGTTAAAAAATTACATATTAGTAAAGATAAAAAAGAAGTATGAAAAAAATGGACAATTGCACTGTCCTGAATTGAATAATCGAATCCTAGTAGAAATTTCAAGGTCCACAATATGATGACTCATAACAATACAATAGATTTCCAACAGTGTCAAAGAAAGTTTTATCAGTGTTGATCACTTTATTTCAATGTGTATTATAATATGCAGGGAAAATTACTCAGCAAGCGGCAGTGGCATATATTTTCTCTTTTTTTTCCTCAGTAAATGCAGACCAAAATCTAAGAAAAGTACAAGTACAAAGAGACACCACCAGAATAAGCAGAAACGAAAAGTATTGTTGCCACAAACATTAGAGTGGCAAATCCCCAGAAATAATAACATATATCAACTAGAAGATTATTGAACTATAATAAGGATTCAGAAGTCTTGGGCATCGATTAAAAAAAAATGCACATTATCATCACATTTTTAAAGTTTTTTTCATCTATAAATTGTGTTTATGCTCACAACAATTATCTAATAGTTTTTGAATTCATAGAAAATACATGAATCTAACATGAATCTAACAGTAAATTATCATATGCTGTTACAACAAACAAAGAATTTGTAACAACAAACATAATTTGATTTTACATGCAAATAAATATCTTTTATTAATTCAAAACAACACTTACATCATATCTGAATATAGAGTTCTTCTACATTCATTACAACTTTAAGACTTGACAACAAGAACTCTTCATAAAGATCATAGCCCATACAATAGACAATAATAATAGACTGCATTTCCATGCATAATTCTTAACTAAAACTCTTCAAAACATAGAAAGTACTATCTATACCAAAAGAAACACTAAAAAGTAATTTAGAATCTCTCTAAAAATTCCAACTACATATTTGATATTACTAATTTTATATGCACGCATAGCATATTATCCAACAACAACTTGATGCACAATTGATGTTTGTGGTTACAAATTTTTCATTTGGTCCTGCTGAAGCTTCAATTTTATGGACAGCTTTATGCGAACTCTTCTTTTGGATGTACCTTCAGATGACACATCATGCTGATAACTATGCAATGCTGGACTGCGAGGTCGTAATTGGATTTCAGGACTACCATTGTTGAATACACTATCAAACGAAAGGGAAGAACCACAATTCTCAAAGTCATTAAGTTCTATATAATTACCATTCGAGATGTCAGCATAGCTATCCTGAGGGAAAGAATGATCCATATTAGAATTCTGGGAATCCTGACATGCACGCAGAATTTCCTCCATGATATTTGCTTCGTCAATATACTCATCCATTTCTTCACCAGTCAAATGTCCATCTGTATCTTCAGGCCTCGTAAAGCTTATATCAGCTGGAACTTGTGGAAACTCATTGTTGTTTGATGGAAGCCATCCAAACTCACAATTTGATCGTAAACCATTTGCCATCGAATCAACCTGAAAATCATTAAAGATAATATCTCAAGTTCTAACATCGCAGAATTAATAGACAAACTGATATACCAGAAACTTGAAAGTAGAGGTAATAAATGTGCATGTTTAACTTCTGCTTAAAAGAAAACACATTGGAAATTATCAGTTGTTAGTCGAATGGTGTTTCAAAGGTAGAACAAATGAACGATGAAGAGAGTGTTAAATCTTGGAAGACACATTACTTTGTGGCAAACCATAGACAAATCACAATTGATAAAATCAGCAAATCAGTAGTATGTCAAATGGAACAACATATTGATATTCTAAGGACATCATTATTTGAAAGGAATAAATCTTGAAGGATGGCAATAAAACCATAACTGCTGCTTCTGAAACTCTATTGTAAGAACTGTTCCTTTTACAAAAAAAATTGTGGCCTCTTCACTTCAAAGGACTCTACCGTGTCATTTATATAAAATTATAAATGATATTTTCCTCATAACCCATTTTGGCTCATGACACTAAATACAAACAATACTAACACCAGAGCAGTCAATACATCCGCACAAGATATGACCATGCAACACAACTTACTCGTGACATCATAAGAAAATATGCATGACGAAACACCAAAAGAGTATCATATACAAGCAGAAAATTTGATGTTATAAGTTTGATATAGCTCTTCAAAACCAACTCATTTGAAGAATGAGTCTGATGCATATGTGAAGTAGAAGATTATCTGGCCGCTTGAGCTCAACAATGTAAGTATTGCAAAATGTTAATGTCCAAAGATGAAAAAGATGGATTTTCATTTATCAAAACTTTAAACGAAGTTTGTAAGATAATAGAAATTACTGAAAAGAAAAATGAAGAACCAAATTTCAAACAGGTAATGTAGAAGCTTTGAACCGACTACAAACCTGTTGATTAATTGTGTCCTTGCCAGGTCCTAACCACATATTAGGTCCAGCAGTATCTTCTGCAATATTTGGTAAACTTGAATATATTTGAACCTCTTCTAGTTGTTTTGACCTGTCTTCAGACTTGTCTTCATCGCAGGAGGGATTTCTATTTTTAGGAGATGAATCGCACTTCTCAATTTCTGCACTTTGCAATCCACCACTTTTTTCTGGAAGTTCATTCTTTTTGAGAACATGGCATAATACAAAAGCATTCTGCAGAACAGATGCCACAATGTTTTAACATTCTTGATAAGACTAGAAGTAGACATCAATTGACATGTTAATATTCTTGATAAGACTAGAAGTAATTAAAAAATATTAAGATTCTCAGTATAAAAAAGAAATCATAGATATTAACTCAATTATGTGATCTCATTGTAAGACTAGAAGTAGTCTGTCTATTGCTGTTTCCTATTTACTAGAGGAAAATGGGATCAAACACTGAAATCATCTCAGAAATCTAAGGTTGCGTTGGCTTATGTGAAAATATAACCTTTTCTAAGAAGTGTTTTATAAATTTTCTTATTGATTGACACCCTAGTAAAGACCAAAGTTCCACTCTTGATTATTCGAGCAAGAGAAATGGCGTTGTACCACCAATTGTTGTTTGTCATTAATTAACTCAGAAACTTATGTTGCTTTCACTAATGTGAAAGATTGACAAAACAACATTCTAGTGTAAGTGATTCACTTGATAATATAACCTTTATCAGAGGACTGGAGAAAGGTTAATCAATCTATAACATAACATGTTAACTGTTACCTAAAGCTGACTTATATTTTTGTTTCTTGTAGCAGCATCTGTTGGCATAGGGACTTTGGATGGTGGCTTAATATTAGAGTAGTCAGTAGATTCAATGCAAGAATCTAATATATGCTATGGCCTGCTCATAATGTTAAGTAAATTGCAATATTTTGTTATACACACACACATGAGAGAATCCTGTTGCATTTGGGTTGATTACTTTGAAAATTGTTCATATGATCCCAAGCCTAACTGACATCTCTCTTACTGAGCATACACGTTTTGTTTTAAATTCCAATGACATTATATATGGATAATTTTCTTGCCGAACGAACTCAGTAATGTTTCCGCATCTGCATTTAGATGGGTAAGATAAAGGTTCTTCTTATTGTAAGTGATTCATTTGATAATAGAACCATCTTTATTTTCTCCTTATCCGTTTACCATCTGAAAGGGAAAGAAAGAATTGCAACATTTAAAGTATTTGATAATTGACATGTTAATATTCTTAATAAGACTAGAAGTGGACTAAAGCAATTAAAAAATATTAAGATTCTCAGTATAAAAAAGAAATCATAAATATCAACTCAATTATGTGATCTTATTATAAGACTATAAGTAGACATTAATTCAAGAATGTCTGTCTTATGCTGTTTGCCATTTACTAGAGGGAAATAGGATCAAACACTGAAATTATCTCAGAAATCCAAGGTTGCTTTGGTTTATGTGAAAATAAACAACATAGCCTTTTCTTCGAAGTGGTTTATAAATTTTCTTATTGATTGACATCCTATTAAAGATCAAAGTTCCACTCTTGATTATTCAAGCAAGAGAAATGGAACTGTATAACCAATTGGTGTTTGTCATTAGTTTTTGAATAAGGGAAAATCAGGTTTTGAGGGGACCCGACACTCCGTACAACAGGTTTTAAGGGGACCAGAAACCCCCAGGATGAGCCCAGTGAAACGCCAGCCACCGGACAATAGAGAACATTACAAATCAGGCTAGTCCACAACAAGACTCTGAGGGTTTTGACTGGCACCCACAACTACAGAAGAGGGTTCTAGATAGGCTCCCTCAACCCGAAAGACACTAAGGGTTTTGGCTGGCACCCACAACCATACAAAAGGGTTTTAACCAGGATCCCACAACTTGTCCAAACATTAGGGATTTTTTGGGATCCCATATCCATATACAAAACAATCAGGTAGCAAAAGGCTAGCTTGTCCCTTAACCAAAAACAAACACAAACTAAGTTGGGCCCTTCAAAACTATCAGCATCCAGCCAAAGATAAGTAACAGGGTTTTGAAAGGCTCCCCTAACCTTCGCCTTGGGTTTTACAGTGGCTCCCAAAACCATAGAGGGATTTTGAAAGACTTCCCTAACCTTAAAACTGGGTTTTGAAATGGCTCCCAGAACCGCATCAAAGGGTTTTGAAGTGGTACCCTCAACCACCTTGAGCTGAAACAGAGGCCTAAATAAGATGGTATCCATACAAACAAGCGTCACCACGCTCTCCACCTCTATAGGAGAAGACATGAAAGAGCTTCAAAGTAGAGATCCAACAACCAGAAAATCATATGCCTCAAGAGAAAGACCCTCCAAAATTGAAGAGGGAACACCGGGATCTGAGAAATCACTGTCCCCCAGCCTCACTACCTCAATAAGGAGCAAAGGGGTGAAGAAAACAATGATCCCACACTCAGATCCAAACCAAATAGGAGCCTGGAGCTCCAAGGCCTCCCTCCAACTTCTGCCAAAAAGAATCACAACCACTGTCTCCACCTTAATAGGAAACTACATATTTCCAAAGCCCATCATCTCAAGCTTAGTATGAGACGGGACCACTTGAAGAGGAAGTATTGAAAATAAGCCAAATGGCTGAGAAAAAAGTGACAGAAACAAGAGCAGGTGGGCAAGCATGAACCCTTTCACAACACCTTCAACCTCAACCACGAGCATCTCCACAAAACCCAGCCAAAGGCAAACTGCCCATCAGCCAAACTGAAAAGAGGAGGACTCTCACACCCATCTGAGACAAGACCCAAAAGCCCCAAAGACTGAGGGACATGACCATCGAACCAGTCAGCAGCGAGATCTCCAGCAGGGCTTAGAGAAAGACCTCCAACTCTATTGCACACCCCACCGCACTCCCCAAGCAACCCACAACCCAACACTAGCCAATCATCACATAGAAATCCAGCCGCAGGGGACGTGACCATCGCACACAGACCAAGGGAGGTAGATCCGGAGACAACCCAGACACTACCATAGCTACATAGGGTAGAAAGACTCCAGGCCTTTGTCATTAGTTATCTTAGAAACTTATGTTGATTTCACTAATGTGTTAGATTGACAAAACAACCTTTTATTGTAAGTGATTCATTTGACAATAGAACCTTTATCAGAGGACTAAGCAAACCATCGTTGTTTTCTCCTTATCCTTGTACCATCTGAAAGGGAAAGAAAGAATTGCAACATTTAAAGTACATCACAAAGAAATTCAGAAATTCAATGCAACTTAAGCTTGTTGGGGAGTACAAACAAAACAACCTTCGTGGAAATATGTTATCGAGGCTGGTGATTCATTTCTTGTTTAAAGAGAATTTTACATGCCATCCTGCTTCATAATTCCCTTTTTTGCCAGAGGAGAAGTGAATCATACAATTCAAATGGGGTCACCAATAAAATGACAAATTCATGTTGCTTTGGCATGAGAAAGATTGAACATAACGAGATTTATTAGAAGTAGTTCATAATGGCACTTATTCATTTCCTATTCATTAAAAGAACTAAACAATACCGCCACATATAAGATTGTACAACCAAAATACTTAGGCTGTGAATCACAATGAAAATAATGTTAAAACAGCCAAGAGTGGCCAACTTTCTAAAGGGAACAACCAATGCAAGTTTAAATCATATGTTAGTACCTACATTTTTAGGTGCAAATTGCGTTCATACTATATTCTTGTGTAATGCATTTTTGAAACATAAAATTCATTTAACATCACACTGGCACTTTTATTACTGTAAAAGGCTACTTGGAACTTCTATATGCATATTTTTCATGTTTGAACACATATGATTAATATTATCATCCTCAGAAAGCATATAGTTTAACTATAGCCTATAGAAAAATACTGATATTCACCTACTTATATCATCAACTCAACATGCACTCCTATCAAGATTTTCCAAAATAGATTCGAAAAATGGATGCAAACAAATCAGAATTAAAAGGCAAGCCGCTTACAAATCGCTTTACTACTAATCATGAGCAATGTTCTTACCAATGCCCTTACCAATGCCCTTACCAATGATGACAAAAGTGTTTAGACTATATCTTTGTAAGCCAATAACAACATTCAATTGAACCCTATTAATTATAAAAGGATGCCTGAACACATGGTCCTGCCTTGCACTCATTTTCTCCAACATGGCTTTTATGCATCAACAATTCATTTGTTTTCTTAAGTTATGCATTTCCATGTAATTAAGACAATGTTTGACAAAGCATAAGAGAGGTATGTGAGCATGCACTTGTATAGAAAAATGTTGGTAAAAGTAATTAATCAAAATAATACCTGCAAACCAGCTCCTATCTTGAATTCCTTTTCATCCAGATGGTATTCATGCATCATCCATTCAGTTTTTTCTCCACATGGAGGTCTGCCCTTATAGAAGCTCAGAGTCTTCCTTACTCTTGTTGAAGTTGAGCGAGAGTGAACTGTCTGGTACCTTCTTGTTGTTCTCCAATACCCAGCTTCAGTAGCCCTATTAGCAAGTGAACCACTGGGATACTTCCGATCGCAAGGACTTAAAAAATACCACTGTTTGTTACACTTTGGCAGAAAAGATCTCTCTGCAAAAATATTCAGTTTAACAATGACTAATTAAACACATGTTGCCAACTTTTAAATGGACAAATATAAATTATGCGTGGGAATTTATGTAATGCTAAAACATAAATTGAACTTTTCAGAAAATTGGACATTAGAGGAACAGTTTATCTGGAAAATTGCAAGATACTCATTTAACGCACACGTCATTATGCACTACATGAAAATTTATTTGCTCCTCCAAACTAGTAAATCATCACTATTGATACCAGACCTTTTTTCCTCTTTTAGACCTATAATTTTAAAAAAGCATGATTATCATATGCAGCAGTGTTACTGCAAGCATTATATATGTTTTCTGAATACTCTGAGACATGTAATCAACATTGAAATTTAGTCAAACATTAAGCACAGTGGAAACTACAAATCTCTCCACGGAGAGCAATTAGTGGTCTGATCTATTTCCACATCACGGGCTAGATATAAGGATGATAATAATGTTACAATATGAAGCTTTACTAAATTTTGGTTTCATATTATAAAAGCTGTTCAAATTATTGAGGCATTTAGTGGTCTGATCTATTGAGTTTTCTGACACAAAGATGATATAGCAGGCCTTTTCTAAGCGTTCCTAGCATGGCAAGTCTGTACAAATTGAGAAGTCATTTCATTCAACATACATATCATATAGCAAGTTATTGAAATAGATCAGTTGTGAATCCATTTGCCTGCAATTAATTCTAAACCACACAGTCAAGAAATAAACTATACCCATTCTCTAAGCTAGTTTTTCTCTCAAAAAGAAACAAAGAAATTACATTACTGTCTACAAATGTTGAGAATGAGCCCATGGGACTCAAAAATATATACAACAATAGCGTGAAAGAATGAAAATGATCTCTTAACTTTTTAAGAAATACGAGGGTTCAAGATAAAAGTGAGAATTTTTCAGATACAAATGACTTAAACTAGAAATGAACCCAACAAAGATAAACCCTAAATGTAAAATAAAAAGTGTCTTAATTTAAAACTCAGTAAAACCTGGCAAGTCCCAAGGCTCGCATTTATAAATAGACGCCTCTGAAATCAAATCCAGTTTTTCCTTGATACCACTATTTTTTCTCTTCATATAATGAAATACGAGCTCTTCTTCAGTAGAATTGAATCTAAAGCCCGGTAGCAGAGCTGAATCCATTTGCTCAAAATCAAAAGAACAAATTGGAAGGCGACCTCAGCTCAAGCGTGAGAATAATGGAAAAGGCCACGAAATCTCCCCTCTAAATAAACTACCGCTTTTCATGTATGGGACAGTCCATTTATTTAGATTTCCGAGGAATCCCCCACTGAAAAATTAGCTTGGTGATTACGCCAACTATACTCTGGTGTAAACGAGAGAATGGCATTACAGGAAATTGGCCCAAGCTTTCCCTGCACTTTCGTTTGATACGACGATTTAATGGACAACAGCTATTTTTCCAATCAGCAGTCATCATTTGTAAGTAAATAAAACTATAAAAGGGTAAATTCATCTTTAAAGCATATACCTGAGATTAGACCAAGTATAATTTTTCATTTAAATTGACAGTTGTTTTGATGTTTTCTAATTGCCTTTCAACATTATCTTGGAAAGGATATTTTTTTTAAGTTATTTTAGTGTAAGCTAATAAATTAATTATAAAGAGAATAAAGAGCAAGTACTTAGGTTATGGGAATAAAGAGTATTAGCTGTTTTTTTTTAAATTGGTTTTGATTAAAAGATATTTTAATTAATTTTTTTTTTGGTAGTTAAGAGGATAATTTTTAAGATAAAGTGTTTTAATTTAGATTTTCTTACAATCTAAATATTTTAGATTGTGGTATAGTTTTGTCTTCATCAAATTTAAATTTAAAAAATAACATATTCTATTTGCTTCATATTCTTTATATAGGATTCAAGTTTCATCTTTATATAGGATTCAAGTTTCATTTTGGGACATCAAATGACGTCAATCTTTAGTAAAGATGATGCTAGAATAGACAAGACACTTGAGATGACATCTTATGGTGTCAAATGTAATGTTTGGCATAATAGAGGACCAAGATAGTTTAATTGTTTCTCATATGATGTGGGAACTTGAGATGACATCTTATTGTGTTAAATGTAATGTATGACATAATAAAAGATGAGATAGTTTAATTGTTTTTGTTACTTTTTGACTTTTGCATTTGAGAACAACAAAAAGGATTAGGTATCCCACCCTTAAATTCTAACTTTTACATTTTATAACAACAAGAAGGTTTAGATGTCAGACTCAAACACAAAAATATTTGATCAGCTCTAAGAACACAAAAATATTTTTTAATGTCTTCTTAATAACTTGGTTTCACTTACAGATTAAATAAAACAATTTAGATTTTATAATTTAAAATAATGTAAATATTTTTATTAAAATATTTGAATCATAAATTTTTAACTTTAATTTATTAATAATATCTTATAAAATTATCTCAATAATTAAAATTGAAATTATACCTACACTTTCATATTAGTATAATTTCTAAATTACAAATAAGTTTTCCTTATCCTAACATTATGTATTTCCATAATTTAAATCAACAATACCCTTAAATTTTGTTTGAAAGATGAACCATTCAAATTTCTTCTTAAAATAATAATCAAACGTTTATTAAAAATAGATTCATATATAAATAAAATATACATCAAAATAATTTGATATTTTCTTAAATTTTAACCATAAATACATCAAATTGTAAGCCCAATGCAAACCTGGCCTGAGAGAATTGAAAAGTCAAGTTTGAAATTAAAAGGAAAATCCCAACTCAATTTCCCAAGACATTCATAGGGTTTCGAACCAAATTCCAACACACAAGGGAACAATTGCCGTGATGTACAGGTGGCAGAACGGAATTCAACGGCACGAATCAGAGAACGGTGTTTCCACAACCGATCTGGCAAGATCTTGACTGCACGTAAAACTCACGATCGCAGAGGTTTCAAACCAAATTCCAACACAAAACGGAATGCCATAAAACTCAATTGCCAGGTGGTAGAAAAGAAGAGAACAGAGAAAGGAGGACATCGGAATTGGAAGGATTGGACCGTAAATACAAACTAACAGCCTGGACTGATCGTTAATTTGGGAAGCTAAAATGATTAAATGTTTATAATTTGCTATTTTTTAATATTTTTCATTTAGTCATTATAAAATACATGTCTATTTTATATAATATTAGTAATTATTTTTTAAGATCAATTAATATTATTTAAATATACTTGAAATAATATAATCTCAAGTAATAATTTATAATTAATAATTAAGTTTATAATTTTATTATTATTATTTTATAGAGTTTTTAATTAGAATGTGTAATAGTAACCGAGACGGGATGTATTTGTATTATTCACAATTCATCCTTTGCATCCTCCTCCTCTTGTTGTGAAGTTACTCACTGATGTAATCACAAAGCTTCCACATATCGTTATTACCATTATGTTGTCGAACTCCCTGAGTTTCCTGAGTCGTAGAGGGGTTACCGAAGCTTCCAGAGCATGGCGTTTTTCAGCCCAGACAACACTCTGAGTGGAAGACCAGAGTGCGTGGTGGTTCCAACAAGAGGGCGTATGGATCTTTTCGGTCTTACGGGAAGTTTCATACCACGCTGCAGTATTACCTGGGCGTCAGGGTTTCGTGGATCTTTCCAAATCCGTGCTTTTTAGAAAATACATGAAGCGCCTACAATGGATGGTCATCATGCCTGGAGGCCCAAATAGGAGGGCAAAGGGATCCACTAAGGTTTATGGACAAAAGTAAGTGCCGATTTCAATCTCTGCGGGAGGCGGGGGAATCCAACCTGATCGATACAACCAAGATGGGGAAGGGAATAGAGTGGGTAAGGGCTTTTCTTATAGTCATTTATTTAGCTCAAACGACTTAGGTTGTGGATCTGGAGGTTCCCGGAATAGAAAGCGATCCTGTAAAGAGGGTTTGAGGCAACTGGGTGGAGCGAGGGCTTCTTTGCTCTAGGGAATCTCAGTGGCATCCCAGCCGAGAAACTGAAGTCTAGTTTGGTCCCAAGTTCTGAAAAGGTTGGGAATGATTGTCCCAGGCGCTGCTCTTAAAACTCAAATAGATTTGGGGCTGGTGGTGTTTCTGGTGGAGGTAGTATGCAGTCCTTGAAACAGGGTAAGGTGAAGAACGAAGGAGCAAGGCGTTCCTTGAAACAAGTAAAAGAAAGTAAACCTCAGTTTGAGAGATGTTATGCTAGTAAGCCTTCTGTATGTGGAGGCTCAAAGGGGGCGAATAATGTAATTCAAGAGCAATGCTGTGTGAAAACCTTTGGGAAAGATCAAAAGGGCAGTAATGGGAAGGGATCCTTTGGGTTCGATGGGGAGAGGTGGTCTGAACTGGGTGGAATTTATAGAGGGGAGATAGACTCGGGACGTGAAGTAGTAGAAAATGAAAGAGGGGTCTAATTGGGAGATTTAAGGGCTTGTGGCCAAGCTTGGGTAAACTACACAAGTGGATATCAGAAGTTTAGAGACCCATTTTGGACGAGGATGTCCAGATTTTTCCTGGAGCTCATGGTTACTTTGTGGTGGTTTTTGATAGCGTGAAAGATAGAAAGATCTTGTGTGAATCCAATTGGAGCTGGGAAGACAAATATATGCTATTGCTGAAACCTTGGCACCTAGCTTTCAACACATCTTCAGAATCCTTTGATAAGATGCCAATATGGGTAAGACTCCCCAACTTACCATTGCAATTCTGGACCGAATCTTGTTTTGTAGCTATTGGAAACACTTTAGGTAATCTCTTGGGAATAGATGAAGATTTTGTTTATTTCTATCATACTACTTATGTTCGTATTCTTGTGGAGATGGATGCAGAGAATGGCCTTCCTATAGAAATTTGGTTGAAATCTGCAAATGGGGTTTGGGTGTAACCTCGGGACTATAAAAGGATTTTGCTTAGGTGTAGACGATGCTTCCAAACAGGTCATATAGCAGTCCAATGCAACAAAAGTAATAATAAAAAAATGGCTTCATGGTGGAAGGAGGGGGATTCTAACCTCTATTTGGTAGAAAAAGAAAGCTCCAAGGCTTCAGAGCTAGATTTGGGTGTGATGCATGAGCATCTGAGTAGTTCATTCGGTTGGAGCAGTTAGCAATGGAGTTGCTTGGAGATTGTTGCGTTTCTTCATGTTTGTGAATTTACAGTTGCGGATTTGGATTTAGCATCTGGAGATCGTTGTCTTAAAAATATTCAAGATTCATGGCATTCGGATTGATTCCGGTGAGATATCAATTTCGGCATGGTTCCAGATTGGCTTGTTCTTGTTGTGTTGAGCTAGCTCAGAGTGTGAATTGGGTTGTGGATCATGTTCGTAACTTGCAGATCATTGGGAGATGTTGTTTTTGACTTGACCAATGTTCTTGGAGGTCCATGTGAATTTCTAAGCATTATTGGAGGTGTTCTTGGTGATTTGACCGACATGTTAGTATTCTCATGTTTCATTATGAAACAATGGATCTTTGGCCAACTTGATTTAGTTGTTGAGGCTTGCGGATAGTATAAAGAGGAACTTGGGAGATTTATTTGGAGGGACAGAGGTCTGTGAAAGATAAGAATTTGGAAAGATGTAGATTCTGGATGATTGTGGTGATTTGGTGCGGTGGACTGAGATCTAGATCAGCAAAGTGTTACCATAGATAGAGTTGTTAAGCAAATGATCTGCAAATCATAAATTTGAGTTGTTTGAATGATTTTGTGATTTTGGGCTATAGTCCAGCATGTGTAAAGCCTGAGGGCATATGTAATTCATCAAAATAATATAAGGATTGAGCTTTGAGGCTAGGTTTTTCCCTTTGAGGGTTTTCCCAGGGTATATCTTATGTTATATGATCTTGTTTTGCTTTGTTATTTCATGGTGTTTGTGTTATAGGCTGCAAGGTGGGGTTGTTCTTCATTTGACCTCCCGACCTTGACTGCATTAGGGTGAGAGACATAGTAAAAGACAATAGGAAAAGAACTTGGAAAATGCCTTAAAAGGGAAGAATAAGAGGGAAGAAAAGATGGCAACTGATGTTGACAACTCAATGAGATCGAATGAATCCAAGAGAGATAAATCTGGGTTGAATGTATCTAAGAGAGACAACTCCGGATCTCTCCCATTGCAAGCACAAGGGCCTCAGGGATATTTGTGAGTATAAAGGCAGGGAATGAAGATATAGCTTCCTCTTGTATCCTAGAGGTGGAACAAGACTATTGTGACTCTACAAAAATGGAACAAAAAGATGCTGCAAAGATTGAAGAAGGCTGGGAAATTGTGAAAATGAAGAAAAACCAGAGGTACATGAGAGATGGATCTCTGAACATGATCCTTTGCTATCACACCAAATAAGGAGAAAAAACAAATAGGGATGATTATAGTAGAGAATAGCCTGGGGTGTTAATAGCTAAATTAAATGTCTATTCTTCAAATCAGATCATCTTGGGGTGGGACATTGTGAATGGAAAATCCACTAATTAGTGGGAGATGTGGCAATAGTGTTAAGAGGGACAATCTGTAATGTTTTTCTACATTCACAGATGGATCCTCTGCAACTATGTGTACCTCAATTTATATCAATAAAGGGTATTGGCCCTATCCAGTAGTTTAATATATATAAAAAAAGGATTATATTTTTTATGAAAAATGTTTATTTTTACTATAATATTTATATTATATTATAATTATTAATACTTGTTGGTTAACATATTTCTCACTTTAGTTTTATACTCTCTTGCCCATATCGCTGACAATATGACCAACGGTTGAGTCACTTGCAATGGTATTTGCAAGTACTCTACTTATTTTACAAGGCATATCTACCATCGAATGATATGCAATGAATGAAAATGGGGTATGCTTTTCACCAAAAGGAAGACTAGGTAAATTGACACCTACCCATAACTATGAAAGTAGATGCAGAAGATTAAACTCAAAATCAAGTGAATATAGATAAATAACACAAAGTTTATTTATTCCACACCCACAGATGTTATCCAGGAAGAGAAGGAACATTAGACTCTTTTCAAAAGATGATTTAATCTGAATTTAAAACTCCAGAATTAAATACATATACAGTTTATTATAGCAGAGTAACATTGAAGAGTAACCACAAAAAAACATAGTTCATTGCAATTTAAAGAAAACATTAAGAAATTCAAAGACTTAAAAATATCTTCTTTATTTATTCACTATCAAAACATGAGTTCACAGACTCATCACTCTGTACAACAAGACTGCATGAAAAGATCACTTCCTCCCCGACCCCTCCTATTATCTAAAAACTCCTTTTTATAACTAGCATCCATTTGTAGTTTCAAAGTAATGGTTTCTGGGAAGGTAACAGTCTTGAAAATGACTTTTTCAAAAATTACCCTAAACAAAGAAAAACTCATCAAAAAGCATCTTTAACACTAAGCGCATACCATAAATAATCCCAATTTTCTATTTCTTCATCAAGAATTGGATTCCTACCCACAATTTGATTTTCAATCAACTTGAACTTTGTCTCTTCTTCAATCAGTATCCAGAGAACCGCTGCAAATTCCTCTTCATTATGAATGTATTCTAGAGAAAAGTTAGTCAAATCAAAAAGAATGTCCTCCTACATATGCTCGACATCAGGTTGTATCATTGGAGCTTTCCCTTTGAGCACCATCTTCTTTGTCATTTGAAAAGCTATTTACCAGAGTTTCTTCTTGCAATTATTTCTTCTTTTAACTGTTGTTCATGATTTTCAGCCTATTCCACATTTTTACCTAATAAGGTGATTGTCTTTCTATATTCTGCAAAATCTGTCCATTGTTTCCATGCAAAGGCTTGCAGCCCTTCAATAATATTCCCTTGTTCGAGCTATCTAGCCAATTTAAGTCAAGATTAACAATTGATAACTGGTTATCACAAGGCAAAACCATTTTGACAAGGAAATTCATTATCGATGATAGTGTGTGTTACTTCGGCTAGCTCAAAGGGGGTGCATTAAATTTTATTTGCAAAAGGTGACAATATTGAATGTTGCGACTCATGTTGCCACCTTTATGTTCCTTTATCCATTTAATCAACCATTAAAGAGGGTACTTGCAAATATTAATTTGATTTGTTCCTTGGGATTCCTGTAATGTATGACAACCGGTTCACCTGGGAGCCTCTGGAGCATACAAAAAGAGATTTTGAATTATTTGATACCCCGACATCATCCTCTAATGGAGTATCAATCATCGAGCATTCTAGATAGTGCAAATTTTTGGTTGTCACCCGATCACCCAATAGATAACAACTCCTCCTTTGGAATTGCGGCATCAGGTCAAATTAGAACTCGAGAACCTTTAAATTTGTACCGATGAAGGCATAACTGATAAAGAAGACCACTAATAAAATGAAAGAGGGCATTTTAAGTTTGAAAAATGGAGGGGTTCTAACAATAATATGTTATTGAAGTGAGATTTAATACTGATAATATAGAAATAGAAATATTGTATCATTTACCTAATATTTTAGCAACAAAAAATATGTGGCTTGCACTGGGCCTAAGAAAAAGTGCAGACAATGATGAGAGGGAAGTAAACCCTAACTCATAGTGTCCTAAGGGGTCATATGTGGTCCTAAGGGGTCACGCATACGTTAACACATGTGTGATTCCTTAGGACCACATATGACCCCTTATAACATCCTAGTGAACATACGACATTCCTCTTAGGATCACATATATGTGGTCCTAAGGGGTCACACATGTGTTCTAACACACATGCGTGACCCCTTAGAACCGCATATGACCCCTTAGTCCATGACATAGTGTCCTAAGGTGTCATATGTGGTCATAAGGACCACATATGACCCCTTATAACATCCTAGTGTACATATGACATTCCCCTTAGGATCACATAGTGTCCTAAGGGGTCATATGTGGTCCTAAGGGGTCACACATGTGTTATAACACATGCGTGACCCTGTAGAACAACATATGACCCCTTATAAAATCCTAGTGTGAACGACATACCCCTTAGTCCATCACATAGTGTCCTAAGGGGTCATATGTGGTCCTAAGAGGTCATGCATGCGTTAACACATGCGTGACCCCTTTGGACCACATATGACCTCTTATAACATCCTAGTGTACATATGACATTCCCCGTAGGATCACATATTACAAATTTTTAATAATTTTATAATCATATGCCCATTACAAAAATACAATGACCTCTATTTTTTTGAGATATGGAGTTCAATAACAAACAATTTGTCAAAAAAATTAGGGATAAATGTGTTATGTGTGAGGAAGCCTATTATAGTGAATTGTAATTTAGTTTATAAAATAAATAAAGTCAAGAGATCTTTTAAAATAGTTTCATATATTTTTGCAAGTGCGACATGTTATTCTCATATCTCATTGTTGTTTAAAAAAAAAGTGGTTTTCAGTTTTGTCCTAGGTGTGTCAATTTGTGATATTAAAAGATCTCTTGACTTTATTTATTTCATAAACTAAATTACAATTCACTATAATAGGTTTCCTAACACATAATACATAACCACTTTCAAACTTGTTACAATGACTACATTTAACTATACAAACACACACAAAAATATTAAAAAATATTTATTGACATAATTAAACTCTACATTATTCTTCTCCTATTAATTTCTTATGGTGGTCACCATAGTATAAATCCATTATGAATATTAAGAAAAGTAATGGATTTATACTATGGTGACCACCATAAGAAATTAATAGGAGAAGAATAATGTGGAGTGTAATCATGTCCCCAAATCTACACCAAAACACACTTAGAAATTCTTACGATACCCACAAAAAAAAAACACAAATAATTGAACAACTAAGAGATAACTCACACTGAATAAATGATCAACCAACCATTTTTAGTATGGAGTAGGATGAGGAAACGTTCATATTTAATCCATAGAACAACAAGCTTAACTAACACCTAAATATAAGGGAAAACCTTTCAAAAGAATTTTCCTAACTAGGATGTACAAAACCCCACACTAACTATAAGTCACATACAAGAGATTAAATTCTTCCAAAATGAAAGAGGTTTCATAAACCTCATGGTATGAATCTTTCTAATAAAATAAAAATATTAGAAGATGCTTTATGCCGAGGGGAACTAGATTTGTAAATAAATTTTCCTCAAGAAATAGATGTAAGGCTCAACTATATGAAAAATAATGAAATAGGGCACTAGAGGAAACTATCACCCAATTAGGACACTACTATAATTTCTCAAGTGTCTTAGTATGGCACTAAAGTTGTAGACTAACAGTGGAGTCTAGTTCTATCACTAGATTCCTTTCTACGCGTTGTAGTCCCTCCCAACAGCTATAATCCTATTCTAAAAGTAGTGTCCTTGTGAGTAAAACAATACAATTTTTGGATTTGTCCCCAAGACATTCCAAACACATATAAAATACAAGGGGAGTACCAAAATTAAGGGACTCTAAAACACTGAAATAAATTATGGAAGAAACTGTAAGGTACTAGACACCTAATCTTAACTCATAGTAAACTATGAAGGAGATCACTTTCAAGGGATAGGGAAACTACCAAAGGTTTCAACTTGAGTCAGAAACCAAGAGGAATGAAGTGGAAGGGTGTACATCATATCCCAACCCCACCAAGACCACTTGGAGAACCCTAAATGGCCCCTTAATTTAATATGATTCTCAATGACATAATATCCTAAACAGAGGACACAAATAACAGAATATTCAAGATGGAGATTGAATGTTTACTAATGAATTCGGTTCATTCTAAACCAAAATCCTAATTTTATCTTATTTTATTCACCTGCATTGCAATACGTTTAAAGAGATTACAAGATAATATGCATGTTCAGCTCAAATCTGAAACATGTAAGCACATTTATCATGCCATTATAATCCATCCAGACAAGGAGGTTTAATAATATTTTATAACTAGATAGAAGGATTGAAATATCCTTCAATTATAAATTACATCATTAAAATAAAAATATACATGAAATGAAAACCTTTACCAATCTTGATCACAATCTTAGAGCTCTTCCTAAGATTCTCATACACTATAGCAGTTTTCATGACACTTAACCATGTGGAATTATTAGGTACACTCCCAATGTGCTTAGAAATACTCAAAATAGGACATAATAATACTCACATCAAACACAGTCAGAGAAAGCTTGCACACACCATACATGGAGTATACACTCAACATGCACATCATGAAAAAATAGTTCAATCATCATAACAACTTAGATCATTTAATAAAAATTCTCATTGGGCATGAACATAATAACATAAAACAAGATACTCTTGTTGCATTCCATTTTGTAGATCAATGCCCATGTTTTAGTTTCAAACAAAAAAGTTAATTTTGAAAATATATGTTATCTCTCTCTCTGTCATGAAAATGATCTCTCTCTCTCTCTACAATTATTTATACGTTACAATAAAATATAGGTCTAATTTTTTTTGTTATTGGAACTTATAAATTATATATATATATCATGTTCTTGAATTTTTTATGTATTCAAGATTTAAATATATGTTATCTCCCTATCTCTCTAAAATATATGTTATCTCTCTCTCTCTCTGAAATATTTGAATTTTTGATGTATTCTTGAAGATTTAAATTTTTGATTATATATATATATGTATCTCTCTCTCTCTCTCTCTCTCTCTCTCTCTCTCTCTCTCTCTCTCTCTCTCTCTCTCTGCAATTTAACTGATTTTAATTTTTAATGTTTTAAATTGAATGCACTTCATGTGTGTGTGTGCTTACGTATTTATTTTAACTTTGTGACATGTACCTAGATAGATGGTGTCCTAGGATATACCTTCGCAGGCTCCTGATCAGGAGCCACACATTGATGATGTTGATCCTCCACACCAGGATCCCCCCTTGCCCAACATTGCTACTATTTTCCAGTACAGTGATCATGAGCTGCATAGGTTGAGGGTCATATTAGATGACCCCCGTACTGATGGCATGTACAAGAGTACATGCACATCCATTTTTGATAGTTTGCAGACATTGAGGAACCGCTTAGTTTCTCACACCTCATTCTCACCTGAGGTTATAGAGGATATTTACAGATAGTTGAGGAGTGAGGTGAGGGGTCCTGATTCTCTTGCTGACGTGGTGAGGATGGTCTTGAAGGAGACCATCAAGGAGAGATGCTTTCCACAGTATTAGAAGAAGAGAAAGGTGAGAGGATATCAGGTCACGAGATGTATCGACCCACAGGTTGCATCATTGATTTACCCACGCTTCTTAGCTACCCATGGTCATTATCCTAATAAAGACTAGATACCATTTTACTTTGCACAAAAGGTATTTGCTGAGGTTCATTGTTAGATGAAACCAAACTAACTTGATATTTCAGCATATTATGGATAGGGGAGGGGCAGGATTGCTGATAGAGATGCATATCGTAGGCATGATAGAGCTCCGCCTAGACACTGGGACCTTGTTGGCCAGAGATTTCTTGCAGTAGTCCCAGCCTTGGCCCAAATAGCGGATCACGTTACGATTACTTCTCAAAGAGAAGCAATTGATAGAATTGGATAGATTGCATCTGCAACAACCACCATATCATCTGACATGCTAGGTAGATATATGATGAGCTGACCACGTTCGAGATCATCCACAGATCATGCATCTTCTAGTCAGGGGTGGCTTCAGATTCAGATGATCACTATATTACTGCCGACATCCCCTCCCCAGATGAGGTAGCAGCTATAGTCGGAGGTAGTAGACATGTACAGATGTTGCAATATTTAGCCGAGGACCTACTACATTCTTACCGTTTTATTTCATCTCGACTTGGGATACCATTGGCTGATGTTAGAGAGGAGATTCTCAGAGACGAGCAGGCTACCTCTGCATCGACGCATACCCTGAGGCAGTCACAACATTCTCATCAGTCTACGCATGCTCCAGGCACTGACCCACCTACAGATCACTCTATTGCTACAGAGGAGGAGATACGAGCTGATCAGGTCCATATCATGGATGAGGGCTTGGATTCATTTGAGGAGGAGATACGAGCTAATCAAGTCCATATCACAGATGAGGGCTTGGATTAATTTGAGGAGAAGCTACGAGGTTTGAGCCATATTGGGTTTATGGATATGTTGCTACAGTCAGACACTTCATCCATGATGCCTAGTCATCTAGTTAGCCCCTTACACTCCTCAGTCATACGTACAGCCAGAGAGAGATATACAGGCACGAGTGATGTGGTGGATATGATCATAGGACATGATCAAACTATACAACCTACTCCTGATACACAGGTATGTATATACATGTGCGTTTAAATTTTTAGAATATATGTATATGTATGTTGTAATGTAGGATAAATCTATATATAGATCATTTAATAAATAATCTAGTTCTAAGTTAATTTGTATCATTTAAATTGATCCTAGACTAATCCTTAAATACATACATATATATATATATGTGTGTGTGTGTGTGTGTGTGTGTAACAATTAGCTCATGTCACTCCTACCTTGAGCTTTGAGCGTGTGCGTAGGAGAGATTCTTTCGATGCTGTTAGTGGACGGGTTAGTTATGGTTTTTTGTATATATGTACATGTATGTATACATGCATTATAATTTATATTTAATTTTTTTTTAACTCTACTCAGATTTGATCTACACGTGTCTAGAGAGATCTATATTTAATATTTAAATAAATTCTACTTTTGCAGGGGTCTATTGGACATCTAGACTCTCACCAGAACTCTCCCTCAGATGGTCGCTCTGTTCGTGGCCGACATGATCCTTGTTGATTTGCTAGACTTTATAGCTCTTTTGTTTATCTTTTTATAGACTTTCATATTATATATATATTCATGCATGTACATGAAGTTTAGACTAGATTATACTTTATACCTAGTTTGTGTTTGATCAGATTATATATTTCATGCATGTATGAAGTTTAGACTAGATTATACTTTATACCTGGTTTATGTTTGATCAGATTATATATATTTCATGCATGTATGAATTTTAGACTAGATTATACTTTATACCTGGTTTGTGTTTGATCAGGTTATATATTTCATGCATGTATAAAGTTTAGACTAGATTATACTTTATACCTGGTTTGTGTTTGATCAGATTATATATTTCATGCACATGTACATGTTAGATTATATATTTCATGCACGTGTACATGTTAGATTATATGTACTTTATGTTCGATGGACTGGATTATATATATCATGTGCATGTATTGTTAGATTATACTTTATATATACATGTATAGTTTGTGCATTTGATCCTGGATTAAATATATTGCATCATTTGTATTCAAATAATTATATATATGATTGAATGCACATGCATGTTAGAAATATACTTATGTACACTTTAAATATATATGATGAAGAATGCACATGTCCTCTAAAACTTTAAAATTTATATATATATATATGGGTAAGTGCAAGGTAATGGATCACAAATCGGCGGAAGTATTCGCGTTGGAAAACACAGTCTTAGAAACGGGGGCCCATATTTGCTTCGGACCCCCGAGGAAAAAAGTAACGGGGGCCCGAGGTGAAACTAAATGGGCCCCCGTTTTATTCTCAAACAGGGGCCTGCTTGAAAATGAAACAAGGTCCCATTTTTAAAAAATGAGCCCCCGTTTTTAACTTCGATGTTACCCATTTTTTTCGGGCGCATTTTGTCATTTTTGGACAATAACAATAATTTTAGGAACGGGGCCCGTTTTGTGGAAGTTGATTCCATATCCCGCCACTTGCCTCGGGATTAGGTCCGAGATAGGCCTGAGATGGCCACACCTGAGACATGGACCTGCAAATTCAAATCTCCATGAATGAAAGCACAAATATGAACTTCTGAAATAGTTTACATGCCTCTAATTAGAGAATTTTAATACGAAATTAAAACCCATTTCAGATTATATTGTCTAGATTCTAAATATGTAAATTTATTTAAAATTTATTATTTTAACTATTTTTCATTTAATTTATACTAAATCGGGTCCATAAACTTGAAATATTAACTAATTTTGTTAATTTAATAACTTTTTTATTTTAATGAATTTAAAAAAAAAAATTACATGTCATCAATCTACACAAAATTCTTTTCTATTTAAAAAAAAAAATCAAAAAATGTTAAGTTTACATCAAATTATGTGGGTCATACACATCAAATTTTGAAAAAGATAATTACGGTCATTAAAAAATTAATTAAAAAAAAATATTTAAAATAAAAATATAGAAAAATATGCCCATCAATCTTCAATGTGTTACAAACCATTTCCCAAAATGGTTTGAGAAAATAATATTAATTGTGTCAAAAAGTGTGGGTCGTACACATGTATGGTATGGTCCTCAAACAGACATTTTTAAAACATAGTTTTTAGAACTCCATTCTAAAAGTTATTTTTTATTATGTGGGTATTAAAATAAGTTATTTATTTGGAAAGTAGACTCAGAGGGATATCTTTTATAGTAGTGAATTTTTCCAAGATTCAATCTCCAAGTGTTTCAAAATTTAAGCTCAAATGAAACAAAACCTGAAAATCAGGGAAAACACTTCCACTTTTTGGCCAAAAAGTGGACTCATCTTTTTGCACTGACCCATCTATATATATATATATATATATATTTATTTATTTATATATATATGGGTGAACTCACAAAGCTGGTTCCCACTTTCGCCAATGAAGGAATTTGGTGAAAGTGGGAAGTTTATTTTTTGAGGGGTTCGAGCGAAATAGGCTTGTTCACTCGAACTACCCCTCCGAGTTCGAGTGAACCACCTTGCGGTCATGGGTTTGCTCGAACTGCGGGTGCTTTTTTGGCTCGAGCGAACTCACAATAATATTATTATTTTTAGGGGTTCGAGCGAATCCCACCTTCGCTCGAACCCTTTTTCGGTTAGGTTTTTTCCAAACTTTTATAAATAGCGAATGTGACTGTTAAAGAGTCATTGTCAAACTTGTCTTTTTCTGTCTAGTGGGGGTTGGATCGAATCAGTCGCCAGCATCACATCACCGAGCTTTGTCTGCAGCAGCTAGCGTCTTTCATATTTCAGTTTTCGACCTTTATTATATCAGGTGCACAAAATAACCCTTTGTTTGGTTTAATAATGTCTTTTTTTATTAAATTAATAAATAATTTGTTTGTTACTTTATTTTTTTAATTAAATAATTGTATATAGTTATTGTTTTTCAGCATTTTAGAAAAATGTTTGATAATTTATTGTTTTTCATTATTTTAGAAAAATGTTTGATAATTTAATGTTTTGATTGAAATGTGTCAATTTGTTTTTAAAATTACATAACTGTATATATGTATTTTTTTTTCAACATTTTAAAAAATTGTTATGAAAAACATAGCAAACTAAGGTAGTAAATCAGAACTTAGAAAAACATTAGCAAAAAAAGAAAATTAGAAAAATGTCACAAACGTAAATATAATAAATTAAACGTTAGAAAAATTAATAAATTTTAATTTAAAAAAATATTAGAAAATTTAGATAACAAATTTAAACAAATTAGACAAAATAAATCCTCTACAATGTGACCCATTTTCACATCCTATTACACACACAAAATGACCCCTTAAGACCACATATGCCCCTGATGACACTATACGTTCCCTTAGGACCATAGAGGATCACATATAACATACTAGTGTACATATGACATTCCCTTTAGGAACGCATAGTGTCCTAAGGGGTCATATGTGGTCCTAAGGTGTCACACATGTGTTATAACACATGCGTGACCCCTTAGAACCACATATGACCCCTTATAAAATCCTAGTGTGAACGACATACCCCTTAGTCCATCACATAGTGTCTTAAGGGGTTGTATGTTGTTCTAAGGGGTCACACATGCATTAACACATGCATGACCCCTTAGTAGGTCACATATGACCCCTTATAACATCCTATTGTACATATGACATTCCCCTTCGGATCACATAGTGTCCTAATGGGTCATATGTGGTTCTAAGGGGTCACACATGTGTTATAACACATGCGTGACCCCTTAGAACCGCATATGACCCCTTATAAAATCCTAGTGTGAATGACATACCCCTTAGTCCATCACATAGTGTCTTAAGGGGTCGTATGTGGTCCTAAGGGGTCGCACATGCATTAACACATGTGTGTCCCCTTAGTAGGTCACATATGACCCTTTATAACATCCTAGTGTACATATGACATTCCCATTAGGATCACAGTGTCCTAAGGGGTCATATGTGGTCCTGAGGGGTCACACATGTGTTATAACACATGCGTGACACCTTAGAACTTCATATGACGCCTTATAAAATCCTAGTGTGAATGACATCCCCCTTAGTCCATCACATAGTGTCTTAAGGGTTCGTACGTGGTCCTAAGGGGTCACACATGCATTAACACATGTGTGACCCCTTAGTAGGTCACATAGGACCCCTTATAACATCCTAGTGTACATATGACATTCCCCTTAGGATCACATAGTGTCCTAAGGGGTCCTATGTGGTCCTGAGGGGTCACGCATGTGTTATAACACATGCGTGACCCCTTAGAACTGCATATGACCCCTTATAAAATCCCAGTGTGAACAACATACCCCTTAGTCTATCACATAGTGTCTTAAGGGGTCGTATGTTGTCCTAAGGGGTCACGCATGCATTAACACATGCGTGACCCCTTAGTAGGTCACATAGGACCCCTTATAACATCCTAGTGTACATATGACATTCACCTTAGGATCACATAGTGTCCTAAGGGGTCATATGTGGTCCTGAGGGGTCACGCATGTGTTATAACACATGCGTGACCCCTTAGAACCACATATGACCCCTTATAAAATCCTAGTGTGAACAACATACCCCTTAGTCCATCACATAGTGTCTTAAGGGGTCGTATGTTGTCCTAAGGGGAGACGCATGCATTAACACATGCGTGACCCCTTAGTAGGTCACATAGGATCCCTTATAACATCCTAGTGTACATATGACATTCACCTTAGGATCACATAGTGTCCTAAGGGGTCATATGTGGTCTTGAGGGGTCACGCATGTGTTATAACACATGCGTGACCCCTTAGAACCACATATGACCCCTTATAAAATCGTAGTGTGAACGACATACCCCTTAGTCCATCACATAGTGTCTTAAGGGGTTGTATGTTGTCCTAAGGGGTCATGCATGCATTAACACATGCATGACCCCTCATAACATCCTACTATACATATGACATTCCCCTTAGGATCACATAGTGTCCTAAGGGGTCATTTGTGGTCCTACGGGGTCATGCATGTGTTATAACACATGCGTGACCCCTTAGAACTGCATATGACGCCTTATAAAATCCTAGTGTGAACGACATACCCCTTAGTCCATCATATAGTGTCTTAAGGGGTCGTATGTTGTCCTAAGGGGTCATGCATGCATTAACACATGCATGACCCCTTAGTAGGTCACATATGACCCCTTATAACTTCCTACTATACATATGACATTCCCCTTAGGATCACATAGTGTCCTAAGGGCTCATATGTGGTCCTAAGGGGTCACACATGTGTTATAACACATGCGTGACCCCTTAGAACTGCATATGACCCCTTATAAAATCCCAGTGTGAACGACATACCCCTTAGTCCATCACATAGTGTCTTAAGAGGTCGTATGTTGTCCTAAGGGGTCACGCATGCATTAAAACATGTGTGACCCCTTAGTAGGTCACATAGGACCCCTTATAACATCCTAGTGTACATATGACATTCCCCTTAGGATCACATAGTGTCCTAAGGAGTCATATGTGGTCCTGAGGGGTCACACATGTGTTATAACACATGTGTGATCCCTTAGAACTGCATATGACCCCTTATAAAATCCTAGTGTGAATGACATACCCCTTTGTCCATCACATAGTGTCTTAAGGGGTCGTATGACATTCCCCTTAAGATCACATATTGCAGATTTAATAATTTTATAATCATATGGGCCCAAATTACAAAAATACAATGACCTCTTTTTTTTTTAGATATGGAGTTCAAATACAAAAAAATTGTCAAAAAATTTAGAGACTTGTTGCATTCCATGTTATATATCATGTTCTTGAATTTTTTATGTATTTCATAGATTTAAATATACACATGTTAGATCTCTCTATCTCTGTGAAATATATGTTATCTCTCTCTCTCTTTGAAATATTTGAATCTTTTATGTATTTTTTGAAAATGAAAATGATCTCTCTCTCTCATGAAGATTTATATGTATAATCTCTCTCTCTCTCTCATGAAGATTTATATGTATAATCTCTCTCTCTCTCTCTCTCATGAAAATGATCTCTCTCTCTGCTTACATATTTATTTTAACTTTATGACATGTACCTAGATAGATGGCATCCCAGGATATACCTTCGCAGGCTCCTGATCAGGATCCACCTGCGCAGGCTCTTGATCAGGAGCCACAGATTGATGATGTTGATCCTCCACAGCAGGATCCCCCCTTGCTCGACATTGCTACTTTTTTCTAGTATAGTGATCATGAGTTTCATAGGTTGAGGGCCATATTAGATGACCCCCATACTGATGGCGTGTACAAGAGTACATGCACATCCATTTTTGATAGTTTGTGGATATTGAGGGACCGCTTAGTTTCTCAAACTTCATTCTCACCTGAGGTTATAAAGGATATATATAGACAGTTGAGGAGTGAGATGAGGGGTCCTCATTTTTTTGCTGATGTGGTGGGGGTGGTCTCGAAGGACACCATCAAGGAGAGATGCTTTCCACAATATCAGGAGAAGAGTAAGGTGAGGGGATATCAGGTCACCAGATGTATCGACCCACAGGTTGCATCATTGATTTACCCACGCTTCTTAGCTGCCCATGGTCGTTATCCTAATAATGACTAGATACCATTATACTCTGCACAACAGGTATTTGCTGAGGTTCATTGTCAGATGAAACCAAACTACCTTGATATTCCAGAATATTATGGACAGGGGAGGGGCAGGATTGCTGATAGAGATGCATATCGTAGGCGTGATAGAGCTCCCCATAGACACAGGGACCTTGTTGGCCAGAGATTTCCTGCAGTAGTCCCAGCCATGGCCCCCATAGTAGATCACGTTGTGATTTCTTCTTAGAGAGAAGCAATTGATAGGATTGGACAGATTGCATCAGCAGCAGCCACCATATCTTCTGACAGGCTGGGCAGATATATGATGAATCGACCACGTTCGCAATCATCCACAGATCATGCATCTTCTAGTCATCAGGGGGCTTCAGATTCAGATGATCGGTATATTACGATTGGCATCCCCTCCCCAAATGAGGTAGCAACTATAGTCAAAGGTAGTAGACATGTACAGATGTCACAGTATTTAGTCGAGGACCTACTACATGCTTATAGTTTTATTTCATCTCTACTTGGGATACCATTGGCTGATGTTAGAGAGGAGATTCTCAGAGATGGTCAGGCTATAGTGGCATCGATGCATACCATGAGGCAGTCACATCATTCTCATCACTCTACGCATGCTCCAGGCACTGACCCACCTACAGATCACTCTGTTGCTGTAGAGGAGGAGCTACGAGCTGATCAGGTCCATATCACAGATGAGGGCCGCTTGGATTCATTTGAGGAGGAGATACAAGCTGATCAGGTCCATATCACAGATGAGGGTTTGGACTCATTTGAGGAGTAGCTGAGAGATTTGAGCCATACTGGGTTTATGGACATGCTACTAGAGTCAGACACTTCATCCACGATGCCCACTCATCTAGTTAGCCCCTTGCACTCCTCAGTGATACGTACAGCTAGAGAGAGATATGCAGGCACAAGTGATGTTGTTGATATGATCACGGGAAAAGATCAGACTATACAGCCTACTCCAGGTGATACTTAGGTATGTACATGTACATGTGCATTTCAATTTTTAGAAGATATGTATACATATTGTAAAATTGTAGGATAAATCTATATATATATATAGATCATGTTTAATAAATAATCTAGTTCTAAGTTTTAATTTGTAGATCATTTAAATTGATTGTGGACTAATCCTTAAATTGATAGTTAGCTCATGTCACTCCTTCCTTGAGCTCTGAGCGTGTGCGTAGGAGAGATTATTTAGATGCTGTTAGTGGACAGGTTAGTTATGGTTTTTGGTAAATATATGTACATGTATGTATACATGCACGTTACAATTTATATTTAAATTTTTATTTAACTCTACTTGGATTTGATGTACATGCACGTCTAGAGAGATAGATATATTATATTTAATATTTAAATAAATTCTACTTTTGCAGGACTCTCCCTCAGGTGGTCGCTCAATTTGTAGCCGAGATGATCCCTGTTGATTTGCTCTAGACTTTATAGCTCATTTACATTTATCTTTTTATAGACTTTCATATTATATATATATATATATATATATATATATATATTCATGCACGTACATGAAGTTTAGATTAGATTATACTTTATACCTGGTTTGTGTTTGATCAGATTATATATATTGCATGCATGTACATGGAGTTTAGACTAGATTATTTACTTTATACCTTGTTTGTGTTTGATCAAATTATATGTATATTTCATGCATGTATGCAGTTTAGACTAGATTATACTTTATACCTGGTTTGTGTTTTATATGGATTATATATATTTCATGCATCATGTATGAAGTTTAGACTAGATTATATTCTTTAAATACCCCAGTTACATGTTTGATTAGATTGTATATTTCATGCATGTATGAAGTTTAGACTAGATTATACTTTATATCTCCGTTGTGTTTGATCGAATTATATATATTTGCTACATCATGTGATATGAAGTTTAGACTAGAGATTATATATTTCATGCACATGTACATGTGTTAGATTATATATTCCATGTGCACATGTACATACATGTTAGATTATATATGTACTTTATGTTCGATGGACTGGACTGGATTATATATATATATATATATATATATATATCACATGCACATGTTAGAAATACTTATGTGTACACTTTATATATATATATATATATATATATATATATATATATATATATATATATATATATATATATATATATATATATATATATATATATATATATATATATATATATATATATATATATATATATATATATATATATATATATATATATATATATATATATATATATGATCAAGAATACATGTATGTTCTCTAAAAATTTAAATTTTAAACTACATGTAACACGTATGTACATATAGTTACAAATATGCATTAAAATTTAAAAGAACATGTTCAAACAAAAGAGTATGTATCAAATGAACAAAATAAACTTAATAGGTCATGTATTGAATAGTTCACATGGTATGTACTTCTAGGTATGTATACTGTGGTTAAATAGTTCACAACATGTACATGTCCTAATTACACATGTCCTAATTCCATATTATATCAATTTTACAAATGTACATAATACATTCTAATTTAAATATGCATTTTTTAATTAAATTATTTTAACTAGTGGTCCTTACAAATTACATGCATTTAGAATTAGATACAATGCCTTATACATACAGATTAAACATGCATTTAAACATGTACATGTACTTGAATTAACTTTTAATACATCCTAATTTGATATAATTAAAAATTTAATGTATTTAAACTTAAAAAATATTTATCCTTGAGTTTCAAAACAAGTTAAGAGATCTAGAATTTATCTTGAGTATTAATTCAATTCATGTGGGTTGAACAACATGTGTACTTTGGATTACTAAATATATATAGTTCATACCACATCAACTGGTTCAGAATGCTCTTCAATAACACTTAATATTTTGTCATGATCTTCACTATCTAGTCTCCATTTTTGAGACCACCCTCGACGTGGAACTGTTGAAGAATTAGGCCAACAACAATGACCAAGTGACTATACTGATATACCTTGTTGTCAATTTGGTATTCAATGAAATGAATCCCATATTGAACAATTTTAACTTGTTTGAAATATGTCCCTTGCACTACAACTGAGCTTGAATGTACATGTCTTTAAGAAACGTGAGAAATTAAAAATTTTCACGTAAGCGATTTGTACATGTACATATTCAAATCAGTTCAAACCTGTGGGAAATGACATTCCATCACTCATCTTAGATTTCAATAACTTCTTTCTCTCTTCTGTGCAACATAATAAATAATAACTAACACCTTCTATATTTCCATCTTCTGCTATGACTACAAAAATATCTCCTGCAATTTGACACAAGTTAAATAAATTCTAAGTTACATGTTTACGTCATATGTACCTTTTTTAGTCAATCCTGAAACATGATCATAATCACCAGAAATCAAAGGAATGTCTTCAAAGTTTTCGTCCTCATTTGAATCCTTGTATGTGTCAAAAACATCTAGTGGCACCAATTTCCATTCACTAACATATCCAAGCTCTTGGTTCTTGCAATCAACATAGTTTTCAAAAATGCATTTAGAACAAAAACATGAATAATCCCTAGTGTATAATGTCCATAGGTGATTATCTGTACTCATGACACAATGCAAAGATCTTGTCCTCTCCATGCTCTTGCATCCATGCATTGATTTTCTATCCACATCTGCAAAATGTACATGTGTACAAGAATCTACATGTAGATCAAGTTGTTAAATTGAAACATTTGAACTAGAAACATGTATTTTTTTAAAGATTAACAAAAATTAAATAAAACACTAAAAGAGAACACGTACCGGTTATCTCCCAAAACACTCTATATGGCATGGGTTTGTATGTTCTCGATGATGATTCCCCAGGATAATTAGGTTGCTCAAAATGTTTCTCACACCATTCAACAACATCATGTGCATCTTCTATACGATCTCCTGTGTACTTTATTTTATGCTTTCTTAGAGCATGTTTGATACAAGATCCTTTACCATCATGTTCACCCTTTCCATGACCACTCTAAAAAAAACTCCAAACATGTGGTATTTTATCATTTCGATGATATCTACATAGTGCATAAAATGGCCTTGAAGATTTGAAATGTGTCGCACATCCATCAGACCAAACAAAATGTTTAACTATTGTTATGCCTCTATCTTTCAAATATTCGAAAAACTTCTTAAAGCAATGTTGTACAAAAAGTGTGTCATGCTCCTTATCATCACTGATATAGAAGTGGTACTCTTTCTTAATGAAACGATTTTCAAATGTACTATCAACACCATCCAAATTCATCTGTGCATGTCGATAACACACATGCACCAAAATAGTGATTTTCTTTGAAAAGTAATATTCTGATTGAATCTCTTTTTGATGTGCAAAAGAGTAATTCTCTGCGAAGTCAACTACAGATAGAATAGTTCCAAGTGGGAAAGTGTCTCTTAATCTTTTAAATTGTTCTGCTTGCCACTTGGCAAAAAAACCATGGCATATGTATGGTTTTATCAACTTACAAAAAAATTCCATAAATGTTCCAATAGGTATTTCCTCTTCTACATAATGTAGCCTTGTAGATTCCTTTCCAAATTTTGTTTCAATTTTTTTGTACTTGTAACTCTTGCAATTTACCATCTTCCTCATGTCAGTATCTTCATCTCTCAAAGGCAATTTAGCCAAGTCCCCACATGTTCCACAAATTCCTCTGATACAATTTATTTGACCAGTTGCATTATCATCTGATTTATCACATAAGATGGATGCTATGAATTGACTTGTCCGTTTAGGAGGAGCATTTTCATAACCATCACTATCTTCTCTAATCTTTCGAAACACCTGATAGTAAAAGTCAAATTCGATGTGATAACGACAACAAAAAGTTTCGAAAACTTTGTTTAACTTCACATAATATGGCCTTAACCATTCAAACATGGTTTGTCCAATCTTTATATGAGGTTTTGTTTTAGTAAACAACACATACAATTCTTGTTTTGTTGTGTCTATCCAATGTTTACATGGAGATCACAACGATTAGGACCAATCCTTTGCTTGATAACATCTCTACTATTTGATGAAGGACGAGTATTATCATTCCAAAAACTTGTCACAAAGTTCTTAAGAACATCTTCAATTCTATTAGAACGAGGAGCTCTACACATAATTGCCCAATTCCCTTCTGAGGTAGTATCATCCAAACTCTTTCTCCTTTTAACATATTTAGATATTGTCCTTCTACTAAAACCAAACTCAGATGACAGTGAAGAGATTTATCTTTTTTGAGACAATCTTTCATTTACTAGAGATGTCAACATCACTCTTCTTGAAATGGTCTTATCTAGTTTTCGAGATTTTTTACCAATGTTCACCACACCTTTCTTAACATTATGAACAATAGATTTTTGTAGCTGAGAATTTTTCCTCTTTTGACTTGTTGTATCTATACCCAACAATTTCATTGGATCTATTAAGTCTTTATGAGTAAGTACAATTGATAACAATTGAGCTTTTTCTAGTGTAGTATCAAGATTGTTGAAATGAGACATTATTTCTTTTGCACTTTTATTCATTGACCTCCTTTTAGTATGTCTAGGTTCTTCACTGAGGCGTTTCAAATCATCCACATCCATTTCAAGGAAATGATCTAAATTTTTATAAGAAATATTTCTCTTCACCTGTTTAGCTAGATCCACAATATGCTCATCCATATCAGTGGTAGGAGGTAAGGAGCCTGACCCCTCTCCTTCAAAGGTCTCCATTGGTTCAACTTGGAAGTTCTCCTCCCTATGTTCATCAACTATATTGTGTTCTTCAACAGGTTCGTTTGCCTCGACTCTTAGTTCAGAACTCCCTTCTTCTCGAGCCCGTTCGGCACATAATTTAAGAGTTTGTGTAAGGTTCAAATTAATCTAGATTATTCAATTAGGTTTAAGAATAGGGGTGAATTTGGCTTAAAGCTTTGTGTTAAAATTAGCCCGTTCAATTTGGTTTCTTAAATTTAATTACTTTCAAGACCTTAGTGTTATAACTCTAATTAAATTACTTGTTTAGGTTTAAAGTTCAATTTGTTCTCAGGTTAGGATTAGGGCTCAAATTTAAATTTGACTTGTGCAAGTAGGTTTAGAGTTAGAGTTAAATTTTGTTCAGTAATTAATATTTCAAGAAGATGATAATTATTTTAATTTAATTTTTTTCTGATGTTTAATTCAAGATTTACACATGAAGAATTATAATTAATTTATTATTATCGTTTAATTTATGTTATTCCTGACGTATAGTGTTAAGGTTAAATTTTGTTTTGCGCTAATATAACAAATAAACATAAACATATAAAGTGGAAATAAATATTGATGAGTTATTTTGAAAACCTCAATCTCTCACTAATTTAACACATAAAATGAAATTTTGATAAATTAGAAATTCCAATTTTGAAAATTAAAAGTACATATATTTTGATGCATGCATACGATAAAGGTGACCTCATATTAATTTGTTATGGACCATAATGTAGGTGGACTATAATTTTTCACATGTGTGTATATTTAAGACCTATTATTGCATAATAGACCTCCTAATCTGAAATGATTTTGCATACGTGAAGTCATATAAATAGAACCTAAATTATTCAACATGTAATGGGTTATAAATTTATGTCACATTTAAGACCTATAATCAATGTAATAGTCCTAATAGGCCTTATTATTAAAATCAATATGACCACGTATGAAAAAACATTTCACATTAATATACTTAACTCCCCTTAAGACAAATATATTATGTGATATTAAAGGACCTATCACATGAAATTAAGTGCATGTCTTAAATATTCAATATATATAAGTTAGAACCTAAATTATGACATAATAGGTCTTATTAATTTTATGACTTAATAGGTCTTATCTATTATAAATGGACTTAATTATATAGGAGAAAAATGCAATTACACAACAAGCAAGTTGATGGAATTTGAAATTTGCTAATACACATATTATCTCAAATTAATTATTCTTTCCAATTAAAACGAGATTATTTTTAATCCTATTATTTCCAATTAATTTAATTAAGATTTTTTAAATTAATTTTCATTAAAAATATTAGATAAAAAATATTGAACTAATTAATACTAATAAATAAACACTATTTTTGGTACGTAATACATATAAAATTAAATATACATACTTGCATCATGATATCTTTTCCTTCTTTGTTATCGATATCTTTCTTCCGTTTCGGGAGAATAATTCCTTGAAGTCTTATTTTGCCTTCTCTTCTTGTTCCCCATGCTTTTAAAAAAACCTTCAAATTATTGCCCTCAAAATAATTTTCAAATGTCTTCTCTCATCCAAAAACGCGAATTATTTTAATCATTTGTGTGATAAAAAATGAAAAAAATTATGGACATTTATACGACTCCGCAAATGAAAAATAAAAATTTGCATCGGTCAAAGTTCGAACGAAACCCGACAGTTAAAAATGGTCGGGTTCGTTCGAACCTGACCGTTACGGAAAAGTACAGGCCAAAATTAATTTCATGGGTTCGAGCGAATGGGGGTTCGCTCGAACCCCTTATGGTTCGAGCAAACCCAATTCGATCGAAGTACTGTTCATTCGAACCATCCTATTAGAGGTTTCTCCCAAAAAATTTTAGAGTTCTGAAGAATTTATGACTTCGGAGCTCTATTTCAAAGCACGAATGAAATAATCTTGATAACCCAAAAATATTAGATGGTATTACTCGGAGCAAGCTTTCCAATGAGTATAATTTTGTTATATTTTGAATTTATTATGTTGTTGTTTTTTTAATTTTATGGAAAATTGGTTTTTCACTGAACATGAACTTCTCTGTTCAACGCATTGGGAAAAATAAGAAACTAATTCAAAAAAATTATGAAAAATATCGAAGCCCCTGGTATTGATGTCTTCTTTCTAACAAATAAAATAAAATTCAATTTTGATATATATAGAACAAGTTATGTGTTCAAACTTAAACCTATGTCTGAATTATGACTGGTCAGACTTCAAAACTTTATAAAACCTATGTCTGAATTATGACTGGTCAGACTTCAAAACTTTATAAAATAAAAAATATCAAACATATCACTATAAAACCAAATGCAAGCCCTGGATATTGATGTTACAAACCAACATTCAAAAGAATTGAGTTTTTATCATTTATAGAAAAATATTTATGCATTTCGGGAGGCACGTCACTCTTAAAAAATGTAGTTTGTTGTAAAAAACTACTTTTCGAGGGAGATGAAAATTTTTAAAAAAAATCCTTCAAAAAAATTTGAAAAAAATGTATATAGAATCTACAAACAAAATGCTACAAATCACTAATTTACATCATCTCCAAATTTTTAATAGTTTAAAAGTTATAGTTCTCGAAAGTTGAAGATTATTTTAAAAATGTACATCTCAGTGTCAAAAGTGGCAAAAAAGTGGGAACCATTATTGTGAGTTCACCCATATGTGTGTGTGTGTGTGTGTGTGTGTGAGAGAGAGAGAGAGAGAGAGAGAGAGAGAGAGAGAGAGAGAGAGACTGAATTTACATGTGTACATGTATCTATAGCTTAAAAAAACATTGATATGTTTATAATTTTTAAATTTTAAATTTTAAATTTTACTACATGTAATGAATGTATACAGTAGATATGCATTAATTTTACTCCACTATGCAAGCCATGAACACTATAAAAATCACACTTGTTAATTAGTATCAAATGAACAAACTAAACTTAATACCATGTACTAAATAGTTCACATGGTATGTACTTCGAGGTATGTATACAAGTTAAATAGTTCACAACACATCACTTAGTGGTTCAGACAGGGCTCTTCAATTATATTACATGTATGTATGTCCTAATTCCATATATCAATTTTACACTACATTCTAATTTAAATATGCATTTTTAATTAAATTATTTTAACAACTTACAAAATACATGCATTTAGAATTAGATACAGTACTATATACATGCATTTAGAATTAGATATCTACTAGATATACATCCTAATCAACTGCATACATCGCTCGCCTTTTAACACATTTTCAACTCATCCACATGTCCCACTTTACTTTACATACATGCACGTAAATATTATTTTTAACATATGTATACAAATTAACTTCATACATCCTAATTTGATATAATTGAAAATTTCATGTATTTAAACTTAAAAAATATATGGTCCACATGTAAGCCATATATATATAGATCTGAAAATATTTATCCAAGTTTCAAAACAAGTTAAGTTCTAATTTATCAAGTATTAATTCAATTCATGGGTTGAACCACATGTACTTTGGATTACTAAATATATATAGTTCATACCACATCAAGTGGTTCAGAATGCTCTTCAATAACACTTAATTTTTTGTCACGATTTTCACTATCTAGTCTCCACTTTTGAGACCGCTCGTGACGTGGAACTGTTTGAATAATTAGGACAACAACAATGACCAAGTGGCTATACTAATATACCTTGTTGTCAATTTGGTATTCATTGAAATGAATCCCATGTTGAATAATTTTAACTTGTTTGAAATATGTCCCTTGCACTACAACTGAGCCTGCATGTACATGTATATAGGAAACGTGAGAAATTAAAAATTTGCACGTAAGCAATTTGTACATACATATTCAAATCAGTTCAAACTTGTGGGAAATGACATTCCATCACTCATTTCAGATTTCGATAACTTCTTTCTCTCTTTTGTGCAACGCAATAAATAATAACGAACACCTTCTATATTTCCATCTTCTACTATGACTGCAATAATATCTCCTGCAATTTGAAACAAGTTCAATAAATTCTAAACATGTCATTTTTAAGGAAATGTTTACATGTACGCAACATTTTTTAAGGAAATATATATATATATATATTTTAAATATATATGTGTACGTCATATGTACCTTTTTTAATCAATCCTGAAACATGATCATAATCACCAGAAATCAAAGGAATGGCTTCAAAGTTTTCATCCTCATTTGAATCCTCGTATGTGTCAGAAACATCTAGTGGCACCAATTTCCATTCACTAACATATCCAAGCTCTTGGTTCTTGCAATCAACATAGTTTTCCAAAATGCAATCAGAACAAAAACATGAATAATCCCTAGTGTATAATGTCCATGGGCAATTATCTGTACTAATGACACAATGTAAAGATCTTGTCCTCTCCACGCTCTTACATCCATGCATTGATATTCTATCCACATCTTGCAAAATGTACATGTGTACACAAACATGTACATGTATATCAAGTTGTTCAATTGAAACATTTGAACTAGGAACATTTTTTTAAAAATTAAAAAATTTAAATAAAACACTAAAAGAGAACACGTACTGGTTATCTCCCAAAACACTCTATATGGAATGGGTCTGTATGTTCTCGATGATGATTCACCAGGATAATTAGGTTTCTCAAAGTGTTTCTTACACCATTCAACAACATCATGTGCATCGTCTATATGATCTCCGATGTAATTTATTTGATGCTTTCTTAGAGCACGGTTTAATACAAGCTCCTGCACCATCATGTTCACCCTTTCCATGACCACTCTCAAAAAAACTCCAAACATGTGGTATTTTGTCATTTTGATGATATCTACATAGTTCATAAAATGGCCTTGAAGATTTGAATTGTGCCACACATCCATCAGACCAAACAAAATGTTTAACTATTGTTATGCCTCTCTCTTTCAAATATTCAAAAAAATTCTTAAAGCAATGTTGTACAAAAAGTGTGTCATGCTCCTTACCATCACTGATATAGAAGTGGTACTCTTTCTTAATGACATGATTTTCAAATGTACTATCAACACCATCCAAATTCATCTGTGCATGTCGATAACACACATGCACCAAAATAGTTATTTGCTTTGAAAAGTAATACTCTGATTGAATCTCTTTTTGATGTGTAAAAGAGTAATTTTATGCGAAGTCCACTATGGATAGAATAGTTCCAAGTGGGAAAGTGTCTCTTAATCTTTTAAATTGTTCTGCTTGCCACTTGGCAAAAAAACCATGGCATATGTATGGTTTTATCAACTTACGAAAATTTTCCATAAATGTTCCAATAGGTATTTCCTCTTCTACATAATATAACCTTGTAGATTCCTTTCCAAATTTTGTTTCAATTTTTTTGTACTTGTAACTCTCGCAATTTCCCATCTTCCTCATGTCAGTATCTTCATCTCTAAAAGGCAATTTAGTCAAGTCCCCGCACGTTACACAAATTCTGTAGTAACCCACCTTGTTTAACCTAACAAAATTTGACCATTCTCTTTTTTTTGTTTAATTTAATCATTTGTGTTTGATTCAATTGCATACTCTGGGCATCCATCCGGGATGAGAATCTAACCATACGGGTTAGGCATCTATCCTTATGGAGCAGGGGATTTCATCTATCCAATACGAGATAGGCATCTACCCATATGGGGTAGGCATATATCCAATTGGGATAGGAGGTGCTCTGGCCAGAGACTTCGACTCATCGGGACCATTTAGGTCCCGAGTCACTCACTAAGTACTACACTCCTCTAATAGGAGTGCACCGAGGTCACCATCCTTAGGAGTAATCAAAATAACATAATACAAGCTTGAATTTCGCCTCAGAATTTGGCTTAAAGCCTCCGAAAATCAAGCAAATCCATACGGGATTCCTTCCGAGTATACATTGAATTACTTTTTCCTTTTTATTATACTTATCCTTCAAATTAGGATTCTACTCAATCCTTCTTCTTATCAAGCCTAGACCCCACCCACGAACGCCTGAGTACTAGGGACAACTCCATCCCTAGACTACCTACATACCCGTTTCGGCACGAGATCAAGGCGTAAAGTATGTAGTTCTATTTTCTACTCTATGGTTTGATGTAAACTGATTAGTGGGTATGCAACCCTTTCTAGGGTCAATGTCCCAGACAGTTTCTCTGTGGTTGCTACCCATAGTGGTAGCACTTAAGCAAAGGCTCAAGATGGCCTATTGCTTGTGGCCTAAAACAACTAGATCCTAATACTTATCATAAGCATCACCCTTGACCAATTGTCAATCATCAACAATTCTTCAAGATTAAATTAGTTTCATAAAAGCATTTCACTCAATCATCCCTATAGGAGTTTACTATGGTTTAACTCAGCGGATGAAAGATAATTTTAGAATTATCTTATTAGATTATTGATCCAAGGGGGATTACCCGCGCCTTGGATTTTAACTTCCAAGTGTCCCTTATTACTCCCTGACGATTTATAGGGACGATGCCACAGATGTCGTTGATGCAGCTTTATTAGGCATTAAGTGCAGTAGTTCAACACGATGACATTACCCGTAAGCGTGACCCAGAGGCACTGTATATACCGAACGTTGCTAGGTTTTGGTTTTCCGACTTCCTTTATTTAATTTTCTAACTAAGAAGCTATAAAAAACATCATGCTTGGAAACAATTATGAATTGAATGTGTATAATTAGACATTGCAAAGTTTACTTAATTGAAACAACTACTTCGATGGCATTCAAGTACCATTTGATAAAAAAAATACCATTTTTCTACAACTAAACTATTTAATATATAATTGCATAAATTATGAACTCACAAATTAAAATGTGTAACTTGCATGAAGATGATGGAAAGTAACTTGCTCATCAATGAATGCAAATTAATAAATAAGTAATTCGTATGATGCAAAAATAGTGTCATTTACATGCAAAATTACGAAATGTTTACTTCCATCATGAGAATGAATGATTATAGAGTTACTAGTTCAAAATGAACAATTAGTTTAGACTTTTGGCAATTTTGGATCAAATCATAATAATATGACTTAATTGTTTAAATGAACATAAAATTTTCGACCAAGTAACCCAATAAATCTCAAATGGCTTGAGAGATTCCAATTATATACATTAAATTAAAATTACAAATTTATTACACAATAATCCTAATTATTTATAAATTTTCCTAAGTTTAATTTACTAGCTTAAAATTCAACTAAAGCAATTATTAACAATTAAACTTAAAATTCAAACTAAAGTAATTACTAACAAATTCCAATTTGAAAAATATATAAAAAAATAAATCTAAATACATAAAAAAAATGATAAGCGAACATTGTTTTTTAATAGTTAATAAGGGGGGGGGGGGGTGGGGGCCAAGGGTCCCATCACCCTTGGGGTCCTGCAAGTGCAGGCCCGCAGGGTTGAGGGGACACCGTGGGCCCCTCCACTCCCCCTGCAGCTACTGTCGTGACAGTGACTGCAGGGGTAGTGGAGGGTACCATTGCCCCGACGGTTACCGGTACCACTACCTGGCGGTTACCGTATCTCTGCTACCCATGCGTTGACCTCCATAAATATAATTTTTTGATAACGCTGCATGTTATTTTGAATACATATTTTGTTATTTAAGTTTTAATATTTGCGAAGTTTTAATATTTTGAATACATGTTGTAGTCACATAAATCTGTCCACTTAATTAAATGAATACTTAGTATTTATTTGATTATTTAACCATCAATTAATAATTAATTAAATTAATATTTAATTAATTCATCTTAACCCTCTTCTCCTATTAATTAAATAAATTATTCAATTTATTTGATTTAATTCACTTAACCAAATTCAGACCATTAATTAAATAAATAAATCATATTTATTTAATTAAATATTCTCTCACATTTATCCCCCAAAATCCCACCTCTCACATTTAAATAAATTAACTATTTAAATCACCTTTATCCTCTACCCACTTGCATTTTCCTACAAATGCAAGTTGCACAACTATTTTAAATAAATCATTTATTTAAATCACCTTTATCCTCCACCCACTTGCATTTTCCTACAAATGCAAGTTGCACAACTATTTTAAATAAATTATTTATTTAAAATCCTATTTATCCTCACCCACTTGAAACGTTTAATGGTTTCCCTTAAAGTCTTCAAACTTGATGGCTTTAAAGTCTTCAAACTTGATGGCTTCCTTCTATAGTCTTCTTAAGCCTTTAATGGTTTCCCTTAAAGTCTTCAAACTTGATGGCTTTAAAGTCTTCAAACTTAATGGCTTCCCTTAAAGTCTTCTTAAGACTTTAATGGTTTTCCTTAAATTCTTCAAGCCTTTAATGGTTTCCCTCAAAGTCTTCAAGCATTTTAATGCTTTTTCTTCCTTTTTCTCATTTAAATAAATTAATATTTATCCAAATGCAAATTACACCATTTAATTGAAATAAATGATTTTATTTTAATTGAAAATACCAAAATTCCTCCCACTTGCATTTTCCTACAAAATCCACTTGCATGCCTAAACCCCTTCTAGATTCTTCTAAACCCTTCCTAATTAACCTAATCCATCCCCTAAATATTGTCACATTCCTAAGCAAATTGGAGTCACTTCTCAAAGACTCCAAAGTCTTTGAAAAACAATTAATGCTTTGTGTGTTCAACAAATTAACCTCTAAAGTCTTCCAAACCACTTATGGCTCTTACATGACCATTAATGGTTAATTCCACTTGCACCCATGGTTAAGGACTTTGACCCCTAACTTAACCCTTATGTAACCCATGTGTCTCTTCAAAGCATTTATTTCTTTGACTAGGGTAACCATCATGTCCCCTCAAGCATTTAATGCTCCTTATCTCTCCTCTCAAGCCTCCTCATGGTGACACTTGTCAACATGGGATTGGGTTGAAAGTCTCACATGGATTGAATATCTTTCAATCCTAACCCTTGTTAAGATTACTCAATCTTAACCCTTCATTTCCCCATTTCTTCTATAAATAGAACCCTTCTCCTCAAGCAAAGAAGGAAGCATTAGAGTATTGTTGTTATACTGGCATTAGCATAGAGCTTTCTCATAGCATCACTATCTACACTTGCATAGCATTTGCTTATCATATTCAACTATCTTGAATCTCCATATGGCATCCATGGCTAGTGCTAAAAGCCGAGAGCTACACTCATTTGGGACTTGGAGAGGAGAGGAACAAGGGAGGAGCAACTATGAGCATCTTGATTAGCTATTTTATTATATGTTTATATGCTTTCTATTTCATGCTTAATATCTCTCTTGATATGCCTGTTTAGGATAATCTTTTGTTGCTAACACTAACGTTTGTTTCTTGTGCTCTTGTGTGTGTTGCCATCAAACAGATTTTCTAATCCTTTTTGCAGAGCATCATTTGGTGAACCCGACGTGAATCAAAGAGCAATCATTTTGAAGACTACTAACTTTTGAATGTTTTAATTGACACATAGGTCATTCTCTTGCGTTTTTGTTCTCAATTTAGCACCTTCGCAAATTGATACTTTACCGCTATTGTCTATATTATTGCTCTTTCATGTTAAATAGCACTTCTGTTTTCACACAGAGTAGAGCTATTGTAACAAAGAGTTGGAAGAAAATTCCTTGTAACCGAAAACCAAAAATTTTAGGCTTGTAGAAGCCCACCAAAACATGTGGATTTTTCTAACTAATTAACTTTTGTGCAGGTTTTAACTAACCCCTACAATAGGATTTTTTAGCAATTTTAGCTTAGGAAATAGATTTGCTCATATTTCTAACTTCGACTTTCAAGTTAGGATAAACTAAATTCATTTTCCTTTTGGGTTAAAATCAACTACACATTCATTTGGAGTTTTTAAAAGAACCACATCTTTCGTTTAGAGCTCTAAAAAGAATCACATGTGTTCAAAGTTAAAAAGAATCACAAAAACAAACACGCAAATTTATTTTTTTGCAAAGTTAGGAACAAATTCTCTTGGTGCTTAAAATCAACAAGGCAAATTTTATTTCTTGCATCAAGCTAAAACTCACAATCCACACTTCCATTTTTGGTGCAAATAAAATTCACAATCAACTTGTCTCATTTTTACAGCAATTTTACTTCATGCAAATGTGTTTTTCATTAAGTTAACTGGGATTTTCAAATTCTAGTTTACTCAAACAATTGCCTTTGAAAATTAAAAAGAACACCATGATTGTTGGAGCAACATCTCCAAATAGATAGAAAATCATTGCGATGACAAGTTAAAAGGAACGAGTGAATTTTGTGTTTGGCACACTTGTGCAAAAGAGTTGGTCGAGTGGTCCTACTTCTAACACACACTATCCTCTCTCTTGGCTCTCATGGTCCTAGGTGCAAGAGAAAAGTGTTAGTAACACTCAAAATTTTTATCTTTTTAAGAGAGGCCTGCCAAGGGATTGATACTCTTGGGAACGACCTCGAGCGGTAAATCCTTCGAGCCGCTATAGAAATCAGGTGAGAGCGAAAGCTGTAGCCTTGGGTATAGCTATTCCTACAGTGTAACTGGTCGAAAGGACAAATGGGCCCCAACACCGGTTACAAGGCTCTTAAGTGAGTCACTGTAGAATGAACTTATGTCCAAAAACATCGAACATGACTAAACATATTTCCTTGAGTAGAAACATAGCTTTTTGAAAAGTCACTTGTGGCTTGATAAAAGTGGTGACTCCCCCATCATAGGGATCATCTATTTGTTATTCTCGTGCAAGACTTAGTATATCACATCCTTACCTACCACGATGGGATTCATAAGATAAGTAGTACCAAAGTCGAAGAAATATCAAGATGTGGGCTAAATTTATCACAACTGGCCATTTGACCTTAGGGATAAAAAGTGTTTGAAGTGTGTTCATTTTACAGACCAAGTGCAAATTGAGCCGACTTAGGGCTTTGGAAATACACCTTAAAATACATCTAAAGGAAGGGTCATATACAAGTCCAAGGATTGGGTTAATCTAGACCCATACTCATTTGTGCCTTTTAGGCAACATTCTTGTGTTTGTGTGCTTGCTTTGTTTTCTTGTCAAAGAAAAAATCAGAAAATCACTCCCAAAAACAAAGTATTCATCCAACCAAACATCTGTCAAAACAACCAAAAACATCAAAAACAAGGTACAAACAACAAAGAGTCAAATTTTATGACCATTCTTCACATCTTGCGAAAGAAGAAGCGTCATCAAAATATCAACTTGAAAAGAAGACCATTGAGCTCAAAGGCTTTGATCAAAAGGAGGAAATTCTTCTATATAAATAGACAAATCTTTGTCTCACATAGAGTCTTTCTGCGTCACATGCGTCTCTACCTTCAAGGAAAAACAAATGAATTTGATTCTGAATCATTGAACCGCAGAGCTTTTATGCAATATAGAGCTCTGAGTTATCACAAAAACCAAGGAGGAAAGATTAATCCCAACTTCTTCCCAAACGTCTGTATCACATACAACACAGCTCGAGAAATTCCACCAACACCCGAAAGGGAAGAGATAGAGTTTGTCCCATTTGTAACACAAAGTTTTTATTGAAGTTGAAAACATTTTCATCCATCATCTCACTCATACATCATCACTTCATCATCAATCCATCCCAACTCTCAAAACATTAAGAGGTTCTTGTCCCAAGTTCTCTTTTAGATATTGCTTGAAATCAAACACATCACATCACTTTTTAGATTGTTTCTACATCTAGGATAAGCTCATCCTAAGAGACACATCTACGCAGGTTAAAAATAGTTCATGAGTGAATCCTCTCATTACTAGGTAGTTCAATCTGTAACACATCTCAGATTTCTCTACACCTTATCACATCAAATCTTATCAAACAGGCAAGCAATTCAAAGAAGGAATTTCGGTTACATCTACCTTAAAAGTGTTAAGAGATCCACGTGCAACACAATTCACCAACCATCAATCTCTCATTTCAACAAAAACTCATCATCATTTTCACACAACTTCAACAAAAAGCTTAAAAACAAAATGGCCCAAACTCGATCACAGTCCAGGCAACGAGAAATAGAAAGGGAAGAAGAAGAAGAGGAAAATCTCAATGAATTTCAAGAAGCACTTGGAGGAAATGCAGATGACGAAAACCCAAGTACTCCCACTCCTGCAACAATAGAAAGGGCTTAGCATAACCCTCTCTTTAATAGAATTTTTGATGAAATACTCAGGAGCAATGCGGATGCTCACTTCTTAAGACTCGCTCAAGAAGGAGCAAAACTCCCCTCTGACTTTGATCTTGCCCAATTAAGACAAGCATCAGAAAGACAAAGTCGCCATGAAGAGGAAAGAGGTAGAGATCCCATCAGATATAACATTCCTCGAGGTAACCGACCACCTCCTCCTCCAAATGAAATGGAGATGTTGTGGCAACAAGTTGAGAATCTCGCCCAACAGCTTCATAGTGGTATCAAGACTAACCAATTCTCACTCAATGACATCTGTCCCTATCCTTTTGATAGGAATCTTTACATGCCACCATATCCACGAGGATTCGAAACACCCAAATTTGAAAAATATAGAGGAAAGGGGGATCCCCGCGATCATGTCCGAGAATTTCATTCCGCTTGTCTCGAAGTAGCATATGAAGACACATACCTAATGCATCTTTTTCCCCAAAGCTTGGGAGGAACAACCACATCATGGTTTTCCCGACTACCAGGTGGCATTAGAACATTTGAGGAACTTATCCAAAAATTCCTCGCTCATTACTCTCATAACATTGAACGCGACATCACCATGGCTGATCTGTGCAACACCAAACAAAAACCAGGCGAACTATTCTCAGTATTCCTGCAACGATGGCGCCAAATGTCTAGCAGACGTTCTCTTCAGTTACCTAAACGAGAACTAGTGGAAATATTCATTTCCAACTTAAACGAAGAAATGGAATTTCACCTGGATGTCAAAGACACAGACTCTTTTAATGATATGATTACCAAGGGTTTGAAATGTGAACGGGCACTTATCAGGAAAGGACTCATCAAAATCTATAATGAACCAAAGGATGGTCCTCGCCCACGTTTCAATAGTGATAAATCGAGCTTCTGGAATAAAAACAAGAATATCGTCAACGATGGGGTTGTGGATGCCCGAACTATCCAAAATGCACAACCTGTGGTTCGGTTTGCAGGACAAAATCCTCCACCTCAGAATAACACAAATGTTTCTTCCAATCAAGGTCGCATCACATCTCATGATGAACCTAGACCTCGTCAGCAAAAACAAAAACGCACATACACTCCCTTAGGGGAACCCATTGAAACAGTGTTGTGAAAACTCATTTCTCAAAATTTGGTCACTCTACCTAAACTATCAAACTATGAGCCTCAGGTCAAACCGGCATGGTGGAGAGATACTGAACACTGTGAATTCCATCAAGGAAGAGGGCACAAGACAAGTAATTGTCACTGATTAAAAGATCTTATTCAGGATCTTATTGACCGAGGAGAAATTGAAATTGAAGGACATGACCCAAAAACAACCAATAATGATCATCTGATGTTCAAAAATCCACTTCCATCGCAAGATCAAAGGGGTCCTTCTACTTCTAGGCGAGGCACTGATACTACTGATTATACACAGGCTGCGTATAATTACACTGTAAATCATCTGTATGATGCCAGTGAACAAGTTGCAACCATAACCTTCAAAAATACCAATACAAATTGCAATGTTGTTACACGTCGTGGTAAGGTCACCATAAAGGCAGCTCCACAAGGCACCACCTCCATCCCAAAGCAGTACAATCTTGTGGAACAATTAGACAAAACACCTGCGCTTATATCCATTTTAGAGCTATTGCGCCTATCACCCTCTCATAAAACTATCTTGGATCAAGCACTCCAAGAGGCATCAGTCCCTGCAAATCTGAATACAGACCAATTTCAAGCCATGGTTGGAAGTCTAAAGTCATCACCTTGTCTCACTTTTTTCGAAAGTGACAACTCTTCCTTCCAGCAACCTCATAACGCCTCACTCCACATCGAAGGATTTATTAACCAGCATAGGATCAAGTGAGTCTTGATCGATAATGGAGCAGGCCTGAATATTTGTACACTACAGTTGGTCACAGCATTGGGATATGCGGTAGAATTAGTGGATCCTCACAAGAAGATCACAATCAAAGCCTATGACGATGCAGAGCGTTCATCCAAAGGAGTTGTGGTACTACCAATCCGAGTGGGCCCTGTGGTAAAGCACATCATTTGTCAGGTTCTGGACCTTCCTCTGCCATACAATCTATTATTAGGGAGACCTTGGATACATGCCATGCAAGCCGTTCCATCTACCTACCATCAATGTATCAAGTTCCCACATAACGGTGTAGAGATCACAATCCTGGGCGATGCAAATCCCTTTGCATTTTGCCATAATATCAGCCATCAACCAGAAATTACCGTTCCCAATAATAGAGAAGCCATTTCTTCCACATCATATATAAGTCCCGCCTCTCTTGCCAGTTCAAACACCACTATACTGAAGCAAGAAAAGCTTAAAATGAAAGTAGCAGAGGAAGGTCCTGGGGAATACAACTTGAGTCAACTCTTTTGTGTGGGACAAATGCCCACTTCTCCTCGAACACATGGTAAACCACAACAGTTACTCCAACAACCCATAGTCACGCTAGCATGTGCTTTGACGCCTTTCATCCTTGGAAAGAGTCAAGAAGAAGAAACCCAAGATGAGGACTTGGCGGAATGGATCTATAAAGATCCCATCACCACTGATCTACCACAAGTTAAACTTCCTATGGATCAGTATGGCAAAGGCCTCCTCATTATGCAAAGAATGGGGTAGGATGGTCAGAGTGCTTTAGGATATTGCAAACAAGGACGACATGAACCTCTGCTGCCGAAATTAAAGCCCAAAGGTAACACAGGCCTAGGCTTTGAAAAAGAGATCTTTCCTAAGCTCAGATTCAAAGGAAAACCCAACAAACCATTTTGTCCACCTACTGCAAAGAGTACACCTTTTATAATCAAGGCACCATCAAGCATCATCCCAACTGCCCCATCGAGGCTCAAAACCCCAACACAACTATCACCAATACCAATCATCCCACCAAGTGAACCAGTAATCCCATCAATAGTACCATTAGCAGTAGCAACTGTGTCAGAACTTGTAGCAGCATCTATAGCACCAGCTGTTCCAACAGAAGCAACTGAGTCAATATTACCGATACTCCCCGTACTAGATTCCTTGATCCCCATCAATCTTCCTGCAGCACCGATCACTACAAAGGTACATCAACCAATCACACCTGCAGTATTTAACTCAAAAGACATCCCAGTATGGTATAGTAATCGAATGCTGGAAAGTGACTCAGAGATCGACTCGCATGAATGGGAATTTGATTCTGTATAGCTTAACACTTCAGATGAGGAAGACACATCACCACCTCCACCATGTAAAGACATCCCTATTTACGGAGAAGCACAGATAAAGACCACTTGGGTTCCTGAACTAGAAACATCTTCCACAGACCCTACGTCTCATCCTATGCCTGATTCTGATAGCGAGAGTAGCATTAACGACCTTCACCATAACGTCTTAACCCTCACTGATACATCTAATGCACTTAACCTAATCGATAAAGTAATGCCCATTATCCACCCTGAACTCATCGAATGGAACCAACCAAATTCCCCATGTCTTGACCTCTTCCAGAACGATGAGGCCATCATCGACTTTTTGGAATTAAGGGATAACCTACCAAGCGGGGATCACAAAGCTGGATTCGCCATTGAACTTAATAGCGCAGCATACTTTGGGGCGGATGCCAAACCTTTCAGCTGCAAAAATATAACAATAAAACATGGATCTTCTAGTGAAAACCACACTGTGGCACTATTTGATCCAACAAAAGTAAAAAAAAAAGAGCGTATCCAATGGTGAAAACCTCTCTAAGGCGCCTAAGGATGAAGGGTTTGACATTCTCCCTGATAGTGCACAATAGGAATGATCAACAATTCTCATCGAGGAAACCAAAGAATACAATGTGGGGACTCCTGACAATCCTCATCTCATACATCTGGCATCTCTTCTCACTCCAAAGGAACAACCTAAATTTATAGAGTTCTTTCAACAGCGTCAGATCAAATTTGCATGGTCATATCCAGACATGCCTGGGCTTGATCTTGATTTAGTCATGCATCACCTCACCATAGCAGAAGGAGCCAAACCTGTCAAGCAGAAGCTTCGTAAGATGCATCCCCAGATTGCAATGCTAGTCAAAACAAAACTCAAGAAACTCCTAGATGTTGGTTTCATTAGGCCAATTGATTATGCAGAATGGATCTCCAATATTGTGCCTGTCGGCAAACCAAAAGGGGGCATCTGCATTTGTACTAACTTCAGAGATTTGAATAAAGCATGTCCTAAGGATGACTTCCCCTTACCAAATATCGACATCATAGTGGATCTAACAGCAGGACACGCCATGCTTTCACTCATGGATGGCTTTTCAGGATACAATCAGATAAAGATCGCACCAGAAGATCAACATAAGACAGCCTTCACATGTCCATGGGGCACATATTGCTGGAATGTAATGCCTTTTGGTCTCAAGAATGCAGGAGCAACCTATCAAAGGGAAATGACCACCATCTTCCATGACATGATGCATACTATGATGGAAGATTATGTTGATGACTTACTAGCAAAATCACTCACCAGAGAAGGACATCTCCACATCTTAGATAAAATCTTTGATAGACTGGAACAATACCATGTTCGACTCAACCCAAAGAAATGTGTCTTTGGAGTAACCTCTGGGAAGCTTCTAGGATACATTGTCTCAAGCAAAGGTATTGAGGTCGACCCAGTGAAGGTAAAAGCAATTATGGACATGCCACCTCCAAAGAATATCAGTCAGCTAAGGACATTACAAGGATGACTTCAATCCATCCGAAGATTCATTGCACAATTGGCTGATAAATGTCACCCATTCACACACTTGCTACACAAGAACATCCGCTTTTAGTGGGATGCCAGATGCCAACAAGCATTTCAGACGCTTAAAAACTATCTCATGAATCCACCATTGCTGATGCCACCAGATCCAAGAAGACCGTTGTTATTATATATCTCAGCGACAAGTATAGCATTAGGTGTATTACTGGCACAACATAATGCAGAAGGAAAAGAGTGTGCTGTTTACTACATCTATCGCACACTGGTAGGCTATGAACTCAATTACACCCCTATTGAGCAAGCTTGCCTAGCAGTAATCTTAGCAGCCACTAAACTGAGGCACTATCTATTAACACACAAAGTACAACTCATTGCAAAGATTGATCCACTCAAGTATTTACTCAGCAAAACAGCATTGACAGGTCGCTTGGCCAAATGGGTGATGATTCTAAGTGAATTTGACATCGAGTATGTAGACCGTAAAGCTATCAAAGGTCAACTTATTGCAGATCAGTTGGCCGATGCACCACTCATAGGCGATCATCCTCTCATTTTCAATTTTCCAGATGAAGAGATATTCATGATCACAACAACACAATCATGGAAATTATACTTTGATCATTCGTACACTAGGCATGGCTCGAGGGCAGGCATTCTGTTTATCACACCTCAAGGTGATAGCATCCCGAAGTCTTACAGGCTCACATTTCCATGCACTAACAACATAGCAGAATATGAGGCCTTGATCACAGGACTCAAGCTAGCCGTACAATGGAAATTACAAGAACTACAAGTATATGGTGACTCACAACTGGTCATTCGACAAGCAACTGATGAATATCAGACCAAGGATGATAAACTCATGCCATATAAGCAAATGGTAGACAATCTAAAGACATCATTTACTACTATCACTTTTGAGCAGATACCAAGAGATCAGAATCGAGCTGCTGACGCTATGGCTACCATCGCATCTCTCCTAGATCTTCCACAGAATTCAACACGCTACGAGTTCTTGGTCGAACAGCTTTGGATCCCCGCTTATGATATCCCCGAATCCGAAATGATATGTTGCCTTGTCAGTTCTGAATCCCCATGGTATGGTGAGTTCTACACCTATCTCCGCGATCACACCCTTCCTCCCAACCAATCAAATAACCAACGTAAAACCTTTATTCGCCAAACTGCTCGATATACCATTATTGCTGAAACCCTATACTGACGCAGTCTTGATGGTACTCTCCTTCGATGTCTAGAACAAGATGAGATAACAAAGGCTTTGGAAGAGGTACATGAAGGAATTTGCGGGACTCACTCAAGTGGTCCGTCACTAGCCAAGAAACTCCTGCGCAATGGATACTATTGGCCATCTATGGAAAAGGATTCCTACTACTTTGTCAGAAAATGCAAGAAATGTCAAGTTCATGGTGACCTGATACATGCACCAGCCCAGGAACTGCAACCAATCACAACACCATGGCCTTTCTGTCAATGGGGCCTTGACCTTGTGGGTAAGATTCATCCATCTTCATCCAATGGCCATAAATTCATTATTACCGCTACCGAATATTTCACAAAGTGGATCGAAGCTGTTCCACTTACCCAAGTCACCGGCAAGCAGATCGCCTCATTCATCCTCAACTACATCATCTGCCGGTATGGTGTACCCATGTCCATCATCACAGATAACGGTCTTCCTTTCAAAAATCAGGATGTCCGCGAACTTTGTGAGAAATTTCATATCCACCACCGCTTTTCCACTCCCTATTACCCACAAGGCAATGGTCAGGCCGAAGCATCCAATAAAAACATATTGAGGATCCTAAAGAAGACAGTCAATGATGCCGGCTGTGACTGGCATGTTCAACTAAATCCGGCACTATGGGCATATCGAACTAGCATTCGAACCCCTACAGGTGCAACTCCTTATTCATTGGTCTATGGTGCAGAAGCTATCTTGCCTATTGAGGTCGAGATACCATCATTACGGGTTTCCTTGCACAATCTCATCGATGACGAAGCCTACAGAGTATCTCGTCTTCAGGACTTAGAGTTACTAGATGAGAAGCGACAAGCTGCATACAACCATCTCAAAGCCTATCAACAACACATGAGTAGAAGCTACAATCATTGAGTTAGATCTTGTACATTTGAGGTAGGTGATCTTGTTCTACGAGAGAATCCTCGCAACCAACCAAACAGAGAACATCAGGGCAAGTTTGAATCAAATTGGCTGGGCCCATATGTTGTCACTGCTGTGTTCGGGTCCGGGGCATATCAGTTGGCTACATCAGAAGGAGAACTGCTCGCAGATCCAATTAATAGCATGCACCTCAAACGGTTTTATACCTAAGCTATACAGAGCATCAGGCTCCCCTGCATATCAAAAAATACCAAAAACATTCAGAAAAATGTCCTAAAGAAATACAAAAACATTCAAAAAGTAAAGAAAAATCATGCATCCAAATGGTGAACAACCACTCCGGTGGCACCTTGGGTAAGTGCGATGGCGAAAACCTGGCAAACAGGCACCACTCGTAAAGACAATGGCTCCAGTATCTTTCAGGCTTGTTGCGATCACATTCATACATACACACATCCATCCATCCAAACCATGGCTTGTTATTTGATCTGTAATCAAAGATAGTACTTCATGCGTCTTGCATCCCACTTTTTCATAGTGATGTCTACACTTGGGGGCAATACCCTTAAAAAATCTAGATGATGGAAGTGGATTCTACATTACTGGTGATTCATTGACAAAAACATTCAAAAAGGTCTCACAAAATCCAAAAATATTCAAAAAAACATCTCACAAAATCCAAAAACATCAAAAAACATCAAAAAACATAAAAAATAAAACAAAAACATGGCAACACATTGTACATACTCATCCGCATAGATACCAAACAAACATTGTGATATACTCCACAAAATGACCACTTATCAATCGACCACACAATCAACATCAACACTCAAAACTGTCTTCAACAACCTGATGCATCCTTCCTTACCAAAACAAAGACAAGATGACATTTTCTTTGGCAAGAAAATTCTGTTTACGCTATCAAATACTTGGTTGATTTATGGTCTAGTAATTTATATCAGGTTCCTATGACATTGTTTGTGTATCTTCGACACATTATTCTGGTGAAGTTCTGGGGCATGTACTAATGGTGTCTACATGGGAAGTTCACTAAGCTATGTGATCATAGGCAAAAATACAGTCATAGATCACTACGGCTTGCTGACTACAGTGTATACCTCGACCATATGAGCATGAATCATTACCAAGGATCCATATTCTTTATTCTTTATGTATATACTGTTTGTTTGCAGGTACAATGCTCTTCCTTTGGTTCCTTCCTACATCATCCAAATTGGATAAAGGTTTTTATCTCTTAGTACGGTATGCACTTGTCTCAGGATATGATCAGTCTAAGATCAAGGAGGACGATCCAAGTCATGCATGAAAGGAGATAATCCTTGTTTGTTCCGCAAGCAATACTCAGGTCAACTTGATCCATTATATCAAGTTGCTTGTATTAACTTGCTATATCAAAATCCATGTAAGAAATACTCTGGTCATCTTGAATCTTTATGTCAAGTTGCTTGTATTTTCTTTCAACATTTTAAAGCTCAATAATGAAAATAGAGCACTATGGATCATCATTCCATCTCATCTGTATATATTGCATTTCATTGTATTCCACCCATCCATACATTCATAATAGCTGCATATCATGCATACATAGTCATAATAATGCATACTCTATTTTACTCCTCTTCTTCCATAGGACTCGGTCCTAGTCCTCCATATCTTCTATCTAACATTGAATCCCCCCTCACCCTCCCTATCTTGATCATCAACATCATCCTAATCCCTTCATCGCTTCCCATCCTCACTCATCCACAAAATTAAGCCAGTTACTCTGTCTACACAGATACATCGACTCCCACACACCTAGACTATCAACAGATACTCTGATCAAGTATCTTCGGGTCTCAACAAGTAATCGATCATGGTAATCCTAGACTACATCAGACATTTATCATAATGACCTAGTCTCAACGGGGTTGCTATGATTCACCACAATCATCCATCCCATGCACACACTATCAATTGATCAACCAATCAAACACAATCCAATGGACAATTACATCAATTGTCTAAGTCTCAACAAGTATTTTGCTTCATATACCTTGACTTCATCGGGAAATTACATCAATTGTCTAAGTCACATCAGGTCACTTTGATTCACTTACTCAGACTTTATCATGTCCAAGCGACCAACTGACATCAACTGTCACGCTTTGACTTGACTGGGGCAATTAAACCGATTGCACTAGATTGTCTAACCAATTTTGATCAATTGTATAGCATCAATCCAAACCCCACACTACATCTGCTATGTATCTCTTGCATGACCTCAGGGTACCCACTGGCTTGTTGTTTCTTCATATTCACTCCATTTTCTCCCCTTCTTTCATCATTAGTTCTAATTTCTTCTATTCTACATCCCCTCCACTTTTCATTCTTTTTCGAGAGACCGCCCGATTTTTCACCAAAAAAGAATATAAAAAATCGGCCCATCTCTCGAGGGGGCATACCACCCATTAAATTTACATTTTATGGGGCATTTCTTCACACCTATTTTTCTTTCTTTGAAACGACGCGATAAACTGCACCGTCTCAAAGAGGGGCAAATGTAGTCACATAAATCTGTCCACTTAATTAAATGAATACTTAGTATTTATTTGATTATTTAACCATCAATTAATAATTAATTAAATTAATATTTAATTAATTCATCTTAACCCTCTTCTCCTATTAATTAAATAAATTATTCAATTTATTTGATTTAATTCACTTAACCAAATTCAGACCATTAATTAAATAAATAAATCATATTTATTTAATTAAATATTCTCTCACATTTATCCCCCAGAATCCCACCTCTCACATTTAAATAAATTAACATTTATTTAAATCACCTTTATGCTCTACCCACTTGCATTTTCCTACAAATGCAAGTTGCACAACTATTTTAAATAAATCATTTATTTAAATCACCTTTATCCTCCACCCACTTGCATTTTCCGACAACTGCAAGTTGCACAACTATTTTAAATAAATTATTTATTTAAAATCCTATTTATCCTCACCCACTTGAAACCTTTAATGGTTTCCCTTAAAGTCTTCAAACTTGATGGCTTTCTTCTATAGTCTTCTTAAGCCTTTAATGGTTTCCCTTAAATTCTTCAAACTTGATGGCTTTAAAGTCTTCAAACTTAATGGCTTCCCTTAAAGTCTTCTTAAGACTTTAATGGTTTTCCTTAAAGTCTTCAAGCCTTTAATGGTTTCCCTCAAAGTCTTCAAGCATTTTAATGCTTTATCTTCCTTTTTCTCATTTAAATAAATTAATATTTATCCAAATGCAAATTACACCATTTAATTGAAATAAATGATTTTATTTTAATTGAAAATACCAAAATTCCTCCCACTTGCATTTTCCTACAAAATCCACTTGCATGCCTAAACCCCTTCTAGATTCTTCTAAACCCTTCCTAATTAACCTAATCCATCCCCTAAATATTGTCACATTCCTAAGCAAATTGGAGTCACTTTTCAAAAACTCCAAAGTCTTTGAAAAACAATTAATGCTTTGTGTGTTCAACAAATTAACCTCTAAAGTCTTCCAAACCACTTATGGCTCTTACATGACCATTAATTGTTAATTCCACTTGCACCCATGGTTAAGGAATTTGACCCCTAACTTAACCCTCATGTAACTCATGTGTCTCTTCAAAGCATTTATTTCTTTGACTAGGGTAACCATCATGTCCCCTCAAGCATTTAATGCTCCTTATCTCTCCTCTCAAGCCTCCTCATGGTGACACTTGTCAACATGGGATTGGGTTGAAAGTCTCACATGGATTGAGTATCTTTCAATCCTAACCCTTGTTAAGATTACTCAATCTTAACCCTTCATTTCCCCATTTCTTCTATAAATAGAACCCTTCTCCTCAAGCAAAGAAGGAAGCATTAGAGTATTGTTGTTATACTAGCATTAGCATAGAGATTTCTCATAGCATCACTATCTACACTTGCATAGCATTTTCTTATCATATTCAACTATCTTGAATCTCCATATGGCATCCATGGCTAGTGCTAAAAACTGAGAGCTACACTCATTTGGGACTTGGAGAGGAGAGGAACAAGGGAGGAGCAACTATGAGCATCTTGATTAGCTATTTTATTATATGTTTATATGCTTTCTATTTCATGCATAATATCTCTCTTGATATGCCTGTTTAGGATAATCTTTTGTTGCTAACACTAACGTTTGTTTCTTGTGCTCTTGTGTGTGTTGCCATCAAACAGATTTTCTAATCCTTTTTGCAGAGCATCACATGTTTTTTTTGTTAATTTTTTACATATATATATATATGGTTTCTTTTTTTTTTATTCTAGTTTATTTGATAGCATAAGAGAGAAATATATAAACAAATATATGTGTAACAGAAATGTTAATGTAAAACAAATGAGAATAAGAATTTATTCATAGGGATGAGATAACACAGAGAATTAAATTGTTTCAGCAATGTACAAAACTAATATTCACAGAGACAGATTTATATTTTATTCGCAGTAAGATTTACTCCTAGGAAAGAAAAGAAACAAGAAAACAAGATCTGTAATTAATCTTTCTTCCCAATAAGTTTCATTCACAGGAAAACAAAATTTCCTACTGGAGAACTTAATTCATTTATTCTTGTTCACAACAAGATTTACTCACAAGAAAAAAAAAGAAATAAACAGGAAATGAGATTTGAAATTAATCTTTATTCCTAATTGTAGACGTATAAAAATGACCATATTCCTAAATGAATATTTTATGTTCATTTCTCTAGTTAATTAAATCCAATTTAATTAAATTATCCACATTCCTCTATTTAATTAAGTAAATTACTCAATTGAATTCACTATACCATTTAATGAATAAATCATTTTATTCAATTAAATCCCCCCTATCCACTTTTAATTAAATTCAAATTTAATTAAATAGTTATCCTAAATTGAATAAATCTAATTTATTTAATTTCCCCAAATTGCAATCAAATTGAATTAAATTAACTTTATTTCAATTAAATCCTATTATCCCTCCATCCACTTGCATTTTCCTACATCTCCCACTTGTATTCTAAAACTTATTTCTAATCCCTTCTAGACTCTTCTAATCGCTTCTAAATTAGCCCAACCCATCTTCTAAACTTTGTCACATCCCTAAGCAAAGGGAAGTCACTTCTCAAAACCTTAAAGTCTTTGATAACCATTAAAGGCTTCAAGTCTCCAACCACTTAATATCCCCAAAGTCTCCCAAACCATTAATGGTTAATTCAACCCTATTACATGGTTAGAGACTTTTTGCCTAACTTAACCTTCATCCAACCCAAGGGTCTCATCAAGCTTTTAATGCTTTGACCATGATTATCTCTTAATCATTTGCACAAGGGTTTATCCTTGGATTAACTCTTAATCCAATGGGTAAGCCTAACTTAAGCTTAACCCTTATCTCTGGATAAACATAAGGTCTTCTCAGAAATTTAATGCCTCCAACCCCTTCTCTCAACCCAGCCCTATGTTGACACTTGTCACCATTTCATTGGTGCAAATTGCAAACATGGATTCCCAACTTTCAAACTCAACCCTTGATCAACTCTTTCAATCCTGACCATCCATTGCCCTGTTTAAGCTCTCATTCCTCCATTTTGAATCATCCTCCAAATTTGTAGTATCATACTTGTGCTCAAATACATTCAAGCTTTCATATATCATTTTTATGCTCATCATTTTAGCCTCTCTTTTCAATAGGAATTAGTCTAAATATGCATGTTTAGAATACTTTCTTTATCATTTAGGTCGATCATGGACTAATATATCATGTTAGGATAGTATTTATACTAACCTTGTCATCTTATAATCTAGTTTATTGCATTTTAAGATCATGCATAGCTTAGGATGCATTTCATTCTAAAATCTATCAAAAGCATCCCTCGTTCTTGCATTTGCCATCCCTAAACCGTTTTGCTCAGTGATCTGAGAGCAAAAACATTGGTTTGAGGGACATTGTAAGATAAAGGAACCATGGGACCAACCTTAGGAAGCTGAGTGATGCTTCATTACTCCATAGCTTGCACCAAGAAGTCCTGTGTGTGTGTGTGGACAAGTTTTTTTGGAATATTTTCATATATTGAGTTCTATCAACCCACTTTTCCCGCATACATTTCTGGCGCCCACCGTGGGGCTAGACCCCATATATCAAATTGGTTTTTGAATTTAACCACTTTTGCAGGTCCGCGGGAAACATGAATCAACGCGTGGGAAACATTCCCTGGCGCATCTGGTTAACAGTCTAGCACATCCCGCTTACTGTTTAGTGCGTGGGGTCTATACTCTAGCGTGTGAAGTCTTTTCTTTAGCGCATGACTTCCACTAATCTTTTCCTATAGGTATCAACGCGGGAGAAAAATAGAGTAGCGCATCTGAAAAATAGTTCGGCGCGTCGGGTCTGTTAGATAGCGCATCCCGCTCACTGATTAGCACGTGCAGTCTATTCTATGGCGCGTGAAGTCTTTTCCTTAGCGCATCATATTTCTAACAGTTTTCTGTAGGTATCAACGTGAGAGAAAAACAAAATAGCGCATCGGGAAAACAACTTAGCTCATTGGGGGCACATAATAGTGCATAGGTTCTTTTTCTTAGCGCATCGGCTCTATAGTTTAGCGCATAGAGTTGGCAGAGCCAAAAAAATTTATGACAGAGTAAAAAATTAGGCTTGTGGGAGGCATAATATATATGGAATATAACATTTAAGTATAAGTGACATTTCCTCTTTTCTTTTCTCTTTCTTATACTTTAAGTTATATTCCATATATATTGTCAGGATGTTTGAGAGGGGTTTCGGACCTCTAGGAGTTATAATGCAAAATCTAGTTTTTGGAAGATCTTCCAAATTTCAGACTTAGTCAAATTTCAAGGTATTTCAGGATCAGGATTGTAAAATTTGTAACCAAGATCAGAATTTAGGCTTGTGTAAGCCCACACTAACATTTGATCACTGACTATGTGCAGGTTCTAATCTTTTTTGTGCAGGGGAAGGAGTTAGTTTAGAGGCTTCAAGTTTCTTTTTTTACTTTCTTTCAACAAAAGTTGGTTAAAAAGAACTCACTCTCCTTTTTGCAAAAGTTAAAATAAACTTCATCATTTCATTTGGATGCATAAAATGAACTTCATGCCTTCCTTTTTGGTGTTTTAAAAGAAAATTCATCTTTCTTTATTGCATGGTAAAAAGAACAACAAAGCAAACCTTTCATTCCTACAAGTTAGGAAAAACACTTCATTTTTGGAAGCTCTAAAAAGAACCAACAATCTTTACTTTGACAAAAATTTTAAAAAGAACCTCACCATCCTTTGGTGTTTAAAATGATTCACTTCATTTTTCAAAGTAAAAGAACCACATCTTCATTTTGTACAAGGCAAAGAGGGAAAGTTTTCCCCTATCGACTTTAATTTTGCTAACCAAACATCACGATTTACTTTGTTGACCAGGCTTGTTTTACAAAAGTTTTGGAAATACACACTTTGCTATGAAAGGTTAAAAAGAACATCATGCTTGTTGGAGCAACATCTCCAAATAGAAGTTAGCAAATCATTGTCTTGAAGGCTAAAAAGAACAACTTGATTGCCTTGTCTCGAAAGCAGAAGGTATATGCTCTCCCCATAACTGGGTGACCAAAAAGCCAAACCACTCTTAAGCTTTCTGTACTTCAAGCATTTAAATCCTTTAGCAGGCCTACCTTCCCGAGGGGTTGAAAAACTCTTAAAGCCATTCTTTGGCCGGTGTGAAGGGAATGACCTAAGTGGGGAATGATTTTGACGCCAAGTGTTCCAACCCACTATAATCAAAAGTGGAAAGTGACGAAAGTCCTTTTCAATGGTTGCTCGCAGCGATTAGCCTTCCCCCAGTATCCTTGAGATACGTAAAGCCTTTGTTCTAAAGGTTGGGAAGCCTCCTGAGGGAGTTTATCAGTGACGGCCGAACATGAAGCCTAATTAAGAACCTTAGCATTAGATACTTTGAACCGAGTCAGTCGCTAAACATTGGCAATATCATAGTGCAAGGGTGGAGAAGAATCCGCCCCCAAGATTACTCACCATATATCTCCCAAGATAGCTACTCAATTGTGAAGAAATTCACTTTGAGTTAATTTCTGGCAAAAAGCAAAAAAAAGGGCGCCCCCTAGGGGGTGACAAGGCTGTTTGAGCTGACGGAGTATCGAGACTAGTGGGCTATGATATTGTCAATGACCTTTGAATAAAGAGTCTATCTGATGTGTCTTTTGTTGTAAATCAAACCAGTGATAACATCAAGGATTTGAACACGTCCTCAAAAGAATATACACTCAATGTTTAGCATTAGGATGATCATTGTCTTCATGTGTGCTATGTATTCTCGTCACAAATGTTAAAATATCTTGCAAAGTATCCAACAATCAAACTCAAAAGTAAATTCAAACAAGGAAGAATCATAAAGTGGAGAAGATTTCCAAATCCAACAAAGCATCTTTTGAGATGGTTGTCAACATTTCAACTATCTTTAGGAAAGACTTTCATCCAACAAGATTAGGGGAATACCAAACCACGTAATCAAGATTTTATCTATTTGACTTAGTAAGCTTAAGTATCCAAAAAGAAATCATCCATCAAAATCACAAGTGTTAAAAATTTCAAAAATCACAGAAAAACAACCAAGTCAAAATATATTAGGGCAGTTTAGCGCGTGAGAGCAACTTCTTAGCACGTGGGGACCATCTTTTAGCGCATTAAACCTTCACCTTAGCGCATTAAGTCTTAACATTAGCGATTCATAGAAATCCAATTCTAGCAGTTTCAAGTAGCGCGTTTTGAAAATAGTTTAGGGCGTTGAAACATTAGCTTGGCGCGTGGAAACCAAACTCTAGTGCGTAGGGTTTAACAGTTAGCGCATTGGTGGCCCATATTGGTGCATGACCTTTTTGAACCAAGGCAAAAGAAAAATAAACCAGTTAGTGCGTATCAGGGGGCAGTGTAGCGCATGGAGTCTTTTCTCTAGCGCTTTGAGAATTTTTTTTTTTAGCACATCTAGTCTCTGGCTTAGCGCATGGTCAAAACTTAGAAAACTAGAGAGCAAAACAAGCATTTCTAGAAAAAGTTTTCAAACTTCTTGAGTATCCTTTCAGGTCCAATATCAAACACGATCACAATAAATCAAATCAAAACACCAGAGAAATCATTTCCAAATCAAACAAGTCAGTCTTAGAACAAAAGTTGTCAAATCCAAAACTAGCCAAAGATAAGACTTTATCCTATCAAAATCAGGTATTATCATCACCTTGATCAAAAGGTCCATCATCTAAATGATTCTATCAAACAACATACCAAATTTAAACCTTAATTTGTCAAATCAAGTTTCCATATCGGGAGTCTTTATCCATATCATTTGACACACTTTGTCGTGAGGGGGCATCTAAACCTTCATTTGATAAAAGTAGACTTAAGTTTTCAAACAAAGTATCTCAATCCAAACATCGAAGTAAACCATTGATCATTCGTGTATGACCACTCCTCATATTTTGAGAAGAACAAGTCTTCATCACAAAACTAAGTTAAAGAAGAGACAACCTAGTCCTAGGGCCCTTATCAAAAGGAGTAAAGTTCTCTGTGTCAACCTATCAAAAGCATCAACTTTGATCATTCATCATAAAACCAAAAAAAAAGGAAACCCAGTCAAAGGAAATGAGTCCTAGCATAAATCAAGATCACGATATCATGGCTCTCCAATCTAATCCCATTTTTGATCAAGATCCCACCTATCAAGAATCTTATGATGATCCCCTAATCTTTTGGTATTCCATCCACGATGATCCCCTTTCATCTCAAGAGAAGATTCCCATTCAACATCCATCTCCTCAGTAAGAGCATGATAGCCCTTCCATCTCCTCCACTATTCTAATTCAAAATCAAGAGAAAAGCACAAACTCAAATGATCCTACTCCAAGTCAAGATCAAGATCAAGGAATCTCTTCATCCTCCAAATCTATCTTAGGTCCTTTCATTCCAAAGTCAATCTCTTCATCCTCCAAATCTATCTTAGGTCCTTTCAATCCAAAGTCAAACTCTTCTTCTTCTAAATCTATCTTAGGTCCTTTCATTCCACAATCAAACTCTCCATCCCGTTCATCCATCTTGGGTCCTTACTTCCCTCCATCCACCAATCCATCACCTCAAATGATCCATAAGAAAGATCAACGAGGAGCACATCTTTGAAATTCTTTCAACCCTCTATCTAAACATCTTTCCAAAACTATTCTTCTATCATTTTCTCTATCTATTTAGGGTCCTTTTGTTCCAAAATTCAATTTTCCTCCATCTCTTCATCACTTCTCAAGTACCAACACTCATCCTGAAAACATTTCTATCTATCCTTGCACAAATCTTCAAACATTCTATCTATTATCCAACACCTCTTTTCTATCCTTCCATTCCTTTTTATTCAATCCTTTGCATAAATCCTTCATCTGTGAAATAGGAATTTGTGTCATTTTGTCACATACTTGCCCATGCTGGAATCTATTGTTCAGTCCTTTTCCTCGATATCTATTCATGAAATGCTTCAGAATCTGAGGTTGTTCCTCTTTAACATTTTCTTTTGGTTGGGATACACACTCAATCTAGAAAAGAACCACTTATCGTATCTTGGTACTAACATCTTTTGATTACTATATCTCATACACTTAATCGATTTCTCTAAATCATTGTGATCTCTTAAATTGAAGACATGGCTAGTGAAAAATCTAAAATCTTGCTTCAGCGCCACTGTAATTATCAGACCCATGTAAGTTTCATCACTTACAAGCCAATGCAAGAAAAATAAAGAGAAAAAAGAAATATCAAAAGCATGAGCAAGAAAATGAATATCAAGAAAAACAAAATGCAATGAAATGCAATATCAAAATGCTTGGCTATAGGAACATGCAAGTAACTCCATCGGGGCTATAGACGCCTAGCTGGCAATGGAGCAATATTTGTGAGATTACAACGATAACCTCGTCGGGGCTATGGACGCTCGCTGGCAATGAGGCTTTATCTAGGATGCTTTTGAAGTCAAGATAACTCATGTAGCTAGCCATGCTGGATTCTGAAGATTACAATGATCATATGAGGCAGAATGAACCCACTTGCACACACATGGGTAGTCAAAGATTAAGTACCTTGATCCAGTTTGGGATTCTTCTTCCCTTTTGAGTCTACTTCCTAGTTGCTAGAAATGTTCAGTTGAATTTTCCAGAGGTTCCAAGTGTGGGTTGGGTCTCTATCTTTGAAAAGTTCAGAAACACTTATTCAAATGGTGCTAAATACTATGACAATCTTACATATCACCTTTTTGCAAATGGAAACCTCTATGCTTGGGGGCAAAGTTCATCCACTCTATTCTTCCTACCATATCTCCCATGTCCTCTAATCCATATCCCTTATCCTATCTATTCATTTCTTCTATCATCCAATTCTTTCTACAATCTTGCTTCACTCTAATCCATATCCCTTATCCTATCTATTCATTTCTTCTATCATCCAATTCTTTCTACAATATTGCTTCACTCTAATTCATATCTATCTATCCTATCTATTCATTGCTTCCATCATCCAGTGCTATCTATATCCTATCTCTATCCATATCCCCTTTTTCATCCTTGATCTTGATCAAAACTATGGACATCAAATCTATTTCCACCTAAATGGTTCAGTCATCCATTCATCCATTCCTTGTCTTGATATACATTAGGGGCAACCAAATACATCTTTCTTCTAATCCAAAAACTCAAAAAAATCAAAATATCCAAAAACTCAAAAAAATCAAAATATCCAAAAACTCAAAAAAATCAAAATATCCAAAAACTCAAAAAAATCAAAATATCCAAAAAATCAAAAAAATAAAAAAATCCAAAAACTAAAAATCAACAAAATAAAAAAAATCAAAGCATGAACACGTGGACCATCCATCAAATCAGATCAACAACAGGAAAACTCTCAAAGTCTGCAATCAAATTTATCACATGTCTTGTTAATCAATTCATTACTTGAAATCAACATCAACATCAAACATGTCTTATACAGGGATAGGTACACTCGAAACCAGACAGATTGGTCTTATACGAGGTACTCACTCTTTGAAACCAGACATTCCTATCAATCATCAAGTCTTGATAATCAATCCATCTATCAACATCAACATCAACATGTCTTATACAAGGATAGGTACACTCAAAACCAGACAGATCGGTCTTATATGGGGTACTCACTCTTTGAAACCAGACATTCTTATCAATCATCAACCAAATCATAACAATGACATCAATCAGTATGACTGCTGGATTTTATTATAGTTAGCCTTATCTTTATCAATTGATGGAAATACATGTTTCACAAATCATATTGTACATATCATATCCACCCATCTAAGGCATCACCAGAAATTCACAAATGCTTATCAATCTTGGACATACTTAGTGTAGTCACTATCCTTGGTTTATTTGAAACAATTATCCAAATAATATCCCACCATAGCTAGGTGATCAGTGTACATATGCATATCAAACTAGTATCAACAACAAGGGGTAAAATCCTGACCTCGCTAGGGGAATTTCGCCTTCAATATTTTCAACATCAGACCAAAAATGTAGCAAGACAACAAGGATCAAAACAACTAACAAATGCCAAACGACAATGCGAGAAGGCTAAACATCATAGACTTGAACTAATTTCAACTAAACAAAGATCTATTTGCAAGATGTTTTAATTGACAAGAATACATTCCAAATAGCATGCATGCTTACTTATGGTTGTTAATTTTTCTCATCATATCTCCTAAGTGACTCAAGGATGTCTTACGACTAGAGAAGCAAGGAAGGAATGTGATGTTTTATTTGTCTTCTATCTGTGAGTGAAGTCTTTTACCATGCAAATTTGTCCTATGAAGAAATCAGGTGGCATATCGCTGAGGACATTTCGAATTTGTATGGGACAAAGGTTAACTCTTGTATGTTTACGCAATCCGCACTCTGGTCGTCCTAGTTCAATTATACCTTGATGCTTGTGCTATCATGCAAAATCAAAAATCATGTAAATTTTTCTCAAGTCATTATGGTTCAATTATACCATTGTGCTTGTATAAATTTTCAACATATCCAAAAATCAATAAATGCTCAATGATGATATATACACAGAAAGCAAACAACATGTGGTTATACAGGGATGACAAATGCAGAATGAGGATGCTCAAAAACAAATAGTTACATATCATTTTACAATTAGTTGCATATCATTTTACAATTAGTTGCATATCATATCATACATCTCATTTTCAAAATATCATTCATCATTCATCATTGCATCCCTCGCATGCATATCTATCACATCATCATGGAATCTTTCTTCACTTTCATATCTCTATCATTCTTCTAAACTATCTTCTATCATTCTTCCAACCTATCTTCTATCATTCTTCTAAACTATCTTCTATCATTCTTCCAAACTATCTTCTATCATTCTTCTAAACTATCTTCATCATTCTTCCAAACTATCTTCTATCATTCTTCCAAACTATCTTCTATCATGTCTTATATAGGATGTATCTTTCCTGAAACCAGATGTTTTGATCAGCTCTTATACAGGATATATCGTTCCTGAAACCAGATGTTTTGATCAGCTCTTATACAGGATATATTGTTCCTGAAACCAGATGTTTTGATCAGCTCTTATACAAGATATATTGTTCCTGAAACCAGATGTTTTGATCAGCTCTTATACTGGATATATTGTTTCTGAAACCAGGCATTTTGATCGGTCTTATACAGGATATATCGTTCCTGAAACCAGACACTCGATCATCCATGTCTTATACAGGCAGTATCATTCTTGAAACCAGATGCTCAATCATCCATGTCTTATACAAGTGATATCATTACTGAAACCAGATGCTCGATCATCCATGTCTTATACAGGAGGTGTCATACCTGAAACCAGACTTGCTCTCATTCCAATCAATCTAATCAATCTTATCAAACCCATGCATGCCATCACTATCCACTCTTCTATCTTTCAAACAACATTCTTCTTCCTTCGAGAGATCATTCATGCCTTGTGTGCACGAACGACCTCCCGAGGGGGCATTATCATATCAAATATTGACATCAATTTCATATCAATTTCATATCGACATTAGTCTCATATCAACTTTTCATATCAAAACAATTCTTCATATCTGGGGCATCATATCGACTTTTCATATCAAATCAATTTTTCATATCCACAACATCATATCGATCAAATTTTGACAGCATATCCGACAAATTTTCTTTGAAATAACATGTGCACACACGTCACTTCAAAGAGGGGCAAAATGTAGACGTATAAAAATAACCATATTCCTAAATGAATATTTTATGTTCATTTCTCTATTTAATTAAATCCAATTTAATTAAATTATCCACATTCCTCTATTTAATTAAGTAAATTACTCAATTAAATTCACTATACCATTTAATGAATAAATCATTGTATTCAATTAAATCCCCCCTATCCACTTTTAATTAAATTCAAATTTAATTAAATAGTTATCCTAAATTGAATAAATCTAATTTATTTAATTTCCCCAAATTGCAATCAAATTGAATTAAATTAACTTTATTTCAATTAAATCCTATTATCCCTCCATCCACTTGCATTTTCCTACATCTCCCACTTGCATTCTAAAACTTATTTCTAATCCCTTCTAGACTCTTCTAATCGCTTCTAAATTAGCCTAACCCATCTTCTAAACTTTGTCACATCCCTAAGCAAGGGAAGTCACTTCTCAAAACCTTAAAGTCTTTGATAACCATTAAAGGCTTCATGTTTCCAACCACTTAATATCCCCAAAGTCTCCCAAACCATTAATGGTTAATTCAACCCTCTTACATGGTTAGAGACTTTTTGCCTAACTTAACCTTCATCCAACCCAAGGGTCTCATCAAGCCTTTAATGCTTTGACCATGATTATCTCTTAATCATTTGCACAAGGGTTTATCCTTGGATTAACTCTTAATCCAATGGGTAAGCCTAACTTAAGCTTAACCCTTGTCTCTGGATAAACATAAGGTCTTCTCAGACATTTAATGCCTCCAACCCCTTCTCTCAACCCAACCCTATGTTGACACTTGTCACCATTTCATTGGTGCAAATTGCAAACATGGATTCCCAACTTTCAAACTCAACCCTTGATCAACTCTTTCAATCCTAACCATCCATTGCCCTATTTTTGCTATAAATAGAGCTCTCTTTCCTCCATTTTGAATCATCCTCCAAATTTGTAGTATCATACTTATGCTCAAATACATTCAAGCTTTCATATATCATTTTTATGCTCATCATTTTAGCCTCTCTTTTCAATAGGAATTAGTCTAAATATGCATGTTTAGAATAGTTTCTTTATCATTTAGGTCAATCATGGACTAATATATCATGTTAGGATAGTATTTATACTAACCTTGTCATCTTATAATCTAGTTTATTGCATTTTAAGATCATGCATAGCTTAGGATGCATTTAATTCTAAAATCTATCAAAAGCATCCCTCATTCTTGCATTTGCCATCCCTAAACCGTTTTGCTCAGTGATCTGAGAGCAAAAACATTGGTTTGAGGGACATTTTAAGATAGAGAACAATGAGACCAACCTTGGGAAGCTGAGTGATACTTCATTACTCCATAGCTTGCACCAAGAAGTCCTGTGTGTGTGTGTGGACAAGTTTTTTTGGAATATTTTTAATCGGTTTTTGAATTTAACCACTTTTGCAAGTCCACGGGAAACATGAATCAGCGCGTGAGAAACATTCCCTGGCCCATCCGGTTAACAGTCTAGCGCATCCCGCTTACTATTTAGCGGTTGGGGTCTATACTCTAGCGCATGAAGTCCTTTCTTTAGTGCATGAATTCCACTAATCTTTTCCTATAGGTATCAACGCAGGAGAAAAATAGAGTAGCACATCTGAAAAATAGTTTGGCGCGTCGGGTCTGTTAGATAGCGCATCCGGCTCACTGTTTAGTGCGTGCAGTCTATTCTATGGCGTGTGAAGTCGTTTCCTTAGCACATCATATTTCTAACAGTTTTTTGTAGGTATCAACATGAGAGAAAAACAAAATAGCGCATCGGGAAAACAACTTAGGATTACCTTTCTCTGCCCCATCAAAGTTAATTTTAATCCATCCAGCTTGTGGAGGAATCCATTTAGTATTTTTTCTACTACTTCTTTAATTCTTGTTTCTCTCATTTTGATAGTTTTTGTGGATAGATAAAACCTTAAATCTCTCGACCATGCCTTCATCCCATAAGCTAAATGTTAATCCCTTTTCCATTTTATCCTTAGCTACTATGTTAACCAATTCTACCATTCGGTCTTCTATTTTCTTGATAAGAACTTCCACTGGAATTTCATTGTTGTGAAAAAAACCTCCTATTTCTTTCTTTCCACATTTCCCACATTACAATTCAGGGAGTAACATGCCACACAGTTTCGAAAAGACCCTTTTTCCCCATACCATTCCACATTTGGAACCAATTTAATGGGTGTTGAGGTTTGGTACTATAAAATTCTAATTTATCCAAGAGTGAATTCCAACATTTAACTAAGTATTGGCAGTCTAATAATAAGTGATCTACCGATTCTCCACTTGCCTTACATAGGACCCATCTACTTGCTCCTTTATATCCTAGACCTACCTTATAAGATCCCAGTTTTGAGCCGCACCATCTTATTCTATCTAGTTCATCAGAGGGAATTACCCACCTCTCTTTGAATAAGGCCACCAGGGTATTTTTTTTATCTTTAGATATTTCCATCTCTAGCATCTCATTCCATTTTCTTTTACAATTTCCCCATAATCTTTCACCTTTGCTCAAAATTTTTCTAGAGTTTCTCTTCTTATATCCTCCAGATTTGGATGGTCCTCCAATACTTTATTATTATTCTAGGAATCTATCCAAAAGGATGCTTGCTCCCCCTTTCCTATCTCCCAACTAACATGTCTTGTTATAATATCCTTTCTTTCTAATATGTAGTTCCAAACTGAAGAGCCTCTAGGGGGATCTCTTACTTTCAAAATGCTGATTGGATTGATAGAATTTAGATACTTTGTTCTTAAAATATTTATCCATTTTTTATTATCTATTTGTATTTAGATTCCATACAAGTTTCACTCCCATTGCTAAATTCATTATCATCTGTTTTCTCAACCCTGCTCCGCCTACAATTTTTGGCCTACATATTTTATCCCAGGCCAACAGAGGTGTTTTATTTTGTTCACTACTGCCATTCCAAAAGTATCTTTTCATGATTTTATTCATTTCTATTTCAATTCCATTTGGAATTTTTAAACATGACATAGAATATACAAGAAGTGCAGAAAGCACTAACTTTATTATTAGTAGTTTTCTTGTAGACAAGAGCCGTTTTCCCTTCCATGCACTCATCTTTTCTACATATATTGAAACTATGTTCTCCCAATATTCCTTTTAATTCATCCCTTGAAAGAGTGGTGTTCCTAAGAATTTGCCTGGGAAGTTAGCCAAATTTAGTTTTAAAATCTTGGCCAATTCCCTCTGAAGGTTCGGTATTGAGAAAGAATACCTCTGATTTACTCCAATTGATTTGTTGGCTTGAAGCATTACAATATTTGGTAAGTAGGGTCTTAATATTCCTAGCTTCTATCCTATTTGATTGACCAAATAACATTGTATCATCCATAAATTGTTGAGTATCAGGTTAATGCTTACAACTACCTTAATTTCATACCAATCTCCTTCCTCTCTTATCTTGCTTATTCTTTTGCCCAAGGCTTCAACCATAATTATGAATAAAAAAGTGGATATTGGGTCTCCTTTCCTTATGTATCTGCTTGAGCTAAAAAGCCCATGGCCGCCTCCATTCATCAACACTGAAAAGGTTGGGGTTGACATACATCCATCTACCCATAGAATCCATTCCTTGCTAAAGCCAAACTTCTCTAGGATTTCCTTCAAGAATTCTCTATCCACTAAGTCATAAGCTTTCATAATATCTAGTTTTATGATCATTCCTTCTTGCTTTCACTTCCTAGATGAGTGAATTGCTTCATGGGCTATTATTACACCTTCAGTAATTGATCTCCTAGGGGTAAATTCAGTTTGTTATTCTAATATCAGTAAATTTAGAACTCTCCTGAGTTGTTTTGCAATAATTTTGGAGGTTATCTTATATGTGGTATTGCATAGAGCTATCGGTCTAAAGTCACCTATTGTGTTTACCATATTTTTCTTTGGGATCAAAGATAGGAAGGTATGGTTCATTGCTCTTAATGCTATTTTCTTTTTCCTTGATTCCTCCATCACCTTATGAATATCTTGTCCCACTATCTCCCAAAAACGTTGAAAAAAACTCGCCAGAAAGCCATCTGGGCTAGGAGCCTTGTTAGGATTCATCTGGAATATTGTTGTTTTCATGTCTTCCATAGTTATTGGCTTAAATAGTTCCCGATTTTGTTGATTTGTAATTACCTTGGGAATTGTAATGAGAAATTCTTTCTTTGTTTCATTATCCCCAAATAGATTTTTGTTTAGCATTGTTTCAAAAAAAATTGTGGCTTCCCTATTTACTTCCCAATTTTGAGTTCTTGTTCCATCTGCCCTATAGATCTCCATAACTCTGCCGCTCTCCTTCTTTGTTGTAGAGGCCCTATGATTTGTTGTTGTATTTCTGTCCCCCTCTTGCAGCTAGACCTCTCTTGATTTTTGTCTTCAATAGCACTCATTCCTTGCTAATATTTCCAATAACTCTACCTTTAATAGTATCTCTCTATCATATTCCTGTGGTCCTATTCCATCTTTGATTATCTTTTTGTTAAGATTCTCTAATTCCTTTTCTATTCTCGTTTTCTCTTGGAAAATGTTTTTGAAGTTACTTTTATTCCATTCCTTCAATTTCATCCTAACATACTTTAACTTACTGATGAGTTGAAACATGTATGTGTTCTCGAAAGGGAATCTGCGTTGGGCAGGAGGGGTAGGTGTGATAAGATATTTGGAGAGAAAAGTGGTGGTGGCCTACTTGGAAAATCTTGGAACTCAAACTTCCAGCATGGCAGAGATGATGGTGGTCTTTATTAGCATTTCCACAACCAAGAATACAGGTACAAATCTAATCATAGAGGGGGACTTGAGGAATTATATCACAATATTATAAGGCACAACCACATTAAGGTGGCAGGGATGTATATTATTTCAAATTGTCATCGTGCCACTTCCACATTTGACCACATTGTTTTTCAACACAACTTTAGAGAGGGTCGTAAGACTGTTGACAAGCTTGCCAACCTAGGCCCCTTCTTTGAGGACATTAAAGTCTGGATGGATCTACACAATTTTCCTAATGAAATAAGTGCCATGATAAACAAGCACAACTAAATAAATGAAGCCTAAAGATTTCAAATTCACCTTTTTGTTTGGTATCCTATCCACTATGTACTTCTATCATCTCCCAAGGTGGACTTGTGCTTTTAATGGCAAGGATAGCGATATTTCTATTAATGCTTCTGATGTGATTTTTCCTACTCTGGTTTGTGTGAAATTATCTTGGCTTTGGGCTATAGGATTTTTGTGGTAATAATGGGAGGAGATTTAATCCAAACAGAGCCTAATACTTGTGTAAAATTTAAGGAGAACGATGCCCTTTGGGAGAAAGTGGTTGAAGGTTATTCAACTAATTATGCAGAGGGTATGAAGGGCTTTGATCCATCTATCTCAGATCAATTTTCCTAGTCTTCAAAAACTAATGTTGTTCAAGAGGGAAAGGTGTAATTTACCATGTTAGTGGAGACTATTGTGGTAGTTATGGCCCATTATTTATAGAAATACAATCTTTTTAGAAGAAGAGAAAAGGGAATTAAAAGGAAGAATTTAAAATATTTCTAGGTCTAGGAGAGAAGGTGGCCCACCTCCAAAGTTGTTTCAAAATAGATGACCTACTTGGCTTTTGGAAAGAAGCGACAATACTTTCGGTGAAGTTATTCATCTTGGACGGTCACTTCAAGTAGTTTCACTCTAATAACAAGCCACATTTTCACCTAGGTTCAAGAACCTTTGAAAATCTTCGAGGTAATTACCCTTTGGTTTCTTAGGGAAGGTGGCACCTTCCATCACCAGACCTATAGCAGCTTTTATGATCTCCATAGACATAGTGAATTTCACCCCACCCAATTGAACTTCACCATCTGCCCAAGATTTAGAATTGTATTGATAAAGTAGGATTAAAACCCTTCATACCTTCCACCACCTTGTTCTAGAGTGCCTCATTCTATTTAAACTTGTCACAACTATCAAGTTCAATCTGGATGAGGTCCCCACCCATAGTATACATAGTAAAACCGAGAATAGGACACAAAGAGGAATAGTAGAAAGCATCTTTAGGAAAGAGACAACAAAGGGTGGTATTGCTAAAAGTGTAGGTATGAAAATATTTAACAAAGCTAGTCGTTTCCAATAAATGATTATAGTACAACATGGCTAGGAAAAATACCAAAAAGGTAACAATAAAATCTTTAACTCTCACTAGGAGGATTTGCTTCAACAATCATGACGCAAAAAAATTTAATTGCCCATCATTATGGAGCTTTAAAACTACTCTTAGGCCCTCCATTAACTTGTTGTCCTTGTGGAGCTCTAAAAATACTCCTAAGATTCGCTTCTTTTGGTGGATGGTTTTCCATAGGAAAATTTTAACCATTGATAATATTTAGAAGAGAGGGTTCTATTTGGTAAATAGATGTGTGTTACGTGAAGAAGTTGTGGAAAGTTTTGGACAAATTTTGTTTTCATTTGTATGTATGTATGGCATGTGAGCCAAAAGATTTTCAGCATCTTTTTAATCCACTAGGTGTGGCATCAGTGCCCAAGGTATGCCTCTTTGACTTGGTCTCCACCTTCCTCCCATCCGCTTACTTGGGAGATCTAGTAGCAAGCCTTCCTCCATACTGGATGGTGTTTATTGAGGAAATGCAATAACATAATCTTAAAGGATCATAAATCTCTATGTAAGTTTCAAACCAAATTTATTATTAAAAAGGTCAAGGAAAACATGAAATCCTTTAGCAAAACTAGGAATTTACATCCCCCCTCGCACTTTGATTTGATGGTGGTCAAAAATTGTGAATTGATGGATATTTTATCTAATTTTTATCACCCCTTGTGGGGTTCAAGAACAATATAAAAATGGTCCCCCATAACCTAGGTTAGTTAAAGTTAAATTTTGATGGGTTCTCGAAGGGGAATCTGGGTTGGGCAGGATAGGTAGGTGTGATTTTAAGATTTGGAGGGCAAAGTGGTGGTGGCCTACTTGGAAAATATGGGAACTCAAACTTCCAGCATGGCTGAGATGATGGCAACCTTTATTGGCATTTCCACAGCCAAGAATAAAGGTACAAATCTACATAGAAGGGGACTCAAGGAATGTAATCACGATATTACAAGGCGCAAGCATATTTAGGTGGCAGCAGTGAATATTATTTCAAATTGTCATCGTGCCACTTCCATATTTGACCATATTATTTTTTACCACAACTTGAGAGAGGGTCATAAGACTGCTGACAAGCTTGCCAACCTAGGCCCCTTCTTCGAGGGCATTAAAGTCTGGACTGATCTGCACAAGTTTTCTAACGAAATATGTGCCATGATAAACAAGCACAACTAAATCGATGAAGCCTAAAGATTGAAATTCACCTTTTTGTTTGGTATCCTCTCCACTGTGTACTTCTATCATATCCCAAGGTGGACTTGTGCTTTTAATGGAAAGGATAGCGATATTTTTATTAATGCTTGTGATGTGATTTTTCCTACTTTGGTTTGTGTGAAACTATCTTGGCTCTAGGATCTAGGATTTTTGTGGTAATAATGGGAGGAGATTTAATCCAAATAGAGCCTAATACTTGTGTGCAATTTAAGAACAATGCCCTTTGGGAGAAAAAGGTGGAAGTTAATTCAACTAATTATGTGGAGGGTATGAAGGGCTTTGATCCATATATCTAAGATCAATTTTCCTAGTCTTCAAAAAATGATGTTTTTCAAGTGGTATAGGTGAAATTTACTATGTTAGTGTAGAATATTGTGGCAGTTATGGCCTGCTGTTTATAGAAAGAAAGTCTTTTAGAATTAGACAAAAGGCAATTAAAATGAATTTAAAATATTTCTAGGCCTAGGAGATAAGGTGGCCTACCTCCAAAGTGGATTCAAAATAGATGACCTACTTGGTTTTTGGAAATACGCGACAATGCTTTTGATGAAGTTATCCATCTTGGACGGTTACTTCAAGTGGTTTCACTATCAACTCTTCCTAATGCTCAATCACCTTCAACATGGGAATAAGATGAATTTTCCCTTTTGGATTTTATCCTCCATATACTAGTCTATGGATGTTGCTAAGGCTAAGGGTTCCCTCCCCATATATCATGGTCTCATCCTGTGACTTTATGATTTCCATTTGAGTCTAACCCCTTCTAGTGGCCTTACTACTAACCCTTCTAGCTTGAGTTTTGATTTGGGTCTCTGGATAATGCTTCCCCTAAAACTCTAAAGGTTCCCACTCAAATTTTCCCTCTCAGACTGCTAAATCAAATATTCCTCTGGGTCCCCGGTTAGGTGAAAGCTTTGTTAAGAAGATAGTCATTGTCAAAGGGGAAACAAACGAGACGACCTCTTCTTGGTTTACTAGGTTAGATTGGATATCATATAATATTGTGAGTAAAGTGGATAATCCCCTGTCCCTCCCTTTTTCCTCATCATTCTCCCGATTCCTCTCATTCCAGTTCTCTAGTCCAAGAGGAATTTCCCTTCTTTGCGGCTAAAGTGAATAGACTTTGCAAGGGGTTCAATAAGGAAAAACCTGCCATCAAATGGCTTCTAGGACAATTTGAGGTGGTGAATAAGAATATCAATAGGCTTGAAACCATTTTGGATGCAAATGCTAGAGCCTCAAGCTAGGCAAATGAACAGAAAGAGAAAACGGCTTGGATGATGGTGGGGAAATTTATTGTGATGATTGATAAATAGGAAGCACTAGAAAAATTTGTTAAGGATCTTAGTTAGAAGATTGACCAAACAAGAATATGAAGCTCTTGTTAGAAATGGTAGAGGCTCTATAAGAAAAATAGGACACAATGAGGAGGAATAAGGAGAGCACGTTTCATCAATATAGGGAGATTATAGAGAATAAATTTACTGCTCTTCATGATATCCAAGAAGAAGTTATGAGGAGGTGGGGCAAAAAAAGAACGATTACTGAACTACAATAGGGATTGTGTTGGGAAAATGGTGTCTCAACCTTGCATTTACATGAGGTTACTATTTATACTAAGTTTTTCCTTTGAGTACAAAATGGTGTGAAATTATTCCCAAAGCTTCGAATTGTCTAGATAAGCATGTCGACAAATTTTCATCGCAAGATCATAACTAGTTTTGAAGATATTAAAGTTTTCATTTTTGAAGGGTGCGATGAAAGGTTGGAATTTAATTTTGTGGACTTTAGACCATCTTAAACATCATGAAAAGTGGGCGTAACTAGTGTTTTCCTCATGTAAATCATTGTATTAAGGTATGCATGATATTATGTTTATTTCTATTATGTTTCTATAACTGTTGCAACAATCTATAAAATTTTTGCATTACCTTCCTCTCAAGGGTAGTGTAGGAAGTTGTTCCACTACTTAACTTCCTTATAGTTTGAAGTGTCTATATGAAGGGTGAAAGCCACACTGGACTCCTCAGTCATTTCTTCTAGAAAATATTCCTCCAAAATTCTCACTGTCTTGAAGAAAGGTAAATATATTTTTCGATAGAGGAAGTTGGAGTTCTCTCCCACCAGGTAAGCCACTGGTTTGCACTTTTGGTGGGAGAGTGTTTCTATTTGTCTGTTTGTTTTTCTTGCTATGTCTGGCATCTGGTTCTAGTTTCTCGGTTCTCTAGTGTTAGTTGTTGTTGTTGGGTTCCATTTTTTTTTGGTAGTAGCCTTTTGTTCATGGGTTCTCACCCCTCGTGAGCCCTTTTTTTTTTGGCCTTTTGTTGTAGATATATAGAGGTTCAGGCCTCTCTAGACTTAATATATTCAGAACTACTGGAGCTCCACACCCACTCCTCCATCTGAAAACCAATAGAGACTAAGTGGTTCTATTTTTTTGTGATACCCAAATGGAGGGCATCTAGATATGATTATTGAATTGAAAGAATACCTTTGAAAAATTTATCTTTATGTCTTCAAATAATTAGCTTCTTTATCAATAGACTAGGTTTCTATCTATTCAACCTAATCTAATTCAGTAGTGAAAACTATATACCAAATTGTAATTTTGAGTATTTGAGAGTGTTTTTGAGATACTCAAGCAGTGGTTTTCTTTGACTCTAATCTGCATCCTATTGTACCATGAATTCGTCTATATGTCCTCATCAACACTCGCAACTTCCTCAATTCAAATTTGGAAAAAATTTAAGAATATAATTATTTCAGATGGAAAAAAAGTTTAGAATATAATTGTTTCTTTTTCTTGCCGTGTCAAGTGGTGTCTCGTTCTAGTTTCTGGGTTTTCTACTATTAGTGGTTGTTGTTGGGTTCCTTTTTTTTTGGTAGTAGCCTTTTTTTCATAGGTTCTCACTCCTCATGAGCCCTTTGTTTTTTCACCTTTTATTGTAGATATATAGAGATTCAAGCCTCTCTAGATTTAATATGCATTCAGAACTACTAGAGCTCCACACCCACTCCTCCATCTGACAACCAATAGAGACTAAGTGGTTTTGTTTTTTTGTAATACCCAAACAGAGGGCATCTAGATATTATTATTAAATTCAAAAAATACATTTATAAAAATTATCTTTATGTCTTCAAATAATTAGCTTCTCTATCAATAGAATAGGTTTCTATCTATTCAACCTAATCTAATCGAACAATGAAACTATATACAAAATTGTAATTTTGAGTATTTGAGAGTGTTTTTGAGATACTCAAGCAGTGGTTTTCTTTGACTCTAATCTTCATCCTATTGTAGCATGAATTCATCTATAGGTCCTCATCAACGCTCGCAACTTACTCTTTTCAAATTTGGAAAAAAAAGTTAGAATATAACTATTTCCGATGCATTTTCTCATTTCTATTCACCTACCTACACTTAAGGGTGTTTATTTGTGTAGAATAGTTTTCCTAATATTGCTCTAGATATGTTTTCTAGTTGTGAGTATCTTGCTAGGACATGATTTCTTAGTTATGTAATCTTGCATGGAGTTGGACGGCTAGTTTCCACATAGCATCTTCTTTTCTAACCAACATTTGTTTTATATTATTCTACTCTCTCCTTTATTTATTTAATAGATCCATTTAATCCATTTGTATTGCACATTTGGTGTCTTATTTAATCTGTTCTAAGACTCTATAAATTCTGATAGGGTGAGCTTGTTTTATCTTCTATGTTATATTAACCTTTTACTATTTAAATTGTAATAAAGAAAAGTAGATATAATACATTTGTTTTTACACAATTTTAAGTTACAATCTTTAACTGTTTATTCAATTTTAGTGTAATTTAGTGTAATGTTAATAGATATTTTGACTTCAGTTGTTTTTGAGTTTAGTTATATTTTTCTACTATTTTTAAAGATGTGTATCACATGGGCGCACTTATTCCATCTTTTGAAAAGTGGATATAGCACATTATTTTATACATAATTTTAAACTATAATCTTTTACTTTTTCTTTAATTCAAGTGCATTTTAAATAATTTTAGTTATGTCTCAATCTTTGTATCTTTGTAGATACTTTGATATCACTTGTTTGTGAGTTTGATTAATTTTTTGACATTCTTCAATGATGTGTATCACTTGGGAAAACTTATTCCATCCTTTATTTTAGTATATAATCCTTTTGTGGTTTAAATAACAATCATAGATAAAAAGCATATAACACATGTTTCTATGTAATTTTGCATAATGTTAATTATGTTTCAATCTTTTATTTTTTGTAGATACCTCGATGTCAAGTTTATTTTAAGTTTGCATGGATATTTTCAGTTCACTGAGTTGTGAGTTTGGTTAATTTTTCATTCAATGCATATACCATTACAGTCAACAAATATACTCTATATGGAGTTTGAGCACAACGAAAAAATTCTCCAATCCTTTGCCACCTTTGGAAAGTAGGGCATACTTCTACTTATTGTTGCCACCTTTGTGGAAAAGTAGGGCATACTTCTAAAACTTGTTACACCAGTAAGAAAAATGATCCAATCCCTCAAGTGGTTGCTTCTTCTCCTTTTAAAGAGATTCAGAAAGAAGAGAGTACAAGAAATGTCACTAAAGATTGTCGAAATATGAATGCGTCCCCCAATATTTTGAGGTTTACGGATGGTGCAGCTAGTGGTTCCCCTGATCTCAAAAAAAAAAAGAACGGAAGATGAAAAAATAAACAACTTATTTTGAGAAACTAAAGTACTTTGAAACACCTTTTTAAAATACCATGATTTAGGTTGGTTGTTTTTCTAGTTTTTAAGTTTCTACTCTAGCTTTGTTGTCTTGCCATTGTTGCAGATTTCTTTTCTATTTTTATTATCTCCTTGTTGTTTCTTGGTGTTTCATTCTACTTCATACTATATCTTTCTCTGTAAAAGGTTTTGGTTCCTTTCAAAACAATGCTTACCTTAATAAAAAACATCTATAACCAATTAAATTACAACTTTTTGATAAATAATACTTTTTAATTTTCCAAACTATAAAAATATTATACAGATTAAAAAATTTAATATTATTTAATTACTGGTTAACTTAAAAAATATAACTTATTCACTAATATTCTCCAGCTTCCACAAATAGGGGCATCCCATTTTTATTTTAAGAAATAAACAGTCCAGCTGCTGCGTCCATTTTTAAAAGACCATTTAAAAAAAACCCATTAAATGTGAAAACGGTTTCCCGCTGGAAGAAACTTCCCCACCAAACCAAACAAGACCTAGACCTAGAGAAAATGAGTCAGCTGGTATAAATATATAGAGAGAGAAAATGAGTCAGCTGTTATCACTTGTTATTCCTTGAGGCTTTGCTTTCACTTGTTATTACAGCCTGCGAGAAAATGAGTCAGCTGAATCCGAAAGCCAGGGAATTCTATCCCTCTTACAATCTTCCTCACCAACACACAGAAAGTGGCGCCGGTCAACACGGACAGAGAAAATGTACTACTTTTATGTTTCTCTTCCTTGCTTTCTCTCTTCTATTAATAATTTTCTTAGATCTATTGAATAAACTAATTTTCCTTCACTATTTAGGTCAAATCTGGAATGGATGACAGAATCCTGGCTGTTTTATGTTTCTTTTTCTTGTTTTTTTGTCTTTTTAGTTTTACAGAACCTAAGGTTTTCTTATTTTAGAATGGATGACAGAACCTAGGGTTTTCTTATATTGGAATAGAATTCACCATATTAGATAGCTCTGTTTAGATCTATAGAAAAATACTATTTTTTCCTTTACTATTTTGATCAAATGTCAAATAGATTCAACTGTAATACTATTAAATCTGCTTGGCTTGGACTTCTCAATAAAGTCGACTAGATTTGATCTGGCATGCTATTTGATCTGAACAAAATTTAGATCTATATAGAATATAGATTGATTTAGATTTAACTGTAATATTGTTTATCCATATGGATGATAGAATATTGGCTGTTTGATTTGATTTGGAAAATCTCCAAACAAAATCTAAATCTATAGATTGAATTTCTACTGTTATCAACCTTAATAGTGATAATTTCAATATTTTCAATGATTTCGAAATATAGATAGAACATGCTTTATGTCGAAAATCCTTACAGCCATCAAATCCACCCAGCCGTAATTCCATTTTTCTGCTTGATCTGCATATATTAATTTGATTTCATTACTGAAGGTTTATTTCATTTGTATTTCATTACTGAAGGTTTATTAAAAAATCAGATTCCCTGAAAAGTGTCAATCTCATGCATTTCATATTTCTGAGTTTGGCGGCGCATCTTGAACATATAGCTGCAAATTTAGAGATTTTGTTAATGTTGTCACTGGGTAATGTAATAGCTTTCGAAAGAGGAGGAGCTTCAGCTAATTTAATGAAGAGCCATCAGGCACAAGGGTTTCTATTCAAGGGCGACATGAAAAAAGACAATGCTCAGGAGAGTTCTCAATTTGTTTTTGAGGAGGAAGTAGCAAAGAGAAACTCCTCAAGCGCCAGGACAACCCTGATGATAAAAAATATTCCGAATGTATACAGGTATGCCCACTATTCATTTTATGGTTTTCAAGGCCAAAACTAAAGGTATTTCACAATTCGACGGATCTTTTTCTTCGTAAATTGAATTTATAAGACCTAAACCTATTTTGCCATTTATTCTAATGTGATTCTGCTATATTTTTTTTTTTCCAGTCGGGACAAGTTTTTAGAAATTTTAGACGGTCACTGCAAGCGATGCAACGAAAAGAGCAGAGATTCAGAAGAGCCACTATCGGCATACGACTTTTTTTACCTTCCAATAGATTTTGGGTAAAATATTGATGTTTTCTCAATGTGCTGCTGTCATCAGTTTTATTAGGTTTTAATGAATGTTGAAGAATTATTTTCTTCTTGTGTGCAGAATAAAGCGCAACCTTGGCTACGCCTTCGTAAACTTTACATCAGCCAAAGCCACATGGAAGCTGTATAAAGAATTTCATATGCAACCGTGGAAATGTTCGGACTCTAAAAGAACTTCATTAAAAATCTGTGAAATTATTTATGCCAAGGTTCAGGTGTGTTATGTTTTCTCCATCTTTTATGTTTTTAGATTATCTTTTTTCGCTGTCATTTTTCTATCTGATATTATAGTTTTTGTGATGACAGGGCCGAGCTGCTCTGGAAACTCACTTTAAAAAGTACAATTTTAGAGGTGTCAATTCTAAATATTCACTACTGGTATTTGACCCACCTCGTAATGGAAAGGAATCGAGAGAGAGCAGCATGTCCAGTCAAAAGGAGAGGAAGACTTGTATGGTCGAAAGTGTTAGGATGTAAAATTTACATTTAATAATCTAAGTAGTTTGTAGTTAGTTTAGTTGGGAAGTTCATTCTAATGAAAAAATAAGTCAATCCATACAATCAATGGATTGAAAATAATGAAATTCAATTTTATTTCTATGTACAATGTAAATTGTTTTTCTGTCTTTGCTGCTCTACATTGATATCAGAGCAATGAACAATCTTGTGCCTGTGTCATAAAATTTGGATATGATGTATGAAAGCATAAGTTATTTGTAGAAGGCGGTTGATCTCTCCATTCCAAGGACTGCTAAATTCTATTGGTGTCTAAAATAACATTCTTCATTCGAAGTGTAGTCTTCGTTGTCTTCAGAGACAAGTCTGATTAAGTCAAGCTATATGGGTTTGTAAAGGAATGTGGAAGGAGGTTACAAATTTGGAAAAGAGTTTGTGTTGACTGACATTTTCTAAGCTTAATATGTTGGTTAAGGTGTGTGGTTACACTAAGAATACACTTCTACATTCAAAAGTGTTAAACACTCAAGTTGACTACCATTCTCTAGACTTAATATGTTGCTTAGTGTCTGTGCTTTAAGGCTGTCTGTTTAATATAATTTAGAGGGCTTATGGAATATATAAAGGGTTTGGAAAAATGGCAATGGGTTGCGAGAGGAATGTTGAGAAGAAAAACTGTAATTTGATAGGCAGATTTAAAACATGTAATTTGTGTTTGGTATTATTTGGGGTATACACAGATTTTCAATAGCAAATATTGTTGTATTTCTTTTGAATATTTCTATTTGCCATCAGAAATAAGAGTGTAGTGGAATTTTGGATATAGGGGAGAGAATTAGAAGAATTATTTTATGCAAGATAAAGCTAGGGATTTAGTGTTAAAGGCTTATGTATGAGTTTCTTATTCATATGATAAGGCAAAAAGAATGGTAATCTTAGATGTACTAAATTTTGTTATTGTAATGGATGTATTATTGGTTCAATTTGACATTCCTATGTATGAGCACTTTTGTGGATCTACTAATGACATATTCATAGCCGCTCATGTTGTATTTGGTGACAAAGATATAAAGGGATCCATTGGAGGTTGGAGGAAACGGAGGCAAAAGGACATGTGTCATCCCAAGCTAGCTTCTCGTTCGAGGATGATTCATTGCATGGGAAACATCTTTTTTTGCTAGTCCTTTCAAGGAGCAAGAGGGGATGCGCAATGGTCTGTTAGTTTCTGGATAGTTAGGCTACTTGGCGAGTTCAGTCATGTATGTTAGTTTTGTATAGAAAAATAATGGCTTTATAAAGCCAATCCATTGATTGTAATAGTTAAATGAATTAAGCATGATGAAATTAGTTTTTATTTTTATGTACAATGTAAATATTTTGCTTTGCTATCTTTGTTTTTTGATAGGAAAATTCAGAAAATCCAGCCATAGAGGTGAACGTCGTGGCATGGCCAAAAGTTCAAAAATAAAATGCTAGAATTGCCGTTATAAGTTGATTAAAGATTGTTGTCTAGGTTAGAACCTCTTGCAGGTTCATGATATGTGCTTCCTCCCGCCTCCTGTGGATCCTTGTCTCTTTCCGCTCTCCCGTTCACTTATAGCTCAAGCTTTTGGTGTAACGGCAACGATGATTCCAACAATTGGCATTAGAGCGTTGGCTTACGGGTTCGAATCCCAGGATGCCTCCTTTCATTCCATTTGTGTGGAACCCTTAGTCGGTTCTGAGGGGGAGATTGTTGACTAGGTCAGCGCCTCTTGCGGGTTCGTGACATGTGCTTCCTCCCACCTCCCGTGGATCCTTGTCTCTGGCCGCTCTCCCATTCACTGATAGCTCGAGCTTTTGGCATAACGGTAGCGGTGATTCCAACAAAGCTATGACTATAAATAATAGTCTTAACGTGTAAAACATTAGAATTTTCTTGACTATTAGTAAGAAGACTTGGATTTTAGTTTTGTTTAATAAGTTTTAATTTGTAATTTGACAGAATAGTTTGTTCTTATGAAGGGATTGGTACTTGTCACTATTTTTTAGAATTCAATGTCTCATTTCACTTTGTGCTTGCTTTGTTCTTCATTTTTATTGGTGCAAGAGATAGAGTCTAGGAGCTTGTAGGTACCATATCTGATAGGGACCAAGTCCCTACCCTTTGAGGAAATCCCAAGCTAGTGATGACCTCATCCAACATTATCATCAATTTCCTTTATGTTATTGTGCTTTGATTAACATCTCTACTGCTACTCTAATAATTTTATTTTCAAAGTTTTCTTTGTGGGGAAGCTCTAGAACCATGGAAGAGATATTGGTGCTACTCACTCTATACCTAGGTTTTATCTGTTGAGACATGGACCAGCTAGGACTCGTACCTAGCACCTTCCATAACGCTGATGAAGTGCTCTACCACTGAGCTACTGGCCCCTCTTGGACCAGTCCATCGTCGGTCCGGGTGTGGCTTATTTCCAACACCAACACCCCCCCTTAAGCCACACCTCTCATGTGCTTGGGGCTCCTAGCCTAGACCTAGCTCTGATACCATGTTGAGACATGGACTAGCTAGGACTCGAACCTAGGACCTACCATAACACTGATGAAGTGCTCTACCACTGAGCTACTGGCCCCTCTTGGACCGGTCCGGGTGTGGCTTATTTCCAACACCAACATTATCCTTTAGTAAAAATAGGAAAGCATTATTTTTATTACATGGATAATAATAACAACATTGGTCTTAAATATATTCTTTAGCATCAATATATGTATTACATAAAAACCATGTGGTTTCTTTTATAGACACAAGCTCCTACAAAACCATTAAGTGGCATTGCATTAAAACCATGTGCTAATACCATGGGCTAACTACCTTGTTGACCCCACATCTAATATTGGGTAATTTATTAGATAATTTTCTCCAATATCAAATAAATATATTATAATATATCCTAATGCTACAATACAACTCACTGAGAGGTCCCAAGAATATACCAAGGAAATCTCTACACAAGCACAACTAAATCGATGAAGCCTAAAGACTTGAAATTCACCTTTTTGTTTGGTATCCTCTCCACTGTGTACTTCTATCATATCCCAAGGTGGACTTGTGCTTTTAATGGAAAGGATAGCGATATTTTTATTAATGCTTGTGATGTGATTTTTCCTACTTTGGTTTGTGTGAAACTATCTTGGCTCTAGGATCTAGGATTTTTGTGGTAATAATGGGAGGAGATTTAATCCAAATAGAGCCTAATACTTGTGTGAAAATTACAAACAATGCCCTTTGGGAGAAACTGGTGGAAGGTAATTCAACTAATCATGTGGAGGATATGAAGGGGTTTGATCCATCTATCTCAGATCAATTTTCCTAGTCTTCAAAAAATGATGTTTTTCAAGTGGGAAAGGTGAAATTTACTATGTTAGTGCAGAATATTGTGGTAGTTATGGCTTGTTGTTTATAGAAAGAAAGTCCTTTTAGAATTAGACAAAAGGGAATTAAAAGGAATTTGAAATATTTCTAGGTCTAGGAGAGAAGGTGGCCTACCTCCAAAGTGGATTCAAAATAGATGGCCTACTATCAACTCTTCCTGATGCTCAATCACCTTCAACATGGGGTTAAGATGAATTTTCCCTTCTGTATTTTATCCTCCATATACTAGTCTGTGGATGTTGCTAAGGCTAAGGGTTCCCTCCCCCTATATCAGGGTCTCATCCTATGACTTTATGATTTCCATTTGAGTCTAACCCCTTCTAGTGGCCTTATTTCTAGTGGATATACATGAGGTTACTATTTATACTAAGTTTTTCCTTTGTGTACAAAATGTTGTGAAATTATTCCCAAAGCTTCGAATTGTCTAGATAAGCATGTCGACAAATTTTCATTGCAAGATCATAACTAGTGTAAAGCGGAAAAATCGAACCCTAGTCGTTCTCCCCTCCCCAACTCCGAGGAGAGAGAAGGGAGAGTCACTAGGGTTGATGGTTTTCACTTAGGGGAGACTTTACATTCAAAAGAGGGGTTGAAACCCACAAGATCCAATCCCACACAATGCAAGATTGGATTCTAAATGAGTTTCAAGGGTTGAGACATCAAGGATACCCTCTTTTGTAAAGAAATGTAGATAGAAAGATTGAACTAGGAATGCATGTAAAGTAGGAAAGATTCGCTTATAAACAGAGATAGGGATATGGGATGAAGTTGCGGACCTGGAATTAGCAGTAAAATGTCGGGACGGTGTTGTTCTGCAAATTTGAGCAAAAGTTGACGGGACGATGGCGCCCGGCGTGCACACGGTCCTCCGAAAAATCCGCGAAACGAAGGTGGATCTGTTCGTCTCTGCACAAGGATTCCAGATCTTCAATTACAGCCGCGTACCTGCAACCTACACACATAAAAGAGAGGACGATTGGGGGGTCAGGGATGAGGGGTTTGCCTTTAGGTCAAACCCCGGTTTTGGAATTAACCAAGAAATTAGAATGCTGTAAATGTAAATGTTTTTAATGTAAACAAGTACTGATACCTTGTTGTAAGAATGTTTGTATTCTTACATGTGAAGGTGTAATGTATGTTGTATGTTGTATGTGTTGTAAGTGATCTCCTCTTCAATGGTTGAATCCTTGTCTTGAATGCAACACTTAGCCTTGAATGGAGACTTAGAATGCTCAATTGCTTGAAGGAATGCTTGAATGCTTGAATGTTTGAATATTGCTTCTGCCTTTTTTTCCATCTACCAAAATGGGAGAGGAAATGTAGTTTATATACTTGTCAATTAGGGCTGATAGACTGATTTTCCCGACCTTAGGCCGACCTAGGAAGATTATTTTCCAATTTGCAAACTTAAAGACCCGAAGCCCCATAAGAGACCGGGCCCAAAATAGGGCCAGGGACCAGGGCGCTGGGCACCATGGTCCTGGGTGCCCTAGTCCTAAATGACCAGGGCGCTGGGCGCCATGGTCCCACCTCCCGGGACAGCAGGGTGCAAGGAGGATCAGGCCAGGGTGCTGAAAAATGCAGTTTTTGATGTCATGAACAAGTTTCGGGGTCTCCATTCAGGTTTCATGTTGCATCACCATCGTGAAGACCCAAATACAGTTGAAATTGCAAGTGTCGCAATTTTAGGACGCTACATTTAGCCCCCACTTTAGTGGGAGTATAAGCGTACGCTCATACTTCCGGTAAAGTACAAGGAAACAACATTGAAAAACTTTCACCACGTCAAGGAGGCAAGATACACCAAGCCCCCAGTGGACTAAGGATCTTATGACTTCGATTGACAAAGTAAAAGGGAGAACCATGACCGTTAGTAGTAAGGTTCCCTCATTATGAGTCATGTAAGAAAGATATCAAAAATTTTCAAGGCAAAGCTAAATTTGTCAAGAAATTTTCAAGTATCTTGAAAAGATATGAACGGGATGTATGCCCCCCTACATTAAAGCGATCGCACATGCCTCACTGGGGGTGATTGCTTTAAGGTAGTGATACATATAAGAAATGAGAAGGGAAAGGAGCACGTTATCACAAGGATTTAGCCCCCAAGTGTGAGATAAGCCCAAGGATAATAGAGACAAAACACAAAGCACAAGGTGACTTCGCTTTCCTTGGGGTCAGTATGCTGTATGATAATTCATGTATATCATATGTATGTATGCATAATTGTTCTTCATTCCCCAATCAAGGAAGGTCACCTAGAAGAAGGGAACACATGTGTCTTTTGAGTCAACATGAGAGAGACCAAGAGATCTCAATACTTTGCATCGTCCTCAAGTAGACAACACTAAGGACAACAAATGGAAGAATGAGAATAACACATAGAAGAAGTAACAAAAGAGATCAAGGGAGGAGGAGAGAGTCTGCTATGCTAATGAAACTAGTCTAGCACATCATCTACCCCCCGATCTTGCTGATCAGTATTTCGGGAAGGTAGGAAACACGCTAGAGGAGGAACATCCAACACAGCAGATGGAGCTATCACAAGATCCAAACAAGGGCTATGTTCATGTTCCGAGCCACGTTGTTCTTGTCTAGGAGCTAGGATAAGTGCTTTAGAAAATTCGTTAGATAAATGGTTATCAACATCAACATATTCATATTCACTATCAGAATGAACAGGAGTAACATTTTCATCATGAATAACATTTTCATCTATATCATCATCAAGATTTATAAAAATAGGATCTTTAACTCGCACAGGATCAAGACCATCATGCATCTTATGTTTAGGAGATTTCGGCTCAATTGTCGGCTGAGGAGAAAATGGAATAATACTAGCTGAAGGTGTTTTTGGGGATTGCAAAGTTTGAGAAGCAGCTGCCTGAGCTCTAAGACGACGCTTTCGTCGGCGAGAAGATTGAGGAGGAAGAATGTTCTCATCCTTATCACTTGGGTGTTTAGGTTGTGGTCTCTTAGGTTGAATAATAGGAGAAGAGGAAGGTCTCTTCTCTCCATAAGAGGAAGGAGGAGGAACTGCTCCATATAAAGGAGGAAAATTTGGTTTAGGAAGGAGACCAAGCCCATCATGACGAGGAGGTATAGGTCTACTTTTAGGAAGTTTATTAGATATAGGCATAGTCACATCCATAGGGATGGGTTGGAAATCTACTTGAGGAAAGACATTAGTTTTATCTTTCAAAGGAAGAACTTCCTTCTCAAGAACGATAGGAATGTCAAGTTTGGGTGTTCTAGGTTCACTTAGAGATAGGATCATATCTTTTTTCCACCTTTGATAAGATTTGAAAAGATGATCACTTCGCGGAGGAAGAGATTGGAATTGTTTAGGCCAAAAGTAATCAATAGGAACGCTAGAAGTTCTTTCAGCTGGTTTAAAGAGACTATGATTGATAGTAACAACTTCACCATTATGGGGAAATTTCAAACACTTATGAATAGGAGAAGCAATAGCTTTCATCGAAGATAGCCAAGGATAGCCTAGCTTCACACGAAATTGTTCAGATGATGGAATAATAGCAAAGTCCACATCAAGGGGTTTGTTATGGACCTCAATAGGTAATGTAATAGAACCAATTGCAGGAGAAGAAAATGCATCAAATAGTTTCACAACCACATTTGTTTCGTCATAGATCACTTGATTCAATTGCAAAGTAAAAATAAATTCTTCAGTAATGACATTAACCATACAAGAAGGATCAATAAGCACTCCACGACAAGGTGTATTCTTGACTTTTGCAACTATATATAAAGGACCATCAGGTGCCTTGATAGTTTCACTGGAATCGAATGTGATGGAAGGTTCTTTAGGGATTTTCTGCTGCTCCACAAAGTTAATCACATTCGGAGTCATAGACACGAGATCATCAGGTGAGACAGAGGAATCAGTAATATCAATCGCATTAGAGGTATGAGAAGGCAATGGATCAGTGAAAATCTTAAGATTTTGGTTAGGAGGAGCTACAGATGTGTTGCCTTTATCATTCACACCAGAAACAGAGATAGTATTATTATCAATCAAATCTTGAATTTTACCCTTTAAAGCAAAACATTTTTCAGTATCATGCCCAGGATGACGATGAAATTGACAAAAAGATTTGTTATCAAAATAGGGTGAATTAATTTTTGCAGGATCTATTTGCTTTATAGGAGGAAGAGTGAGCACATTTTGTTCCAATAACTTATTCATAATACTATGCAATGATTCATTCAAAGGAGTAAACTTTCTTTCTTTCTTGAAAAACCTAGAAATAGGAGGCACACCTGATGCTGCATTCACATTGTTGTTGATGATGTTTTCATTGAATTTAATTGACTCTCTATTCGGTTTAAACTTCCCAAATGGTTGTTGACTACTATCACCCTTATCACTCGGAGCCATAGGATTTGCTTGTTCCATTTGACTCACAGTCAGTTGATAATTGTGAAGAGTTGTGCACAACTGTTGGAAAGAAGTAAACTCAGAAAACAGAAGTTTTTCTCTAATATCTTTTTGTAAACTAGAAATAAAGATTCTTTGAATATCATTGTCAGGTACTGGAAAGGAAATTTGAGCATACAAATGCTTATATCTACCAATGAAATCAGTCACTTTTTCTTTAACACCTTGTTTACAATGCATTAAATCAATCAAAGTAACTTTAGGACTTATATTGTTTTGAAATTGTTGAATAAAAGCATTGGCAAGTTGTTCGAAAGAAGTAATAGAATAAGAAGGCAACGAGCAATACCATTGTAGGGCTTTATCTCTTAATGTTCTAGTAAACAGTTTTGCAAGCAACCTTTGGTCATAAGCAAAATCGGTACATATTGTTTGAAAGGTCTTAACATGTGTTAGAGGATCACCCTTACCATTATAAAGCTCCAAATGTGGAATTTCAACATGTTTAGGGGGGATAGCTCGAACAATGTCAAGAGAAAGTGGGCTCGCAACATCAAATGTGGGCACACTAAACTTAGATTGATTCATAGAGGCAATTTGTTGCTGTAAAGAAGAGACAGTTTGTGCAAGATTGTTAATGGTCGCTTCAATCGAAGAATTCATATTAGACGTGTTATATTGTGATGGAGGTGTTATGTTATTGAAAGAAGGTAGAGAGTAAGGTGGTGGGACACTATGATAGTTAGTCATAGGAGATGATTGGAAAGGAGGAACACTACAAGGAGGAATGGAATGATTAAATGAATTGCCCCCTTGCGTCATGTTTATTTGTGGAGATATAATAGGAACACTTATTGAAGGAAGAGGGTTAATTGAAGAAGAGGGATTGATTGAAGAGGAAGGATTGCCCCCATGACTAGTGATCATAGGGGGAATGTCTTGTATTGAAGTAGTCATTATGTTTGATGTAAAAGTAGGTATACTAGCAATAGGAGTTGTCAAAGGAATAGAATGATTAACTTGAGTAGGAGGTTGTGTATAACCTAAAGTTTCGGCACAACTCTTCATAGGCATCACATTCGAATCCACAATATGTGCAATACCACGCAAAATATCAATCCCATTCTTATCACTTTGAACCATACGTTTTAGACCCTCAATTAATGAAAGAGCTTCGCTATCGGGGTATTCTTGAGACATCCATTGTCGAAAATCATCAAATTGGTTATCCAATTTCGAAAGTTGTTCTACAGAAACCTCATGGAGAGCTTCTTCATCATTAAGAGGATTAGAGGAATTACCCATGTCCTCGTTAAAAAGGCCATTCAAATTAGGTTCCATCTCCTCAGTAATTAAACCTTGGAAGGACTTAATTCTAAGGCTTCGTCTAACGGGAATAGTGTAAGTAGGGCTTATTGTTGTAATAGTCATGCACTAAAGAGAGAGAGAAGATTTTGAATTTTAGAGGTAGCAAATTTCAATAAAATCAGCCAATCTCCTAGATTTAAGCTGTTAAATACAATCAGGACAATCTCCCGAAATTTCGGAAAAAATGTCCGGGACCATGGCGAACGGAGTGCACACGGTCCTCGCAACTTTTTTCGAAATTTTCAGGGATGAAAGTTATGATGATTTCAAAGCTAATCTGAAAAAATTGAGTGATTTTACGATCTGTAGATAGGCCAAATTAAAGTTGTAATCTCAAAATTGAACCCTACCCAGATTGTTGAAAAAATGCAAAATTTGAATTTTGAAAAAGAGAGGGAAACTGAAATTTTGAATTTTATGATTTTAGAGGGAATGCTAAAAGCAGTGCAAGTTTTGAAATTTTTAAAAGTTGACTCGATTTCATGCAAAATTCAAATTTGAAAGTGGAAATCAAAGTTGTTGCAAAACACTTAATTTCAAAAGTCACAAATTGCAAGAATTTGAATAAGGCACTGAAATTTCGAATGAATGCTAACACACTTCTCAGATTTAGGACTGTAAGAAACACAATTTTGATATGAATTTTAATTTCAACAATTTTTGAATGATTAGAAGCCTCAATCCAAGCAATCGCTAGACCAACTTTGACTTTAATTTTGAAAGTGTTAAAATTGATAAAATCAGCCAAAATTCTGGATTTTAGCAGAAAAATACAGTAAGATCTAGCTCCCGAAATTTCGGAAAAAATGTCGGGGACGATGGCGCTCGAGGTGCACACGGTCCTCGCAACTTTTTTTCAAATCTTCAAGGATGAAAGATATTGTGATTTTATTGCAGAATCCAAAATTACAGCCGATTTGGAGGTGTTTTGATTAGTGAAATTATCAGTCAAAGGTTGAATCAAGAAGGTTTTAAAAATTAGGGTTTTGACACTTAACCACTTAATTTTCAGAATTAAAGCACAAATATGAACTGGTAATTTGCAATAGAAGGGTAGATCTGAAACAAGCATTAACAATTAAACCTTTCACAAGCTCAATTACTAAAAAAGAAAATTTTACGGTTTTTTATGCAATTAGCCTCTAAAATTTGCAAAAGATCAAACATGGAAATGTAATTAAGGAAACAAAATTTTCAGATCTAACCATGAATAATCAGAATGAGGATGTTCACGTCGGGTTCACCAAAATGTAAAGCGAAAAAATCGAACCCTAGTCGTTCTCCCCTCCCCAACTCCGAGGAGAGAGAAGGGAGAGTCACTAGGGTTGATGGTTTTCACTTAGGGGAGACTTTACATTCAAAAGAGGGGTTGAAACCCACAAGATCCAATCCCACGCAATGCAAGATTGGATTCTAAATGAGTTTCAAGGGTTGAGACATCAAGGATACCCTCTTTTGTAAAGAAATGTAGATAGAAAGATTGAACTAGGAATGCATGTAAAGTAGGAAAGATTCGCTTATAAACAGAGATAGGGATATGGGATGAAGCTGCGGACCTGGAATTAGCAGTAAAATGTCGAGACGGTGATGTTCTGCAAATTTGAGCGAAAGTTGATGGGACGATGGCGCCCGGCGTGCACACAGTCCTCCGAAAAATCCGCGAAATGAAGGTGGATCTGTTCGTCTCTGCACAAGGATTCCAGATCTTCAATTACAGCCGCGTACCTGCAACCTACACACAGAAAAGAGAGGACGATTGCGGGGTTATGAATGAGGGGTTTGCCTTTAGGTCAAACCCCGGTTTTGGAATTAACCAAGAAATGAGAATGCTGTAAATGTAAATGTTTGTAATGTAAACAAGTACTGATACCTTGTTGTAAGAATGTTTGTATTCTTACATGCAAAGGTGTAATGTATGTTGTATGTTGTATGTGTTGTAAGTGATCTCCTCTTCAATGGTTGAATCCTTGTCTTGAATGCAACACTTAGCCTTGAATGGAGACTTAGAATGCTCAATTGCTTGAAGGAATGCTTGAATGCTTGAATGTTTGAATATTGCTTCCGCCTTTTTTTCCATCTACCAAAATGGGAGAGGAAATGTAGTTTATATACTTGTCAATTAGGGTTGATAGACTGATTTTCCCGACCTTAGGCTGACCTAGGAAGATTATTTTCCAATTTGCAAACTTAAAGACCCGAAGCCCCATAAGAGACCGGGCCCAAAATAGGGCCAGGGACCAGGGCACTGGGCGCCATGGTCCTGGGGGACCAGGGCGCTAGGCACCCTAGTCTTGAAGGACTAGGGCACTGGGCGCCATGGTCCCACCTCCCGGGATAGCAGGGTGCAAGGAGGATCAGGCCAGGGTGCTGAAAAATGCATTTTTTGATGTCATGAACAAGTTTCGGGGTCTCCATTCAGGTTCCGTGTTGCATCGCCATCGTGAAGACCCAAATGCAGTCGAAATTGCAAGTGTCGCAATTTTAGGACGCTACAACTAGTTTTGAAGATATTAAAGTTTTCATTTTTGAAGGGTGCGATGAAAGGTTGGAATTTAATTTTGAGGACTTTAGACCATCTTAAACATCATAAAAAGTGGGCGTAATTGGTGTTTTCCTCATGTAAATCATTGTATTAAAGTATGCATGATATTATGTTTATTTCTATTAAGTTTCTATAACTGTTGCAACAATCTGTAAAATTTTTGCATTACCCTCCTCTCAAGGGTAGTGTAGGAAGTTGTTCCACTACTTAACTTCCTTATAGTTTGAAGTGTCTATATTGAGGGTGAAAGCCACACTAGAGTCCTCGGTCATTTCTTCTAGAAAATATTCCTCCAAAATTCTCACTGTCTTGGAGAAAGGTAAATATATTTTTCTATAGAGGAAGTTGGAGTTCTCTTCCACCAGGTAAGTCATTGGTTTGCGCTTTTGGTGGGAGATTGTTTCTGTTTGTTTGTTTGTTTTTCTTGCTATGTCTAGTATCTGGTACTAGTTTCTCGGTTCGCTAGTGTTAGTTGTTGTTGTTGGGTTCCATTTTTTTTGGTGGTAGCCTTTTGTTCATGGGTTCTCACCCTCGTGAGCCCTTTGTTTTTTCGCCTTTTGTTGTAGATATATAGAGGTTCAGGCCTCTCTAGATTTAATATATTCAGAACTACTGGAGCTCCACACCCACTCCTCCATCTGACAACCAATAGAGACTAAGTGGTTCTGTTTTTTTGTGATACCCAAATGGAGGGCATCTAGATATGATTATTAAATTGAAAGAATACCTTTGAAAAATTTATCTTTATGTCTTCAAATTATTAGCTTCTTTATCAATAGACTAGGTTTCTATCTATTCAACCTAATCTAATTAAGCAATGAAAACTATATACCAAAGTGTAATTTTGAGTATTTGAGAGTGTTTTTGAGATACTCAAGCAGTGGTTTTCTTTGACTCTAATCTTCACCCTGTTGTACCATGAATTCATCTATATGTCCTCATCAACACTCGCAACTTCCTCAATTCAAATTTGGAAAAAAGTGAAGAATATAATTGTTTCTTTTTCTTGCCATTTTTTTCATGGGTTCTCACCCCTCATGAGCCCTTTGTTTTTTCACCTTTTATTGTAGATATATAGAGGTTCAAGCCTCTCTAGATTTAATATACATTCAGAACTACTAGAGCTCCACACCCACTCCTCCATCTAACAACCAATAGAGACTAAGTGGTTTTGTTTTTCTATAATACCAAAACAGAGGGCATCTAGATATTATTATTGAATTCAAAGAATACATTTATAAAAATTATCTTTATGTCTTCAAATAATTAGCTTCTCTATCAATAGAATAGGTTTCTATCTATTCAACCTAATCTAATCGAACAATGAAACTATACACCAAATTGTAATTTTGAGTATTTGAGAGTTTTTTTGAGATACTCAAGCAGTGGTTTTCTTTGACTCTAATCTTCATCCTATTGTAGCATGAATTTATCTATAGGTCCTCATCAACGCTCGCAACTTACTCTTTTCAAATTTGGAAAAAAAAGTTAGAATATAACTATTTCCGATGCATTTTCTCATTTCTATTCACCTACCTACACTTAAGGGTGTTTATTTGTGTAGAATAGTTTTCCTAATATTGCTCTAGATATGTTTTCTAGTTGTGAGTATCTTGCTAGGACATGATTTCTTAGTTATGTAATCTTGCATGGAGTTGGACGGCTAGTTTCCACATAGCATCTTCTTTTCTAAACAACATTTGTTTTATATTATTCTACTCTCTCCTTTATTTATTTAATAAATCCATTTAATCCATTTGTATTGCACATTTGGTGTCTTATTTAATCTGTTCTAAGACTCTATAAATTCTGATAGGGTGAGCTTATTTTATCTTTTATGTTATATTAACCTTTTACTATTTAAATTATAATAAAGAAAAGTAGATATAATACATTTGTTTTTACACAATTTTAAGTTACAATCTTTAACTGTTTATTCAATTTTAGTGTAATTTAGTGTAATGTTAATAGATATTTTGACTTCAGTTGTTTTTGAGTTTAGTTATATTTTTCTACTATTTTTAAAGATGTGTATCACATGGGCGCACTTATTCCATCTTTTGAAAAGTGGATATAGCACATTATTTTATACATAATTTTAAACTATAATCTTTTACTTTTTCTTTAATTCAAGTGCATTTTAAATAATTTTAATTATGTCTCAATCTTTGTAGATACTTTGATGTCACTTGTTTATGAGTTTGATTAATTTTTTGACATTCTTCAATGATGTGTATCACTTGGGAAAACTTATTCCATCCTTTATTTTAGTATATAATCCTTTTGTTGTTTAAATAACAATCACAGATAAAAAGCATATAACACATGTTTCTATGTAATTTTGCATAATGTTAATTATGTTTCAATCTTTTATTTTTTGTAGATACCTTGATGTCAAGTTTATTTTAAGTTTGCATGGATATTTTCAGTTCACTGAGTTGTGAGTTTGGTTAACTTTTCATTCAATGCATATACCATTACAGTCAACAAATATACTCTATATGGAGTTTGAGCACAACGAAAAAATTCTCCAATCCTTTGCCACCTTTGGAAAAGTAGGGCATACTTCTACTTATTGTTGCCACCTTTGTGGAAAAGTAGGGCATACTTCTAAAACTTGTTAGTGGTGCCCTTGATTTCAATTTAAAAAAAAGACGGAAGATGAAAAAATAAACAACTTATTTTGAGAAACTAAAGTACTTTGAAACACCTTTTTAAAATACCATGATTTAGGTTGGTCGTTTTTCTAGTTTTTAAGTTTCTACTCTAGTTTTGTTGTCTTGCCATTGTTGTAGATTTCTTTTCTATTTTTATTATCTCCTTGTTGTTTCTTGGTGTTTCATTCTACTTCATTCTATATCTTTCTCTATAAAAGGTTTTGGTCCCTTTCAAAACAATGCTTACCTTAATAAAAATGAGTCAGCTGTTATCACTTGTTATTCCTTGAGGCTTTGCTTTCACTTGTTATTACAGCCTGCGAGAAAATGAGTCAGCTGAATCCGAAAGCCAGGGATTTCACTTGTTATTAATACATTTAGTTTTTATAGAGTCCAGGGGTTTGTTATATCTTAATATGCTATACCATTTTTAATAATTTTCTTAGATCTATTGAATAAACTATTTTTCCTTCACTATTTAGGTCAAATCTGGAATGGACGACAGAATCTTGGCTGTTTTATGTTTCTTTTTCTTTTTTTTTTGTCTTTTTAGTTTTACAGAACCTAGGGTTTTCTTATATTAGAATGGATGACAGAACCTAGGGTTTTCTTATATTGGAATAGAATTTACCATATTAGATAGCTCTGTTTAGATCTATAGAAAAATACTATTTTTTCCTTTACTATTTTGATCAAATGTCAAATAGATTCAACTGTAATACTATTAAATCTGCTTGGCTTGGACTTCTCAATAAAGTCGACTAGATTTGATCTGGCATGCTATTTGATCTGAACAAAATTTAGATCTATATAGAATATAGATTGATTTAGATTTAACTGTAATATTGTTTATCCATATGGATGATAGAATGTTGGTTGTTTGATTTGATTTGGAAAATCTCCAAACAAAATCTAAATCTATCGATTGAGTTTCTACTGTTATCAACCTTAATAGTGATAATTGTTGATAAGTGATGCTGCTCTAGTAGTGATAATTGTTGATAAGTGATGTTGCTCTAGTAGTGATGCAACTCCAGTTTGGACATGAAGCTATCCATTCATGACCATGCATAAGCTATTTTTAGTTAATAGTTTTTTTTGTTTATTCATGCAAATAAAGCATGTACTCCAGCATGCATGAATCCTTAGGAATATTTTTAGTTTTGCTTTTTGCATGAGTTTGTTTTTAGTAAATAAAGCATGTTGTGCATGCACTTATTGTATTCTTAATTTAGGGAGTAGTTTGCTTTTTTTAGTTTGAGAGCCTTAGTAGCTTTCCATGCAAAGCTAGGAATATATTTAGAACTGCAGTTATTATTTATTCTTCTAGACTGAAAATTCTTTATATATACAGCCTCTATGTAATTTTTTAATTAAGCTTCAATAAAGATATTGGTGTTTTCTTCTTTTTGTTGTTATTGTTTGCTAATCAGTTGGTTCAGAGAGGATAGACCAGGTTCAAAATTCTACAAGTGGTATCAGAGCAGGTAAAATTGTTTTGGGTTAAAGTTTTATTGTTGGAATTTTGCCAAAGTTAATCATGTCGAATTTTAACCATATGCCCGTTCCAGAATTTGATGGGAATGATTATGATTATTGGTGCATTAAGATGCTAACCTTTTTGATTGGAAAAGATTTGTGGGAGATTATTGAATCAGGTTATGAAGAGCCAACTGATTGGAATGCCCTTACAGCCAATGAAAGAACAACAAGAAAGGAAGCAAGGAAAAAGAATGCTCAAGCTTTGTTTCACATTCAGATAGCTCTTGATAAGAGCTTATTTCCAAGAATATCAGGAGCAACAACTGCCAAAGATGCCTGGAAGACTCTACAAGAAACTTACCGGGGTAGTGATCAAGTTAAAGTGGTCAAGCTTCAGACATTGAAGCGAGAGTTCAAGAATTTGAAGATGCAAGAAGCTGAAAGTATAAGTGATTATTGTGTCAGAGTCAAAGATGTGGTCAATAAAATGGCTACACTTGGAGAAATTGTAAGCAATGAAGTTTTGATTAAAAAGGTGTTGAGATCTTTGACACCCAGATGGAATCATGTAGCAATAATCATAGAAGAAAGCAAGGATTTGACAAAACTACAGTTTGATCAACTGGTTGGATCCCTGATGTCTCATGAAGAAAGATTGAAAGTTTCTTTTGAAGGTGTAGAGAAAGCGTTTTCCTCTAAATTGCTAACCACAAAAAATGAAGATATAAGCAGCAGTAGTGCCAAAATCAATCAAGGCCAAGGTAAAGGGCAAAGCCAAAATTCTTCAAGAGGTAGAGGAAGAGGTGGCTCAAGAGGAAGTGGTGGTTTCAGAGGAAGAGGTAGAGGCAGATTTGATAAGAGAAATGTTCAATGTTACCATTGTAATAGGTATGGCCACTTTGAAAGAGAATGCAGATTGAAAGAAGGTAAAAGTGCTAACTATGCTAGAGAAAGTAGTGACAATCCTCCTGATCATTTATTTTTATCTTATGCCAAGGGTGAAAATACTAGTAAAGATGTTTGGTACCTAGATTCTGGATGCTCTAACCATATGACAGGGAATGAGAAGTTGTTCTCAACAAAGGATGGAAGTTTCAAATCCAAGATCCAGCTTGGTGATGATAAATCATTGGAGGTTGCTGCCAAAGGAGCTATGGAGGTCCAAACAAAAGAAGGTATAAAGAGTATTCATGATATTTATTATACTCCACAATTGAAGCACAATTTGTTAAATGTTGGGCAGCTATGTGAGAAAAATTATAAAGTAGTCTTTGAGAATAAGACTTGTACTATCTATGATAAGAATAAGGATAATAGGGTGATCATTGTTGTTCCTATGACAAGAAATAGGATGTTCCCCTTGAGGTTTGGTGAACATAACAACAGTTTGACAAATATGGCTTATGAGGATTCAAGTTGGTTATGGCATATCAGGTATGGGCATTTAAATTTTCATAGTTTGAAGTTTCTAACCTCACATGCATTAGTTTCTGGTTTGCCCAAGGTTGAGGAACACAAGGAGGTTTGTGAAGATTGTGCTAAAGGAAAGCATGCAAGAGAAAAGTTTCCAAAGGGCAATGCATGGAGGGCTCATCACCCACTTCAACTTGTTCATTCAGATATATGTGGTCCTATGTCGACTAAGAGTTTGGGTAAGTCATCATATTTCATCACTTTTATTGATGATTACTCACGAAATTGTTGGGTATATTTTTTGAAGGCCAAAGATGAAGCCTTAGATACATTCAAGATGTTTAAAACCCTTATTGAAACTGAGAAAGGGTGCAAGATCAAATGTTTAAGGACTGATTGTGGAGGAGAATTTTGCTCAAAGGCTTTCCAAAGTTATTGTGATTTTAATGGCATCAAGAGGCAACTTACTACTGCATACACACCTCAATAGAATGGGGTAGCTGAAAGGAAGAATCGTACTGTGGTTGAAATGGCAAGGTGCATGTTACAAACCAAGGGATTGAGCAATTCTTATTGGGGAGATGGAGTTGCTACAACGGTGTACATCCTCAACTGTAGCCCCACCAGTGCACTAGAAAAGATGACTCCTTATGAAGCTTGGTATGGTAAAAGGCCTAATGTTAATCATTTCAAAGTTTTTGGTTGTTTGGCTTATGTGCATGTACTGGATCAGAATGGACAGAAGTTAGATACAAAGAGTGAGTCATGTATTTTTATTGGGTATAGTGAGAAAAGCAAGGCTTATAGATTGTATAATCCCCTCACTAACAAGCTTATTGTCTCAAGAGATGTGATTTTTGATGAAGGGGGAGTTTATGGTCATAAAAAAGACCATGTTGAGAAGCCAAAATCTATTTTGAATGATGATATAATTGCTGATATTGATCATGAGCAGCCAACTAATGTTTCTATATCCAGTGGTTTAACTCCACCAAGCAACCCTTCATCAAGTTCTTTAGTACCAAGTTCAAGTCCAGCTTCTTCTCCAAGTTCTACAAGGAAAGTAAGGAGATTGAGTGATATCTACCAGAGGAGTGGAAATCAAGTACATGAAGAAAACCTAGTAGGTGAAACAGTGAATTTTGCTTTATTAGCCAAGGCTGATTTTGAACCATCATGTTTTGAAGAAGCATGTACTAATGAGGTTTGGGTGAAAGCCATAGAAAAAGAGATGGATTCCATTCACAGGAATGACACTTGGGAGTTAACAAAACTTCCACATGACAAAAAAAAGATTGGCACCAAATGGGTCTACAAGACCAAGTTTAACAGTGATGGGAGTGTTGAAAGACACAAGGCAAGATTAGTTGCTAAAGGCTTCACACAAAAGTATGGAATTGATTATGAAGAGACATTTGCACCAGTAGCAAGACAAGAGACCATAAGAATGCTGATTTCATTAGCAACTCAGAAGAAGTGGAGCATACATCATATGGACATGAAAGTGCCTTCTTGAATGGGTACTTAGAAGAGGAAGTATATGTGGAGCAACCACAAGGTTTTGAAGTGGAAGGAAAAGATAATTATGTCTACAAGTTGAAGAAGGATTTGTATGGCCTCAAGCAAGGACCAAGAGCGTGGTATGCTAGGATTGATGGATATATTCAGGAGAATGGCTTCCAGAGAAGTAAGAGTGATCCTACCCTTTACTACAAACAAGAAGGTACTGATATTCTCATCATAAGTTTGTATGTTGATGATCTTTTGTATATGGGTAGTAGTTCTAAGATGAAAGATGAATTCAAAGCTGCTATGATGAAAGAATTTGACATGAAAGATCTTGGTCTAATGAAATATTTTCTAGGAATGGAGGTTTATCAAAGTAAGGATGAGATTTTCATTTGTCAAACAAAGTATGCACAGGATATGCTGAAGAAATTTAATATGATTGATTGTAACCCTGCCTCCACTCCAAGTGCTCATGGAGATTTGTTATGTAGAGATGATGGTGCTGATTTAGTTGATGAGACAACTTACAGAAGTATTGTGGGGAGCTTGATGTTTCTAATCCACACGAGGCCTGATATTGCCTATTCAGTTTCATTTGTTTCAAGGTATATGACAAATCCATCTGAAATACATATGAAGGCAGCCAAGAGGATTTTGAGGTATGTGAAAGGGAATTTAATTTTTGGTATTCATTACTACTCTTCTAAAAAGTTCAATCTTGTAGGCTTTAGTGATTCAGATTGGGGAGGTAGTATAGATGACCGTAAATCTACATCTGGAAATTGTTTTTCTTTTGGTTCTGGTTTAATTACCTGGAGCTCAAAAAAGCAAAGTATTGTTGCCCTCTCATCTACAGAAGTGGAGTATGTTGCAATTACCTCAGCAGGTACACAAGCTCTTTGGCTCAGAAAAGTTTTGGAAGAAATTGGAGAAAAACAAATTCAGCCTACAGTAATTTATTGTGACAATGTGAGTGCCATCAAGTTAGCTAAGAATCCGGTTCATCACAGCAGAACTAAGCATTTTGATTTGAAATATCACTTCATATGAGATTTGGTGCAAAAGAAGGATGTCGAATTGAAGCACATCAACACCCAGGATCAGCTAGCAGATATATTCACCAAAGCAGTTGCGAAAGCTCAGTTTATAGCACTACGAGATAAGATTGTCAGCCCTCTCAGCATCAAGGGGGAGTATGTTGATAAGTGATGCTGCTCTAGCATGCAGCTCCATGCAACTCCAGTTTGGACATGAAGCTATCCATTCATCACCATGCATAAGCTATTTTTAGTTAATAGTTTTTTTTGTTTATTCATGCAAATAAAGCATGTACTCCAGCATGCATGAATCCTTAGGACTATTTTTAGTTTTGCTTTTTGCATGAGTTTGTTTTTTGTAAATAAAGCATGTTGTGCATGCACTTATTGTATTCTTAATTTAGGGAGTACCTTGTTTGTTTTAGTTTGAGAGCCTTAGTAGCTTTCCATGCAAAGCTAAGAATATATTTAGAACTACATTTATTATTTATTCTTCTAGACTGCAAATTCTTTATATATACAGCCTCTATGTAATTTTTTAATTAAGCTTCAATAAAGATATTGGTGTTTTCTTCTTTTTGCTGTTATTGTTTGCTAATCAGCTGGTTCAGAGAGGATAGGTCAGGTTCAAAATTCTACAATAATTTCAATATTTTCAATGATTTCGAAATATAGATAGAACATGCTTTATGTCAAAAATCCTTACAGCCATCAAATCCACCCAGCTGTAATTCCATTTTTCTGCTTGATCTGCATATATTAATTTGATTTCATTACTAAAGGTTTATTTCATTTGTATTTCATTAATGAAGGTTTATTAAAAAATCAGATTCCTTGAAAAGTGTCAATCTCATGCATTTCATATTTCTGAGTTTGGCGGCGCATCTTGAACATATAGCTGCAAATTTAGAGATTTTGTTAATGTTGTCACTGGGTAATGTAATAGCTTTCGAAAGAGGAGGAGCTTCAGCTAATTTAATGAAGAGCCATCAGGCACAAGGGTTTCTATTTAAGGGCGACATGAAAAAAGACAATGCTCAGGAGAGTTCTCAATTTGTTTTGGAGGAGGAAGTAGCAAAGAGAAACTCCTCAAGCGCCAGGACAACCCTGATGATAAAAATATTCCGAATGTATACAGGTATGCCCACTATTCATTTTACGATTTTCAAGGCCAAAACTGAAGGGGAGAAAGAATAGATTATTGCAGATAACAGTAAGAAATGCCAAAATAGAAACATTTATATTAATGCCATTTCCAAATAAAACTGCCAATGCTCTGTTTCAATCATACATTAAAACCGTTTTTTATGCCATATACAGAAAACAGAGTACTATTAAAACATTCCCCTTTCTTTTAAAAACTGAGAATTACAAAACAGAGCTCTCCAAATAGCTACGGGAGAAGCTTCTGGAAGAAGCGCCAAAAATGAATGATCTAGATGCATAAAAAATGGAGAAGAAGAGGATACGAGAAGGATGAGTGAATGCAGTGGTTGGAGTAGTTAGATTACGGAGGCAGGGGAGATTACTGGAGTCTAGCTGGAGTCCACGTACGCCAACACTCCCCCTTAATCTTCACTGCCATATATGTCTACAATACCAATTCCTTCTCTGAGGTGTTCAAAAACATTCTTTACAAGTGGCTTTGTGAAAATGTCTGCTAGTTGTTCATTGGACCTGCAAAACTGAAGATATATGTCACCATTGTTCACCAATTCTCGAATAAAATGATATCTTGTATCAATATGCTTGCTCCGTTTATGAAAGACATGATTTTTAGATAAGGCGATTATAGAATTATTATCACAATAGATTTTAGTAGGTTCTTCTTGTTGATGCCCCAAATCTGAAAGTAGTCTCCTCATCCATACTGCTTGGCAAGCTGCTGATGTGGCTGCAACATACTCTGCTTCAGCTGATGAGAGGGTGACAATTGGTTGTTTCTTTGATGCCCAAGAGATAGCACCGGAACCAAGATGAAAGATATACCCGGAAGTGCTTTTTCTATCATCCATGCTACCTCCCCAATCACTATCTGTATATCCAATCAGTTTGTAGTCATCTGAAGTTGTATATAAAATCCCAAAACTCTTTGTTCCAACTATATACCTTAAAATTCTTTTTCCAGTTTTCCAATGTGATTCTTTTGGTTTATCCATGAATCTAGAAATAAGACTAACCCCATACATAATATCTGGTCTTGTGGCGGTTAGATACATGAGGCTGCCGACTAATCTTTTGAATAAGGTTGCATCAACACTAGGACTTTTGTCATCCTTGCTAAGTTTTAAACCCAAAGCAACGGGTGTAGGTGCTGGATTCACATTTGTCATCTTAAATCTCTTCATCAAATCATTAGCATACTTGCTTTGACATATGAAAATGCCTTGATCAGTTTGACTTAACTCCATGCCAAGAAAGTATCTCATGAGCCCCAAATCAGTCATATCAAATTCCTTTTTCATGGCTGCCTTGAATGAGTCAATGGACATATTACCTGTGAATATCAAATCATCTACATACAAACAAACTATCAAGATTTCCTTTTTATCATTCTCTTTGACATACAAAGTTGGTTCATTGCCACACTTGCCAAAACCATTGTTCACAAAATAAGAATCTATCCTGCTGTACCAAGCTCTACGAGCTTGCTTCAAACCATATAGGGCCTTTTTCAGTTTGTATACCTTATGTTCTCGTCCCAAAATTTCATAACCAGGTGGCTGATTTACATACACTTCTTCTTCTAAAATACCATTCAAGAATGCTGATTTAACGTCCATTTGGAAAACTTTCCATTTGTTTTGAGCTGCTACAGATAAGACCATTCTTATTGTATCCAATCTTGCCACGGGTGCAAATGTTTCATTGTAGTCTATGCCCAGTTGTTGTGCAAAGCCTTTAGCCACTAGTCTTGCCTTGTGTTTGTCTACTTTTCCATCAGCATTATACTTTGTTTTGTAAACCCACTTAACTCCAATCACATCCTTGTCTTTAGGAAGCTCAACTAGATCTCAAGTTTGATTCTTTTCAATGGATTGGATTTCTTCATCCATGGCTGCAATCCATTTGTCATCTTTAACAGCATCTTCAAAGTAAATTGGATCAGCTTGTATCAGGAATGCAAAATTAGTGCATATATCATCATTTTCAGCCTCTTGGATTTCATCATAAATCTCCCTTAGACTACGTGTCTTCTTTGAAGTGTTTATGGATCTTGATCTTAGTGATGCAAGGGTTGGATTAGAAGATTCACTGCTGTTATTACTTGCTGGTGTTGTAGCATTTGGAGTGCTAGGTGCTCTAGAAGGTGTTGTAGGTACATTTGCTTGTATAGTAGGATACTAAACTTGAGTTTCATTCTCTTCATTCTCTTGTGGAACACTAGCTGCAGTTGTAGTTGTTTTGTCTATGCTGCCATCCCATGCTTCATCTTCAACAAACTCAACATCACAGCTTATAATCAACTTCTTTGTGATAGGATTGTACAACTTATATGCCTTGGATTGTTCACTATATCTCACAAATATGCACTTCTCTCCTCTATCATCTAGTTTCTTTCTCAACTCTTGAGGTATCAAGGAGTATGCCACACAACCAAAAACTCTTAAATGTGATATGTTATGCTTCCTTTTGCTCCAGGCTTCTTTTGGTGTTTTATTTATCACTGCTTTTGTTGGACACCTATTTAATATGTATATCGAGCATGCAACCGCTTCCGCCCAATACTCATTTGGTAGATGTTTTGCTTTTATCATACTTCATGCCATTTCCATAATTGTTCTATTCTTTCTCTCAGCTACTCCATTTTGTTGAGGAGTATACCTTGCTGTAAATTGTTTATTTATGCCATTTTCTTTGCAAAAATTCTGAAAATCAATTGATATGTACTCTCCACCTTGATCAGTTCTCAATGTTTTAATATAGTATCCACTTTCTTTCTCAACTTTTGCCTTGAACTCCTTAAAAATAGCAAATACATCTGATTTATATTTCAAGAAATAAACCCACACTTTTCTGCTGAAATCATCAATGAATGTCAAAAAATAAAGCTTTCCACTTATGGAAGGTGTTTGCATAGGTCCACAAAGGTCTGAATGTACTATCTCAAGTGGATGTTTTGCCCTATAAGACTCTCCAACTGGAAATTGTTTTCTATGTTGCTTTGCCAATATACAACTCTCACATGTGGTCTTAAGTGGCTCTATTGGTGGCAGCCCATATACCATTTTCTTCTTGTATAACAGTTGTAACCCTTTGAAGTTTAAATGCCCAAGCCTTAAATGCCATAACCAAGTTTCATTTTTATATGAGGGTTTGAAAGCTAATTCAGCAACCTTTTGTAATCCTTGTGGCTCTACAAATAGTTCACTTTGAATTCTTAATGGAAACATCCTGTTTTTTGTCATTTCTACTTTTGCAATCAGCCTATTGCTTGGTTTCTTGTCTAGAATCACACATTCACCATTTTCAAAGTATATTCTATATCCTTTTTGCACTAGTTGTCCAATGTTTATGAGGTTGTGTTGCAATCCAGGAACATAATATACATTAGAAATATGCTTCTCTTCACCTTGCTTAGTTCTTATGTTAATTGACCCTTTGCCCATGACTGAAACTCGTTGATCATTTCCCAATTTTACTTCTGATTTTACTGAGTGATCCATTGTTGCAAACATCTCCTTATTACAACTCATATGATTACTACAACCGCTATCTAGGAACCATACTTCTTTGGAACTCTCTTGTGCTACATTGCATGTTATCAATATGGTGTCTTGCTCACTAATGTGTGTCTGGTTTTCATTTGTAAAGTGTGCCTTTTGCTTGTTCATATCATATTGTTTTTTTTCTACATTCGGATGCAAAATGCCCAAATTTATTGCAATAATAACATTGGATGTTTGATTTATCATACCTTTCTCCTTGATGATGGCTATGAGAATGACTGCTCCCCCTTCCTCTTGTTGGTGTAGAGTGGGCATGTGGGCTCGATGCTGGTCTTCTACTTTCAAATTGTGTATTTTCTCTTCCTTCCCTTGGTGTAAAATGTCCTCTACCTCTGCTGTGATTTGATCTCCCTCTTGTTTTGCCAAAAGAAAGTTGAGTCTTGAATGCATTTTCCAATGATGATATCCCTGATCGATTTATTCTTTGCTCATGCACTAAGAGTGACCCCATTAATTCATCTACTGATAGTTGAGAAAGATCTTTGGCCTCTTGAATGGCTATTACAACTGCATCAAACTTGCCAGGCAGACTTCTAAGTATTTTCTCTACAATCTTTTGATCTTCAATAGTGTCTCCATAGGACCTTAGCTGATTTACTATTGACATTGCATGAGTGAAAAATGAATCTATTGAATCTGAGTCCTTCATTTGTAGATTTTCAAAATCCCTTCTAAGTATTTGTAATTTTGCCATTATTACCTTGCCTGTGCCTTGGTATGCTGTTTGCAAACTGTCCCATGCTTGCTTTGATCTTGTGGCAGCTAGAACCTTTGGAAAGATTGATTCCTCCATTGCTTGTTGAATGAAAAACAGTGCCTTTGCATCTTTCTTCTTGTTTTCCTCTAGCAAGTCTTTCTCAACTTGTGTAAGTGCTTGATATGCTTGTTGATTTGCTGGTTCAGGGAACCCATTTTCACCAAAGTTCCAAATGCCTTGGGAGCAAAATAAAGTTTTCATTTTAATACTCCAATAGTCATAATTTTTGCCATTAAAAATTGGAATCTGTGGTTGTGAAATACTTCCACTTGTTCCTGCCATAATTTTTCAGAATAAAACTTTGCCTCTGCTTTTCTTTGTTTTTCTTTGTCTTCTTGCTATAGCACAAAAGATTTTTCAGCAGTCACCTACTCCAGTTCAAGGTTCTGTACTCTTCAACAATCCACAAACCTTGCTCTGATTTCCTTGCTCTGATACCAGTTTGAAGGAGAGAAAGAATAGAGTATTGCAGATAATAGTAAGAAATGCCAAAACAGAAACATTTATATTAATGCCATTTCCAAATAAAACTGCCAATGCTCTGTTTCAATCATACATTAAAACAGTTTTTTATGCCATATACAGAAAACAGAGTACTATTAAAACATTCCCCTTTCTTTTAAAAACTGAGAATTACAAAACAGAGCTCTCCAACTAGCTACGGGAGAAGCTTCTGGAAGAAGCGCCAAAAAACGAATGATCTAGATGCATAAAAAACGGAGAAGAAGAGGATACGAGAAGGATGAGTGAATGCGGTAATTGGAGTAGTTAGGTTACGGAGGCAGGTGAGATTACTGGAGTCCAGCTGGAGTCCACGTACGCCAACAAAAACTAAAGGTATTTCACACTTCGACGGATCTTTTTCTTCGTAAATTGAATTTATAAGAACTAAACCTATTTTGCCATTTATTCTAATGTGATTCTGCTATATTTTTCTTTTTCCAGTCGGGACAAGTTTTTAGAAATTTTAGACGGTCACTGCAAGCGATGCAACGAAAAGAGCAGAGATGCAGAAGAGCCACTATCGGCATACGACTTTTTTCACCTTCCAATAGATTTTGGGTAAAATATTGATGTTTTCTCAATGTGCTGCTGTCATCAGTTTTATTAGGTTTTAATGAATCTTGAAGAATTATTTTCTTCTTGTGTGCAGAATAAAGCGCAACCTTGGCTACGCCTTCGTAAACTTTACATCAGCCAAAGCCACATGGAAGCTGTATAAAGAATTTCATATGCAACCGTGGAAATGTTTGGACTCTAAAAGAACTTCATTAAAAATCTGTGAAATTATTTATGCCAAAGTTCAGGTGTGTTATGTTTTCTCCATCTTTTATGTTTTTAGATTATCTTTTTTGGCTGTCATTTTTCTATCTGATATTATAGTTTTTGTGATGACAGGGCCGAGCTGCTCTGGAAACTCACTTTAAAAAGTACAATTTTAGAGGTGTCTATGCTAAATATTCGCTACTGGTATTTGACCCACCTCGTAATGGAAAGGAATCGAGAGAGAGCAGCATGTCCAGTCAAAGGAGAGGAAGACTGCTGTATGGTCGAAAGTGTTAGGAAGTAAAATTTACATTTAATAATCTAAGTAGTTTGTAGTTAGTTTAGTTGGGAAGTTCATTCTAATGAAAAAATAAGTCAATCCATACAATCAATGGATTGAATATAATGAAATTCAATTTTATTTCTATGTACAATGTAAATTGTTTTTCTGTCTTTGCTGCTCTACATTGATATCAGAGCAATGAACAATCTTGTGCCTGTGTCATAAAATTTGGATATGATGTATGAAAGCATAAGTTATTTGTAGAAGCCGGTTGATCTCTCCATTCCAAGGAGTTTTAAATTCTATTGGCGTCTAAAATAACATTCTTCATTCGAAGTGTAGTCTTCATTGTCTTCAGAGACAAGTCTGACTAAGCCAAGCTATCTGCGTTTGTAAAGGAATGTGGAAGGAGGTTACAAATTTGGAAAAGAGTTTGTGTTGACTGACATTTTCTAAGCTTAATATGTTGCTTAAGGTGTGTGGTTACACTAAGAATACACTTCTACATTCAAAAGTGTTAAACACTCAAGTTGACTAGCATTCTCTAGACTTAATATGTTGCTTAGTGTGTGTGCTTTAAGGCTGCCTGTTTAATATAATGTAGAGGACTTAAGGAATATATAAAGGGTTTGGAAAAATGGCAATGGGTTGTGAGAGGAATGTTGAGACGAAAAACTGTAATTTGATAGGCAGATTTAAAACATGTAATTTGTGTTTGGTATTATTTGGGGTATACATAGATTTTCAATAGCAAATATTGTTGTATTTCTTCTGAATATTTCTATTTGCCATCAGAAATAAGAGTGTAGTGGAATTTTGGATATAGGGGAGAGAATTAGAAGAATTATTCCATGCAAGATAAAGCTAGGGATTTAGTGTTAAAGGCTTATGAATGAGTTTCTTATTCATATGATAAGGCAAAAAGAATGGTAATCTTAGATGTACTAAATATTGTTATTTTAATGTATTATTGGTCAATTTGACATTCCTATGTATGAGCACTTTTGTGGATTTACTAATGACATATTCATAGCCGCTCATGTTGTATTTGGTGACTAAGATATAAAGGGATCCATTGGAGGTTGGAGGAAAAGGAGGCAAAAGGACATGTGTCATCCCAAGCTAGCTTCTCATTCAAGGATGATTCATTGCATGGGAAACATCTTTTTTGGCTAGTCCTTTCAAGGAGCAAGAGGGGATGCGCAATGGTCTGTTAGTTTCTGGATAGTTAGGCTACTTGGCAAGTTCACTCATGTATGTTAGTTTTGTATAGAAAAATAATGGCTTTATAAAGCCAATCCGTTGATTGTAATAGTTAAATGAATTAAGCATGATGAAATTAGTTTTTATTTTTATGTACAATGTAAATATTTTGCTTTGCTATCTTTGTTTTTTGATAGGAAAATTTAGAAAATCCAGCCATAGAGGTGAACATCGTGGCATGGCGAAAAGTTCAAAAATAAAATGCTAGAATTGCCGTTATAAGTTGATTAAAGATTGTTGACTAGGTTAGAACCTCCTGCGGGTTCATGATATGTGCTTCCTCCCGCCTCCTATGGATCCTTGTCTCTTTCCACTCTCCCGTTCACTTATAGCTCAAGATTTTGGTGTAATGGCAGCGATGATTCCAACAATTGGCATTAGAGCGCTGGGTTACGGGTTCGAATCCCAGGATGCCTCCTTTCATTCCATTTGTGTGGAACCCTTAGTCAGTTCTGAGGGGGAGATTGTTGACTAGGTCAGCACCTCTTGTGGGTAACGGCAGCGGTGATTCCAACAAAGCTATGACTATAAATAATAGTCTTAACGTGTAAAACATTAGAATTTTCTTGACTATTAGTAAGAAGACTTGGATTTTAGTTTTGTTTAATAGGTTTTAATTTGTAATTTGACAGAATAGTTTGTTCTTATGAAGGGATTGGTACTTGTCACTATTTTTTAGAATTCAATGTCTCATTTCACTTTGTGCTTGCTTTGTTCTTCATTTTTATTGGTGCAAGAGATAGAGTCTAGGAGCTTGTAGGTACCATATCTGATAGGGACCAAGTCCCTACCCTTTGAGGAAATCCCAAGCTAGTGATGACCTCATCAAACATTATCATCAATTTCCTTTACGTTATTGTGCTTTGATTAACATCTCTACTACTACTCTAATAATTTTATTTTCAAATTTTTCTTTGTGGGGAAGCTCTAGAACCGTGGAAGAGATATTGGTGCTACTCACTCTATACCTAGGTTTTATCTGTTGAGACATGGACCAGCTAGGACTCGAACCTAGGACCTTCCATAATGCTGATGAAGTGCTCTACCACTGAGCTATTGGCCCCTCTTGGACAAGTCCATCGTGGGTTCGGGTGTGGCTTCTTTCCAACACCAACACCCCCCCTTAAGCCACACCTCTCGAGTGCTTGGGGCTCCTAGACTGGACTTGGCTCCGATACCATGTTGAGACATGGACTAGCTAGGACTCGAACCTAGGACCTTCCATAATGCTGATGAAGTGCTCTACCACTGAGCTACTGGCCCCTCTTGGACCAGTTCATTGTCGGTCTGGGTGTGGCTTATTTCCAACACCAAAATTATCCTTTAGTAAAAATAGGAAAGCATTATTTTTATTACATGGATAATAATAACAACATTGTCCTTAAATATATTCTTTAGCATCAATATATGTATTACATAAAAACCATGTGGTTTCTTTTATAGACACAAGCTCCTACAAAACCATCAAGTGGCATTGCATTAAAACCATGTGCTAATACCATGGGCTAACTACCTTGTTGACCCCACATCTAATATTGGGTAATTTATTAGATAATTTTCTCCAATATCAAATAAATATATTATAATATATCCTAATGCTACAATACAACTCACTGAGTGGTCCCAAGAATATACCAAGGAAATCTCTACACTTAACACATCCATGTGCAACTCATCATCAACCATGATACCTTCCACAGTTCCATCTCCCTCTTCAATTTGATTTGTCTACTTAATACCTCAACCATTAAAACAAAGAGGGAAAAGGAAATATTAACACGATATCATTATTTGGATGGGTCTTTCCCGAGGACACTCTTCATTAGGTGGGCATTTTGGATAATATTTTATCTCTGTTTCACTAAATGTGCTCCTACTCATTTTCCCTTTGTAAGTCTTTCCATTTAAAAATTTAGTCATTTTTTCCCTTTGGCATATTGTTTCATCATACCTACCCTCCTGCATTTGAAATCACTTTAATCCACTTGCCTTGGCGTCCCATCTTATTTAATGATATGCCTCAATTTTAACTTCCCTTGTTCTAAGTTAAATGGTCAGTTCAGTACTTACCATGTTTGAATTTGAATCCATTAGTTCACCTAATCAAGGGAAAATATGGGCAAATAACATTTGATGTTTAATTTAACCTCTATTTGTAGCCTTTAATTATTATTGGCAACATTTTTTGGCTAGCCTCTCCACTTTACAATTAATGTCCCTATAGATGTGAGTAGCTCTAAATTCTTCCAGTTTCACAATAATTTCTCGTATTGGGATTAACTATTTCGCCATGAACCAATTTGGAGATCTATTGTTGCGGATGCCATTAATAACTATAAGGGAATTTCCTTCAAGATGAATTATTTTTGCTCCAATTTTGCAACCCAATCTCAAACCTAATAAAGACGCTCTTATCTCTTCAATATTATTAGTTGTCACTCCTACGACTTTTGACTATTGGGCAATAGAGACTCCTTCCTCATTTCTAGCAATACATCCTATACCTCTATCTCCTGGATTACCTTTCTCTACCCCATCAAAGTCAATTTTAATCCATCCAGCTTGTGGAGGAATCCATTTAGTATTTTCTCTATTACTTCTTTAATTCTTGTTTCTCTCATTTTGATAGTTTTTGTGGATAGATAAACCCTTAAATCTCTTGACCATGCCTTCATCCCATAAGCTAAATGTTAATCACTTTTCCAATTTATCCTTAGCTACTATGTTAACCAATTCTACCATTCGGTCTTCTATTTTCTTGATAAGAACTTCCACTGGAATTTCATTGTTGTGAAAAAAAACTCCTATTTCTTTCTTTCCACATTTCCCACATTACAATTCAGGGAGTAACATGCCACATAGTTTCAAAAAGACCCTTTTTCCCCATACCATTCCACATTTGGAACCAATTTAATGGGTGTTGAGGTTTGGGACTATAAAATTCTAATTTATCCAAGAGTAAATTCCAACATTTAACTAAGTATTGGCATTCTAATAATAAGTGATCTACCGATTCTCCACTTGCCTTACATAGGACCCATCTACTTGCGACTTTATATCCTAGACCTACCTTATAAGATCCCAGTTTTGAGCCGCACCATCTTATTCTATCTAGTTCATCAGAGGGAATTACCCACCTCTCTTTGAATAAGGCCACCAGGGTATTTTTTTTATCTTTAGATATTTGCATCTCTAGCATCTCATTCCATTTTCTTTTACAATTTCCCCATAATCTTTCACCTTTGCTCGCCATTTTTCTAGAGTTTCTCTTCTTATATCCTCCAGATTTGGATGGTCCTTCAATACTTTATTATTATTCTAGGAATCTATCCAAAAGGATGCTTTCTCCCCCTTTCCTATCTCCGAACTAACATGTCTTGTTATAATACCCCTTCTTTCTAATATGTAGTTCCAAACTGAAGAGCCTCTAAGGGGATCTCTTACTTTCAAAATGCTGATTGGATTGATAGAATTTAGATACTTTGTTCTTAAAATATTTATACATTTTTTATCACTATTTGTATTTAGATTCCATACAAGTTTCACTCCCATTGCTAAATTCATTATCATCAGTTTTCTCAACGCTGCTCCGCCTACAATTTTTGGCCTACATATTTTATCCCAGGCCAACAGAGGTGTTTTATTTTGTTCACTACTACCATTCCAAAAGTATCTTTTCATGATTTTATTCATTTCTATTTCAATTCCATTTGGAATTTTTAAACATGACATAGAATATACAAGAAGTGCAGAGAGCACTAACTTTATTATTAGCAGTCTTCTTGTACACAAGAGCCATTTTCCCTTCCATGCACTCATCTTGTCTGCAAATATTGAAACTATGTACTCCCAATATTCCTTTTAATTCATCCCTTGAAAGAGTGGTGTTCCTAAGAATTTGTCTGGGAAGTTAGCCACCTTTAGTTTTAAAATCTTGGCCAATTCCCTCTGAAGGTTCGGTATTGAGAAAGAATACCTCTGATTTACTCCAATTGATTTGTTGGCTTGAAGCATTACAATATTTGGTAAGTAGGGTCTTAATATTCCTAGCTTCTATCCTATTTGATTGACCAAATAACATTGTATCATCCATAAATTGTTGAGTATCGGGTTAATGCTTACAACTACCTTAATTTCATACCAATCTCCTTCCTCTCTTATCTTGATAATTCTTTTGCCCAAGGCTTCAACAATAATTATGAATAAAAAAGTGGATATCGGGTCTCCTTTACTTATGTATCTGCTTGAGCTAAAAAACCCATGGGCCTCTCCATTCATCAACACTGATAAGGTTGGGGTTGACATACATCCATCTACCCATAGAATCCATTCCTTGCTAAAGCCAAACTTCTCTAGGATTTCCTTCAAGAATTCTCTATCCACTAAGTCATAAGCTTTCATAATATCTAGTTTTATGATCATTCCTTCTTGCTTTGACTTCCTAGATGAGTGAATTGCTTCATGGGCTATTATTACACATTCGGTAATTGATCTCCCAGGGGAAAAGACAGTTTGTTATTCTAATATTATTAAATTTAGAACTCTCCTGAGTTGTTTTGCAATAATTTTGGAGATTATCTTATATGTGGTATTGCATAGAGATATCGGTCTAAAGTCACCCATTGTGTTTACCATATTCTTCTTTGGGTTCAAAGATAGGAAGGTATGGTTCATTTCTCTTAATGATATCTTCTTTTTCCTTGATTCCTCCATCACCTTATGAATATCTTGTCCCACTATCTCCCAAAAACATTGGAAAAAACTCGCCAAAAAGCCATCTAGGCTAGGAGCCTTATTAGGATTCATCTGGAATATTGTTGTTTTCACGTCTTCCATTGTTATTGGCTTAAATAGTTCCCAATTTTGTTGATTTGTAATTACCTTGGGAATTGTACTGAGAAATTCTTTCTTTGTTTCATTATCCCCAAATAGATTTTTGTTTAGCATTGTTTCAAAAAAAATTGTGGCTTCCCTATTTACTTCCCAATTTTGAGTTCTTGTTCCATCTGCCCTATAGATCTCCATAACTCTGCCGCTCTCCTTCTTTGTTGTAGAGGCCCTATGATTTGTTGTTGTATTTCTATCCCCCTCTTGCAGCTAGACCTCTCTTGATTTTTGTCTTCAATAGCACTCATTCCTTGCTAATATTTCCAAGAACTCTACCTTTAACAGTATCTCTATATCATATTCCTCTGGTCCTATTCCATCTTTGATTATCTTTTTATTAAGATTCTCTAATTCCTTTTCTATTCTCATTTTCTCTTGGAAAATGTTTTTGAAGTTACTTTTATTCCATTCCTTCAATTTCATCCTAACATACTTTAACTTACTAATGAGTTGAAACATGTATGTGTTCTCGAAAGGGAATCTGGGTTGGGTAGGAGGGGTAGGTGTGATAAGATATTTGGAGAGCAAAGTGGTGGTGGCCTACTTGGCAAATCTTGGCACTCAAACTTCTAGCATGGCAGAGATGATGGTGGTCTTTATTAGCATTTCCACAACCAAGAATAAAGGTACAAATCTAATCATAGAGGGGGACTTGAGGAATGTTATCACAATATTATAAGGCGCAACCATATTAAGGTGGCAAGGGTGAAGATTATTTCAAATTGTCATCGTGCCACTTCCACATTTGACCAAATTGTTTTTCAACACAACTTTAGAGAGGGTTATAAGACTGTTGACAAGCTTGCCAACCTAGGACCCTTCTTCGAGGACATTAAAGTCTGGATGGATCTACACAATTTTCGTAACGAGATAAGAGCCATGATCAACAAGTACAACTAAATAAATGAAGCCTAAAGATTTCAAATTCACCTTTTTGTTTGGTATCCTATCCACTATGTACTTCTATCATCTCCCAAGTTGGACTTGTGCTTTTAATGGCAAGATTAGCGATATTTCTATTAATGCTTCTGATGTGATTTTTCCTACTCTGGTTTGTGTGAAACTATCTTGGCTCTGGGCTGCAGGATTTTTGTGGTAATAATGGGAGGAGATTTAATCCAAACAGAGCCTAATACTTGTGTAAAATTTAAGGAGAACGATGCCCTTTGCGAGAAAGTGGTGAAAGGTTATTCAGCTAATTATGCAGAGGGTATGAAGGGCTTTGATCCATATATCTCAGATCAATTTTCCCAGTCTTCAAAAACTAATGTTGTTCAAGAGGGAAAGGTGTAATTTACCATGTTAGTGGAGACTATTGTGGCAGTTATGGCCCGTTATTTATAGAAATACAATCTTTTTAGAAGAAAAGAAAAGGGAATTAAAAGGAAGAATTTAAAATATTTCTAGGTCGAGGAGAGAAGGTGGCCCACCTCCAAAGTTGTTTCAAAATAGATGACCTACTTGGCTTTTGGAAAGAAGAGACAATGCTTTTGATGAAGTTATTCATCTTGGACGGTCACTTCAAGTAGTTTCACTCTAATAACAAGCCACATTTTCAACTAGGTTCAAGAACCTTTGAAGATCTTCGAGGTAATTACGCTTTGGTTTCTTAGGGAAGGTGGCACCTTCCATCACCAGACCTATAGCAGCTACTATGATCTCCATAGATATAGTGAATTTCACCCCACCCAATTGAACTTTACCATCTGCCCAAGATTTAGAATTGTACTGATAAAGTAGGATTGAAACCCTTCATACCTTCCACCACCTTGTTCTAGAGTGCCTCATTCTATTTAAACTTGTCACAACTATCAAGTTCAATCTGGATGAGGTCCCCACCCATAGTATACATAATAAAACCGAGAATAGGACACAAAGAGGAATAGTCGAAAGCATCTTTAGGAAAGAGACAACAAAGGGTGGTATTGCTAAAAGTGTAGGTATGAAAATATTTAACAAAGCTAGTCCTTCCCAATAAATGATTATAGTACAATATGGCTAGGAAAAATACCAAAAAGGTAACAATAAAATCTTTAACTCTCACTAGGAGGATTTTCTTCAACAATCATGACACAAAAAAATTTAATTTCTCATCATTATGGAGCTTTAAAACTACTCTTAGGAAAGTGGTGGAAGGTAATTCAACTAATTATGTGGAGGGTATGAAGGGCTTTGATCCATATATCTAAGATCAATTTTCCTAGTCTTCAAAAAATGATGTTTTTCAAGTGGGATAGGTGAAATTTACTATGTTAGTGTAGAATATTGTGGCAGTTATGGCCTACTGTTTATTGAAAGAAAGTCTTTTTAGAATTAGACAAAAGGGAATTAAATGGAATTTAAAATATTTCTAGGTCTAGGAGAGAAGGTGGCCTACCTCCAAAGTGGATTCAAAATAGATGACCTACTTGGTTTCTGGAAATACACGACAATGCTTTTCATGAAGTTATCCATCGTGGACGATTACTTCAAGTGGTTTCACTATCAACTCTTCCTAATGCTCAATCACCTTCAACATGGGGTTAAGATGAATTTTCCCTTTTGGATTTTATCCTCCATATACTAATCTATGGATGTTGCTAAGGCTAAGGGTTCCCTCCCCCTATATCAGGGTCTCATCCTGTGACTTTATGATTTCCATTTGAGTCTAACCCCTTCTAGTGGCCTTACTACTAACCCTTCTAGCTCGAGTTTGATTTGGGTCTCTGGATAATGCTTCCCCTAAAACCCTAAAGGTTCCCACCCAAATTTTCCCTCTCAGACTGCTAAATCAAATATTCCTCTGGGTCCCCGGTTAGGTGAAAGCTTTGTTAAGAAGATAGTCATTGTCAAAGGGGAAACAAACGAGATGACCTCTTCTTGGTTTACTAGGTTAGATTCGATATCATATAATATTGTGAGTAAAGTGGCTAATCCCCTGTCCCTCCCTTTTTCCTCATCATTCTCCCGATTCCTCTCATTCCAGTTCTCTAGTCCAGGAGGAATTTCCCTTCTTTGTGGCTAAAGTGAATAGACTTTGCAAGGGGTTCAATAAGGAAAAACCTGCCATCAAATGGCTTCTAGGACAATTTGAGGTGGTGAATAAGAATATCAATAGGCTTGAAACCATTTTGGATGCAAATGCTAGAGCCTCAAGCTAGGCAAATGAACAGAAAAAGAAAAGGGCTTGGATGATGGTGGGGAAATTTGTTGTGATGATTGATAAATAGGAAGCACTAGAAAAATTTGTTAAGGATCTCAGTGAGAAGATTTACCAAACAAGAATATGAAGCTCTTGTTAGAAATGGTAGAGGCTCTATAAGAAAAATAGGACACAATGAGGAGGAATAAGGAGACCACGTTTCATCAATATAGGGAGATTATAGAGAATAAATTAACTGCTCTTCATGATATCCAAGAAGAAGTTATGAGGAGGTGGGGCAAAAAAAGAACGATTACTGAACTACAATAGGGATTGTGTTGGGAAAATGGTGACTCAACCTTGCATTTACATGAGGTTACTATTTATACTAAGTTTTTCCTTTGAGTACAAAATGGTGTGAAATTATTCCCAAAGCTCTGAATTGTCTAGATAAGCATGACGACAAATTTTCATCGCAAGATCATAACTAGTTTTGAAGATATTAAAGTTTTCATTTTTGAAGGGTGCGATGAAAGGTTGGAATTTAATTTTGTGGACTTTAGACCATCTTAAACATCATAAAAAGTGGGCGTAACTAGTGTTTTCCTCATGTAAATCATTATATTAAGGTATGCATGATATTATGTTTATTTCTATTAAGTTTCTATAACTGTTGGAACAATCTGTAAAATTTTTGCATTACCTTCCTCTCAAGGGTAGTGTAGGAAGTTGTTCCACTACTTAACTTCCTTATAGTTTGAAGTGTCTATATGAAGGGTGAAAGCCACACTGGACTTCTCGGTCATTTCTTCTAGAAAATATTCCTCCAAAATTCTCACTGTCTTGAAGAAAGGTAAATATATTTTTCTATAGAGGAAGTTGGAGTTCTCTCCCACCAGGTAAGTCACTGGTTTGCACTTTTTGTGGGAGAGTGTTTCTGTTTGTCTATTTGTTTTTCTTGCTATGTCTCGCATCTGGTTCTAGTTTCTCGGTTCACTAGTGTTAGTTGTTGTTGTTGGGTTCCATTTTTTTTTGGTAGTAGCCTTTTGTTCATGGGTTCTCACCCCTCGTGAGCGCTTGTTTTTTTGGCCTTTTGTTGTAGATATATAGTGGTTCAGGCCTCTCTAGATTTAATATATTCAGAACTACTGGAGCTCCACACCCACTCCTCCATCTGAAAACCAATAGAGACTAAGTGGTTCTATTTTTTTGTGATACCCAAATGGAGGGCATCTAGATATGATTATTGAATTGAAAGAATACCTTTGAAAAATTTATCTTTATGTCTTCAAATAATTAGCTTCTTTATCAATAGACTAGGTTTCTATCTATTCAACCTAATCTAATTCAGCAGTGAAAACTATATACGAAATTGTAATTTTGAGTATTTGAGAGTGTTTTTGAGATACTCAAGCAGTGGTTTTCTTTGACTCTAATCTTCATCCTATTTTACCATGAATTCGTCTATATGTCCTCATCAACACTCGCAACTTCCTCAATTCAAATTTGGAAAAAATTTAAGAATATAATTATTTCAGATGGAAAAAAAGTTTAGAATATAATTGTTTCTTTTTCTTGCCGTGTCTGGTGGTGTCTGGTTCTAGTTTCTGGGTTTTCTACTATTAGTGGTTGTTGTTGGGTTCCTTTTTTTTGGGTAGTAGCCTTTTTTTCATGGGTTCTCACCCCTCATGAGCCCTTTGTTTTTTCACCTTTTATTGTAGATATATAGAGGTTCAAGCCTCTCTAGATTTAATATGCATTCAGAACTACTAGAGCTCCACACCCACTCCTCCATCTGACAACCAATAGAGACTAAGTGGTTTTGTTTTTTTGTAATACCCAAATAGAGGGCATCTAGATATTATTATTAAATTCAAAGAATACATTTATAAAAATTATCTTTATGTCTTCAAATAACTAGCTTCTCTATCAATATAATAGTTTTCTATCTATTCAACCTAATCTAATCGAACAATGAAACTATATACAAAATTGTAATTTTGAGTATTTGAGAGTGTTTTTGAGATACTCAAGCAGTGGTTTTCTTTGACTCTAATCTTCATCCTATTGTAGCATGAATTCGTCTATAGGTCCTCATCAACGCTCGCAACTTACTCTTTTCAAATTTGGAAAAAAAAGTTAGAATATAACTATTTCCGATGCATTTTCTCATTTCTATTCACCTACCTACACTTAAGGGTGTTTATTTGTGTAGAATAGTTTTCCTAATATTGCTCTAGATATGTTTTCTAGTTGTGAGTATCTTGCTAGGACATGATTTCTTAGTTATGTAATCTTGCATGGAGTTGGACGGCTAGTTTCCACATAGCATCTTCTTTTCTAAACAACATTTGTTTTATATTATTCTACTCTCTCCTTTATTTATTTAATAGATCCATTTAATCCATTTGTATTGCACATTTGGTGTCTTATTTAATCTGTTCTAAGACTCTATAAATTCTGATAGGGTGAGCTTGTTTTATCTTCTATGTTATATTAACCTTTTACTATTTAAATTATAATAAAGAAAAGTAGATATAATACATTTGTTTTTACACAATTTTAAGTTACAATCTTTAACTGTTTATTCAATTTTAGTGTAATTTAGTGTAATGTTAATAGATATTTTGACTTCACTTGTTTTTGAGTTTAGTTATATTTTTCTACTATGTTTAAAGATGTGTATCACATGGGCACACTTATTCCATCTTTTGAAAAGTGGATATAGCACATTATTTTATACATAATTTTAAACTATAATCTTTTACTTTTTCTTGAATTCAAGTGCATTTTAAATAATTTTAATTATGTCTCAATCTTTGTATCTTTGTAGATACTTTGATGTCACTTGTTTGTGAGTTTGATTAATTTTTTGACATTCTTCAATGATGTGTATCACTTGGGAAAACTTATTCCATCCTTTATTTTAGTATATAATCCTTTTGTGGTTTAAATAACAATCATAGATAAAAAGCATATAACACATGTTTCTATGTAATTTTGCATAATGTTAATTATGTTTCAATCTTTTATTTTTTGTAGATACCTCGATGTCAAGTTTATTTTAAGTTTGCATGGATATTTTCAGTTCACTGAGTTGTGAGTTTGGTTAATTTTTCATTCAATGCATATACCATTACAGTCAACAAATATACTCTATATGGAGTTTGAGCACAACGAAAAAATTCTCGAATCCTTTGCCACCTTTGGAAAGTAGGGCATACTTCTACTTATTGTTGCCACCTTTGTGGAAAAGTAGGGCATACTTCTAAAACTTGTTACACCAGTAAGAAAAATGATCCAATCCCTCAAGTGGTTGCTTCTTCTCCTTTTAAAGAGATTCAGAAAGAAGAGAGTACAAGAAATATCACTAAAGATTGTCTAAATATGAATGCGTCCCCCAATAATTTGAGGTTTACGGATGGTGCAGCTAGTGGTTCCCCTGATCTCAATAAAAAAAAAGACAGAAGATGAAAAAATAAACAACTTATTTTGAGAAACTAAAGTACTTTGAAACACCTTTTTAAAATACCATGATTTAGGTTGGTCGTTTTTCTAGTTTTTAAGTTTCTACTCTAGCTTTGTTGTCTTGCCATTGTTGCAGATTTATTTTCTATTTTTATTATCTCCTTGTTGTTTCTTGGTGTTTCATTTTACTTCATACTATATCTTTCTCTGTAAAAGGTTTTGGTCCCTTTCAAAACAATGCTTACCTTAATAAAAAACATCTATAACCAATTAAATTACAACTTTTTGATAAATAATACTTTTTAATTTTCCAAACTATAAAAATATTATACAGATTAAAAAATTTAATATTATTTAATTACTGGTTAACTTAAAAAATATAACTTATTCACTAATATTCTCGAGCTTCCACACATAGGGGCATCCCATTTTTATTTTAAGAAATAAACAGTCCAGCTGCTGCGTCCATTTTTAAAAGACCATTTAAAAAAAACCCATTAAATGTGAAAACGGTTTCCCGCTGGAAGAAACTTCCCCACCAAACCAAACAAGACCTAGACCTAGAGAAAATGAGTCAGCTGGTATAAATATATAGAGAGAGAAAATGAGTCAGCTGTTATCACTTGTTATTCCTTGAGGCTTTGCTTTCACTTGTTATTACAGCCTGCGAGAAAATGAGTCAGCTGAATCCGAAAGCCAGGGAATTCTATCCCTCTTACAATCTTCCTCACCAACACACAGAAAGTGGCGCCGGTCAACACGGACAGAGAAAATGTACTACTTTTATGTTTCTCTTCCTTGCTTTCTCTCTTCTATTAATACATTTAGTTTTTACAGGGTCCAGGGGTTTGTTATATCTTAATATGCTATACCATTTTTAATAATTTTCTTAGATCTATTGAATAAACTATTTTTCCTTCACTATTTAGGTCAAATCTGGAATGGATGACAGAATCCTGGCTGTTTTATGTTTCTTTTTCTTGTTTTTTTGTCTTTTTAGTTTTACAGAACCTAGGGTTTTCTTATATTAGAATGGATGACAGAACCTAGGGTTTTCTTATATTGGAATAGAATTCACCATATTAGATAGCTCTGTTTAGATCTATAGAAAAATACTATTTTTTCCTTTACTATTTTGATCAAATGTCAAATAGATTCAACTGTAATACTATTAAATCTGCTTGGCTTGGACTTCTCAATAAAGTCGACTAGATTTGATCTGGCATGCTATTTGATCTGAACAAAATTTAGATCTATATAGAATATAGATTGATTTAGATTTAACTGTAATATTGTTTATCCATATGGATGATAGAATATTGGCTGTTTGATTTGATTTGGAAAATCTCCAAACAAAATCTAAATCTATAGATTGAATTTCTACTGTTATCAACCTTAATAGTGACAATTTCAATATTTTCAATGATTTCGAAATATAGATAGAACATGCTTTATGTCGAAAATCCTTACAGCCATCAAATCCACCCAGCCGTAATTCCATTTTCCTGCTTGATCTGCATATATTAATTTGATTTCATTACTGAAGGTTTATTTCATTTGTATTTCATTACTGAAGGTTTATTAAAAAATCAGATTCCCTGAAAAGTGTCAATCTCATGCATTTCATATTTCTGAGTTTGGCGGCGCATCTTGAACATATAGCTGCAAATTTAGAGATTTTGTTAATGTTGTCACTGGGTAATGTAATAGCTTTCGAAAGAGGAGGAGCTTCAGCTAATTTAATGAAGAGCCATCAGGCACAAGGGTTTCTATTCAAGGGCGACATGAAAAAAGACAATGCTCAGGAGAGTTCTCAATTTGTTTTTGAGGAGGAAGTAGCAAAGAGAAACTCCTCAAGCGCCAGGACAACCCTGATGATAAAAAATATTCCGAATGTATACAGGTATGCCCACTATTCATTTTATGGTTTTCAAGGCCAAAACTAAAGGTATTTCACAATTCGACGGATCTTTTTCTTCGTAAATTGAATTTATAAGAACTAAACCTTTTTGTTTTTTTTCCAGTCGGGACAAGTTTTTAGAAATTTTAGACAGTCACTGCAAGCGATGCAACGAGAAGAGCACAGATGCAGAAGAGCCTCTATTGGCATACGACTTTTTTAACCTTCCAATAGATTTTGGGTAAAATATTGATGTTTTCTCAATGTGCAGCTTGTTCATTAAATTTGAGTCAAGTTTTGAGTCCCATTTCGAAATTTTGATATTGCATTTTTAGAAAGACACCTAATCTCATTTAGGTGGGCCTAGTTAGAAAGAGGATAAAATGGAGCCATATAATTTTCAAGGGGTAAGGCTTGGGAAGCGTGTCCTACACCTTTCATTTGGCCTATGCAGTGAGGTGCAACTTTCAGAATTTAGTTTGGATCAGTTTATCAGGTACCCATTTCAAGGGGTGAGTGAAAGTGCATTTTGGGCACATATGCAGATTTTATTGAGTAGCCTACTTTGAGTGCTTATATCTTTTCCCCTATTGATCGTCATGAAGAATTTCAAAATGGATTCAATTCTATGCATAAATATGAGTTAGCATGCAAAATTTCAAGTCTTTATGAATCCATTTGTTCAATTTTCAAAGCTCAATCTGTTTGCAATTTGTATGGTTTGACAAATCCCTGTTTCAGTTGCCAGTCGGAGCCCTCTTTTGCATAAGTGTAAAAGTTGCCTTAGTGAATGTAATGTCAGAGTATTTCTTCCGGGCTATTGTTGGTATAAATGACAAGCTATGTTTCCAGTTTCAAGCTCCTGCCAATCCGTTTGATCGGTTTTCAAAAGGGTTTATTGACCCATCTATTTCAGTGATCCGTACTTTCATTGCCGCATCAGTTAATGTAGTCATTTTCATGAGCGCACCATTTGCACCCAATCATCCTTTTGGTCGAACTGAATAATCTAAGTTTTGATATGTATTTCAAGGTACCTATGTCTCAGTTTTAAGGGTCTATGGAGGTCGTTTGGTATTTTTAAGACAGACATCATGTGTTGCCTGAGCATTGACTTCATCAGGTCCGCAGTGCCGACAAAGCCAATTGGTCATTTTTGACAATTAATATCTCTTCACTCGGGATTTGTCTTGAAAAACCGTTTGGTAGATTTTATGCTTGTATATTAGAGTACACGCCTGTCAGATGGCGAGGTCCAAAAAGGTGTTTTGACCAGTTTGAAAATTACGTCTCTGCGATTAAATGCGAAAATGTGGCGCAAGTGCCAGAAAGTTGCAAAACGCAGTTTAATGATTTGAAAATGGTGTCGATCAATTCTAGAGATATGTTTAAGGTTTGTGAGGCATTTTAGAGGTCAGTTGCATGAAAACGAAATTTTTTTTAATCGAACCCACTTTGGGGCCCGATCTGTATGAATGCCTGTGCATTAATTTTATGGCGAAAATGGTCTTGTCATAAGTTGAAGATTTGAATTTCCTGGTACAAGAAAAGATAGAACTAAGGATGGAGTATGCAGAGATCCTTCGGGTAGTGGACGAGTTGTATCGTCACCTATGATGTGTGTAGAAACTCTTGACATCATTCTTAACAAATTAAAGAAGGCAGATTTTAAGTTTGACAAATTCAAGGCAATATCTGGAAGTGGACAGCAACACGGGAGTGTTTATTATAATATGAATGGCTTTAGAACCCCCCAAGAAAATGCTACTAGCAGATGGAGCAACCTTCATCCTTTGCATGATAGCCAGAAGAATCTTTTCACAGTTGCAGTTAGCAAGTGTAATGTGAGGAGGGCATGAAGGAGTTTAAAACACATACAATCTGCAAATGTTCCATCCTCCCACGCATGGTAAAGGGCTTAAAACTTTTAGAACCAATGTATTCAGCAGCAGTATGGATGGTGAAGAGGCATTGAAGATGGAATGGAGTTTGAGAAGTTTATAAACTTCCAAGCAATGCAATCAACAAGTGTAAAATGCCAATCTTCTCCTCTACGTGGTTTCTTAGCACTTAGAACTTTTAAGACAAATGCAGTGAGCAACAAATGAATTCTTTAGCAATCGTGGAGAATATGGAGGATGTTAGAAACTCCGAAGCAAATGAGCAGGTAGGAGTGACACCAAAAGGAGTTGAGTTGCCTAGGTCTACCGTAGATATAGAGATGCAATTAAAAATAAATAATATAGCAGAGGAATATCAACCCAACATTCCTATTGGACCTGATCCTAAATTGAGATACATGTGGAGGGTGGGGCCTCGACCATTGAAGACACGCTTTCAGGAACTAAATTTGGAGCCTATTGTACCAGAAGGTTTTCCAGAATGGGTTGATACAATGAATAGATGGCAACTATTGGATTTTAGCTTTCAAAATATTCTTTTACATCGCTTATTGTGGAGGGTTTCTTCTACTGTTTTTGGACACATTGCTTCCGATACAATATTAAAACCACTGGGTCACTTCGCAGATTCATCTCTTGCTCCGTGTTATCCTGCCATGTGTGCTAGGGATTTTGTGGAGTTAGCACATGCAGCCATAAAAAAAGGGCAAGATAGTTTTTCAAATCCAGAAGATGGGAGTAGTGAGCAACAAAAGGTGGACTAGTCACCTTTTGATCTTTGCATACGTTTCACTTGGGGATCTAATCGTTTTAGAACAATGAAACAATATTAAGATTGGCCACAACCAATTGTTTATAAATGCCATTAAAACTCAGAAACTTTCAAAATGCAGTCCCAAGCTAAATGCATATATCCCACATTGGTGGTGAGAGCAAAATTTTTGATATTCATAAGCAAGACTCCACACTACCATAGTGTCAAAGCCTTGGAGGCTTTTGACACAAGGTGTTGGCTGGGTGACCATGCAGACCCCATGCACGCAAGTGCGTTTCCCAAGGCGACCAAGAACGTCGACAAGTGGCGACTAGGTGGACCCCACACAGGCATGGATCCCAAGGCAGGCGAGTTTTGCAGAGAAACGGTGACATAACCAGTGAGCAAGTTGCAGAGGATTCGATGAAGTGCGTTGATTCACAAGCCAAAGATGCTCGCCAGTTAAGCTCTACGAAATGGCGAAAAGCTCAAGAAAGGGCGAGTTAAAGATCGAGCATGTTCCAAGGAGATCGATGGCGCACGTGATTTCGGAGCTCGAAGATGCACGTTCGTTAGCCATTGAGAAATGGCGTAAGACAGGTGGCAGGTCTAGGTGGAAGTATAGCTCGTGGGTCCCGCTGAGGTGTCGCTGAGGTGGCGATGATGTGACCGACAAGCAACCAGACATGTGGCGTACATGTGGCAGTGACGAGGCAGACATGTGACAGATTGATGAGGTGTCATCCGAGGTGGCACCCAGTGGACCCCATCAGCCAATCGGAGGCTACCACGTGGCAGGTTGTCAAGACAAAAATCAAGGTGAAAAATCAAATTTAAATATATAGTTGAAACTATATAAGAAATTTGAAAAATTTAAATGATGTGCACACATGAAGAATTAATTCACTTAGAGGCTCATTTTTGCCCAAAATATAGAGTATTATATGTTGTCGGAAAGCTCTCAAGATGAGGAATCCATTTATGAAGTTTGTTTCAACAAATGTAGGATATTTTGAGAACAGATTCCATGGGAAAGAGAAAGGAAATTGAAATTCAGTTAGAAGAAAAGACACTTGGCAAAGTCTGATGAATTCTGATTTTTTTTTCCCTCCTCTTCTTATTCCCATTTTCTTCTCATTGTAATGGTTCCAAAATTCTGTGAGAGTGGCTCCAGTTTCATGGCTTCTAGTTCTGAACTTCTTGACCCAAATTTGTAAAATTCTTTGTTTTGTTTCAGGGTACAGATATTACATTGCAAGATGATAGATTGTTTTTCTAGTTGCAGATCTTACTTGTGTCAGGCATGAGTAAATTTCCCACAATATTGTCTTTGTGTATTGTATTTCATTATTTTGAATTGAATCCTTAAGTAGGATGAAATTTGTCAATTTCAAGGCGATTGTGTGATTGTTTATATGCATCCTTCAATGAAGGTTTTAAACTCTGTAATCAGTTATGAATAATGGAATGTGTCCCAGATCTGATAATTTTGTGAATAAATTGAGTAATGCATTAGTATAAGGTATTAATGTAGGAATATTGTTTAAGGATAACCAATTTGTGACTAGGATGCACATTCGCAGTTCTGTGTGTGTCTCCATGCCCAATGAACAAGGCATTGGTCTTGCAGATTTGGGGATACTTTCAGATTTACAATTTTAAAGACAAATCTTTTTCCCTTTGTGTTTAGGGGTTGTGTTCTTTCATTCCAAGATCTTTTTCATTTGTGGTTTATACAGATTTAGCCAATTTGTAATGTGTTTCTAAATTTGGTGAGTTTGTGGAATGATCTATTTGCTTATTGTTGTTGCAGTCATGTAATCGTTGTATTTAATACATCAAAAGGGTGTCCCCCAGGTCTAGCAGAACTTGAAGTGGAGGAGGATCAATTAGAGTCCTATGTTATGTTGTCCAAGACCTGATGTGTTTCGTAGACTAAAATTGACCATTTCATAAAAAGATTGCAGGTGTACTTGGGTTAATCATTTTTATGAACAACACTATTGTCATCAATTTTATTAGGTTTTAAGGAATGTTGAAGAATTATTTTCTTCTTGTGTGCAGAATAAAGCGCAACCTTGGCTACGCCTTCGTAAACTTTACATCAGCCAAAGCCACATGGAAGCTGTACAAAGAATTTCATATGCAACCGTGGAAATGTTTGGACTCTAAAAGAACTTCATTAAAAATCTGTGAAATTATTTATGCCAAAGTTCAGGTGTGTTATGTTTTCTCCATCTTTTATGTGTTTAGATTATCTTTTTTTTGCTGTTTTTTGCTGTCATTTTTCTATCTGATATTATAGTTTTTCTGATGACAGGGCCGAGCTGCTCTGGAAAGTCACTTTAAAAAGTACAATTTTAGAGGTGTCTATGCTAAATATTCACTACTGGTATTTGACCCACCTCGTAATGGAAAGGAATCGAGAGAGAGCAGCATGTCCAGTCAAAGGAGAGGAAGACTGCTGTATGTTTGAAAGTGTTAGGAAGTAAAATTTACATTTAATAATCTAAGTAGTTTGTAGTTAGTTTAGTTGGGAAGTTCATTCTGTTGAAAAAATAAGTCAATCCATACAATCAATGGATTGAATATAATGAAATTCAATTTTATTTCTATGTACAATGTAAATTGTTTTTCTGTCTTTGCTGCTCTACATTGATATCAGAGCAATGAACAATCTTGTGCCTGTGTCATAAAATTTGGATATGATGTATGAAAGCATAAGTTATTTGTAGAAGGCGGCTGATCTCTCCATTGCAAGGAGTGTTAAATTCTATTGGCGTCTAAAATAACATTCTTCATTCATTCGAAGTGTAGTCTTCATTGTCTTCAGAGACAAGTCTGACGAAGTCAAGCTATATGGGCTTGTAAAGGAATGTGGAAGGAGGTTTCAAATTTGGAGAAGCGTTTGAAATCTGTGTCATATCTTTCTGTTTTAGTCTGCTGCAATCCAAATCTGTTGGATAGGTGCGAGAAAGATATTGTGTTTGGAGAAGCATTGATTGCAGAGAAAGCGCTGTAAATTTTTTCATCTGAATTGTTTGTTGACGTACTTTTATTCTGCATATTTGTTGGGCAATTCTGTTGCTCTTTGGTACTTTTTGTCCTTGATGACAAGAAAGAAAAAGATGATGTGTTGGCATACACGGACATACTGATTTGGCTGACGTGTTAAGTGTTTTAAAACATGTTCTTTGGAGCCATGTTGGTGACATGATAGCTCTGACTTTGCATTAATGTTAATGACATCTTTGGTTTAAAATTGCTACGGTTTAAAGGGCATATTCCTCATGATACTTATTGTATCGAACAAGTTAATGTTTTTCTTGGAAGTTGCATTTGGCGTTTCATTTGTTTTGTTTTGGAGTCCGTCAAACCCTAACGCCGTGTGAGTCACAGTGCCGCTGGAGCTACAGAGCTCGAGTCAGTTACAGAGAATGGTGCGAACAATGGTTTCATTCAAGAGATTAACGGTTGACTGGTTAGTTTATTTGTTCAGTTTGCATTTAACAGGTATGGTTCTTGAAACACATGATTTAAGAGATTCTGTTTACCTTGGTTCGAATTTTTCAGTTATGCAAAATAAAAATAAGGAAGTGGTTGTGCTTTATTTTTGTTTTTCATGACTGGGAAATTAAAATGTCTTCCGTTGCACAGTTAGAATCAGTTATTTGTTTTTCAGTTTACAAATCTTGTAAGTTAACGGGTTATTTAAGATGAAAACGGGATTCTTTCTGCGTGTGCATAAAAACAGTTTGACAAATCAGTCTGTGAGAAGAAAAACGGAGAAACACAGTGCCATAGTTTGAGTGTGAACAAAGTTCTAACATTAAAACAGAGAAATACAGTGCCGTGTTTTGAGTGTGAACAAAGTGGAAGCATTAAACAGTGCCGTAGTTTAACAGAACCAGCCGAGGGTTTCTTGAGAATCAATACTCTGTTTTTGTTACAGAGTATATGAGGCTTCATTGAATTGAAACCATATTATTCAGTGTTTATTGATTTGAAATCATACAGTACAGAGTATTTGAGGTTTTATTTGATTTGAAATTGTATTGTTCAGGGTTTGTTGATTTGAAATCATACTGTTCAGAGTATATGAGATTTTATTGATTTGAAACCATATTTTCAGAGATTGGATAGTGTTGAAGAATATTATTGCAAAATTTTCATATGTACAGACTGATAAAATATTCTCGCTCCAATCCCTGATGGTTTTGTGACTGCAAGAATAAAATGCATGCATAAAATCACCAGTGGTTGTAGCTCGAGTTGAAAGATACATTGATAAGAAGAGGGGTTGGTGCTCCTTGAGGCCTTGTGGTTTCTAAAACATGTGAACTGAGTTGGTGCTCTTGTTGAATTAATAAAAGGGATCTTTCGAGTGGTTTTTCTACCCCAAGAGGGTTTTCCACTCATGCAAAATATTGTGTTATGTTGCATTGTCGTGTTTCATTCTGTTTACTAGTGTATGCTCTGATACATCATATTTTAGTCCTCTTTATCTCATACTTTGTTTAGTTGAATGTATGTAATGCAATATTGAAAGTATTTTTAATGTTTCAAGTTTGTGTAATATCTTAATACCATTTTGTTAAACAAGGTCTGAATTAGATGTTTTAGTTGGTTCAATGGTATACTTTAAGCTGCATTAATGTATTCCTTCAAAGTGTTAAGTTTCAGCCATCTGTTCACACTGTGAATTAAAATTGTCAAGGTCCATAAAGTTTAACTTGTAAAATTTTGTAACACTCTGATTCACCCCCCCCTCTCAGAGTGTTTTCCACTTCCAACAAGTGGTATCAGAGCATAGGGTCCCTCATATAGGTCTATCCTAGGGATTGTTCCTGGTAACTTGGAAGTTTGTTTTATGGCTCAAGCTCAGGAAGGTGCTTCACTTTCAAGAGCTCCTCTTTTTGATGGAACTGATTATGTGTTCTGGAAAATTAGGATGGAAACTTATACCATTTCAGTTGATCTTAATGTGTGGAATATTGTGATCACAAAATATACAGTTCCTTCTATTATTCCTACTGATCCTGATGATAAAACTAAGTATGAGTTAAATGCCAGAGCTAAGCATGCTCTCTTATGTGGTCTCACTAAAGATGTTTTTGTTAAAGTCATGCATTGTTCTTCTGCTTATGATATTTGGAAAAAACTTGAAACCATTTATCAAGGAGATGCTAAGGTTAAGGAGTCTAAAATCCTTACTCTCAAAAATCAGTTTGAATCCTTAAGAATGAAAGAAGATGAAACAGTAGCAAGTTATTTTCTTAGAGTTGATGAAATAGTTAATTCCAGAAAGGGTCTTGGTGAAGATGTTGAAGAAAAGGAGGTTGTCAATAAAGTGATTAGAACTTTGTTACCCAAGTTTGAAACTAAGGTTTCAACCTTAGAAGAAAAGAAAAGTTTTTCTACCATGACACTTGATAATCTTCAAAGCATTCTTACTGCCTATGAGATGAGGATAGGTAATAATCCTTCTTCTTCAAAAGAAACAGCTTTTAAAGTAGAAAAGAAAGAAGAACCTGATAGTGACTCTGAACTTTCAGATGCTATAGAAGCCCTTTTTGTTAGAAAACTAAAAAAGAAATATAAGGGCAAATTACCTTTTAAGTGCTTTAATTGTGGCAAAGCTGGACACTTTGCTGCTCAATGTCCTCTAAGTGATCAAAACAGCAAAGAGGAAAAACCAGAAAAATTCTACAAAAAGAAAATGTGGAATCCTAAAAGGAGATTTAATACCTTCAAGAAAAAGAAGAGTTTTTTTACTAAAGAAGACTCTGGAAATGAATCAGATGATTCACCTTGTGAAGGTGATGAAACTCTATTTATGGCAGAATTAGAAGATGTAACTAGCAAAACTGAAATTGAATTTGAAGATCTAGATCAAGGAGAAATAGATCTTGAAGGAGAATTGCTGTGTGCCTTAAAAGAAATAAAGAGGTTAAAGAAACTTGCAGCCTCACATGAAAATTCAAATCAGATTTTACAAGTTGAGTTAAATGATGCAAATTTAGTGACTTCAAACTTGAAGTCCCTTCTTGAAGAAAGAGAAAAGAAAATTGAAACATTAGAACAACAGTCCACAAAACTTCAAAAACAAATTGAACAGTATGAAAGTACAATACATCTAAATGATATCTTGAGCAAGCAAAAATTGCATAAAGATTTGGCTGGTTTAGGGTTTGATAAAGCTGAATCATCAAGACAGAACACTAAGCCTGCAACTAGAAAATCATTTCAGACTTATAACAGAACAAAACCTTTTAGGTTTGGCTTCTTTTATGGATACTGTTTCTATTGCAATAGGTTTGGTCATAAGGTTAATACTTGCAGATTTCTGCAGCAAAGATCTCCTATGGTTGGGTACAATCAAGGATATGACTTTCCAAAAACAGTAAAGTGTAATAAGTGTAACACTTTTGGGCATACTACTATACAGTGCAAAACAAAGGCAAGTCCTAATAAAATATGGAAACCTAAGTTTGTAACTGGTATTGAGCAATCAATGATAGTGCAAACTGCATTTTTCTCAAATAAGAAATCTTTATGGGTGTTGGACAGTGGCTGTTCACACCATATGACAGGAGATAGAAATAAATTTCTGCATCTTGAAGACTTTAATGGTGGCTTTGTACGCTTTGGGGATAATTCAGGAGCTTATGTACAAGGTAAAGGTACATTATTGCTAAATGATGATACTCCTATTCATGATGTGTACTTTGTTGAAGGGTTAAAGCACAATTTATTGAGTGTCAGTCAAATTTGTGATAGTGGTTACAGTGTATCTTTTAGTTCTCAAGATTGTACTATCAAAAATAAATCTGGTAAAACTGTTGCTGCTGGTTTGAGAACAATTGGCAATGTCTATAGTCTTCTTGATTCCACTGACTATGAGAATAATGAAGGCATTTGTCTTATGGGTCAAATAGAAGAAAATTGGTTATGGCATAAACGCCTAGGACATATAAATTTTGACAATCTGGTTAGAATCAGTAAAAATCAGAATGTTAGAGGTTTGCCTATTTTGAATAAACCATTTAATTCAGTTTGTAAAGCATGTTTGAAAGGAAAGCAAAAAAAAGTGTCTTTCAAACCTAAAGAACATTCTTCTACTAGACCATTACAGCTTGTTCACACAGACTTATGTGGTCCTACAAGGACACAGTCTATAAATGGTGAAAAATATTTTATGCTTTTTGTTGATGACTATACCAGAATGGTATGGGTCACTTTCCTTAAACACAAATCTGAAGCATTTGATAGGTTTAAGATTTTCAGAAAAATGGTTGAACAAGAATCTGATCTAAAGTTGAAATGCTTGAGATCAGACAAGGGTGGTGAATTCACTTCACAAGAATTCATTGATTACTGTGAAAGACATGGTATTAAGAGACAATATGCTGCTACTCGTACACCTCAATAGAATGGAGTAGTTGAGAGAAAAAATAGAACAGTCAAAGAAATGGCTCGCACAATGCTTAATGAGGCAAATCTACCAGATAGATATTGGAAAGAAGCTGTACACACAGCTGTTTACATTTTGAATCGTGTTCAAATCAGGGTAAAATCTACCTTTACTCCTTATGAACTTTGGTATGGAAAAGCTGCTTCTATCAAATATTTCAAGATTTTTGGTGCCAACTGTTATCTAAAAAGAGATGAAGAAAATCTAGGAAATTTTGAGGCTAAAACTGATGAGGGTATCTTTCTTGGATACTCTACTCACAGCAAAGCCTATAGATGTTTCAATAATAGACTGAATAAAATTGTTGAAACAATAAATGTAAGGTTTGATGAACAATTTTTGTTAAGTAATGATTTGCAGGATATTGAGGAAGAGGAAATCACTTTAACAAAGGTTGATCAAGTTCCTAAACCTGCAGAAACGGAAAAGAAAAATGATTCATCAAGTTCTGATGAAGAAAATACAGAGAATTCAAATGCAGAGACAGGTACTCTTCATTATACACCCTCAAAAATTATAACAAAGAGACATCCTCAAAGTCAAGTTATTGGCAATATAGATGCAGGTATTTTGACTAGGAGAAGGGCAAAAACAACTGAACAAGCTCAATTGGCTAAACATTTTTGTTTGATAACTGATTTTGAACCCAAAAATGTTTCTGATGCTTTATCTGATGAATGTTGGTTAAATGCAATGAAAGATGAAATCAGTCAAATAGAGAAAAACCAAACCTGGGAATTAGTACCTAGGCCAGATGATAAAAATGTGATAGGAGGCAAATGGATTTTTAGAAATAAGCTTGATGAATCTGGGAAGGTTGTTAGAAATAAAGCTCGTTTTGTGTGTAAAGGTTATGCTCAGCAGGAAGGAATAGATTTTGGAGAAACATTCGCACCAGTAGCTAGATTAGAATCAATCAGAATTTTTCTTGCATACTCTTGCTATAAAAAATTTAAAGTTTATCAGATGGATGTCAAAACTACCTTTCTGAATGGTTATCTTGATGAAGAAGTGTATATGGAACAGCCTGAAGGTTTTGAAATTGCAGGCAAATCTGATTGTGTATACAGATTAAAGAAAGCACTCTATGGCCTTAAACAGGCTCCAAGAGCTTGGTACTCTAGACTGGATAATCATCTTAAAGCAAATGGTTTCACTAGAGGTGCTGTAGATAGCAACTTATATGTTAAACTTGAAGGTAATGATGTCCTAGTGGTTGTAATATATGTAGATGATATCATTTTTGGCTGTAATAATGACTCTTTATCCAAAAAGTTCTCTAAAATCATGGAATCTGAGTTTGAAATGTCTATGTTTGGGGAACTGAATTTCTTTCTTGGTCTTCAAGTGTTACAACTTCAGCAAGGTATCTTCTTGTCACAAACTAAATATGCCAAAGAGATGATTAGAAAATTTAATATGACAGATTGTAAACCAGTCAGCACTCCAATGGAAACAGGCTGTAAATTGATCAAATCAGATGACTCACCTGCAGTAAATCAATCTGAGTACAGGTCAATGATAGGAAGTCTATTATATTTAACTGCATCTCGACCAGATTTAATGTTTGCAGTATGTCTAGTCTCTCGCTTTCAATCTGCACCTAAACAATCTCATTTGAATGCTGTAAAACGAATCTTTAGATATGTTCAAGGCACACTAGATTATGGTCTTTGGTATCCTCGCAATAATGACTTCACTCTTGTGGGTTTCACTGATTCTGATTGGGCTGGTTGTCTAGATGATTGTAAAAGTACCAGTGGAGCTGCCTTCTTTCTTGGTGATTGTCTTGTTGCTTGGCACAGTAAAAAACAAGATTGTGTCACTCTATCCACCGCAGAGTCAGAATACATAGCAGCCACTGCATGTTGCACACAACTGATATGGATGTCTCATCAAATTACTGATATGGGTATTTCTACTATTCAGCCCATTTCAATCTATTGTGACAATACTAGTGCAATTGATCTTTCAAAAAATCCTATTATGCACTCTCATACTAAACATGTTGCCATTAAACTTCATTTTTTACGAGATCAGGTGTTGGCTAATGAGTTTCAATTGGTGTTTGTTCCTTCACAAGCCCAAGTTGCTGACATTTTTACAAAAGCCTTATCTAAAGAAGTTTTTGAACGATTAAGGGATAGATTGGGAGTATTTTCTCAATCTGCTCTTGTCTTCACCTAAAGCATACTTTGAGGGGGAGTGTTGCTCTGTTGCTCTCTTCTTTCTTTTTGTCCTTGTATTAAAAAAAGAAAAAAAGGGGGAGAATTTGGTATTTGTTTTTACAGTGACAGATTGTACAGATTGGTATTAATTCATTTCTTTTGCAACAGTGAGTAACATCAGTATACAGTGACTATACAGTGACAGATTGTACAGTTTGGTATTTGTGTTTTTTTTTTGGCATGTTTGACAGTATACAGTGACAGTATTTCATGTTTGACAGTATACAGTGATAAATTTTTCATTTATGACAGTATACAGTGATAGATTGGATATTGTGACATTGGATATTGGCATTTCACAGATATTGGCATATTGGTATTCACTCTAGTATTTCATTTCTGACAGTGACATTGGATATTGGCATTTCACAGATATTGGCATTTCACATATTGGTTTTTTTTTCTTTTTGATTGGCATTACAGACTTGGCATGTTATTGGCATTTGATTGGCACTACAGACTTGGCATGTTATTGGCATTTCTTTGGCATTACAGTGATATTACAGTGACAATTGACTTTTCAGGCATTGGAATTTCATTACAGTGGCACAAGCATTTTGGGTACTTCAGTTCAGTATTCTTGTTTGATTCAGATTAGGAGTTCATTATTTACAGAATTGCAAGTTCAGAGAATGTTTTATTTATACGACAAAGTTCAGTGGTGATGTATATTGCATTTGTTGACAATGGAATTTCTTGCATTGTTTTTTTTTAGATGATGGCATTTTTCGTGGCAATAATTGTTTAAGTTTTTTTTCTTTTTTTTGCCATCAAGGACAAAGGGGGAGTTTGTTGCTCTTTGGTACTTTTTGTCCTTGATGACAAGAAAGAAAAAGATGATGTGTTGGCATACACGGACATACTGACTTGGCTGACGTGTTAAGTGATTTAAAACATGTTCTTTGGAGCCATGTTGGTGACACGATAGCTCTGACTTTGCATTAATGTTAATGACATCTTTGGTTTAAAATTGCTACGGTTTAAAGGGCATATTCCTCATGATACTTATTGTATCGAACAAGTTAATGTTTTTCTTGGAAGTTGCATTTGGCGTTTCATTTGTTTTGTTTTGGAGTCCATCAAACCCTAACGCCATGTGAGTCACAGTGCCGCTGGAGCTACAGAGCTCGAGTCAGTTACAGAGAATGGTGCGAACAATGGTTTCATTCAAGAGATTAACGGTTGACTGGTTAGTTTATTTGTTCAGTTTGCATTTAACAGGTATGGTTCTTGAAACACATGATTTAAGAGATTCTGTTTACCTTGGTTCGAATTTTTCAGTTATGCAAAATAAAAATAAGGAAGTGGTTGTGCTTTATTTTTGTTTTTCATGACTGGGAAATTAAAATGTCTTCCGTTGCACAGTTAGAATCAGTTATTTGTTTTTCAGTTTATAAATCTTGTAAGTTAACGGGTTATTTAAGATGAAAACGGGATTCTTTCTGCGTGTGCATAAAAACAGTTTGACAAATCAGTCTGTGAGAAGAAAAACGGAGAAACACAGTGCCATAGTTTGAGTGTGAACAAAGTTCTAACATTAAAACAGAGAAATACAGTGCCGTGTTTTGAGTGTGAACAAAGTGGAAGCGTTAAACAGTGCCGTAGTTTAACAGAACCAGCCGAGGGTTTCTTGAGAATCAATACTCTGTTTTTGTTACAGAGTATATGAGGCTTCATTGAATTGAAACCATATTATTCAGTGTTTATTGATTTGAAATCATACAGTACAGAGTATTTGAGGTTTTATTTGATTTGAAATTGTATTGTTCAGGGTTTGTTGATTTGAAATCATACTGTTCAGAGTATATGAGATTTTATTGATTTGAAACCATATTTTCAGAGATTGGATAGTGTTGAAGAATATTATTGCAAAATTTTCATATGTACAGACTGATAAAATATTCTCGCTCCAATCCCTGATGGTTTTGTGACTGCAAGAATAAAATGCATGCATAAAATCACCAGTGGTTGTAGCTCGAGTTGAAAGATACATTGATAAGAAGAGGGGTTGGTGCTCCTTGAGGCCTTGTGGTTTCTAAAACATGTGAACTGAGTTGGTGCTCTTGTTGAATTAATAAAAGGGATCTTCCGAGTGGTTTTTCTACCTCAAGAGGGTTTTCCACTCATGCAAAATATTGTGTTATGTTGCATTGTCGTGTTTCATTCTGTTTACTAGTGTATGCTCTGATACATCATATTTTAGTCCTCTTTATCTCATACTCTGTTTAGTTGAATGTATGTAATGCAATATTGAAAGTATTTTTAATGTTTCAAGTTTGTGTAATATCTTAATACCATTTTGTTAAACAAGGTCTGAATTAGATGTTTTAGTTGGTTCAATGGTATACTTTAAGCTGCATTAATGTATTCCTTCAAAGTGTTAAGTTTCAGCCATCTGTTCACACTGTGAATTAAAATTGTCAAGGTCCATAAAGTTTAACTTGTAAAATTTTGTAACACTCTGATTCACCCCCCCCTCTCAGAGTGTTTTCCACTTCCAACAAATTCATGATAGTTTTTAATATAATGCAGAGGTCTTATAAGAGGACTGTTGAGAAGAAAAACATACAATTTGTGTTTGGTATTATTTTCGGCATAGACAGATTTAAAACATGTAATTTGTGTTTGGTATTATTTTGGTCATTTTCAATAGCAAGTATTATTATATTTCTCCTGGATATTTCTGTTTGGCATCAGAAATAAGAGTGTAGTGGGATTTTTGAAATAAGTGAGACAATTAGAGGAATCATTTTATGCAATAAGAGTGTAGTGGGATTTTTGAAATAAGTGAGACAATTAGAGGAATCATTTTATGTAAGATAAAGAGAGGGGATTTGTGTTCATTAGGCTAGAGTCTTATGTATGAGTTGCTTATTCATATGATATGGTAAAAAGAATGGTCATTTAGATGCATTAAATGTTGTTATTGTAATGGATGTATTATCGGTTGAATCTGACATCCTTATGTATGAACACTTTTGTGAATTTATTAATGATGTAATTATAGACATACATGTTGTATTTGGTGACTAAGATATAAATGGATCTATTGGAGGTTGAAAGAAATGGAGGCAGGAGAACATCTGTCATCCCAAGCTAGGTTCTTGTTCAAGGATGATTCATTGCATGGGAAAGGTTTTTTTTTGCTAGTCCTTTGAGGAGCAAGAGGGGACATGCAATGATTTGTTAGTTTGTGGATAGTTAGGCTACTTGGCAAGTTCACTCTTGTAAGTTAGTTTTGTATGGAAAAAATAATGACTTTATAAAGTCAATACATTGTTTGTAATAGTTAAATGAATTAAGAATAATGAAATTACTTTTTATTTTTATATACAATGTAAATATTTTGTTTTTCTATTTTTGTTGTTTGATAGGAAAATTCAGAAAGTCCAGCCTTAGGAGGTCAACACCGTGGCATGGAAAAAAGTTTAAAAATAAAATGCTAGAATTGCTGCTATAAGTTGATTAAAGCTATGGTTATACATAATAGTCTTAACTTGTAAAATATTAGAATTTTCTTGACTATTAGTAAGAAGACTTAGATTTTAGTTTTGTTTAATAAGTCTTAAATTGTAAGTTAAGAATAGTTTGTTCTTAAGGAGGGATTGGTATTTGTCACTATTTTTCAGAATTCAATGTCTCATTTCACTTTATGTTTGCTTTGATCTTGTATATTTTTATTGGTACAAGAGATAGAATCTAGGAACTTGTAGGTACCATATTTGATAGGGATGAAGCTCCTACCCTTTGAGGAAATCCCAAGCTAGTGATGGCCTCATCCAACATTATCATCAATCCTTTAAGCTATTGTGGTTTGATTAACATCTCTAATACTACTCTAATAATTTTATTTTCAAAGCTTTCTTTATGGGGAAGTTCTAGAACCGTGGAAGAGATATTAGTGCTACTCACTCTATACCTAAGCTTTATCCTTTAGTAAAAATAGGAAAGCATTATTTTTTATGACATGGATAATAATAACAACATTGGTACTAACCATATTCTTTAGCATCAATATATGCATTACATAAAAACCATCAACTACAAAATCATGTGCTAATACCATGGGCTACCTACCCCGTTGACCCCACATCTAATATTGGGTACTTTATTAAATTATTTTCTCCAATATCAAATAAATATGTTATAATATATCTTAATGCTACATTATAAGTCATTGAGCGGTCCCAAGAATATTTCAAGGAAATCTATACACTTAACACATCCATGTGCAACTCACATAATAAAATAAAACATTGTAATAATAAACATTATCATACAATGTGTACAACAAGATTGTATTGTTAGCAAAATATGAATATGTGATAGGATCCAACTCATCATCAACCATGATACCCTTCCACAATCCATCTCCCTCTTCAATTTGATTTGTCTACTTAATACCTCAACCATTAAAACAAAGAGGAAAAAGGAAGTGGGATCTACCTAATGCAAACAATTTGTTGCATCAAAGAAACTATGAAGAGATCCATCCACTTGTAGTGAGAATCTCAGAGAGGAAATGCAAGCTTGAATAACACCAATCTATTTTCATTAAAACCAAATCTTGTCAATACTTCCAATAGAAAATCCCAATAAATTTTTTTACATGCCTTACTAAGATCAAGCTTTACATCCATACCTTTAATACAATTCACTTTGAAAGAATGAATGATTTCTGAAGCCAAAATAATGTTGTCCAAAATATCTCTTCAAAGCCTGAAGCCTTTTCTCTCTTCAAAGCCTGAAGCCTTTTCTCTCTTCAGCGACTAGCTTTCCCAATATCTTTTTGTAATATGTTCACTATTGCTTTGGAAATGATTTTGTAAATGTTATTACA